>NC_090001.1:8167500-8786250 GCF_036417845.1 Apteryx mantelli | reverse complement strand
GAGCGACTCGGAGCAGCTTCCCGACTCAAGGTTGCCACCCATAGTAAACCAGTTTTTACAGGGATTCATGGCAGGAGAATGAGAGAATGAATCAAGGTTTAATTATGAAGGACTGCTTGTCCAGAATGGGCCCTCCTCACTGTCTACAACACGACACCCAGTGAGTGTGATGCATGCAGAAAGTCATGGCATGAGGGTGATTGCACTCTAACAGGCTTCAGGTCCTTTGCAGATCAAGCAAAACCCAGAAGGACTGGGGGGGCCTTCAACATCCTAGGCACACATTTGTAAGGTCCACTTTGTCACTGTGGGAGGCTGAGGGAGATGGACTGGTTCAGCGTGGAGAAGAGGAGGCTTTGGGCAGACCTAATAACAGCCTGCCCATCCCTACCAGGAGATCATCAAGTAGATGGAGCCAGGCTCTTCACCGTTGTGCACCATGGGAGGATGAGGCCCAATGGGCATGAGCTGAAAGAAGAGAGGTTCAGGCTGGGGATAAGGGCCAACATTTTACCCAACCAAACAGTGAAGCACTGGGGCAGGTTGCCCAGAGGGTTTGTGCCATCTCCATCCTCAGAGGTTTTCAAGACCGAAATGGCTGAAGGCCTCATCACCCTGGTTGGAGCTGATAGCTGAGCCTGCTGTGAGAAGGAGGTTGGGCTAGAGACAACCTGATGTCCCTTCCAGCCTGAAGCATTTGGCATTTCCTTCCACCCCGGGTCTTCTCTTGTTGACCTTGGAGAAAAAAGTCTGCTTACTGTCTTGTGCTGCTCTGGTCAGAGTAGTTCAGATTCAGGGCTGCTTGGCAGGTACCCCCACATAGCCCTGGGCTTTCATTTGCTTCACCTTTCATTGCATTTTCCCCTCTTTTCCACCTTACCAGCTTTTCTCCTTTACCACCCTGATCTCCTCCCATGCAGTCAGACCACCTCTCTTTACCCTATCCCCATTGACCCTGCTTTTGCTGCCTTTGTACCTTCCTTTGCCTTCTCCGAGATGGCTGCCATGCTCATTTCCACCGTTGCCAGCACTTCCTTTAAAATACTACCCCCTTTATTATCTGTAGTGTCCTGCAGTTCGTCATGCTGTTCTCCTGTGAGAGGCCTGGCAAGATGGCATGAGTCATCTGCACGCACACATTCAGAGCTGACAGAAAGGAGCTTGAGTGGAGAGGGAGCTGGAGAAGCTTGGAGATGAGGCCAACAGAAGCCTGCTGAAGTTGTGCAAGGGGAAGTGGCAGGTGCTGCCTTGGGGGAGTGACCCTGAAGAGAAGGGCCTGGACATTACGAGGGATTCCATATGAGCCTGTGGTGCGTGCTCACCACAGATGAGGCCAGCTGCATACGGGGCTGCATTAGGAAGCATCTGGCCTCCCAGACAAGGACACTTACTATCCCCCGTTGACTCAGCACTGGCGTGGCCACATCTGGAATCATGTGTCCCAGTGTGGGATGCCCAGTGGTGGAGGAATGGAGAGGACGTGGAGAGGGTCCAGAGGAGGTCTGCCAAGATGGGGCGTGTTGCCTGCAGCACATGACCTGTAGAGGGAGGCTGAGGCACCAGGGCTACATTATCCTGGTGAAGTGGAGGCTAAGGGCAGTACAGGAGCAGCCTGTGAGTGCTTGAAGGGTGGTTTCAGAGATGCTGGTGCTTTTCTTGTTAGGGGGAATCAGCATGAGAGGGGGAAAGAGCCACAGTCTTCAGCTTGAGAGGTTCAGAATGGACATTGGAAGAAGAAATGTCCCTTGAAGGGTAGTGCTGTGGTGCAACAGGTCAGCCAGAGGGAGTCTGTGGTGAGCTCCTGGCTTTGTGTTTCAAGGAAAAGCACGGGAGGGTGTAGAGCCATCAGTAAAGTGGGCAGATCCCTGGGTGAGAGCAAGTTGGGGAAGCAGGCTGGGTGTCTACAGGCTGCAGTAGAAGAGGCGCAAGCATGGGAGAGTGTAGGACAGCCTGGGGTGCAGATGGCCAGGGGCACTGCCAAGGCCGAAAGCTTCTGACAGAACTGAGGTCTTTCTCCTCTTGGCTAGGTCTGCAGTATCTGCCACTGAGGCCTACCAGAAGACACCATTTCCTTGCAGCACCGGGGCCTTGTTTCCTCCTCCTGCCTCCCAGGGAGCGCCTGGGAGGTGCCATCTTGTTGTCCCTAACTCAGTGTTGCACACCCCCACCCTCACACTGCCCCCACAAAGAGGCCTGAGCAAAGTGTGAGGCAAGGGATCACCCTACCCAGGGACTGGGTGTCACTGCTTGGCCATGTTGTATGATGAAACACATCAAGTGTGACTTGGCATCAGAGCCACCTGCACATTTCCTTTGCCTACCTGCAGTCAGGGCCTACAACTTTCTGCTCTCATTAGCCCCTGGGGAATCTCCGTGAGTAATGGCCCTCAGGGGGACCCCTTAATGTTCCAAGTAGCTTTGGGACTGGCTTCTGAATTCATCTTCTTGAGAGGTTTGTTCAGCCTGCTCTCAGTATCTGAGGTTCATGGACTAAGCACCAAATATTCCCAAGGGGCTATTAAAATGCAAAAAGCCCTAAGAAGCCAATGTCACTCCACATGGCTTTTTTCAGTCCTTCAATTCTCATGTGGCTAACTGGAGGGGTCTTGGGAGTGTATTTAAAAGAAGAAGATTTCAATGAGCACCTAAAAAAAAGAAAGGATTTCTGCCTTTTATGTTTTAGTTTTCAGCTTGCAGAATAAGAGAGAGGCACATTCTCTAATTCATATTGATTCAGAGCGTCTCCTAATGAATCGTGATGTGATATGTGCTAATTTGTTACATCAAAGTGAGAAACAGCCTTGAAACATCCTGGACTGTGATGCGTGCTAATTTGTTACATCAAAATAAGAAACAGCCTTGGGAACATCTGTGGGAACATCCTACATCCTGTGGTGGGGGCATGTACCCCGCCTGAGATAAGGGAGTTGAGCTAGCGAGGCGGCAATGTTAGTTTAGATAGCCTAATATGGTGATGGCGATGTCACACAACTGTGAAATATAGCACAACCTCGAAAGTTGTAAAATATATGCGTGACCTGAGGGTCACCACTCACAATGCAGAGGGCTGAAGAAGACCCCCTAGCAACAGCCGGCGCAACCGCAGAAGTTGCAGGAAGTGCCACATATACCCGGAGCTGGAATTGCATATAAGGAGACTGTGAGGGGGGGGATCGCACGCGCGCCGTTGGTGGAGCAGGAGACTCCCCCGGCCACCCAGCGCTGTTTTGCTTACTTGTAACTTGCTTAATTATTCTATTAAATTGGAATTTATGCAACCCGGCCCGAGTGGTTGTCAATTTGTCGCGTTTACCTATAACAGTGATGTCTAAGAAAAGAAGCATTTTTTTTAGGAGGCATGAATGATCACCCTTCCTGCCCATTGTCCCAACCCTGCCATTTTGCTCATCGGCCGCTGGGGATCTACATCACTCTTGTTAAAATTGGACCTTTTTCCACTTGAGTCTGTAGCTGCATGTTACAGCTCCTGTGCACCAATTCCCACCTGCTTTCCTTCGAGAACTAGCTGCAAATAGACACAGAAGGGTTTTTCTTAATTGGGATCAAACAAAACTAAAACATGATGCAGTTTAATAAAAACTCAGCAAGGCTTTCAACACTGTCTCCCATAACATCCTCATAGGGAAGCTCAGGAAATGTGGGCTAGATGAGTGGACAGTGAGGTGGATTGAGAAGTGGCTGAATGGCAGAGCTCTGAGGGTTGTGATCAGCAGCGCAGAGTCTAGTTGGAGGCCTGGAGCTAGTGGTGTCCCCCAGGTACTGGGGTCCAGTCTTGTTCAACTTCTTCCTCAGTGACCTGGATGAAGGGACAGAGTGCACCCTCAGCAAGTTTGCTGATGAGACCAAACTGGAAGGAGTGGCTGATACCCCAGAGGGCTGTGCTGCCATTCAGGGAGACCTGGATCTGATGCAAAGATGACTTTAGAAATGACCAATTTAATCAGGGCATGTACAAATATGTGAAAGATTACTGAGATTTTATATACAGCACAATAGACCGAGCAGTGGTGACACAAGTTCAGGGGCAGATCAATAGCCCTTCTCCTGAGATTAATAACCTTTGTGGAAATTTCCATTATGTCATCATGGGAAAACATTGACATTTTTATTCAAATTAGTCAATCATTTCAGATGAGGAAAAGGGGCACATATTTTTTTTTCAGATGTTGAAAACAGTTCTTCACCTTTTCAGGTAGAGCTCAGGTATCTAACCACAAGCATCCAGTGGCACTTGGAGAGGCCCTGATGTATCTGAGGTACCTGCCTGGGTCTGGCAGCTCTCATAGTTGACCTGTGGGAGACCGGAGCCCCTCGGAGCTGCAGATGGAGGTTGGGCAGAGGGGACCTACAATGGCACAAGATGTCTGTTACCTTGTGATTGCATCCCACCCCAATTCTGAACATTGCTTTTTCAAAAAAAAAAAGAAAAAGAAAGACCAGTATACTAAAAACAAAGCAAGAAGGATGATAAGAAACCAAGGAATGTTAAAAGCTGATAAGTGTAAAAAAAATTGCTTTAGATCATTTACTTAATTTCTTACTGTTGCATTTTTTTATTGAGATTTTCTAAATGTTACTTTTATAATCAGGCCCACATCATTAAAAAAGATATTGTTGTGCCTCACACGGAGCCCAGAACCCTGCAAAACACTCCCTGCCAAGGGCTGTCCATGCCACTCCTCCTTGCACAGAGCGTGACACACAGAGAAATTGAATTCTCTCAAAAGATAGTGGAAAACAGAGTAACCAGCTTCAGTGAAATACTCCATTTTTGGATGGCCCAATTTGCACAAATCTCAGCAAACCTATGTTACAGTGATGTCTTAAAGGAGCCCCTACACAACTAGCCACACTCCCTTTTCATTCCCTGCACGGTCAGTGAAATGTGACTCCATTTTACATGGATGAGACTGATCTCACCTGATGCCAGACACCTTCAGTGCAGAGGTCTCTGTCTAGTCCAGCTGCCTGGACTTCCCCTTCTGGGCAAGGGAGAGAAATAAGGTGTCTCCCTGAGAGGTCTTGAGAGACTTCTCCTGGTGACCAGCTAATGCTCCAGAAAGGATCCCATAGGTCCTGGGTCACATTTCCCAGTGCCGCCTGGGAACACAGCGATCCCAGGGCATCTCAGGCAGCAATAGCCTTTATGGGTGACAAATGAATAAAGGCCTGGAAGTCAAATTTTCATCATGAGATGAAACTTACTCAAAAAATAACCCTATGCAATAACTGAAAAAAATCTTCATGCACAAAACTTCAAAAAGATTGTATCAATTCTTTCATTCAATGTTTTTTTTTCTTTATTGTTCATTGGCAGTGCCTTGTGCATGCAGTAGTTACTTTCTCTTTGTGAGTGTTTGTGTTTATATATATATATATATATATATATATATAGTGTGTGTGTGTGTGTGTGCGCGCGTGTGTGTGTGTATGTGTATGTCTCTCTCTCTACATATGTACAGTTACTCATCACAATGCATTTCCTACCAACAGTCTGAATGGAGACACTTTCTTCTGAAGCACTACTATATTTAAACTGACCTATTCTCCATCTTTTCTTCTGTCTCTCTGTCCTGTCTTCTTCCTCTGCCTCTTCTCTCTTTACAGAGCTCTCCCGGAAAAGATTCATTGAATCACAGCACTTAGGGTGGACAAGACCTCTCGACGCCATCTAGTCCCACCGCCCTGCTCAATGCAGAGGGAAAGATGAGGTTGCTCAGGGGCTCCCCATATTAACACATTTTTCACAAATGCGCTGAGACTGTCCTCCATCCCATGGTCTGGGCCGTTAATAAAGAAGTTCAACAGTGTTGCCCCAGGGGTTGACCACTGAGGGATGCCACCAGTAACCGGCCGCTTATTTGGCCTTGTACCACTGATGACTGCATTTTGGCCTGATGATAGAGCCAATCTTCAAGCTGCCATATGGTCCATTTACCCAGTGCTGGTCTCACCAGTTTCACTATAGGTAAACTCTGGGCGACTGTGTCAAAGGCCTTGCTAAAGTGAAGGTACACCAAAACCCCTGCTTTCCCCTTGTGCACACAGACATTCGTCTTGTGGTGGAAGGAAATCTAGTTGGTCAGGCATGGTTTCCATTTCTTGTTGCCGCTTCCAATTCTTGTCCTTCATGTGCTTGGAAATTCTTAGAAATGGTTTCCAGGAGGATTTCCTCCATTTGCTCACCTTCCCAACGACTGAGATGAAGCTGACCAGCTTGTCATTCCCTGGATCCTCCCTCTTGCCCTTCTTGAACATTGGTGTGATGTCTGCCTTTTCCCAGGCATCAGGAACCTCCTTGGTCACCCTGACATTTCAAAGATGATCAACAGCAGTGTTGCAATGACTCCAGCCAGCTGCCCCAGCACCCTGGGATGCTTCCCGCCTGGTCCCAGGGACTTGTGAGCACCCACTGGGCACAAGTCCTCCCCAGATGCATCTTCCTCTACCATGGGTGATGCCTTGTTATCACAGATGCTGCCAAAGGCCTCGGGGGCCAGGGAGGCCTGGCAATAGATGATAGCAGGAAAAGACAAGATAAAAGAGGCAATGAGTTCCTCAGTCTTTTCCATGTCTTTCTCACTACAACCCCTGCCCCACTCAGCAGTGAGAGCACTTTTTTCTTGGCTGCCTTCCTTGTGCTGCCAACATCCTTACAGAAGTCCTTCTGGTTGCCTTCCCCATCTCTTGAGAGTTCCAGCTCCAGCTCCAGCTGAGCTTTGGCTAGCCTAACTCCATCCCTTCCCTCACAGCCAATGCCTGTGTCTTCTCCCTGGGTAGCCTGTTCCCCTTTCAACCCTCTGGGCACTTTCTTCCTGTTTTTCAAGTCCTAAGTCACAGAGTGTCTGCTCAGCCATGCCAGCCTCATGCCAGGCCCTGATGGGCTTTCCTGCAGACTGCAGGCTTCCTGTGCCTTGAGGACATTGTCCCAGAAGAGCCAAGAGGCCTCCATGGCCCCTCTGCCCTCCACAGCAGTCACCCGTGGGATCCTGACAAGCAGATCCTGAACACAAGGAAATCCTCTCTCCCGCAGTCCAAGGGCAGTGACTCTGCTATTCCCCTACCTCTCCACCATCTCAAGGTCATTGCAGTGGCAGCCAACCTCCACATTCACATGCCCATCCAGTCTGAGCTTCAGCTAAGAAAGAAAGGGCAGGATGGCCCCATCTACTTAGAGGCGCAAACTGCAGATGCAGAGAAATCATATTGAAGAAAGTCTCCCATTTCTCCTCTCACCTCTGAGGGGATCCAGGCTATGGCCTTTCATACAGTTAAAGGTGGATGCAAAGAATTTCCGGTGTAATGTAGATATGTGTGAGGCAGTGCCTCCCAGGCTCCCCTTACAGTCAGTGAGGAGGAGCAGGAGTTCACCGGCCTTCTTTCACATGGTCACATAAAGCACAGATGACTCACGTCCCAGAAACATTTGCTCTGTGCTTGACGTGGGGCCTGAGCTCATAGGCTTTTAGGATAATGCAGGCTGAAGGGACTACAGGAGGCCCGCAGTGCAACCTGCTGCTCAAAGCAGGGTCAGATAGAGGGTCAGAAACCAAAAAATGTCCCTGCCAAAGGACCTTTGCGATGATACAGCAGGAGAAGGCAGTAGAGGGTTGAGTAGAGGGGGAGGGCAGAGATGGATCCACTCATGCCCCGTGCAGTAATTCCCTCCCTGCAGCCGCTACAGCCCTGCTAGTGACCTGTAACCCATGAGCCGAGGTGGTGGGACTCACATCCACTCTGGCTCTGAAGAGTTCTCAGCCCTTAAGACCCAGGATGCAAAGCACCCTTCTGGGGACACCTCAGTAGTTGAAGGGGCTGAATGCACACCACAGCCCTCCTGCTTTGCAGCCTCCCACCAGTCCCCGGCCCATGCCCAGCCCCAGCCCTGTCCCTCCCCGGATAAGCAAAGAGCCATGCTGCGGGGTCTGCTGCAGTCTGGGCCTGGAGAGAGACCAGGCAGGGCTGGCCTTCACCCCCCATACAGGCGCTGAGCCCAGCGGGAAGATGGAGCTGGTCACATTCAAAGATCACCCCTCACCAGGACCGTGGGGAAAGCCAGTACTGGAAATGGCTGGTACAAGTGCCTGGGTGTGGGAGGAGTTTCCTGGGGCAGTTTCTCCTCTCTGCTCACGCAACAACAAGCTGGGCTGGATCTTTGCATAAGACACTCTGCTTGAGGGCCCCCATGGGCATGAGGATGATCTACAGGCCCAGGACCTCCTCTGCATACTCCCTGCCAGGCCTGCAGACGACCCAGGAGAGGTCTCGTCCTCCCAGGGGTCACAGCTGGATGACCAGTCCTCCATCTGGGTGTGGAGCCCTGTCTGGGGTGACTTTTGGGGTAATGGCTAGCATGCGGGGTGGGGAAGATTGCTGCAAGAATGTGTGCTGGGGACAGGGCCTGAGGGACAGCAGGACACTCAGATGGCTCCTGTGTCCTCCTTCCTTCAACACAAGCTCTGACATGGGGTCCCAGCCTTCCTTTTGGTGCCACCCATCAGGAGTGATGATGGCACTGTGAGCTAGGAAGGTGGGGAGCATTCATCCTTCTTCAGCCACTTCCCAGGCCATGTCAGGGGTCAGGGCAGAAAGGACTTCTGGCTCTGCACCATGAGCTCCCTTTAGTGCACCCACACTCTGACCATTGTCTTGCATTAAATGTCAGCATTCTTCTCTCCAAGACACTTTCAAGCCCAGTTCCACTTCCTTCTGATGTTTCCCAATCGCTCCTCTGATCTCGCTGGCTGTTCCCACATCCCCTCCCCTGTTCTCCCACAGGGTCCCGAGCTGGCGCTGCTGCTCTGCAGAGTGAGTGGGCTGTGGGGCCACAGGGCCACGACATGACTGCACTGGCCATGCTGGTGAGGGTGGGAAGCAGATCCATCCAAATGGGGATCATGGCCTCCAATGCCTCCAGGGGTCTGCAGATGTGGAAGGTGCTTGGAGGGACTATGGAGCATTTCCAAAGCTACTAGCTGGGTCCAGGTGCACCTCTAGATCCAGCATGGGGTATTTCATTGACAATGACATAAATTGCTCTCCAGTCCCCCTTTCCCCTGCCAGCTGGGTCTCCATGGCCTCTCCTGCGATTGCAGAGTCCTCCTTTGCCTGTGGAACCCTCGTTTAGCGTTTTACTTTTAGGTGACTCCACCTTGGAGGATGTCTTGCTTTGTGAGGCTCCATTCAGTGCCCACCCCAGGCACACACTGTCCCAGGAGATCCCCTGTGCTCTCCTGGCACCTCCAGATTCCCCTCCAGAAGGATGGGCATCTGATACTGTGCCTTAACACGTGGGACAGCCCCGGGTATGTACATCATTGACAATTCGTCATCTCCACTGCCACTGGACACTGATGGGTGAATCCTAAATCCAGGCCTTGGTCTCTAAGAGATCATAACATGATTATGACCTTTCTGCTTCTAAACCCATGGACAACCCTGCACAGCAGGTCCTTGCGGGGTGTAAAACCTTGGGCTTATTCTTGACACCAGCTTTGGAAGAAGAGCCAGCCTTCAGGCACTGCACTGCGTAGAACTTACTTGAAGACAAAGAGACTGTGAGGGAGTCAGCTCTGACCCAGCGGTAGACACAATTTTATGCGGGCACTAGGTGAGACAAAGCAGTCTCATTAAAACTGGGATGAAGCCAAGCATTTGGGTAGCAAAATGATAACAAATAATAGTAGTAATAACAACAGTAACGTGAACAAACAAAGCTCAGTCCTGGTTGGGATACACTGGGATTCAACTGTGGAGAGCAATGGCAATTTTATCACTGCTGAAAAATGTCCATGAAATCATTTTCCTCAGGGCATCTTTGAGCTCCTTATTCCTCCTGCTGTAGATGAGGGGTTCAGGCACAAGTTCCCTGTTTAGTCAAGGTAGTCCTCTGACATGCCTCCTAGTTTTACTGAGTAGTGCTATGAACCATTCCTGTGCTTGGCGGCTGCTGTCCTTGAAGGCCTCCTGCTTTTCCGGAGCTCCTGGGCCCTTTAGAGATGTCTCCCATGGCACTCCCCACCAGTCCCTTGGAGAGGCCCAAGTCTGCTCCTCTGAAGTCCACGGTCTGTACTCTGCTGCAGTTCTTCCTCACTCCCTTCAGGCTCTGGCACTCCACTTTTTCATGATCACCTTAGGCAAGGTGAACACTGACTATCCCATGCCTGATCAGTTCCTCCTTGATTGCAATGTCCACATCCAGGAACGCATCACCCTTCTGGGCCCATCGTGCAGCTGTGCTAAGAAGTTGTCCCTGACACCCTCCAGAAACCTCCTGGACTCTTTAAGCACTCTGCTGTTTGGCCTTCCAGTGAATGTCAGGGAGAAAATGGTTTCCTGATAAGAACCAGAGCCTGTGATGCACAGACTTCCTCAGGTTGCTTAAGGGAGCCCGTGTCCACTTTCTCACCCTGATCAGGTGCTCACAATGTCACCCTTCCTCTCATGCTCACCCACAAGCGCTCACTCAACTCCTGACCATCCCATGGAAGAGCTCCATACATCTGAGCTGGCCCTTCACACAAAGGCCATCCTCCCTCCTCATCTTCCCTCACACTCTTTCCTGAAGATCTTGGACCCTGCTTTTACAGCCCTCCAGTCATGTGAGTGATCCCACCACATCTCAGCAATCCCAGCAATGCTGTAGTGCTGTGACAGCTTGTGCATCTCCATCTGCTCCTGTCTGTGCCCCAGGCTGCCTGCACTTGTGTATAGTTGGGCTGCAGAGCCTCAGCTGAGACACAGAGCACAGTCTGGTTGTGATGAAACCTGTTGCCAAGAGCAAAGGACACCATGTGTGCAATGGCTCCACTTCAGAGCAGAGGCAAGCTGGCATAGCTAGCAGGAGGCAATGGAATGGTGAAATGAGGTTCCAACAGAGCTGGGCTGTGCAGCAATGGCAGGAGAGGAGTTTGCTGCTGGAGCTGACTTGTAGCACTGTGGGGCCTTTGACAAAGGTGAACCAATCTCCAGGAAGGACAAGGTGCCACTGAAGAGTGGAGACCTTGGTGTGATGGGCCTCCCATCTATGCAGGATGGTTGGATGTAGACGTGATGGATTTTGCCTAAAGGTAGTGGTGGGATTCAGTTATTTGGGCACAGGCAGGACACCTGAGGTGCCCTCGGGCACTTGCCCAGCAACCACTCCAAAAGGGCATGGTTTTCCTGTAGGTCCCACGCTGTACCTGCTAGAGACATGTGGTTGTGCTGGACACCCCAAGCATCGGACACGATGCTGCTGGGCTATCTTTCTGTCACTGAATCAAGTGTGTGCACTGAATTACATTAGCTGTTTGCAATGTGGAGCTCTGCATGATTACTTTAGTCTGCCTCAGTGAACATCTCCCAGGAGGAGGGAGTACAAAGGAGAAATGAAGTCCTACTTTCAGCTGGGCCCCTGTTCCCAAGTGGGGCCAGGCTCCTGGGACGGAGGGAGCTCCTGGCAACCTGGCAGCACTGCTGAGAGACAGCTCTGTCCAGGAGTAGCTCCTCTGCAAAGAGCAGCAGGGCTCCAGGTACTGCCTGCTGCTGCTGACATAAGATGAGACAAGACAGAGAGACGTGGAAGGCAGTGTGGAGTGGGAGTACAGAGGATAGGAGAGCTCTTGTGGGAGAAATCTTCACAGCCCTTGACACGGTGAGTCTCTGCCTGTAGAGCAATACTACTGGGGTTCTTGGAGAGGTCTTCTAAACACATCTCATCTCGGGACTGATAGTTTTTCTGTCTGTCGGAGGGACAGGACATGCTGCTACCTTCTCCCAGGGACACTGCAGGCGTGTGAAGCCAGGGAGTGCACCCAGGACTGCACCGGCACCATAATTCAGAGCAGTGTCCCTCTGCCCCAGGGTACAATGTGCCTGGGGCAGTGACTCTGCTGCCTGCAAAGGTCAGCACTCAGCCTGCCCAGGGATTTCCTCACGGTGCAGCAGGGAGAAGCTCTGGGTAGGAGGATCGACCCCCAGCAAGGCAGGTTCATTCACTTGTTGAGAGGGTGCTGCATGGGTGAGGGCTGCTCACAGCTCTACCTCCTGCACAGGGCATATTTGAGGGGTCTTTTCAAGAGCAAGGGGAAAAAACGACTATTTGAAGGGGAAGGAGCTTTCCTTCTGGCATCTGCGCTTTCAGTTTCCTTATTTTGGCAGGGAGAAAAGAGGAAAGAGTTTTCTCATTTGGCAAGGGACTGCGACTCCTCAGCCTTCACTCTCAGAGGTCAGCAGGTTTGTGAGAAACCTCAGCAAACCCCTTCAGCCCAACCTCAGCCTACAGACAGCACCAGCATCACCTTTACGGCCTCCTCGGGCTTTATCTGACCTGCTCCTTAGGACCTGCATGCACAGAGATGCCCCTGCCCAGTGCCCTGAGCCAGGAGGTTTCTGTCGGGCAGAACTGAACACCCACAGGGTGGGATGGGGTCTGTGCGCACTGACTGGGAAAAGTCATTGGGGCAGAGAATCAGCTCCCAGCAGGGACAGCTCCAGGCAGCAGAGATGGGCAGGGAATGAGAGCAACAAACAGAATCATCATGGGAGGATGGATTTGGGCAAGTCATGGGCAGTCCCTCTGATGCAGACACCTTCTTCTTCTGAGCAAGCACTCCACGTCTCCTCTCCCATCCAGCAGAGCCTCTGCCCTGACAGCAATGGAGTCTGGGGCATGAGTCACCTCCTCTGCAGCCAGACCTCCAGCAGAGGAGAGGGGCATCTCTCCTGCCATGGGCCCTTTTCATGCTGCCCAACAAAGGGGCTGAGAGCAACTGCCCTGCAATGTTGCTGTCTTTGAGGTGGCATGACCAGGTGAAGCCTTTCCTGAGTGCCTGTCTGTCTCTGTCTCCTTGCCTCCCTTGGCAGCAGGATCATGGTGTTGCTCCTTGTTTGCCCTCCTGTCCATGCTGCTCCCGCTCTTCTCTCGGGCTCCCTGCGGTTGGGGGGAGTCAGCTGCAGTTCAGAAACTGACACTGCAAGTTGTGCAACAGTGGGGTCTGCATGGGAGCGAGGTTGCCCCAGCCCCCTTCTAATATGTGGGGCTCCAGGAAATGCAGTCCGTGGGGCTGGGAGCAGACTCTCCCTTAAGGACAGACCATCTTCAGGACATTTGACTGTTTCCCTGTGGCATCCTGCTGGGCTGAGAGCTGCCCTCCAGAAGGGCACAGCTCTCTCATAGCATCTCTGTGATGTCTGAGAGACCCCTGAAGAAGCTGCAGAGATGTGAACAGTATGGAAATGGTGGTGGGACGCTGTATAGGGGCAGCTGAAAAGAGCCCTGTGTGTCCTTGGCTAGAAGGGGAGTGTGGAGACCTCCCTCTGGTGCTCTGAGAAAGGGAGAGAAAGTTGGAGATCTGCACTTTGGAACTGGACTCCTCTGCTCTCAGCAGGGGCTTGTTTCTTTGTAAGGCAGCATATGAGTGTGACCATCCTCCAGCTCAGAGTTGGGAACTTAGGACAGCTGGGATCAAGGCTAATAGACTAGCTGTCCTCACTCTGCACCAAGTGAGAGTGAATCCTTTCCTCTCAGGACTCAGGAGAAATGCCAATGATTTTTACCTTTGAGGATCATTCCCCAGGGGTAACAAGGACATCGAAAAGAAAAAAGACAATATAAAAAAATCCCTAAAACTCTGTTCCTCAACCCTCCTTCTTTAGAACTGGTGGTGAAGATGCCAAAAAGGCCTTCCACATGACAAGTGGACTTCACCTGGAAGAAATTCAGTATGTCAGAGCTAGTCAACTCCATTCCCTCCTTCCCACCACTGTACAGCAGGATGGACTCCTCTGGAGCCCATGGGCAGAGGTCCCTGCTCCTCACAGCACACTCAGGCAGTGCAAAGTGGAGCTCAAGCAAGGGAGCTGCACTCAGATCCTCTCAGCAAAGAGAGATGCAATATGGGGCATTGTATGAGAACTGGAACATTCTGGGGTTTTTTTTGCTTGAAAAGTGTCTCCTAACTTCTCAATGTCTTTTTCTCCTTGGACAGTCCCACGTGCCCAGGGTGAGCAAATGTCCAACAGCAGCTCCTTCAATGAGTTCCTCCTCCTGGCGCTCACGGACACACAGGAGCTGCAGCTCTTGCACTTCTGGCTCTTCCTGGGCATCTACCTGGCTGCCCTCCTGGGCAATGGCCTCATCATCACAGCCGTAGCCTGCGACCACCACCTCCACACCCCCATGTACTTCTTCCTCCTCAACCTCTCCCTCCTCGACCTTGGCACCATCTCTGTCACTGTCCCCAAAACTATGGCCAATGCTCTCTGGAATACCAGGACCATTTCCTACTCAGGATGTGCTGCACAGGTCTTTCTGCTTTTCTTCGTGTTCTCAGCAGAATATTCTCTTCTCACTGTCATGGCCTATGACCGCTACGTGGCCATCTGCAGACCCCTGCACTATGGGACCATCATGGGCAGCAGAGCTTGTGTCAAAATGGCAGCAGCTGCCTGGGCCACTGGTTTTCTCGATGCTCTCCTGCACACTGCTAACACATTTTCCATACCACTCTGCCAAGGCAATGTTGTGGAGCAGTTCTTCTGTGAAATGGCCCAGATCTTCAAGCTCTCCTGCTCAGACGCCTACCTCAGGGAACTTGAGGCTATTGTGATTAGTCTTTGTTTAGTCTTTGGGTGTTTTGTTTTCATTGTGCTCTCCTAAGTGCAGATCTTCACAGTTGTGCTGAGGATCCCCTCTGAGCAGGGCCGGCACAAAGCCTTCTCCATGTGCCTGCCTCACCTGGCTGTGGTCTCCCTGTTTGTCAGTACTCTTGCATTTGCCTACTTGAAGCCCCCCTCCATCTCCTCCCCAATTCTGGATCTGGTGGTGGCTGTTCTCTATGCAGTGGTGCCTCCAGCAATGAACCCCCTCATCTACAGCATGAGGAACAAGGAGCTCAAGGATGCCTTGAGGAAACTGGTTCAATGGGTACAATGTCAGCACCAATAACTGTACCAGTGCAGGCACTCATCATTCCCAGGGTATTTGGCCTCAAGGCTATGTGTTGTTCACTTCTTTCTTTCTTTACTTTCCTCTGTTACATTCTTGTCAAAAGACAAAGGGTTGGTTCATTCCACTTGTCCTCAGGAATCTCTCGTTTGAATCTGACCAAGAGACCGTGTAGAAGCAGGAAGCCAGGCTTCCCCCTTCATCAGCAGAGATGGGGGAACCTCAGAGCCCACTAGTCAGGGCTCCCTGAGATGCCTTCAGTGCAATGAGGAGTGTTTCCCTTTGCAATGTCTCTTTTGCACTGACACCAAAGGAGCTCAAGGGACAGAGTGAGGCTCAGACAAATAAAGATGGGGTGAGTCCATGGCTCCCATTTCCATTAGGAGAGCTCAGCTTCCCTGGCCCTTGTCAAGGTGTGATCTCACACCCCTCTCCTGCAAGGGTGGCAGCCAGTTGTCACCTTGGGCTGGTCCCTTCCCTCTCCAGTGCTCCAAAACTACAAGTGGAGGGGAAGAAGAGGGCAGGGGAGTCAGGCAGCAGCTTGTGGGGACAGACCCTGTGTTCCTCAGGACCATGCCCCTGCTGCCACAGCAGGCATTTCCTCACTGCAGCCTTTGGGTGGTGGCTGCAGCTTTCCTGAGACATGTCCACCAACAGCAGCAGGACTTTCTCTTTTTAGAGTTGTTCTCTTCATTTCCATGCTGTCCTTCTGTGTCCTGTTCTGGGTATATGGGCCAGGAGTTCTCATAACCTGGTGGTGGTAGGGTTGTGTTTCCATGTGCATATGTCCTGTAAGTTCAGGCAGGACCAGGCAATGGGCACTCTTATGCCAGACCTGGCCTCCAGAATAACATTCCTATAATAAAAAGGGGATCTCCTCTGTGACGTGCCTGAAGTCTGGCCCTTCTTCAGAAGCTGGAGTCAAAAATACACCCAAGGGATTGCACCATAAAAGGGCCTGCTGCTCTGCCTGTGCACTCCATGGGCTCCGGGGGGCGAACTCAGAGTCCCAGTGTGATCTTTCAGGGACCAAGGGCTGCATTCAGGGTTCATTTCTCGGTGACCATTGCCAGTGGAGATGCTGAATGGTCTCTGAATTGTGTACTTGGGGCTGTTACACAGGTGCCAGTGCTGATGACAGCTGCCCATCCCTCTGGAAGAGAACCTGAGACCCCAGGAGAGCTCAGGGGATCACCAGAGACATCGTGGGCCTGGGGTGGGCAGTGAGTGGAGCCTCACCAAACAAGGGACAGTCCATGGCAGAGTCACCCAAAGACACAGCACTAAATCCAGGTATGCCTGCGGAAAGGAGGGTTCTGCAATCCTGGAGAGGCAGTAGGGACCCAGGAGGCCCAGGGAAGGGGCACTGGACAGTGATTCATGTACCCACAGTGAAACACTAGAGGCCGAAGCTAGCGCACACCCAAAAACATCTCCCGCCATTGCAAATGCCCTGGGCTCACTCTGAGCACAGTCCATGAGGGCAGACACGTGCCAGCAGTGTCAGCGGTGGTGAGCCCTCTTTGGTTGGGTCTGCTTCCCACGCCAACCAGCATGGCCCGTGTGGAGTCAGGAGCCACCCTATGGCCCCATGGTCCCACAACCCACTCCCTCTGCAGAGCAGCACCACCATTCCAGGGCCCTGTGGGGAGCACAGGGGAAGATGCAGGAACGGCCAGGCAGGCCAGCATGGACACTCTCCCCTGGGGAAAGGCTCTCTGGGGAGCAGGGCCATCCCAGGAAAAGAGGAGGGCAGCATTCAGAGATGGAAAATGAGAATGGGAAAGAGGTTTCTCTGTGCACCAGCTCAGGACGGGTGGCTCTGTCCCCAGGGCAGCAGGAGCTGCTGGAGGGGCTGCAGAGCCAGGGCGCTCGTGCTGTGCTGGGCAGCAGGGTGGGCATGGAGGGGCTGCAGGCAGAGAGGGAGGGGGATCTGCTGGACAGAAAAGCAGGGGAGACAGAGAGTGACCAGCATCATTGTGGGGCCTCTTCCTCTTGCCAGGGAGCTGCTCTCCTTGCCCTTAAGCCTGCCCTGAGTTATGCTGTGGACATGCCTGTGCCCGGCCCTGCACCTCTCGGGTGCTGACCCGCCCTGTCCTCGTCCTGCTGACCTGACTCCCCATCTCTGCCTCAGACCTGCCCCCTCACTACGGTCAAGAAAGCCTTGGCAAGGGAAGCTGGGATCTGAGCAGATCCCAGGGAAGGCTGTAGGTTGAAAAGCTCGCAGTTTATCCACATCAGCAGCTCTTGCCCAGCAGCTGAATTAAAGGTGCAAGGAGTGCTTTAGGTTTGGACCCTACCCAGGTAGTGCTGCATGCAGAGTCTCAGCGAGCACAGCCACTTGGGTGTGATTTTATGATGCATAGTTAGGAGAGCAGGATTTTCTGTTTCACAGCTCGAGTGCTTATGCACCATTTGCCCTGAGCTGGGGCAGCTCCAGCTCCCCGCGAGGGGGAAGGGGTCCAGGGGGAGTGGGCCAGGGGGGAAGCCGAAGTCCCACTGCATGGCTGGGGCTGGATCCCGGCATGTGGAGAGGTGGGGAGGGCCAGGGAGCTCCTTCCTGTAGAGCTGGTCCCCACGGTGCCAGGAGAGGGACCAAGGCTGGGAGCAAGTGGGGCAGCAGGGCAGCAGGGGCAGGCAGGGCTGCGGTGGGGGCCACAAGGAGGGGGCGCAGCCAGTGCTGCTGCAGCGCAGCAGCTGTCACGGTCATCTCCCACACAAAAGGTCCCGCACTGCCCCCAGGCAGGAACAGGCTGTTCCCCCGTCCCTGTGCTGCCCTCCCAGGAAGGGACACGTGAGGAGGGGCTCGGCCTGCCCAGTGCTCAGGGAGAGATCTCCAGGGCTGGCACAGCTTGGCCTGAGGCAGCACGGGGACAAGAGCTCCTCGGGCAGGGCAGGGACACCAGTGAACACCAGTTCACTACAACACGACGCCCAGTGAGTGTGATGCATGCAGAAAGTCATGGCATGAGGGTGATTGCACTCTAACAGGCCTCAGGTCCTTTGCAGATCCAGTAAAATCAAAAGAATTGGAAGGGCCTTCAACATCCTAGGCACACATTGGTAAGGTCAGCTTTGTCCCTGTGGGAGGCTGAGGGAGATGGGTTGTTTCAGTGTGGAGAAGAGGAGGCTTGGGGCAGACCTAATAACAGCCTGCCCATCCCTATCAGGAGGTCATCAAGAAGATGGAGCCAGGCTCTTCACCGTTGTGCACCATGGGAGGATGAGGCCCAGTGGGCATGAGCTGAAAGAAGAGAGGTTCAGGCTGGGGATAAGGGCCAACGTTTTACCCATCCAAACAGTGAAGCACTGGGGCAGGTTGTCCAGAGGGTTTGTGCCATCTCCATCCTCAGAGGTTTTCAAGACCTAAATGACTGAAGGCCTCATCACGCTGGTTGGAGCTGATAGCTGAGCCTGCTGTGAGAAGGAGGTTGGGCTAGAGGCAACATGAGGTCCCTTCTAGCCTGAAGCATTTGGCATTTCCTTCCACCCCAGGTCTTCTCTTGTTGACCTTAGGCAAAATATTCCTCTTACTGTCTTGTGCTGCTCTGGTCAGAGTAGTTCAGATTCAGGGCTGCTTGGCAGGTACCCCCACATAGCCCTGGGCTTTCATTTGCTTCACCTTTCATTGCATTCTCCCCTCTTTTCCACCTTACAAGCTCTTCTCCTTTACCATCCTGATCTCCTCCCATGCAGTCAGACCACCTCTCTTTACCCTGTCCCCATTGACCCTGCTTTTGCTGCCTTTGTACCTTCCTTTGCCTTCTCCGAGATGGTTGCCATGCTCATTTCCACCATTGCCAGCACTTCCTTTAAAATACTACCCCCTTTATTATCTGTAGTGTCCTGCAGTTCGTCATGCTGTTATCCTGTGAGAGGCCTGGCAAGATGGCATGAGGCATGTGCACGCACACATTCAGAGCTGACAGAAAGGAGCTTGAGTGGAGAGGGAGCAGGAGAAGCTTGGAGATGAGGCCAACGGAAGCCTCCTGGAGTTGTGCAAGGGGAAGTGGCAGGTGCTGCCTTGAGGGAGTGACCCTGAGGAGAAGGGCCTGGACATTACGAGGGATGCCATATGAGCCTGTGGTGCGTGCTCACCACAGATGAGGCCAGCTGCATACGGGGCTGCATTAGGAAGCGTCTGGCCACCCAGACAAGGACAGTTCCTATCCCCCGTTGACTCAGCACTGGCGTGGCCACATCTGGAATCATGTGTGCCAGTGTGGGATGCCCAGTGGTGGAGGAATGGAGAGGACGTGGAGAGGGTCCAGAGGAGGTCTGCCAAGATGGGGTGTGTTGCCTGCAGCACATGACCTGTAGAGGGAGGCTGAGGCACCAGGGCTACATTATCCTGGTGAAGTGGAGGCTTAGGGCAGTAGAGGCCTTGTTTCCTCCTCCTGCCTCCCAGGGAGCGCCTGGAAGGTGCCATCTCATTGTCCCTAACTCAGTGTGGCACACCCCCACCCTCACACTGCCCCCACAAAGAGACCTGAGCAAAGTGTGAGGCAAGGGATCACCCTACCAAGGGACTGGGTGTCACTGCCTGGCCATGTTGTATGATAAAACACATCAAGGGTGACTTGGCATCAGAGCCACCTGCACATTTCCTTTGCCTACCTGTAATCAGGGCCTCCAACTTTCTGCTCTAATCAGCCCCCAGGGAGGCTCTGTGAGTAACAGCCCTCAGGGGGACCCAATAATGCTCCCAGAAGCTTTGGGGTTTGCTTCTGAATTCAACTTCTTGAGAGGTTTGTTCAGTCTCCTCGCAGAATCTGAGGTTCATGGACTCAGCACCAAATACACCCGAGGGTCATTAAAACGCAAAAAGCCCTAACAAGCCCTGTCTGTCCCCATAATTTCCTTCAGTCCTTCAGTCCTCGTGTGGCTAATTGGAGAGGTTTCAGGAGTGTCTTTACAAGAGGAAGATTTCAATGAGAACCTAAAAAAAAAAAAAAGGGAAGGGATTTCTGCTTGCAACGTTTTCTTTACTTTTCAGCTTACAGAATAAGTGATAGCCACATTCTCCAACTCATAGGGACTCAGAGGGTCTCCTAAGGAATCGTGATGTGTGAGAAAAGCAATATATTGGACAGGAGACAGGTACGAACAGCCTTGCTCCTCACCTCCCCAGCCCTGCCATTTCTCTCATCAGCCACTGGGGACCTACCTCACTCTTGTTAAAATCAAAGCTTTTTCCACTCACGTCTGTAGCTGAATGTTACAGCCTCTCTGCACCAATTCCCACCTGCTTTCCTTTGAGAACTAGCTGCAAATAGACACAGAAGGCTTTTTCTTTATTGGGATCCAGCAAAAGTAAAACATGATGGAGTTGAATGAAAAACAAAATAAACTCCTAAACTGTGTTTCAAGTCCAGGCTGCCTCCAGGGAGGTCCACTTTCCACAAGGGATAGCCTTAGTAGAAATGTTTTAGAGAGATTGATAGGAAAGGAGAGAGGAGAAACCCAGTTAAGGCA
Source organism: Apteryx mantelli (assembly GCF_036417845.1). Taxonomy (NCBI): domain Eukaryota; kingdom Metazoa; phylum Chordata; class Aves; order Apterygiformes; family Apterygidae; genus Apteryx; species Apteryx mantelli. The sequence goes on along the minus strand of NC_090001.1, from coordinate 8,765,825 downwards.
TTGTCTAAAGAGACAATTAGCCTCCTGAAAGATGAGGCAAGCTTTACACTCCCCGAAGCTCAGAGCAGCACAGAATCATAGAATCACAGAATCACAGAATCACAGAATTACAGAATCACAGAATCACTGAGGTTGGAAGGGACCTCTGGAGATCATCTAGTCCAACCCTCCTCCTCAAGCAGGGTCACCTAGAGCACATTGCACAGGATTGCATCCAGGCAGCTTTTGAATATCTCCAGAGAAGGAGACTCCACCACCTCTCGGGGCAACCTGTTCCAGTGCTCTGTCACCCTCACAGTGAAAAAGTTTTTCCTCATGTTAAGATGGAAGTGTCTGTGTTTCATTTTGTGCCCATTGCCTCGCGTCCTGTCGCTCGGCACCACTGAAAAGAGTCTGGCTCCATCCTCTCGACACCCTCCCTTCAGATACTTGTACACATTGATAAGATCTCCTCTCAGCCTTCTCTTCTCCAAGCTAAACAGGCCAAGCTCTCTCAGCCTTTCCTCATAAGAGAGATGCTCCAGTCCCCTCATCATCTTTGTGGCCCTTCGCTGGACTTGCTCCAGTAGTGCCACATCCCTCTTGTACTGGGGAGCCCAGAACTGGACGCAGTACTCCAGATGTGGCCTCACCAGGGCTGAGTAGAGGGGGAGAATCACCTCCCTCGACCTGCTGGCAACACTCTTTCTGATGCAGCCCAGGATACCATTGGCCTTCTTGGCCACAAGGACACATTGCTGCCTCATACTTAACTTGGTGTCCACCAGCACTCCCAGGTCCTTCTCAGCAGAGCTGCTTTCCAGCAGGTCAACCCCCAACCTGTACTGCTGCATGGGGTTATTCCTCCCCAGGTGCAGGACCCTGCACTTCCCTTTGTTGAATTTCATGAGGTTCCTCTCTGCCCACCTCTCCAGCCTGTCCAAGTCTCTTTGAATGGCAGCACAGCCCTCTGGTGTATCAGCCACTCCTCCCAGTTTTGTATCGTCAGCAAACTTGCTGAGGGTGCACTCTGTCCCTTCATCCAGGTCATTGATGAAGAAGTTGAACAAGACTGGACCCAGTCCTGACCCCTGGGGGACACCGCTAGCTACAGGCCTCCAACTAGACTCTGTGCCACTGATCACAACTCTCTGAGCTCTGCCATTCAGCCAGGTCTCAATCCACCTCACTGTCCACTCATCTAACCCACACTTCCTGAGCTTGTCTATGAGGATGCTATGGGAGACAGTGTCAAAAGCCTTGCTGAAGTCTAGGTAGACAACATCCACTGCTCTCCCCTCATCTACCCAGCCAGTCATTCCATCATAGAAGGCTATCAGATTGGTTAGGCATGATTTCCCCTTGGTGAAGCCATGCTGACTACTCCTGATCACCTTCTTTTCCTCCACGTGCTTGGAGATGGCCTCCAGCATGAGCTGCTCCATCACCTTTCCAGGGATGGAGGTGAGGCTGACTGGCCTGTAGTTCCCTGGGTCCTCCTTCTTGCCCTTTTGGAAGACTGGGGTGACATTGGCTTTCTTCCAGTCCTCAGGCACCTCTCCTGTCCTCCATGACCTTTCAAAGATAATGGAGAGTGGCTTAGCAATAATGTCCGCCAGCTCCCTCAGCACTCGTGGGTGCATCCCATCAGGGCCCATGGATTTGTGGGTGTCAAGTTTGCTTAAATGATCTCTAACCCACTCCTCCTCCACCAAGGGAAAGTCTTCCTCTCTCCAGCCTTTCTCTCTTGCCTCCAGGGTCTGGGGTTCCTGAGGGCTGGCCTGAGCAGTAAAGACTGAAGCAAAGAAGGCATTCAGTAACTCTGCCTTCTCTGCATCCTTCGTCACCAGGGCACCCACGCCACTCAGCAAAGGGCCCACATTTTCCCTAGTCTTCCTCTTGCTGCTGATGTCTTTGAAGAAGCCCTTCTTGTTGTCCTTGACATCTCTAGCCAGATTTAATTCCAAACGGGCCTTAGCCTTCCTCGTCGCATCCCTGCATACTCTGACAACATTCCTATATTCCTCCCAAGTGGCCTGTCTCCCTTTCCACTTTCTGTATGCTTCCTTCTTCTGGTTGAGTTTTGCCAGGAGCTCCTTGCTCATCCATGCAGGTCTCTTACCTCCTTTGCTTGACTTCCTACTCATAGGGATGCACCGCTCTTGAGCCTGGAGGAAGTGATGTTTGAATATTAACCAACTCTCTTGAACACCCCTTCCTTCCAGGGCCCTCACCCATGGGATTCCTCCAAGTAGGTCCCTGAAGAGGACAAAGTTTGCTCTCCTGAAGTCCAGGGTTGCGATCCTACTTGGTGCCCTGCTGCCTCCTCGCAGGATCCTGAACTCCACCATCTCATGGTCACTGCAGCCAAGGCAGCCCCCAACCTTCACATCTTCCACCAGTCCTTCTTTGTTTGTTAGTACGAGGTCCAGCAGCACACCTCTCCTTGTTGGCTCCTCCACCACCTGGGTCAAGAAGTTGTCACCAATGCTCTGCAGGAATCTCCAGGACTGTTTGTGCCTAGCTGTGTTGTCTTTCCAGCAGATATCGGGGTGGTTGAAGTCCCCCATGAGAACCAGGGCCTGGGATTGTGAGGCTACTTCCAGCTGTCTGTAGAAGGCCTCATCGACTTCCTCTTCCTGATCAGGTGGCCTGTAGTAAACACCCACAACAGTGTCACCTCTATTAGCCTGCCCTTTGATCCTTACCCATAAGCTCTCGACTCGCTCTTCATCCACCCCTAGGCACAGCTCCATACATTCCAGTTGCTCTCTCACATAAAGAGCAACTCCACCACCTCGCTTTCCTGGCCTGTCTTTCCTAAAAAGTACGTAGCCATCCATGACAGCACTCCAGTCATGCGAGCTATCCCACCATGTCTCCGTAATGGCAATGAGATCATGGCCCTGCGACCGCACACACATCTCTAGTTCTTCCTGTTTGTTCCCCAAGCTGCGTGCATTGGTGTACAGGCATTTCAGGGAGGTGATCGAGCATGCAGGTTTCCCAGGAGGGGTAAAAGAGGGTCCTCCATAGCCACATCCCATGCGCACTTCCCTGGCTGCATTCACCTGCTGGAGGCATCCTGACTTGAGCAGTCTTTTGCCAACTACCCTGTCACTACAACTCTCCCCTTCCCCCATCTTTCCTATTTTAAAGCCCTCCTTAACAGCTTGGCCAACCTGCTGGCAAAGACCCGCGTGCCCCACCTCGTGAGGTGGATCCCATCTCTCGCCATCAGTTGTCGATCTTCAAACAGGGTCCCATGGTTGTAGAAACCAAAACCCTGTTGCCAACACCAGCGGCGCAGCCAGTCGTTAACCTGGAAAGTCCGTCTCCTCCTCCTCTCATCCATCCCCCTCACTGGCAGGATTGAGGAGAAGATGACCTGGGCTCCCAGACCCTTGACCACCATCCCCAGAGCTCTGAAATCCTGCTTGATGGTCTGCAGTTTGCCCTTGGTGTCATTGGCGCCCACATGGAAGAGCAGCAGTGGGTAATAGTCCAAAGAATGGACGAGCCTTGGCAGTCTTTGCATGACATCTCTCACACGAGCCCCCGGCAGGCCACAAACCTCTCTAGACAAGAGGTCAGGTCGGCAGATAGATGCCTCCGTCCCCTGTAGCAGGGAGTCCCCCACAACAATCACCCGCCGCTTTTTCCGGGTGTTCCGGTAGGGCACAGGGTCTGTTGGCCCGGTTACTTCCCTGGCAGCCATGCCCATCTCCTCCTCATCCTGGAGGGCACTAAACCTGTTCTTCAGCTTCAGGTCTTCAGGAGGAGTAGGAGCCTTTCTCCTCCCACGAGCAGTGACCAGTATCCAGTCTTCTTCTATGATGTTATGATGTACCGTTTCACACGGCACAGAGCCCTCTGGCAACTCCACTGCTGCAGGGGGTTGGGACTCCTGGAGCTGTACAGTCTCCGAGAATACCCTGTCTATCTCTTGCTCTGCTTCTCGGATGCTGCGCAGCCTACTGACCTCCTCCCGTAACTCCCTTACCTGACGACACAACTCGTCAACAGCAGCACACCTCCTGCAGGAGAGCTGGCTGCCAGCCCAGGCCTCCCGGAGAGGCCCCAAGCACTCCCTGCAGCCTGAGACCTGTAGAGCTGCATCTACTGTCAGAGGGCCAGTCTGGGTCCAAGCCTCTGACACAGCAACTCCAGCAGCCGCTGGGGAACGCGCTGTGCGGCGTGTCACGACCATACTTTAGGAAGTGTACACCACAGGGAACAGAAATGAAGGTCCCTTCGCACGCCCTGCTGCGCAAACTGCTGCCTCTGTTCGCTGCCTCTGTTCGCTGCGCTCTAGGCCTGGCTCTTATATAGGCCTCTCCCTAGCACTGACTCACAGGGTGCTTGACCGCCCAATCAAGGGCCACTGGGATCAAAGGCCCCAACCCCCTCTGGTCAGGGGCAACCCAGAGAGCTCGTTAGCAGCAGCCACTCCTAGCTGGAGCTTTTCCCACGAGCTTTTCCCAGGAGAAGTCAAGGCCTCCTGCAGTTGTCCTTGCCTAGCTTCCCCTTTCCTGTTCACAGCGATCACCTTCTAGGTCCTCGGGGGTCCTCAGAAAGCCCACAACTTCCACAAGATCCTCAAGTTCTAGTCAGAGCCCAACCACTGCTGCGCAAACTGCTGCGTCTGTTCGCTGCCTCTGTTAGCACCTAGAGAGAGCAGAGGTGTCTGAAGGAATAAAGAGAAAGGAGAGAAGGAAAAGTGGGAAACAAGGGAAAGTGCCTATGTCCAGACAGTCTGCTGCAAAGATGACTTTAGAAATGATCAATTTAGTCAGGAGGTGGGGAAATATGTGAAAGCTTACTGAGATTAAGTCCTTAGCATAACACAAAGCACTGGTATACCAGCTTGAGGGGTAGATGAAAATTTCTTCTCCTGAGATTCACAACCTTCCTGACAATTTCCATTGTTTCATCATGGGAAAATATGGACATTTTTATTACAATGAGTCAGTCTCCAAATCCAATCCCCACTGACTAATCAATTTGGCAGACAGGGTTTGTGCCTCTGGAGAAGTGGGATGAATTCAAGTATTTATGTACAAATGACGATCACAGGCAGAATGCCCAAAGCACAAGAGTTGCCCGAGGTAAATTGGAAATCGCTTGTGAGGAGAGATGGGCAGCTTGTTGCTGCTGAAGTAGTAGCAGTTGAACCAGTTTCTTCAGTGCGTCCTTGAGCTCCTTGTTCCTCATGCTGTAGATGAGGGGGTTCACTGCTGGAGGCACCACTGCGTACAGAACAGCCACCACCAGATCCAGTATTGGGGAGGAGAGGGAAGAGGGCTTCAGGTAGGCAAAAATTGCAGTGCTGATAAACAAGGAGACCACGGCCAAGTGAGGCAGGCACATGGAAAAGGCTTTGTGCTGGCCCTGCTCAGAGGGGATCCTCAGCACAACTGTGAAGATCTGCACGTAGGACAGCACAATGAAAACAAAACACCCAAAGAATAAACAAATACTAATCACAATAAGCCCAAATTCCCTGAGGTAGGAGTCTGGGCAGGAGAGCTTGAGGATGTGTGGAATTTCACAGAAGAACTGCTCCACAACATTGCCTTGGCAGAGTGGTATGGAAAACGTGTTAGCAGTGTGCAGGAGAGCATAGAGAAAACCAGTGGCCCAGGCAGCTGCTGCCATTTTGACACAAGCTCTGCTGCTCATGATGGTCCCATAGTGCAGGGGTCTGCAGATGGCAACAAAGTGGTCATAGGCCATGACAGTGAGAAGAGAATACTCAGTTGAGACGAGAAAGTTAAAATGAAAAACCTGTGCAGCACATCCCCAGTAGGAAATGGCCCTGCTGTTGCTCAGGGAATTGGCCATGGATTTGGGGACAGTGGCAGAGATGGTGCCAAGGTCAAGGAGGGAGAGGTTGAGGAGGAAGAAGTACATGGGGGTGTGGAGGTGGTGGTCGCAGGCTACAGCTGTGATGATGAGGCCATTGCCCAGGAGGGCAGCCAGGTAGATGCCCAGGAAGAGCCCGAAGTGCAAGAGCTGCAGCTGCCGCGTATCTGCAAATGCCTGGAGGAGGAACTCATTGAAGGAGCTGCTGTTGGACATTTGCTGACGCTGGGCATGGGGGCCTGTCCAAGGAGGAAAAGACAGGGACAAATTAGAACAGTCTTCTGGGAGACAAACCCTTTGCCTTCCTCACAGAACCTCCCACTTTGCCTCTCTCCTTTAACTTCGTTCAGCTCCCCGGCTCGAGCTCCGCTTTGTGCTGGCTGAGTGTGCCATGCAGAGCAGGGGCTTCTGCTAACGATTTCCAGAGGAGTCAGTGCTGCTCTGCTGGGGGGTGTAAATGGAGGAAGGTGACAACCATTTCCAGTTCTTTGGTGGGGGTAGGAGGGGTTTGTCCTCCATGAGCTGAGCTTAAGGACACTCAGTCCGGTGACCCAGTGGGAATAGTCTCTGTTTACCAGAAGGAGAGCGGAATAGAGCACTTGCACCAACCAATAAACCCCTACAACGGAAGAAGTCTAGGGCGAGGTGGGTAAGGGTGATGTGGCCATGAAGCTCAGGGGATAAGGTAGGGTGTGACTGACCAAAGCTGTTGCACAGAAAGCTTTAAAATGCTGTAGAAATGTTTGGCATTTCAGCTGCTCTGAGGAGGAGCATTTGTGCACCCCAAGAGGAAAAAAGGGCTCACCGTGACTTTCTACAGAGTCAAGGGATGTGGCCCTTGGCAGGAAAGATGCCCCTTTTCTCTGCTGCAGGTCTGGCTGCAGAAGAGGTGGCTCATCGCCTGTACTCCATGGCTGTAAGGGCAGAGGCTCTGCTGGGTGGGAGCAGAGAAACAGGGGACTGACTCAGAAGAAGGTGTCTGCGTCAGAGGGACTAACCATGACTTCCCCAAATCCTTCCTCCCATGGCGATTCTCTTTGCAGTTCCCTCTCATTCCCTGCCCATCTCGCTGCCTGGAGCTCTCCCTGCTGGCAGCTCCTTCTCTATCCCAATGTCTTTTCCCTGATGGTGCTCACAGACCCCATCCCACCCTCTGCATGCTCTGTTCTGCCTGACGGAAACCTACCGGGACAGGGCACTGGGCAGAGGCATTGCTGTGCTCAAAGGTCCTGAGGAGCAGGTCAGAAAATCCCTGACAAGGCCATAAAGGTGATGCTGGTGCTGCCTGTAGGCTGAGGAGGGGTTGAAAGGGTTTGCTGAGCTTTCTCACAGACCTAGTGATCTCTGAGAGGGAAGGGTTGAGAGTCTCAGTTCCTTCCCAAAGCACAAAACTCTTTCCTGTTTTCCCCCCCTCCCCAAATTAGGGAACTCAAAGCACACAGCCTAGAAGGAAAGCTCCTTCCCTTTCAAGTAGCCCCTGCCTTGACCTTCCTTTTGAAAAGTGCCCTCCACAAATGTCCTCAGGGTGAGCTGGAGCTGTGAGCAGCCCTGACCCACGCACCACCCTCTCCACAGCACACTCAACCTGCCCTGTCTGGGTCTCTCCTCCCACTCAGAGCTTCTCCCTGCAGCGCTGTGGGGAGTTTGCTGGGCAGGCTGAGTGCTGACCTTCACAGGCAGCAGAGACCCTGCCCGGGGCACACAGCACCCTGGGGGGCAGGAACACTGCTCTGAATGACAGCCCTGGCTAGACCTGTGGCACACCCTGGCTTCACACCCATGCAGCTCTCCCTGGCAGAAGGCAGCAGGACACCCTGTTCCTGGGATGGTGTGGCAGGGAATCCCCTCCTGCACTCTGGAGAAGCCAGGAGAGCAAGCCTTAAGAAAACTCCGTTATGGGCTGGGTTTAGAAGACCCCTCCAGCAACAGCAGTAGCATTGCCCTGCAGCCAGAGGCTTACCGTGCAAAGGGCTGGGAAGATTCCTCCCACAAGGAGCTCTCCTCTCGCCTCCCACTCCACACTCCCTTTCACTTCTCTCTGCCTTCTCTCATGGATGTCAGCAACAGCAGGCAGTGCCCAGAGCCCCGCTGCTCTTGACAGGGGAGCTGCTCCTGCAAAGAGTTGTCTCCCAGCAGTGCTGCCACGTTGCCAGGAGCTCTCTCCGTCCCTGGAGCCTGCCTCTGCTCAGCAACAGTTGTCCAGCTGAAGGCGTGAATTTCTCTCTCCCTTGTGCTTCTTCCTCCTGGGACACGGTCACTGAAGTAGACTGAAAGAATCACCTATGGGCCTTTTCTAAAGAGTGGAGAGAGACCCATTGCAGCATTGCAATTTGTCTCATCAGAGGATGGTCATCTAGGACACATGGAAATGTCCCAGTCCGGAAGACCCTATTCCCACCTCTTAACTAGGGAGGACACCTGTCAAGATCTTTGCCAACATTGTGAGCCCTCTGTGAAAGCAGCTGCAAATGGATGAGATGAGGCTTCATACAGATGCGAAGGCTTCCATAAATGCACCTGGCTTCCCTGGGTGACATGGGGTGTGGGTTCACCTCCTGGTACCTCAGCTCTGCTGCAAATTCCTCCTCCCACAACTGCTGTTACTGCCAGTCCCCTCAGCAAATGCTGTTGCGCCCCCTCCTTTTCCTAGAAGGTTGCGGTGCCATATAAGACCCTTAGAATAAATGCTAGCATGTCTTGGGTGCCTTTCTGTGAGTGCCCCAAAGCCTCTGTAGCTTGACCTGAGGAAGTCTCACAGCCCAGGGCTCCTGGCTCTGCGAGGGGTGAAGATGTGCCCAGGGCCAGGTTGCCCGTGGCACCCAGCCCTCAGTGCTCTGTGAAGCCAGCTGTGGAGCCCGGACTGCTGCTGCAGAGCCTGTGCAGCCAGGACAGCTGGCATTTGAGCAGAACTGCAGTCTGGCGCTGTCTCATTGCTTGGGCCTCATTTCAAAGCCTCTGCACCCTTTGTCCCTTCATGGGGGCTCCTTGTGCTAGTAACTAAAGGGAAGGAAGGAGGTTCCTTTGGGCTCAGGAGGCCTTCAGGACTCTCAACTGTTTCTCCATTGTATCTGTAACTTTTGTATACCTAAAGAAAATGCCCATCCCCCCATGCCTAGCTGGAGGTTGCTGAGGGGATGGGGGTGGAAAGCAGCAGCCTGCTGTGCCCAAAGAAAGCAGGATCCTTCCCTCTGAAAACAGCAGCATCGCCCAAGGAGCCAGCTCTGTCCCTGCCTGATCTGTGCTGATCATTTGCACAGGCCTTGTGAGCCCAGAGTGCCTTGGCCACCTTGTGGTGTTTCCACAAGAGCTTCGCTGTGTGTCTGGGCTGAGGAGCCAAGGGAAGGCAGCGAGCAGAGCAGTGGCTGGGGAGTGTGCAAGTGGCGAGTGTCCTGCATCCATCTCTTCTTGCTGGCACCTGGTTGTATCGAGCAGAAGAGGCAGCTCTGAGGGGCAGAGACAGTGTGTTTGTAGACTAGGTGGCAGAGCAGAGGTCTGGTGTCAGGTTGATGCCTGGTGCAGTGCTGAGTTGATCTGAGAGTGTCAGAAACACTTTGCAGTGCAGCTGCTCCCTCAGCTGATCTCTGTACCTCGGCACTAGGAGTGGAAGTGGCATCCTGCTGTCATTGTGTAGGTGCTGCAGTGCAAAGGCTCCCAGCTTGGACTTGATGGTACTAAAGGAAAAGCAAGACCAATTGTTGCCTTTTGTGATTTGTGCCCAGGGTGACAGAGTGGAGCTGTCCCATGACCTGCAGAGAGTCTTGCCAGAAGATGAAAACAGAAGTTTGCAGAAGACTGTTCTGTACAGAGTGATAACAGTGTAATCAAGGAACATGCGAGTGGCCCAGGTGAGCTTGTCCTCTGTGAAGGTTTGCACTTTTCAGGTCACTTGTGACTTGGTACCGGATAGGGCAGCAGCAGGCACGTCGATGCCATTTGTGCTTGTGAGGTCAGTTGTGCCTCTGAAGCTGGTAGGCCAACAGCATGCCCATAGCTTTGGTGATGATGGTGAGGTGCCTTGTGTCTCAATGCCTCAGAAACGGGGAGCAGGCCCATTGCTGCTGTTTGTGCTTGTTTAGGTCAATTGTGCCTCAGTCGCTAACAGGCCAGGAGCAGATATGCGGCTTCATGGCAGCCTGTGAGGTCACTTCAGCCTCAGCACCTGACAGTCCAGCTCGATGCAGATTGCTCCTGTTTGTGTTTGTGGAGTCCTTCGGCTTCAGGATCTGCTCATCCACCAGCAGCCCCATTGCTCCTTTTTGTACTTGTGAGGTGACTTTTGCTTCAGTACCTGCTTAGACAGCATCAAGCACATTGGTGCTTTGGGGCTTGTGAGGTCACTTGTGCCTCAGTGCCTGATAGGCCAGTGCTGGTGATGTGGCTGCTGTTTGGTGTTGTGAGGTCAGGTCTTCCTCATTGCCTGATATGCTCATGCTAGGCAAATGGCTGCTGTTTGTGGTTGTGAGGTAACTTCCATCTCAGTGCTTCATAGGCCAGTGCTGGTCATGTGGCTGCTGTTTGTGCATGTGAGGTCACTTGTGCCTCAGGGCCTGATTGTTCGATATAACAGCATTTGCTTAGCACTTGGAGCTACATCTACTGAAGCCTAAGGCCACACATCGCTGAACTTTTCCCTCAATTGTTCGAGCCATATGGAACAAAGAGGGAACAAGGAGATAAGGAAGTAACAAAAGAGCTTCAGCAATGCTTAGTGAGTACCATGACTCCGCCTGGAGACAACAGGGAAACCAATCAGGAGCGAAGAAGCTACTACTTGTTGAGCAATCAATCATTGGTGCAAGAAATCGGAGAATGGACAAAGAACTTAAGCCGTAGGGGCATAAATACCCAGGGAATTTTCCCTTCGGGGTCCCTCGGAGGAGGCACCCAGCTCGAGCTGTAATACTAAGAAAATCATCTTGTAAAGAATTATTTTGTATCTTTTGGATAAAGCGGATACCTAGAGTCCAACCCTGTTAGGGACACTGGATTGAACAGTTTCCCTAACAGTTCGGCACCCCAGATGGGACTCTAGGCAACCACCATCCGATCCTCTTATCTCCAAACTTCCAATGGCCGGCATCAGGTGAGTTCACCTAGGAGCTTTGGTGACGGGAGGTACTGACTGGTGTGTTTTCAAATTCCGCATCTAAATTTTGGGGAGAGTGGGTTCGAGTCCCACCTACGGGATGTGAGAGAGTTCGAGTCCAATCTCAATACAGCCAGAAGGGGGAGTGCGCAGCCTGATCAGCGTAAGGTGCACCACAAGACTCCGATACACATGGGAAACGTACCCGGCGTAGAGAAGGGGACGCCCTTAGCAAAGGCACTGGACAACTGGAGAAAGATTGACAGTACTGTAGGGTTAGGAAAAAAGAAACTAGTGACCTTGTTCCAGGAAGGCTGGCCCGTCCTTATCCAGGAGGGCAGCCCAGCTGAACAGTGGCCACCGCAGGGGACTTTGGACCAACAAGAACTGACCTTTTTACAACATCGCCTAGAAGACAGATAACTGGGACAAATGCATGATTGGTATGTATGGGATAACTGGGCATTCGCTAGAAAAAAAGAGACATCTAAAAACCAGAGGAAAGTTTCTTCCCAGAATACTGGAAGTAGTGCAGCTGCTAAAACGCTTGTGGAAACCGCTCCACCCTATGTGCTACCCTCTGCTTCAACTTCTCTATACTGCCCCTTGCCTTCCACCTCCGCCTTTCAAGCCCCTTTGCACATCGTTCCTGTGCCAGAAGCAGCCCCAACACATCTGGACAGGGTAGCTCAAGTAGCTACTATGTGAGTTTACAAACCCTGGGTGCCCCAAGATGAAGAGGTGATTATCAGCTCCAGTAAACCCCCAGAGAACCTTAAAGATGCACCCCTCAAAAATCCAGATCTAATTCTCTTCGCTGATGGTTCATCTAACTACATCAATGGAAAACGACATTCAGGGTATGCTGTTACCAGCCTCTTTGAAGTACTTGAAGGTGGCCCTTTGCCCCCATCCATTAGTGCTCAAGGGACAGAACTAATAGCTCTTGCATGAGCCATGAAGTTGGGAGAAAATCTGTGGATCAACGTGTATAGTGACTTTAAATATGCTTTTGGGGTATGTCATGCCACAGGAATGCTGCAGAAGGAGAGAGGATTCTTTACATCGGCTGGGAAGATGATTGCTAATGGACAAGAAGTGCAAGGGTTGTTCAAGGCAATTGAACTCCCTAAAAAAATTGCCATTATATATTGCCCGGCCCATACAAGAGAAGTGTCTGATGTGGCACAAGGGAATAATCTAGCGGACAGAGCAGCCAAAGCAGCCACCCGACAACCCTTTTCTATAACTAACACAGAACTCACACAAGAATGGTGAAACATATTAAGCCCACTAAAAGTCTATGAAGACATACCAAAGGAGGAAAAAGAAGACTGGAGAAAATGGGAAGCAACTAAAAGCGATGAAGGAATTTGGACCATAGGTAATAAACCCATCCTTCCAGAGAGGTATGTACTCCTCATAGCTAGGTGGTCCCATGATCGTGGACACGGAGGACCGTCAGCTATGGCCTCGCAAATCTTACAAAACCAGGCAGCTCCAGGAGTTTATGCTGTTGCAAAATGCATAACCACCACCTGCTTGAGGTGCCAGAAGTGTAATGCTACTCGACCAAAAACTGAGCAAGGAAGTTGCCCGTGGGCATATTTCCCTTTCCAGCGCCTACAAATCGATTCTGCTGATCTCTCACCTGCTGAAGGCTACAAACACCTTCTCGTCATTGTCGACCAGCTAAGTGGTTGGGTAAAAGTCTTTCCTACTGGCAAGGCAGATACAGCCACAGTAATTAAGGCTCTATTAAGGGAAATTGTTCCTCGATATGGAGTACTGGAAACTATAAATTTGGACAGAGGTTCTCATTTTTCAGCTGGAATCTTAGAAAAACTATATCAAATGATAGGAATCCATGGAGAATTACATACACCCTACCACCCTCAGTCCTCGGGGCAGGCAGAAAGGATGAATAGAACCATTAAGGCTAAATTAGCATGAGTAAGTACACAAACCAATCTTAAATGGCCAACAGCTCTCCATTTAGATTTGTGGGAAATGAGAAGCACCCCGAGACAACCGGTAGGGTTGTCCCCAGTGGAAGTTTTGTTTGGACGACAGCTAGTTGTACCTGGGACTTATATCCCAGCAAAGACCAGCCTCTTGGACAGGGATGAGTGGTTAACCAAATATGTGTTAACTTTCCCAGCTTCTTTCCAAAATGCATGGAACCAAGCGCAATGGGCTCAGGCAGTACCTGCAGAAATGAAGGTCCAGAATACTCATCCTGGTGATGAGGTTATGATTAAGGTACACAGCAGAAGAAATAAACTTGACCCACAATGGGAGGGCCCCTCTATGGTATTATTAACCTCTTACTTTGCTGTAAAGGTTGCAGGGAAGGATCATTGGATCCATCATTGCCATGTCAAGAAATTACCAACTTCCCAGGGGAGCAGGACTTCTACCCTGGAAGATAAAGCCATTCCAGTTCCTGAAAAATGAAGGAATTCCCAGTACATGCTGCTCTTGTTTCCTTTCTAGGGCCACGTGGACACGTGGGTTGCCGGATGCTTGGCCGAGCCAACCATCTCAGAGCATAAACAAAGGACATTGCCCTCACTGGTGTCTTCATCACCCTTACAGGAGTGCCCTCCTCCTGAATGCTGCTCCGAGGGGGGGAGGACCGAGATTTCAAAAACACGGGTGGCTCTGGGTGAAATGTAATAATTGTGGTCCTTGTGACCCTTGTTGGTGTGACCAGTGTTACCGAGGCCAGTGGATAAATAACCCTCAAGGTTGGAGTTGGGGAGTGTAACCAGGCCAGGGGCAGCAGGACATATTAACTGGTGTTTGTTCCTGCCCATTACATCAATCCCGGGCTATAGAGGCTAGAATGCGTGCATTAACTTTATCAGCTAGCTAACGACCCTATTCAAATTATCAAAATGAGGAGGCTGCTAATAAGCTTACTTACTATTCAGCTGGCCATTCCAAATTATTTGTAATGGAGCCTGAGATTATGCTAAAATTAGAACTAAAAGCCACCCAAGCCCCAGAACATGGTCGCACCAAAAGAGGTAGCTCAAACCCTCATCTACCAAGGAACACAAGATCATACCCTAGAGGGTGAGTGGATAAGTAATCTGTTCACCAGCTGGGGACTCTCCTCAGGGCTGAGCAGCCTATAAGGTTCCCTAATTAAGATATTCTTGCCAGTAATAATCATACTGTTATTGGCATGTTGGGTTATTACCTGTGTACGTGATTGCTTACAAAATGTGGTAGTGCGTTCTATGCAAGGATAGTGGAGAATGCTTGAACAGCAACAGTTATAGGAGGACAGGGATGCCCACAAAAAAGCAAAAGAAGGGACTGTTGGCTGTAATAGCATTTGCTTAGCACTAGTAGCTAAATTTACTGAAGCCTAAGGCCACACATCGCTGAACTTTTCCCTCAATTGTTTGAGCCAGTTGACACAAGTAGGGAACAAGGAGATAAGGAAGTAACAAAAGAGCTTCAGCAATGCTTAGTGAGTACCATGACTCCGCCTGGAGACAACGGGGAAACCAACCAGGACCGAAGAAGCTGCTACTTTTTGAGCAATCAATCATTGGTGCAAGAAATTGGAGAATGGACAAAGCACTTAAGCCGTAGGGGTATAAATACCCAGGGAATTTTCCATTCAAGGGCCACCCAGGGAGGCACCCAGCTTGAGCCGTAATATTGATAAAATGATCTTATAAAGAATTATTATGTATCTCTTGGATAAAGCGGAAACCTAGACTAGAACCCTGTTAAGGACACTGGCTTGAACAGTTTCCCTAACAGTGACCAGCACTGGCCTATCAGGCACTGAGGCACAAGTGATGTCACACGCACAAAGAGGAGCCATGGGCCTAGCACTGGCCTATCAGGCACAAGTGACCTCACAACCACAAACAGCAACCATGGGCCTAGCTCTGGCCTACAGGCACTGAGGCACAAGTGGCCACACAACTGCAAACAGCAACTACATGACCAGCACTGCTCTATCAGATATTGAGACACCAGTGACCTCACAACTACAAAGAACCTGACCTCCCTGTAAACAGCATGTAGGCAGGGGCTAATTGAGCATGCGCCAACTAAGGCCTGTCTAGCATGCAAATATAACTATTAGTCAATCATCTCCCCTCCCCCCATCCCCCCCCCCGTTAATAGGGGGCAGCCCAGAGCCCATTGAGCTCTCCTGAACGGCATCGGGCTGCACTGCAGAACCTCCTCTTGAGCAGGGACGCCTCTCAACGTTCCTCCTCGAGGTTGAGAGATTCCTTACCCACGATAGATCCTCGGTAAGTGATTAATAGCATGCTGAAACACTGCAAAACCTAACAAAACTTTGCTGAGTTATACCTCTGATTAATTGTGCACACACTCCTTTAGACATGAACCGTTGACCAAGTCTGGGACTAAGATTGGATCCAGCCACACCCAGGCTCCTCTGTGAGGGAGTTTAGAAAGCAAGGGGGTCCTTTCTAAACCTCGTGACTCAATGGGAGGGTCTACGTTGCATGTGTATCTGACCCTCTCCTTCATGTAGGAAATAACTGAGTGAACCTTGCCAATCGAACCTCATTAAATCATTCTTATTTATGATTGAATTTTGTTAAGTCATCTTATTACCTCAATAAACATAGTGCTGCTTCCCTCTTGTGAGTGAAGTGCATCACTCCTCTGTGACACCTTGACGTCCCCTGCAAGTGTCTATCCTAGAGGAGCTTTGGCTTCCCAAACACAAACCTGACTTTGCTTGAAAATAATACACTGTTTAGTCCAGCTGTTGTGCTGAGATGTCTACTGGTTTTACTGAGTATTGGTCTGGACCATCTTTGCGCTTGGTGGGTGCTGTTCACAGAATCACAGAATCACAGAATCACAGAATGGTTGAGGTTGGAAGGGACCTCTGGAGATCATCTAGTCCAACCCCCTGCTCAAGCAGGGTCACCTAGAGCACCTTGCACAGGATCATGTCCAGGCGGCTTTTGAATATCTCCAGAGAAGGAGACTCCACAGCCTCTCTGGGCAACCTGTTCCAGTGCTCTGTCACTCTCACAGTCAAGCAGTTTTTCCTCATGTTCAGATGGAACTGTCTGTGTTTCAGTTTGTGCCTGTTACTTCTCGTCCTGTCACTGGGCACCACTG
Source organism: Apteryx mantelli (assembly GCF_036417845.1). Lineage (NCBI taxonomy): Eukaryota > Metazoa > Chordata > Aves > Apterygiformes > Apterygidae > Apteryx > Apteryx mantelli. The sequence goes on along the minus strand of NC_090001.1, from coordinate 8,749,759 downwards.
AAAAGAGTCTGGCCCCAACCTCTTGACAATGTCCCTTAAGATATTTGCACGCGTTGATAAGATCCCCCTCAGCCTTCTCTTCTGCAGGCTAAACAGGCCCAGCTCTCTCAGCCTTTCTTCGTAGGAGAGATGCTCCAGGCTCCTCATCAACTTTGTAGCCCTCCGCTGGACTGTTTCCAGTAGTACCATGTCTCTCTTGTACTGGGGAGCCCAGAACTGGACACAGTACTGCAGATATGTCCTCAGCAGGGCTGAGGAGAGGGGGAGGATCCCCTCTCTCGACCTGCTGGCAACACTCTTCCAGATGCACCCCAGGATATGGTTCTTAATGACCAGCTGCCTTTCCTGAGCTCCTGTGCCCTTCAGAGCTCACTCCCATGGGATCCCCTAGCAGTCCTCAAAGAGGCCAAAGTCTGCTCCTCTGAAGTCCTGAGTCTGTACTCTGCTGCTGTCCTTCCTCCCTGCCTTCAGGATGTGGCACTCCACTCTTTCATGGTCCCTGCAGCCAACGTTTCCACTGATGATCACCTCCCTGATCAGTTCTTCCTTGTTTGCGAGTACCAGATGCAGGAGAGTGTTGCCCTTCTTAGCCCATCTGGCAGCTGTGCTCAGAAGGTGTCCCTGACACCCTGCAGAAACCTCCTGCACTGCTTTCACCCTGCGCTTTGCCCTTCCACTGCATGCCAGGGGGATTAAAGTCCCTCCATAAGCAGCAGGCCCTGTGTGCCACAGACTTCCTCAGCTTGCTTAAAGGAGCCTGCGTCCACTTCCTCGCCCTGATCGGGTGAACTGTAACTCCCATCGCAAGGTCACCCTTACTCCCATGCTCACTCACCTTTTCCCATCCAGCACCTTGTCCTTCCCTTGGAAGAGCTCCACAAAGCCAGGTGCCTCTTCACAGAGAGGGCATACCCCCAACATCTATCTGCCCTAAGAGTCACTGCTGAAGAGCTTGTAGCATGCCATCAGAGCACTGCAGTCTGGTGAAACACATGTAGTGGTGAAAGGAGGTTCCCACTAAGAGAGCAAGGCCTACAGTGCGCAAGGTCAGGGAGAAAAAGAGCTGGGCTGTGCAGGAATGGCAGGAGAGGGGTTTGCTGCCTGAGCAGCCTCTGCAGCACCTTGGTGCCTTTGATGGAGGTAAATCGATGTCCAGGAAGGAGAAGGTGCCCCTAAGAAAGTTCTTGGGCCTGCACAGCCTGCCATGCAGCCATGCTGTGGACATCATTAGCACAGTCCCTGTTCATATCATGTGGGAGTGGGAAGAGACTCAGGGAGAGGAGAGCTAGAAGGTGTTAAGCGTGCAGGGACATGAGTAGAGCCCTTGGTGTGATGTGCAGCTCTCTGCTGCACACTTGGATGTAGAGGGGATGGACTTCACTTGAAGACAGAAGTGGGATTGAGTTGTTTGGACACAGGCAGGTCCCATGCGGTATCTGCTGGAGATATATGGTTGTGCTTGACACCCCAGGCATCACGGAATCTAGTGCCTGCATTGAATGGCATGAACTGCTTGCAGTGTAGGGATCTGCTTGTGCCTCATCCTCCTAATGTGTGGAGCTCTGGCAGTATTAGGCATCTCATGTCATTTCCGATGGCCGTGGAGATTCTCCACCTGGCCACCACCTAATGCTCTAGAACAACGAGGGTTTCACGATTGCTCCATCAGAGCCAGCAGACACTGGCATATGCCTTGCACCACCTCTCTCACTTCAGATGTCACCATGTGTTTGTGTGTGGGCAGCTGGCTACTCCCCTCCCTCTCCAGTGATTATCATGGGAGCTTAGAGAGGGAGCTCGCATGCCGGCATCTTTGTTGTGCACAGTCCAGGTTGTGAAAGGGGAATCCACCTGCTGTGTGTTTATGGAGTGCACAGAAGGAATCTGAATCCCACTCCATCCCAGGGACTTCTAAACCAGCATGAGAAGCACTGACTGATGTGTCTGAATCAATACCTGAGCCATGGATAATTGAAAACCCTTCTTGCCCCTTTCCTAGGTGTCCTGCCTAGTCAAGAGATGGGAACAGGGTCTTCCAGAGTGGGACGTTTCCATGTGTCCCAGATGACCATCCTCTGATGCAACAAATAGTCATGCTGAAATCAGTGTCTCTGCATGGTTTAGAGAGGGACTCTAGCTCATTATTGTCATCTACTTTAGTGAAACTTTCCCAGGAGGAGGGAGCACAAGAGACAGAGAAATTCACTCCTTCTGCTGGCCTCTGCTCCTAAGCGGGGCCAGGCTCCTGGGACAGAGGGAGCTCATGGCAACCTGGCAGCACTGCTGAGAGACAGCTGTGTGCAGGAGCAGCTCCTCTGCAAAGAGCAGCAGGGCTGTGGGCACTGCCTGCTCTTGCTGAGATGCGATGAAACAAGGGAGAGAGAAGTGAAAGGGAGTGTGGAGTGGGAGGCCAGAGGAGAGCTCCTTGTGGGAGGAATCTTCACAGCCCTTTGCACGGTAAGCCTCTGGCTGCAGGGCAATGCTACTGCTGTTGCTGGAGGGGTCTTCTAAACCCAGCCCATAACGGAGAGTTTTCTTGAGGCTTGCTCTCCTGGCTTCTCCAGAGTGCAGGAGGGCATTCCCTGCCACACCATCCCAGGAACAGGGTGTCCTGCTGCCTTCTGCCAGGGAGAGCTGCATGGGTGTGAAGCCAGGGTGTGCCACAGGTCTAGCCAGGGCTGCCATTCAGAGCAGTGTTCCTGCCCCCCAGGGTGCTGTGTGCTCCGGGCAGTGAGTTTGAGCGCTGTCGGGAGAAGCTCTGGGTGAGAGGAGGGAGACCGGCAGGGCAGGCTGAGTGTGCTGTGGAGAGGGTGCTGTGTGTGTCAGGGCTGCTCACAGCTCCAGCTCACCCTGAGGACATTTCTGGAGGGCACTTTTCAAAAGGAAGGTCAAGGCAGGGGCTACTTGAAAGGGAAGGAGCTTTCCTTCTAGGCTGTGTGCTTTGAGTTTGCTAATTTGGAGAGGGGGGAAAACAGGAAAGAGTTTTGTGCTTTGGGAAGGAACTGAGACTCTCAACCCTTCCCTCTCAGAGATCACTAGGTCTGTGAGAAAGCTCAGCAAACCCCTTCAACCCCTCCTCAGCCTCCAGGCAGCACCAGCATCACCTTTATGGCCTTGTCAGGGATTTTCTGACCTGCTCCTCAGGACCTTTGAGCACAGCAATGCCTCTGCCCAGTGCCCTGTCCCGGTAGGTTTCTGTCGGGCAGAACTGAGCATGCAGAGGGTGGGATGGGGTCTGTGAGCACCATCAGAGAAAATACATTGGGATAGAGAAGGAGCTGCCAGCAGGGAGAGCTCCAGGCAGCAAGATGGGCAGGGAATGAGAGGGAACTGCAAAGAGAATCGCCATGGGAGGAAGGATTTGGGCAAATCATTTGGTCAGTCCCTCTGATGCAGACACCTTCCTCTGAGCCAGTCCTCTTTGCCTCTGCTCCCACCCAGCAGATCCTCTGCCCTGACAGCAATGGAGTGCAGGCCATGAGCCACCTCTTCTGCAGCCAGACCTGCGGCAGAGGAGAGAGGCCCCTCTCCTGCCACGGGCCCATTTCGTGCTGCCTGACAAAGGAGCTGAGAGCAACTGCCCTGCAATGTTGCCATAAGCGAGTCAGCCTGCCCAGCTGGGAAAGGTGGAGGCTTTCCCAATCGCCTGTCTCTTTCTCCTTGCCTCCCTTTGCAGCAAGATCACTGTGTTGCTCCTTCTTTGCCCTTCTGTCCGTGCTGCCCTTGTTCTTCTCTCAGGCTCCCTGGGGTTGGTGGGTTTTCAGCTGCAGTTCAGACTCCTGTCCTGAGAATTGTTGAATAGAGGGGTCCATTCTTGAGTCAGACATCCCCAGCACCCTTCTCACCTGTGCAGCTACAGGAAGTGCAGTCTGTGGGGTTGGGAAATGAGCTGACTCTCCCTGAAGGAGAGCCCAGCTTCTGTCCTAGCAGTCCTTTTAATCATTTCCCTGTCATATCCTGCCAGGCTTTGAGCTGCCCTCCAGAAGGGCACCGCTGCCTCATAGCAGCTCTGTGATGTCTGAGAGACCCCTGAAGAAGCTGCAGAGATGTGAAGATTATGGAAATGGTGGTGGGCAGATGTACAGGGACAGCTGAAAAGAGCCCTGTGTGTCCTTGGCTAGAAGGGGAGTGTGGAGACCTCCCTCTGGTGCTCTGAGAAAGGGAGAGAAGGTTGGAGATCTGCACTTTGGAACTGGATTCCTCTGCTCTCAGCAGTGGCTGGTCTCTTTTTAGGGCAACAGATGAGTGTGATCATCCTCCTGCTCAAAGAGATGTGAGAAAAGGACAGCTGGCAACAAGGCTAATAGACAGACAAGCTGTGCTCACTCTGCATGAAGTGAGAGTGAATCGGTTTTTCTCAGGACTCACAGTGGGAATGCTGAGATTTCTGCCTTTGAGGAACGCTCCCCAGGTGTGACTGGGACATCTCAAAGAAAATAAGCATTATTAAAACATCCCTAACACTCTGTTCCTCAAGCCTCCTTCTTTAGAACTGGTGGGGAAGATGCTGAAAAGCCCTTCCACATGACGAGTGGATTTCACCTGAGGGAAACTGTGAATGTCAGAGCTGGTCACCCCCATTCCCATGTATGCCACTACTGTACAGCAGGAATGACTGCTCTGGAGCCCATGGCAAAGGCCGCTGCCATAGGTCAGAGCACACTCAGGCAGTGCAAAATGGAGCTGAAGGAAGGGAGCTGCACACAGATCCTCTCAGTAAAGGGAGAGGCAGTGCAGGGGTTGTATGAGAACCGGAAGATGTGGGTGTTTTTTACTTGAAAAGTCTCTCCTAACTTCTTAATGTCTTTTCTTCTTTGGAAAGTCCCACATGCTTGGAGGGAGGAAAAGGTCCAACAGCAGCTCCTTCAATGAGTTCCTCCTCCAGGCATTTGCAGATACGCGGCAGCTGCAGCTCTTGCACTTCGGGCTCTTCCTGGGCATCTACCTGGCTGCCCTCCTGGGCAATGGCCTCATCATCACAGCCGTAGCCTGCGACCACCGCCTCCACACCCCCATGTACTTCTTCCTCCTCAACCTCTCCCTCCTTGACCTCGGCTCCATCTCTGTCACTGTCCCCAAATCCATGGCCAATTCCCTGAGCAACACCAGGGCCATTTCCTACTGGGGATGTGCTGCACAGGTCTTTCTGCTTCTCTTCCTGTTTGGAGGAGAGTTTTCTCTTCTCACTGTCATGGCCTATGACCGCTATGTGGCCATCTGCAGACCCCTGCACTATGGGACCATCATGAGCAGCAGAGCTTGTGTCAGAATGGCAGCAGCTGCCTGGAGCACTGCTTTTCTCAATGCTCTCCTGCACACTGCTAACACATTTTCCATACCACTCTGCCAAGGCAATGTGGTGGACCAGTTCTTCTGTGAAATTCCACGGATCCTCAAGCTCTCCTGCTCAGACACCTACCTCAGGGAACTTGCAGTTCTCATGGTTACTGGCTGTTTAGTCTTTGGGTGTTTCATTTTCATTGTGCTGTCCTATGTGCAGATCTTCACTGCTGTGCTGAGGATCCCCTCTGAGCAGGGCCAGCACAAAGCCTTCTCCATGTGCCTCCCTCACCTGGCCGTGGTCTCCCTCTTTGTCATCACTGTCATGTTTGCCTACCTGAAGCCCCCCTCCCTCTCCTCCCCTCTTCTGGATCTGTTGGTTTCTGTTCTCTATGCGGTGGTGCCTCCAGCAGTGAATCCTCTCATCTACAGCATGAGGAATAAGGAGCTCAAAGATGCCCTGAGGAAAGTGATTTCATGGACATTTTTCAGCAGTGATAAAATTGCCATTGCTCTCCACAGTTGAATCCCAGTGTATCCCAACCAGCCCTGAGCTTTGTTTGTTCACTTTACTATTGTTATTACTACTACTATTTGTTATCATTTTGCTACCCAAATGCTTGGCTTCATCCCAGTTTTAATGAGACTGCTTTGTCTCACCTAGTGCCCGCATAAAATTGTGTCTACCGCTGGGTCAGAGCTGACTCCCTCACAGTCTCTTTGTCTTCAAGTAAGTTCTACGCAGTGCAGTGCCTGAAGGCTGGCTCTTCTTCCAAAGCTGGTGTCAAGAATAAGCCCAAGGTTTTACACCCCGCAAGGACCTGCTGTGCAGGGTTGTCCATGGGTTTAGAAGCAGAAAGGTCATAATCATGTTATGATCTCTTAGAGACCAAGGCCTGGATTTAGGATTCACCCATCAGTGTCCAGTGGCAGTGGAGATGACGAATTGTCAATGATGTACATACCCGGGGCTGTCCCACGTGTTAAGGCACAGTATCAGATGCCCATCCTTCTGGAGGGGAATCTGGAGGTGCCAGGAGAGCACAGGGGATCTCCTGGGACAGTGTGTGCCTGGGGTGGGCACTGAATGGAGTCTCACAAAGCAAGACATCCTCCAAGGTGGAGTCACCTAAAAGTAAAACGCTAAACGAGGGTTCCACAGGCAAAGGAGGACTCTGCAATCGCAGGAGAGGCCATGGAGACCCAGCTGGCAGGGGAAAGGGGGACTGGAGAGCAATTTATGTCATTGTCAATGAAATACCCCATGCTGGATCTAGAGGTGCACCTGGACCCAGCTAGTAGCTTTGGAAATGCTCCATAGTCCCTCCAAGCACCTTCCACATCTGCAGACCCCTGGAGGCATTGGAGGCCATGATCCCCATTTGGATGGATCTGCTTCCCACCCTCACCAGCATGGCCAGTGCAGTCATGTCGTGGCCCTGTGGCCCCACAGCCCACTCACTCTGCAGAGCAGCAGCGCCAGCTCGGGACCCTGTGGGAGAACAGGGGAGGGGATGTGGGAACAGCCAGCGAGATCAGAGGAGCGATTGGGAAACATCAGAAGGAAGTGGAACTGGGCTTGAAAGTGTCTTGGAGAGAAGAATGCTGACATTTAATGCAAGACAATGGTCAGAGTGTGGGTGCACTAAAGGGAGCTCATGGTGCAGAGCCAGAAGTCCTTTCTGCCCTGACCCCTGACATGGCCTGGGAAGTGGCTGAAGAAGGATGAATGCTCCCCACCTTCCTAGCTCACAGTGCCATCATCACTCCTGAAGGGTGGCACCAAAAGGAAGGCTGGGACCCCATGTCAGAGCTTGTGTTGAAGGAAGGAGGACACAGGAGCCATCTGAGTGTCCTGCTGTCCCTCAGGCCCTGTCCCCAGCACATGTTCTTGCGGCAATCTTCCCCACCCCGCATGCTAGCCATTACCCCAAAAGTCACCCCAGACAGGGCTCCACACCCAGATGGAGGACTGGTCATCCAGCTGTGACCCCTGGGAGGACGAGTCCTCTCCTGGGTCGTCTGCAGGCCTAGTAGGGAGTATGCAGAGGAGGTCCTGGGCCTGTAGATCATCCTCATGCCCATGGGGGCCCTCAAGCAGAGTGTCTCATGCAAAGATCCAGCCCAGCTTGTTGTTGCGTGAGCAGAGAGGAGAAACTGCCCCAGGAAACTCCTCCCACACCCAGGCACTTGTACCAGCCATTTCCAGTACTGGCTTTCCCCACGGTCCTGGTGAGGGGTGATCTTTGAATGTGACCAGCTCCATCTTCCCACTGGGCTCAGCGTCTCTATGAGGGGTGAAGGCCAGCCCTGCCTGGTCTCTCTCCAGGTCCAGACCACATCAGACCCCGCAGCATGGCTCTTTGCTTATCCGGGGAGGGACAGGTTTGGGGCTGGGCATGGGCCGGGGACTGGTGGGAGGCTGCAAAGCAGGAGGGCTGTGGTGTGCATTCAGCCCCTTCAACTACTGAGGTGTCCCCAGAAGGGTGCTTTGCATCCTGGGTCTTAAGGGCTGAGAACTCTTCAGAGCCAGAGTGGATGTGAGTCCCACCACCTCGGCTCATGGGTTACAGGTCACTAGCAGGGCTGTAGCGGCTGCAGGGAGGGAATTACTGCACGGGGCATGAGTGGATCCATCTCTGCCCTCCCCCTCTACTCAACCCTCTACTGCCTTCTCCTGCTGTATCATCGCAAAGGTCCTTTGGCAGGGCCATTTTTTGGTTTCTGACCCTTTATCTGACCCTGCTTTGAGCAGCAGGTTGCACTGCGGGCCTCCTGTGGTCCCTTCAGCCTGCATTATCCTAAAAGCCTATGAGCTCAGGCCCCACGTCAAGCACAGAGCAAATGTTTCTGGGACGTGAGTCATCTGTGCTTTATGTGACCATGTGAAAGAAGGCCGGTGAACACCTCCTCCTCCTCACTGACTGTAAGGGGAGCCTGGGAGGCACTGCCTCACTCATATCTACATTACACCGGAAGTTCTTTGCATCCACCTTTTAGTGCGTGAAAGACCATTGCCTGGATCCCCTCAGAGGTGAGAGGAGAAATGGGAGACTTTCTTCAGTATGATTTCTCTGCATCTGCAGTTTGCGCCTCTAAGTAGATGGGGCCATCCTGCCCTTTCTTTCTTAGTTGAAGCTCAGACTGGATGGGCATGTGAATGTGGAGGTTGGCTGCCACTGCAATGACCTTGAGATGGTGGAGAGGTAGGGGAATAGCAGAGTCACTGCCCTTGGACTGCGGGAGAGAGGATTTCCTTGTGTTCAGGATCTACTTGTCAGGATCCCACGGGTGACTGCTGTGGAGGGCAGAGGGGCCATGGAGGCCTCTTGGCTCTTCAGGGACAATGTCCTCAAGGCACAGGAAGCCTGCAGTCTGCAGGAAAGCCCATCAGGGCCTGGCATGAGGCTGGCATGGCTGAGCAGACACTCTGTGACTTAGGACTTGAAAAACAGGAAGAAAGTGCCCAGAGGGTTGAAAGGGGAACAGGCTACCCAGGGAGAAGACACAGGCATTGGCTGTGAGGGAAGGGATGGAGTTAGGCAAGCCAAAGCTCAGCTGCAGCTGGAGTTGAAACTCTCAAGAGATGGGGAAGGCAACCAGAAGGACTTCTGTAAGGATGTTGGCAGCACAAGGAAGGCAACCAAGAAAAAAGTGCTCTCACTGCTGAGTGGGGGAGGGGTTGTAGTGAGAAAGACATGGAAAAGACTGAGGAACTCATTGCCTCTTTTACCTTGTCTTTTCCTGCTATCATCTACTGCCAGGCCTCCCTGGCCCTGAGGCCTTTGGCAGCATCTGTGATAACAAGGCATCACCCATGGTAGAGGAAGATGCATCTGGGGAGGACTTGTGCCCAGTGGGCACACACAAGTCCATGGGACCAGGCAGGAAGCACCCCAGGGTGCTGGGGCAGCTGGCTGGAGTCATTGCAACGCTGCTGTTGATCATCTTTGAAATGTCACGGTGACTGTGGAGGTTCCTGATGCCTGGGAAAAGGCAGACATCACACCAATGTTCAAGAAGGGCAAGAGGGAGGATCCCGGGAATGACAAGCTGGTCAGCTTCATCTCAGTCTTTGGGAAGGCGAGCAAATGGAGGAAATCCTCCTGGAAACCATTTCTAAGGATTTCCAAGCACATGAAGGACAAGGATTGGAAGAGGCAACATGGGTTGACCAAGGGCAAATGGAAACCATGCCTGACCAACTTGGTTTCCTTCCACCACAAGACGAATGTCTGTGTGCACAAGGGGAAAGCAGGGGTTTTGGTGTACCTTCACTTTAGCACGGCCTTTGACACAGTTGCCCAGAGTCTACCTATAGTGAAACTGGTGAGATCTGCACTGGATCAACGGGCCATAGATGGAAGATTGGCTGGTCCGTCAAGCCAAAATTCTGTGATCTGTGAGTGGTACAAGGTCCAACAGGTGGCTGGTTACTAGCGACATCCCTCAGTGACCCCAACACCTGGGGCAACACTGTTGAACTTCTTTATTAACGGCCCAGACCATGGGATGGAGAACACTCTCAGCACCTTTGTGGACAATGCATAATTGGGGTAAGTGCCAGAGCAACCTCATGTAGCTCCCTCTACATTGAGCAGGAGGGTTAGGACTAAGTGACATCCAGAGGTCTCATCTACCGTAAGAACTGCGATTCAAATGTTCTTCCCCTGGAGATCTCTGTAAAGACAGAATAGGCAGAGGAGGAAGAAAGGACAGAGAAATAGAAGAAGAGAGAGGAAATATGTCCATTTAAATACAATAGTTCCTCAGAACAAACTTCCTCCATTCAGAGAGTAGGTAGGAATTGTATTCTGATGAACAATTGTACGTGTATATCTATACATATGTGTGTATAGATGTACACAGTCGCATAAAGAGAGTAACTACTGTAGTACTGCCAGAATGTTTGAAGTTGTGGAAGTGAATATTTCTTTCAATTGTTGCCTCAGGTTGTTTTCTGCATAGATTTCAACTCATGATGAAAATTTTACATTCAGGCCTTTTTTTCATTTGCCCCCACACAGAGGCTATCACTGCCTGAGCTGCCTGGGGCAGCTGTGTTCCCATGTGGTGCAGGGAAACATGAGCCAGGACCTACAGGAACCTTCCTGGAGCCTTAGCTGGTCACCAGGAGAACTAGCTCAAGATCTCTCAGAGAGACACCTTATTTCTCTCTCTTTGCTACAAAGGGGCGTCCAGACAACTGGATTAGACACAGACGTCTGCACTGCAGGTGCACCTGGCGTCGGGTGAGATCAGTCTCATCCCTGTTGTCGCCTAAAATGGAGTTGCACTTCATTGACCGTGCAGGGAATGAAAAGGGAGTGTGGCTAGATGTTTAGGGACTCCTTTAAGACATCACTGTAACATAGGTGCGTTCAGCTTGGTGCAGATTTGGCCACTGAAGACTAGAACATGTCAGTGAAGCTGGTCACTCTGCTTCCCTCTGCCAGTTCAGAGAACTGGACACATCAGAGTGTGCCTCGCTCTGTGCAGAGAGTGAGGAGTGGTGTGGACTGCCCTGGGCAGGAAGTGTTTTAGGGGGCACTGGGCCCCTCACTCTCTGTGAGGCACGAAAATACCGTTTTTAATGGTGTAGGCCTGATTATAAAAGAAATGTTTAGAAAATGTCCATGAAAAAAGAGAACACGACAGAAATTCAGAAAATGATCTAAAGCGAAGAAATGTTGTGTTGCACTTTTTAGCTTTTAACATTCTGTGTGTTCTTAGCAACCTTCTTGCTTTGTCTGGTTTTAGTATACTGGACTTTTATGGAGGATTTTGGTTCTGGGTGTTTTTTTTGAAAAGGAAAGTGATTTTCAGAATTAGGTGAGATGCAGTGACACGGTCACAGAGGCCTGATGCCACTGTAGGTGCCTTGGTCCCCTGCCCAGCTTCCCTCTGCAGCGCTGAGGGGCTCCAGTCTCCCGTAGGTCCTCTCTGAGAGCTTCCAGGCCCAAGCAGGTACCTCGGAGACACCAAGGCCTCTCCAGGTGCCACTGGATGCTTATGGTTAGGTGCCTGAGCTCTGCCAAAATACGTGAAGAACTATTTTCAACATTTAAAAAACAAATATGAGCGCCTTTTCATCAGCTGAAATGACTGAATAATTTTAATAAAATGTCATTTTTTCCCCATGATGACATAATGGAAATTTCCAGGAAGGGTACGAATCTCAGGAGAAGAGCTACTGGTCTCCCCCTGAACTTACATTACCACTGTTCTGTCTGGTATGCTGTGTATATAATCTCACGCATCTTTCACATGTCTCCACATGTCCTCTTTGCATCGGACTATGTGGACACAGGCACTTCCCCTTGTGTTCCAGTTTTCCTCCTCCCCTTTCTCTTCTTTCCTTTAGAGACCTCTCCTCTCTCTAGGTGCTGCTCTCAGCTTCAGGGAGTGTAAAGCTTGCCTCGTCTTTCCGGAGACCTATTGTCTCTTCAGCCAGCTCCTTCATGGTGTTTCTTTCTATCCTTTCCTATCTCTTTGTCAAGAGCTTTTCAAGGCAGGTTATTCCTTGCAGACTGTGGCCCTCACTGGAGGCAGCTTGGATTTAACACCCAGTTAAAGAGGGTATTTCATCTTTTATTAAGCTGTGCCATGTTTTATTTTTGTTTGATCGCATCTGAGACAAACCCTTCTGTGTCTATTTGCAGCTAGCTCTCGAAGGAAAGCAGGTGGGAATTGGTGCACGGGAGCTGTAAAATTCACCTGTAGACGTCTGTGGAGAAAGGTTAGATGCATGCCCCAGGTGGCTGATGAGAGAAATGACAGGGCTGGGGAGATGGGGAGGACTGCTGTCTGACCTCAAGGGTGCTGGTTTTCCTGCACATCTGGACTTCATTAGAAGACACTCACTATGAGTTGGAGAATGTGGATATCACTTATTCTGTAAGCTGAAAAATAAGGAAAACTTTAAAAGCAGAAATAATTTCTCTTTCTTTTTTCTTTTTTTTTTTTTGAGGTGCTCATTGAAGTCTTCCTCTAGTAAAGACACTCCTGAAACCTCTCCTATTAGCCACATGAGAACTGAAAGAAATTATGGGGATAGACATGGCTTGTTAGGGCTTTTTGCATTTTAATGACCCCTCGGGTCTATTTGGTACTGACTTCCCGAACCTCAGATTCTGCGAGGAGACTGAACAAACCTCTCAAGAAGTTGAATTCAGAAGCAAATCCCAAAGTTTCCTGAAGCTTTGATGGGTCCCCCTGAGCGCCATTTCTGAGAAACCCTGCCCAGGGGCTGATGAGAGCAGAAAGTTGGAGGCACTGGTTGCAGGTAGGCAAAGGAAATGTGCAGGTGGCTCTGATGCCACGAAAACCTGGATGTGTTTTATTAAGCAGAATGGCCAAGCCCCCACAAGTGCCTGGGCAGGATGATGCTTTGCTCAGGGCTCTTTGTGGGGGCAGTGTGAGGGTGGGGGTGTGCAAGGCCGAGGGCAGGACAATGATACGACACCTCCTGCGTCCGCAGAGATGAGGAGGCAACTAGGCGTCAGTGCCCTAAGGAAATGGCATCTTCCTGTAGGCCTTGGTGGCAGAGGCACTAGCCATAGGCAAGAGGATAAAGGCCTCAGTTCTGGTGGAGGCGTTCAGCCTTGGCAGTGCCCTCAGCTGTCTCCACCACGGGCTGTCTTATGCTGTCCAGGTCCTGTGTCTGTTCCCCCGAAGCCTGTAGACACCTGCTCTGCTTCCCCACCTTGATCTCACCCTGGGATCTTCCCACTCTTTCCCCTCACTCGCTTTTCGTTCAAACACAAAGCCAGGGGCTCACCACAGACTCTCTTTGGGTGTCCTGTTGACCCACAGCACAAGTGACATTTAGTTTTCCAGAAGTTCAGTGTGAACCAATCAAGCTGCATTTTTTGGCTCTTTCCCCTTCTCATGCTATTTCCTACACCCCAGAAAAGTTCCATCACCTCTGAAGTCACCCTTCAAGCAGTCGTAGGCTGCTGCTGTACTGCCCTTAGCCTCCACTTCACCAGGCTAAAGAAGGCCAGGTCCCTCAGCCTCTCCATAAAGGCCTTGTGCTTCAGGACGCTAACCCCATCTTGGCAGACCTCCTCTGGACCCTCTCCACATCCTCCCCATTCCTCCAGCACTGGGCAACCCACACTGGGACACACTATTCCACATGTGGCCACCCCAGTGCTGAGTCGAGGGGGATAATAACTGTCCTTGCCTGGGTGGCCAGGCTCTTCCTAATGCAGCCCTGCATGAAGGTGGCCTGATTTTTGGTGAGCACACACCACTGACTCATACGGCATCCCTCCTAATGTCCAGGCCCTTCTCCTCAGGGTCACTCCTCTGACAGTCTGGAAAAGCCAAATGAAGGTAAAAAGTAAGCAAAACTGGAGCCGGGGGGACAGGGTAAGCAGAGGTGGGCTATTTGTATAGGAGGGCATGTGTATGATAAAAGCAAAGGACTTGGAAGGGGGGAAGAGGAAAACAGAAAAGAGAAGGTGAAATGAAGACTATGAAGAGAGCTGTTTGTGGGTACCTGCCACACAGTCCTACATCTGAGCAACGGTGACTGGAAAAGAACAAGACAGCAGCGTGTGCTTTGACCATATTTTTTCTGACTTACTTCCATGGTCACGCGGAACCTGACAACTTTCCCTACCATCAGGAAGGGAAGATGCGAGGTGGAAGGAAATGCAAAATCATCCAGGCAGGAAGGGGCATGGGGAAGTGTCTAGGCCAACCTCCTGCTCACAGCAGGGTCAGCTATCAGGTCCGACCAGCCGGCTCATGGCTTTATTGAGTTAGGGATGAAAACCTGCAAGGGAGGAGATGGCACAGCATCTCTGGGCAACCTGCCTGTGACTGCAAGGCGGGAAAGGGAGGATCAGATACCAGTATAGAGAGACACTCGAGGTTCGTGAGGGGTTAAACAAAGTAGGTTTAATGAAGGACTTGCACTCTCTAAACTGTGTGGTGAGCCCAGGACACTGCTCAGAGGGGTCACTGATGAGCGGATGCTGGACACAGGGCTGGGACACCCAGGTGGGGCTTACTTTGTGTATCCGAAGGGCCCCTTAGAGCTAGTTCCTTATCTCCACTATGCAAAGCTCGAGTCAATACTGGCTGTGAAGCAGCTGGACATTGTTGACAAAAAGGAATAGGCATGTCCAGCCCTGAGCGGCTTTGGTCAGTGTGTACAGAGCACACTCCAGGGCTGTGATAGCGTACTCTGCTGCTCCCCTGACTCCTCAACAGATCTCCTGCAGCGGTTCTCACTATGCTGCCCCAGGATTTGCCTGTCTGGAGGGAAAAAAATTTCCTTATACCCAGCCTGAACCTCTCTTGTTTCAACTAATGCTCATTGATCCTCATCCTTCCATCGATCACAACAGTGAGGAGCATCATGTTGTAAGGCACAGGTATTGTAGGCTGTGAGGAGGGCCCATTCTGGAGAGGTAGCCATTCATAATTAAGCTTTGAACTGAAAACCTTTCAGGCCCAAGAGGCAACCACTGGGGAGGTTCCCACACCCCTGGGAGGGGCTGACTCTGGGGATGCCATGTGTGGTGCTAACCCACATGCGGAAAAGGAATTCAGGAGTGCAAGAATCGCAGTAGCTATCGCCAGAGAGGACAGAATCACCAGACCATTCCGGTTGGAAGGGACCTTGGGAGGTCTCTAGTCCAGCCTCCTGCTCTACTCAAGATCAACACTGAATTCACACTAAGTTCCTCCGGGCTTTGTCCAACAGCATGCTGAAAGCCTCCAAGAACAGAGAGTCCAAAAGCTCTCTGGACCCCACTTCAAATACTTTGTTATCCTCATTGATGTTTCTCCCTTTAATCCAATTCTAGCTGCGCTTGTGTCAGCTTCTAACCGTTGCTCTCATTCTCCTGCCCTGTATCTCTGTAAAGAGCCTGGTTCTTTCTTGGTGGTAACCTTGAGTTGGGAAGCTGCTATGAGTCCCCCAAGAGCCTTTCCTTCTGCAGGCTGAACAAGGCCTGTTCCCTCAGCCTCTCCTCACAGGGCAAGTACTCCAGCCGTGATGTCCTTGGGGGCTGGCCACTGAACTCACTCTGAGTGTTCAACATCATTCTTCTGCAGGGGGCCCCGAAATGGGGGCCATCTCTAGATGTGCTCTGACGAGTGCTGAGCAGAAGGGGATAATCACTTCCCTTGATCTCCTGACTCTGCTGCTGTTCATGCAACCCAGGATGCTGTGGCCTCCTTTGCTGCCAGGACACGCTGTTGGCTCTCATTCAGCAGCAACCTGGCTTGTTCTGGTGGCCTTCTTTGAAGATGGGCACAACATATTCCTTTTTCTGGTCTTTGGAACCTCCCTGATCTCCACAACCTTTGACAATTGTGAGTTGCTTTGCTGTGGCAGCAGGCAGCTCTCTCAATGTCTGAGCATGCCACACATCCAATCCCATAGACTGTATTGGCTGAGTTCTTGCAAGTCATCCCTCTCTCAACCCTCATGCACTGCAGGCTGGTTTTCTCATCTGCAGTCCTGACTCTAGGCACAACAGCCCAGGAGACCTTGTTGGTGCAGCCTGAAGCCAAGAAGGCACTGAGCTCCTCAGACCTATCTACATCTGCTCTTGCTGCATTCCCTGCCCCATGCAGCACTGAGCCCCCATTTTCCTTCTTTACTCTTTTACTGTTACTGAAGCAGAAGCAGCTCTTCTTTGTGCTCGTGATGTCCCCTGCAAGTGTGTATGCTAGGGGAGCTTTGACTTCCCTACTTCACTGGACAACACTGTATTTCTGAATTCCACCTTTTCAGCCTCTCCTTTCTTTCCCTTCCCTTATGCTGCGTTACTGCACCGGAGCTCAGGCATGAGTTCCCTGTTTAGCCAAGACAGGGTCTGGAGATGCCTACAAATTTGACAAGCTGTCAGTCTGGAGCACTGATGTGCTTTGTGGGTGCTCTTCTTAAGGACCTGCTGGCTTTCCTTAGCTCCTCTGCCCTTCAGAGCTGCCTCCCGTTGTCTGTCCCATGGAAGAGCTCTGTACATCTGAGTGTTGCCTTCACACAAAGGGCATTCCCCCCCTCCTCATCTCCCTTTCCAGTGTCTCCTGATGGACTTGTACCCTACCATCGCAGCAGTCAAGTCAAGGGACTGATCCCACCACATCTCAGTTATGGCAATCCTGTCTGTGCCCCAGGCTGCTTTTGTTTGCATCTCTTTTGGCTTCATCACCTCAGCTGTCACACCAACTGAAGATCTGTCACAGGGAAACCTGTTACCAAGGACCTCGTGCATGCAGAGGATTTGAGTCCGAGTAGTGACAGGCTGACATAGAGAGCAGGTGGCAACGTAATGGTGAAACAAGGTTCCCACTAAAAGAGCAAACCCTGCAGTGGCCAAGGCCAGGGAGAAAGAGAGCCGGGCCATGCAGGAACAGAAGGAGAGGGGTTTGCTGCCCGAGCTGACCCTGCAGCACCTTGGGGCCTGTGACAGAGGTGAACTGATCTCCAGAAGGGACAAGGTGCCACTGAGAAAGTCCTTGGGCCTGCAGAGTCGGCAGTGCAGCCACCCTGTGGACATCATTAACACAGTCCCCGTTCATTTGGGATGAGAAGAGGTTCAGAGCATGGAGATCTAGAAGGGTTTAAGAGTGCAGGGACGTGAGTAGAGACCTTGGTGTGATGTGCTTCCCATTTATGAAGCACACTTGGCTCTAGATGGGATGGACTTTGCCTGAAGGCAGTGGTGGGATTCCGTTGTTTGGGCAGAGGCAGAAAACCCAAAATGCCCTGGAGCGCTTGCCCAGCAACCACTCCAAAAGGGCATGGTTTTCCTGTAGGTCCCATGCGGTATCTGCTAGAAACGTGCAATTGTGCTAGAAACCCCAGGAATCTGACATAGCCCTGCCAGCCTATTTCTGTCATTAAATCAAGTGTCTGCACTGAATTACATCAACTGTTTACAGTGCAAGGATCTGCTTGTGCCTCAGCTTCATGAGTGGAGCTCTAGCAGTATGAGGCATCTCATGTCATTTCAGATGACCAAGGAAATTCCCTACATGGCCCCCAGCTAAGGATCTAGAAAGACGTGGGTCTCACGCTTGCTCCATCACAGCAAGCAAACACATGCTTTGGACCACCTCTGTCTCTTCAAATGTCACCAGGTTGTTGTGTGCCGACAACTGACTCCCACCCTCCATCTCTATTGGTTACAGTGGGAGCTTAGACAAGGAGCTGGCACGTGGACGTCTATGTTGTGCCCACTACAGGCTGAGAAAGGGGAATCCCACCTCCTGTGTGTTTGTGGAGTTCATGGGAGAGAGCTGAATCCCACTCCATCCCAGGGACTTCTACACAGGCATGAGCTGCCCAGATGGACTCACCTGAATCAATACCTGAACCATGGGAAAAATGAATTCTCTTCTTGTCCCTGTCTAGGTGTGCTGTGCAGTTAAGAGATGGGCATAGGGTCTTCCAGAGTGGGACGTTTCCAAGTGTCCTAGATGACCATCCTCTGATGCAACAAATAATCATGCTGAAATCAGTGTCTCTGCATGGTTTAGAGAGGGACTCTAGCTCATTATTGTCATCTACTTTAGTGAACGTGTCCCAGGAGGAAGGAGCACAAGGGACAGAGAAATTCACTCCTTCTGCTGGGCCTCTGCTCTTGAGCGGGGCCAGGCTCCTGGGACAGAGGGAGCTCATGGCAACCTGGCAGCACTGCTGAGAGAGAGCTCTGTCCAGCAGTAGCTCCTCTGCAAAGAGCAGCAGGGCTCTGGGCACTGCCTGCTGTTGCTGACATGCGATGAGATGAGAGAGAGAGAAGTGAAAGGCAGTGTGGAGTGGGAGGACAGCTGAGTGCTCACGGTGGGAGAAATCTTCACAGCTCTTGACACGGTAAGTCTCTGGCTGCAGGGCAACACTGCTTCCTGGAGAGGTCTTCTAAACCCATCCCATCCGATGACTGACAGATCCAGTGAGCTCTGGCAGGACAGGTTCATTCTCCCATCAAGAGGGTGCTGTGTGTGTCAGGGGTGCTCACAGCTCTAGCTCACGCACAGGACATATGCGAAGGGTCTTTTAGGAGGAAGGTGAAAAAAAGGCTAGGAGAAAGGGAAGGAGCTCTCCGAAAAGAAAAAGCTACTTAGTACTGATAAAACTAGAAAGAATAGGTCCTAATTTTGGCAGGGAGATAAAAGGAAAGAGGTTTTGTTGTTGTTGTTGTTGTTGTTGTTTGGCAAGGAATTTGGACTGCCAAACCTTCCCTCTCAGAGATCACTAGGTCTGTGAGAAAGCTCAGCAAACCCCTTCAACCCCTCTTCAGCCTACAGGCAGCACCAGCATCACCTTTATGGCCTTGTCAGGGATTTTCTGACCTGCTCCTCAGGACCTTTGAGCACAGCAATGCTTCTGCCCAGCACCCTGTCCCGGTAGGTTTCTGTTGGGCAGAACTGAGTATGCAGAGGGTGGGATGGGGTCTGTGAGCACCGTCAGGGAAAAGACATTGGGATAGAGAAGGAGCTGCCAGCAGGGAGAGCTCCAGGCAGCGAGATGGGCAGGGAATGAGAGGGAACTGCAAACGGAATCAGCATGGGAGGAAGGATTTGGGCAAGTCATGATCAGTCCCTCTGATGCAGACACCTTCCTCTGAGCCAGTCCCCTGTGTCTCTGCTGATGAGCAGATGGTATATTGGTGTGAGGAGAGGGTCTATCGCATTGGAACGGAGACATCCAGAAAGGGTCGGGCACCCGCTGCCTTCATGTGAGAGTTTCCCTGCCTTGCTAGAATGGGAGCTGGTGTGGCTGCTTCAGATACAAACACCTGTGTTCAGAAGGGCAAGGCTGGGGGAGGTGAATCCCTCACATGGATCTTCCCTTTCCAAGACAGCTGGCAGGAGAGCTTGTCAGAGTCCAATTCTCCCTCACCAGGTTCTTTTAGCTATTCCACACATGGACGGTGTAATGTTTAAAATCAACATTTACTTCTTAGAAGATATTGGACATTACACAGGATTTTTGATTGAGCAGAGTGACACAGCAATATCCTGAAATCACAATACAAGTGTGAGTTACACTTAGCAAAATAGAGCAATTGCAATATCAGTTCAATCACAATACCAGTGTGATCCCCATTACTGGTCTCTATCCTGTCCTCACCATCACAGTGCTGGGCATCCCCAGTTGCCAGGAAGGAAGACATGGGATGAAACCAGCTCAATCCCATTGCTCTCAGCAAGTTCTTTTGCTACTTGTTCAGTTTTTTATACTCAGTGTTGGGCTGAGCCACGAATACACTCCCCCCCATGCTGGTCTGGCTAACTGAGGGAGACATTCACACTCTTTTGATGGACTCAGGGGAAAACATTGACACCAGCTGATCCACTCAGTTGGGGTGTAGTCACTTGATCCACTCAGCTGACATAGCTGTTTATCTAAAACCAAGGTTACCCTCCAGTCATGGTCCCCTTTGCGGTGAGATAAAGTCAGCTTTCTGTGCAACAGCTGTGGTCAGTGACACCCTACCTTATCCCCTGAGCTTCATGGGCACATCACTCTTGCCCATCTCCCCTGAGCCTTCTTCCATTGTAGGGGTTTATTGGTTGGTCCAAGTGCTGTATTCCTCTCTCCTTCTGGTAAACAGAGGATATTCCCACTGGGTCACCGGACTGAGTGTCCTTAGCTCCGCTCATGGAGCCCAACCCCCTCCTGCCCCCACCAAAGAACTGGAAATGGTTGTCACCTTCCTCCATTTACACCCCCCAGCAGAGCAGCACTGACTCCTCTGGAAATCGTTAGCAGAGGCCCCTGCTCTGCATGGCACACTCAGGCAGCACAAAGCGGAGCTCGAGCCGGGGAGCTGAACGAAGGTAAAGGAGAGAGGAAAAGTGGGAGGTTCTGTGAGGAAGGCAAAGGGTTTGTCTCCCAGAAGTCTGCTCTAATTTGTCCCTGTCTTTTCCCTCTTGGACAGGCCCCCATGCCCAGCGTCAGCAAATGTCCAACAGCAGCTCCTTCAGCGAGTTCCTCCTCCAGGCATTTGCAGATACGCGGCAGCTGCAGCTCTTGCACTTCTGGCTCTTCCTGGGCATCTACCTGGCTGCCCTCCTGGGCAATGGCCTCATCATCACAGCCGTAGCCTGTGACCACTGCCTCCACACCACCATGTACTTCTTCCTCCTCCACCTCTCCCTCCTCGACCTTGGCACCATCTCTGCCACTGTCCCCAAATCCATGGCTAATACCCTGAGCAGCACCAGGGCCATTTCCTACTGGGGATGTGCTGCACAGGTGTTTCATTTTTACTTTCTCATCGCAACTGAGTATTCTGTTCTCACTGTCATGGCCTATGACCGCTATGCGGCCATCTGCAAACCCCTGCACTATGGGACCCTCATGAGCAGCAGAGCTTGTGTCAAAATGGCAGCAGCTGCCTGGGCCAGTGGTTTTCTCGATGCTCTCCTGCACACTGCTAACACGTTTTCCATACCACTCTGCCAAGGCAATGTTGTGGAGCAGTTCTTTTGTGAAATTACCCACATCCTCAAGCTCTCCTGCTCAGACTCCTACCTCAGGGAACTTGGGCTTATGGTGATTAGTATTTTTTTACTCTTTGGTTGTTTTGTTTTCATTGTGCTGTCCTATGTGCAGATCTTCACAGTTGTGCTGAGGATCCCCTCTGAGCAGGGCCGACACAAAGCCTTCTCCATGTGCCTGCCTCACCTGGCCGTGGTCTCCCTCTTTGTCAGCACTGCAATGTTTGCCTACCTGAAGCCCCCCTCCCTCTCCTCCCCACTTCTGG
The DNA here is from genome assembly GCF_036417845.1 of Apteryx mantelli. Classification (NCBI taxonomy): domain Eukaryota; kingdom Metazoa; phylum Chordata; class Aves; order Apterygiformes; family Apterygidae; genus Apteryx; species Apteryx mantelli. The sequence continues at coordinate 8,728,739 of NC_090001.1, read as the reverse complement.
ATCTGGTGGTGACTGTTCTCTATGCAGTGGTGCCTCCAACAGTGAACCCTCTCATCTACAGCAAGAGGAACAAGGAGCTCAAGGATGCACTGAAGAAACTGGTTCAACTGCTACTACTTCAGCAGCAATGAGCTGCCCATCTCTCCTCACAAGGGATTTCCAATTTACCTTGGGCAACTCTTGTGCTTTGGGCATTCTATCTGTGATAATTCTGTTTGTAAATGCTTGAATTCATCCCACTTCTCCAGCAGCGCAAACCCTGTCTGTCTGACATGGAAGCCTTCCGTAAATCTGTGTAGCACTGTGTCCGGGCTGGCCTCCCAGTCAGCATCCCTGCAATAAAAGGGGATTTCCTGCAGACAGTGCCTGAAGGTTGGGCTCTTCTTCCCAAGCTGGAGCCAAGAATGTGCTCAGGGAGTTGCACCCGAAAAGGCCCTTTGCTGTGCCTGGGTTTTCCATGGGCTAAGGGGCATGAGCTCATAGGGTGATGTGTTTGGGCAGGAGGGCTGGAGTCAGCTGTAACTTGTGGGTGCCCAGTGTCCCTGGAGCAGGTGAGTGGTCAAGTGGTGTCTCCTGGGGACTGTCTGCCATATTACAGGGCTGGTGAGAGATGTCCATGCTTCTGGAAGGGAATATGGAGCCACCCCGAGAGCACAGGGGATCTCCTGGGACAGCATGTGCCTGGGATGGGCAGTGAGTGGAGACTCCCAAAACCAAGTGGAGTCCCCCAAAGGTAAAGGACTAAACTAAAGAATGCACTGAATGAGAGCTCAGAAATCTCAGGATAAGCAGTGGGGACCCAGCAGGCACAGGGAAGGGAGTGTCCCTCACCACCCTCAGCCTGGGCTGCTCTGCTGGGTGGTCTGAGGAGAGGGCAGTTGAGGTGGGGAGAGCTGGGGAGAGGCTGAGATGGGCTGGAAAGGGCCTGGGAGTGGCAAAACGCCAGCAGGTAGCTCCTGTGTGTGAACAGCAGTGTGGGAGCACCCACCAGTGTGCTTGCAGGCAAATGCAGGTCTCCTGGGAAAGGCACCAGGACATGGAGGGTGCAGAAGAGAAGAGCCCAGGGTGTTCCCTGTGTTGCATGGACACACTGGGGAAGCTGCCCCACGACCATCATCCCGGACCAGCCCCTCACATGGCCCCTTTCCACTGCTGGCTGCTCACCCCAGCTGTGGGGTGGTGCATGGCCAGCTCCATCCTCCTGCAGGTCTCCATATCCCGATGGAGGGGAAAAGGCCAGCCTTGCATGGTCACTCTTCTGCACCAGACCGCAGCAGATCTGGGAGCATGGCTGTCTGCTAACAGCCGTGGGCGGTCCACCCGGACTGGTCAGGGGTCGGGTGCTTGGATCCCCCAGACTCTGGGGAATCATTTCATAGTCATTGAATAATGCTCCAGCCCTTTCCCTGCGTGAGGTCTCTGGTTCCATCTCCAGCTGAGTTCTGGCTTTCCTCATTCCATCCCTGTGTGCATGGACAAGGTCTCAATGCTCCCCCTGGGCAGCCCGTCTCCCTTCCACCCTCTGTGCCCTCCATCCCAGCACCCTGAGCATGGGTGCTGCTGCCAGTGCAGAGGTGGAAGATCACCTGGAGTGGCTCCTCAGGGAGATCCCAAGGGAAAAGCTGAGCCCAGCCCCTGCCTCATGCCCAGCCCCAGCGAGGCAGAGGGGAGCTGCCCTCTCCCAAGCCACCCTGGCGGTGCACTGCACAGGTGATGCCTTTGTGGGCAGCCAGGCTCCAGGTTCAGGCTGGATGCCAGCTCGAGGGCAGGAGTGCCGGGATTTTCATGGACTTCCAGTGGTGAAGGCAAGTGGGCACAAGTGCAAGTGCAAAGGCTGGGGTGGAAAAGTCAGTGTGGGGCTGGTGAAGTCCTCCCTCTGCTCCCCATGGGGAGGAGAGTCCCCAGGCAATGCTGAGCTCCACTTTGGCCACCAGGAGGGGAGCACAGGCAGGGTGGAAGAGGCAGATGGAGCCTCTCGGAATGCATGAGGGATTTTTCTGAAGCCCAGCACTGAACCAGGACCTTTGCATCTTACCCCTGATGCTGCCCCAGCCAGGCTCACTCTGCCCTACATGAAGAGCTCTCATCCCTGTGCCAGCCATGCTAGAGCAGAGGCCAAGGAGCTGGATGTGCCCCATGCCAAGCTGTGCCAGCCCCGGGGAGCTGGCCCTGAGCATGGGGCAGGCCAAGTCCCTCCTTGCGTGTCCCATCCTGCTGGGAGGGCAGCACAGGGATGGGGGAACAGCCTGTTCCTGCTCGGGGTCGTGCGGCACCTTTTGCAAGGGAGGTGAAGGTGGCAGCCGCTGTGCTGCAGCAGCACTGTCTGTGCCCCCTCCATGAGGCCCCTGTCACATCCCTGCCCACCCCTGCCACCGTCCAGCCTGCTGCCCCCTTGCTCCCATCCCCTGGCCCCTCTCCTGGCACCATGGGAACCAGCTTTGCAGGCAGGAGCTCCGTGGCCCCCGACCATCCCCACCTCTCCCCACATCGGGGATCCAGCCCCAGCCAGGCAGCAGGACGCCAGCTCAGAGGCAGAGGAGGACAAGGGAGAGTGGGGCTGGACAACGGCTCTGCCCCTCGCTCGCCAGAAATGCATCCTGCAGGAAAGACAGAGCCTGTCTCTGTGCTCGGGGTCTTCCCATTCATGGAGTCACAGAGGAGTTTCAGTGGGAAGGGACCTCTGGAGGTCTCTAGTCCAACCTCCTGCACAAAGCAGGGCTGCTTGGAGCCCTACAGTCTTGTCTGGAGATCGCTGGACTGTGCCTGACCCCAGTTACCATGCCCAAACCTCCTCTGCTCCTCTTCTCTGGGTACTGCAGGATGGCACCTCTTGTCGGTGGGGCACTGCCCTGCCTGCCTTGCCGGCACCCCTGGTTCCCGACTCCCCTTCCCACATGGAGCAGCCCCACTCTTGCTGCTCCCGACAACATCCTCTTTGTAGCAGGAACCCAGAGGCAAATGGTGCTTAAACACTTGAGCCAGGATACAGAAACCCTTGCTCTCGTAACTATGCATCATCAAATCAGACCCCAAGTGGCTGCCCTCACTTTTTCATTCAGCTGTTCGTCTGCGTGCAGTGTTACGTGGGTAGGGGCTGAAATCTGAAGCCCTCCTTACACCTTTGAATAGGCTTTCAGGCAAGAGTTGCTGTGGGGATATGCGGTCACCTTTTGTACCTACAACCTTCTCTGGGATCTGCTCAGATCCCAGCTTCCCTTGCCAAGGCTTTCTTGCCTGTAGTGAGGGGGCAGGTCCGAGGTAGAGATGGGGAGTCAGGTCAGCAGGATGGGGACATGGTCAGGTCAGCACATGAGAGGTGCAGGGCCAGGCTCAGGCATGTGCACAGCATAACTCAGGCCAGGTCCCAGAACCATGGGAGCAGCTCTCCAGCAAAGGCGAAGAGGCCGGTCACTCTCTGTCTCCCCTGCACTTGTGTCCAGCAGATCCCCCTCCCTCTCTGCCTGCATCTCCACTGGCACTGCTCACCAAGAGATAAGCCCTGGATCCAGCTATTGCTCCCTAACAGATCACTCTGGCACTCTGAGCTTGTCCTATGGAGCCCACAGAGTTCACAAGCAGAGCAGAGGCCCTTTTGTGGTGCAGTTCCTTGGGTGTATTTTTGGCTCCATCTTTGAAGAAAGGCCTGAGTTCAGGCACGTCACAGGGCAGAGCTCCTTTTATTATGGAAATGTTATTCTGGAGGCCAGGGCTGGCAGAAAGGTGCCCAATGCCTGCTTCTCTTGGTGCTCACAGGAATGCACCACCACCACATTATGAGAGCTCTTAGGCCATATACACACCTCAGAGCACAGCAGGCCAGTGTGGAAGTGAGGAAAAGAAGCCCTGAAGAAAGAAAGTCCTGCTAACTCTTGGTGGCTGTGTCTCCAGGAAGGCTGCAGCCCCCATGCAAAGACTGCAGTGAGGAAATGTGGGCTGTGGTAGTGGGGGGATGGTCCTGAGGAGCAGAAGGTCTGTCCCCACAGGCTGCATCCAGACTGCCCTGCTGCATCCAGACCCTCCACTCCCGCTCCACTGTGAACGATGGAGCACAGTATGGGGAAGGGAGCAGCCCACGGTGACACCTGGCTGCCACCCTCGCAGAAGAGGGGTGTGAGATCACACCCTGGTTGTGGCCAGGGAAGCTGAGCTCTCCTAATGGACACAGGACCCATTGTCTCACCCCACCTGTACTCACCTGAACTCCCTTGGTGTCAGTGCCAAGAAAGACACTGCAAAGGGAAACTCCGCTCATTGCACTGGGGGCATCAGACGGAGCTCAGACTAGTGGGCTCTGAGGTTCCCCCATCTCTGCTGATGAAGGGGGAAGCCTGGCTTCCTCCTTCTACACGGTCTCTCGGTCAGATTCAAACGGGAGATGCCTGAGGACAAGTGGCATGAATGAAACCTTTTTGTCTTTTGACAAGAATGTAACAGAGGAAAGTAAAGAAAGAAAGAAGTGAACAACACATAGCCTTGAGGCCAAATACCCTGGGAATGATAAGTGGCTGCACAGGGTCAGTTATTGGTGTTGACATTGTACCCATTGAACGAGTTTCCTCAAGGCATCCTTGAGCTCCTTGTTCCTCATGCTGTAGATGAGAGGGTTCACTGTTGGAGGCACCACTGCATAGAGAACAGTCACCACCAGATCCAGAAGTGGGGAGGAGAGGGAGGGGGGCTTCAGGTAGGCAAACAAGCCAGTGCTGATAAACAGGGAGACCACGGCCAGGTGAGGGAGGCACATGGAGAAGGCTTTGTGCCGGCCCTGCTCAGAGGGGATCCTCAGCACAACTGTGCAGATCTGCACGTAGGACAGCACAATGAAAACGAAACACCCAAAGCCTAAACAAGCACTAATCACAACAACCCCAAGTTCCCTGAGGTGGAAGTCTGAGCAGGAGAGCTTGAAGATCTGGGCCATTTCACAAAAGAACTGCTCCACAACATTTTTTTAATATTGCTTTTTTTTCTTTTTGATGTCCTTGTTACTCCTGGGGAGTGTTCCTCAAAGGTAGAAATCTTTGGGCTTTCTCCTGAGTCCTGAGAGGAAAGGATTCACTCCCACTTGGTGCAGAGTGAGGACAGCTAGTCTGTTAGCCTTGATCCCAGCTGTCCTGTCTTCCCACCTCTTTGAGCTGGAGGATGGTCACACTCATATGCTGCCTTACAAGCCCCTGCTGAGAGCAGAGGAGTCCAGTTCCAAAGTGCAGATGTCCAACGTTCTTTCCCTTTCTCAGAGCACCAGAGGGAGGTCTCCACGCTCCCCTTCTAGCCAAGGACACACAGGGCTCTTTTCAGCTGCCCCTATACAGCATCCCACCACCATTTCCATACTCTTCGCATCTCTGCAGCTTCTTCAGGGGTCTCCCAGACACCCCAGAGATGCTATGAGACAGCTGTGCCCTTCTGGAGGGCAGCTCTCAGCCTGGCAGGACGCCGCAGGGAAACAGTCAAATGTCCTAAAGATGGTCTGTCCTTAAGGGAGAGTCTGCTCTTTTCCCAGCCCCACACACTGCATTTCCTGGAGCCCCACGGGTTAGAAGGGGGCTGGGGCAACCTCACTCACATGCAGACTCCGCTGTTGCACAACTTGCAGGGCAGCTGTCTGAACTGCAGCTGAACCCTCCCAACCCGAGGGAGCCCGAGAGAAGAGCAGGAGCAGTACGGACAGGAGGGCAAACAAGGAGCAACACCATGATCCTGCTGCCAAGGGAGGCAAGGAGACAGAGACAGACAGGCACTCAGGAAAGGCTTCATCTTCCCCAGCTGGGCATGAAACCTCAGAGACAGCACCATTGCAGGGCAGTTGCTCTCAGCCCATTTTTGGGCAGCATGAAATGGGCCCGTGGCAGGAGACATGTCCCTCTCCTCTGCTGGAGGTCTGGCTGCAGAGGAGGTGGCTTATGCTCCAGACTCCGTTGCTGTCAGGGCAGAGGCTCTGCTGGATGGGAGAGGAGATGTGGGGGGCTTGCTCAGAGGAAGAAGATGTCTGCGTCAGAGGGACTGACCATGACTTGCCCAAATCCATCCTCCCATGATGATTCTCTTTGTTGCTCTCATTCCCTGCCCATCTCTGCTGCCTGGAGCTGTCCCTGCTGGGAGCTCATTCTCTGCCCCAATGACTTTTCCCAGTCAGTGTGCACAGACCCATCCCACCCTGTGGGTGTTCAGTTCTGCCCAACAGAAACCTCCTGGCTCAGGGCACTGGGCAGGGGCATCTCTGTGCATGCAGGTCCTAAGGAGCAGGTCAGATAAAGCCTGAGGAGGCCATAAAGGCGATAGTGGTGCTGTCCGTAGGCTGAGGTGGGGCTGAAGGGTTTTGCTGAGGTTTCTCACAAACCTGCTGACCTCTGAGAGTGAAGGCTGAGGAGTCGCAGTCCCTTGCCAAACCAGAAAACTCTTTCCTTTTTTCTCCCTGCCAAAATAAGGAAACTGAAAGTGTAGATGCCAGAGGGAAAGCTCGTTCCCTTTCAAATAGCCGTTTTTTCACCTTGCTCTTGAAAAGACCCCTCAAATATGCCCTGTGCAGGAGCTAGAGCTGTGAGCAGCCCTCACCCATGCAGCAACCTCTCAATGGGAGAATGAACCTGCCCTGCTGGAGGTCGATCCTCCTACCCAGAACTTCTCCCTGCTGCACCGTGAGGAATTCCCCAGGCAGGCTGAGTGCTGACCCTTGCAGGCAGCAGAGTCACTGCCCCAGGCACATGGCACCCTGGGGCAGAGGGACACTGCTCTGAACTATGGTGCCGGTGCAGTCCTGGGTGCACTCCCTGGATTCACACCCCTGCAGTGTCCCTGGGAGAAGGTAGCAGCAAGTCCTGTCCCTCTGACAGTGTGGCTGGGAATCCCTGCTCTGAAGCACCTCCTCCTCCTCTGCACTCAAGAAGCCAGGTGAGACATCCTAACAAAACTATCAGTCACGAGATGAGATGGGTTTAGAAGACCTCTCCAAGAACCCCAGTAGTATTGCTCTACAGGCAGAGACTCACCGTGTCAAGGGCTGTGAAGATTTCTCCCACAAGAGCTCTCCTATCCTCTGTCCTCCCACTCCACACTGCCTTCCACGTCTCTCCGTCTTTTCTCATCTTATGTCAGCAGCAGCAGGCAGTGCCCGGAGCCCTGCTGCTCTTTGCAGAGGAGCTACTCCTGGACAGAGCTGTCTCTCAGCAGTGCTGCCAGGTTGCCAGGAGCTCCCTCGGTCCCAGGAGCCTGGCCCCACTTGGGAACAGGGGCCCAGCTGAAAGTATGACTTCATTTCTCCTTTGTACTCCCTCCTCCTGGGAGATGTTCAGTGAGGCAGACTACAGTAATCATGCAGATCTCTACATTGCAAACAGCTAATGTAATTCAGTGCACACACTTGATTTAATGCTATCACAATAGGCCTGCAGGGCCAAGTCCGATGCTTGGGGTGTCCAGCACAACCACATGTCTCTAGCAGGTACAGCGTGGGACCTACAGGAAAACCATGCCCTTTTGGAGTGGTTGCTGGGCAAGTGCCCGAGGGCACCTCAGGTGTCCTGCCTGTGCCCAAATAAATGAATCCCACCACTACCTTTAGGCAAACTCCATCACGTCTACATCCAACCATCCTGCATAGATGGAGGGCCCATCACACCAAGGTCTCCACTCTTCAGTGGCACCTTGTCCTTCCTGGAGACTGGTTCACCTTTGCCACAGGCCCCATAGTGCTACAAGTCAGCTCTGGCAGCAAACTCCTCTCCTGCCATTGCTGCACAGCCCAGCTCTGTTGGAACCTCATTTCACCATTCCATTGCCTCCTGCTAGCTATGCCAGCTTGCCTCTGCTCTGAAGTGGAGCCATTGCACACATGGTGTCCTTTGCTCTTGGCAACAGGTTTCACCACAACCAGTCTGTGCTCTGTGTCTCAGCTGAGGCTCTGCAGCCCAAGTATACACAAGTGCAGGCAGCCTGGGGCACAGACAGGAGCAGATGGAGATGCACAAGCTGTTACAGCACTACAGCATTGCTGGGATTGCTGAGATGTGGTGGGATCACTCACATGACTCGGGGGCTGTAAAAGCAGGCTACAAGATCTTCAGGAAAGAGTGTGAGGGAAGATGAGGAGGGAGGATGGCCTTTGTGTGAAGGGCCAGCTCAGATGTATGGAGCTCTTCCATGGGATGGTCAGGGGTTGAATGAGAGCTTGTGGGTGAGCATGAGAGGAAGGGTGACATTGTAAGCACCTGATCAGGGTGAGGAAGTGCACACAGGCTCCCTTAAGCAACCTGAGGAAGTCTGTGCATCACAGGCTCTGGTTCTTATCAGGAAACCATTTTCTCCCTGACATTCACTGGAAGGCCAAACAGCAGAGTGCTTAAAGAGTCCAGGAGGTTTCTGGAGGGTGTCAGGGACAACTTCCTAGCACAGCAGCACGATGGGCCCAGAAGGGTGATGCTTTGCTGGATGTGGAAATTACAAGCAAGGAGGAACTGATCAGGGATGGGATAGTCAGTGTCCACCTTGCCTAAGGTGACCATGAAAAAGTGGAGTGCCAGATCCTGAAGGGAGTGAGGAAGAACTGTAGCAGAGTACAGACCGTGGACTTCAGAGGAGCAGACTTGGGCCTCTCCAAGGGACTGGTGGGGAGTGCCATGGGAGACATCTCTAAAGGATCTCTGGAAAAGCAGGAGGCCTTCAAGGACAGCACCTGCCAAGCAAAGGAATGGTTCATAGCACTACTCAGTAAAACTAGGCAGCATGTCAGAGGACTACCTTGACTAAACAGGGAACTCGTGCCTGAGCTCCAGGGCAATAAGGCAGCATATGGGAAGGGGAAGGAAGGAGAGGCTGCGAAGGAGGAATTTAGAAATATTGTCCAGTGACATAGGCATGGTGTTAGTGAAGACAAAGCACACCTAGTATTAACACTTGTGGTGGATGTCAAGGGCATGAAGATGAGCTGCTACTGCTGCCGTAAGAATAAAAAGGAGAAGGTGGGCTAACTGCTGAATGGGGCAGGGACTCTAGTAACAGCAGCTGCAGATAGGTCTGAAGAAATCAATGCGTGGTTACCTTCAGTTTTCACAAAGAAGGTCTCCCCGCTGTTGTGCCTTGAGTCACGACTCCTGAGGAGAAAAGCAAGCAAGAGTGGATGAGGGTTAGTGAGGCATTACTTGTGAGAACTCAAACTATACAAGTCAAAGAGGTTGGATGGGCTGCAGACGAGGATGCTGTGAGAGCTGACTGCTGTCACTACAAGGCCACTCGCTATCATCTTTGAAAGGTTGTGGAGATGGGGGGAGGTCCCAATGACTGGAGAAGGGCAAATGTTACATCCATCTTAAAAAAAGGCCAGCAGGACAACCCGGGAGCTGCAGGCACTTCAGCCTCACTTTGAGGAGTGTGTCATGGAGTGAATCATCTTGCATCACATTTTTGGGCACATGAGGGAGACGAAGGTGATTGATAGGGAATGGTCAGCATGGATTTACCCAGGGTAAATTGTGCCTCACCATCCTGATTGCCTTCTATGAATAAAGAAGTTTATTTGTGGATGCAGAAGAGAAGTCTTTTCCCTAGACTTTAGCAAGGTGTTTGACGCTGTCTCCCACAATATTCTTGTATGCAAGTTAGAACGTTGCAGTCTAGAGGGGTAGACAACCAGGTGGGTAGAAAGCTGCTTGGATGATGAGGCTCAGAGGGCAGTGGTGAATGGGTAGGACTCTTGCTAGAGGCCAGAGAGAAGTGGAGCACCACTGACCTCTCCAGGAGCCTGTCCTGTTTACCATCTTGCTTAGTGACACGGAGGAGGCAATGCTCATCGTGCTTGTAGATGACCCCAGACTGGAGGTGGAGGGGACCAGCCATATGCTTGAGAGCTGCCATTCAGAGGGACGTGGGCAGGCAGGAGGAATGGGCTGTGGAAGTAGGTCAGCTTACTTGTCCTGCTCCATGCAGAATTATTCAGGTGCAGGGCTTCTTGGCAGGAATGCCCAGCACAGCCCTGACCAATCCTTTGCTTCACTTTTAGTTTCCTTTATTTTTTATTTGCCCCCTTTTGCCTCTTTTACCATCCTCATCCCTTCCAATGCAATCAGCCCACCGCTTCATACCCTTTCCCCATTGGCACCGCTTTCCTTTTTTTGAAAGAGAAGAGCTTCAGTCCAGAAGGCCCTTGAGAAACTTGGCTGATTCAGGCAACAGATACCTGCTGAAGTTTTACAAGATGAGTGTCTAGTCCTGCACCTGGTGGGGAATAACCACATCCACGAGGAGAGGTTGAGGGACCTGGGCTTCTTTGTCCTGCTGAAGTGGAGACAAAGGGCAGTACAGCAGTAGCCTGTGACTGCTTGAAAGGTGGTTTCAGAGATGGCAGAGCCTTTCTTGGTAGTGGGAAACAGCATGAGAAGGGGAAAGAGGCACAAAGAGCAGCTAGAGAGGTTCAGGCTGGACTTCAGGAAAAGGGAATGTCCCTTGAAGGGGAGTGCTGTGGTGCAACAGGTCACCCAGAGGGAGTCTGTGATCAGCCCTTGGCTTTGTGTTTCAAGGTAAAAGCAAGTGAGGACAGAGAGACATCAGTGGAGGTGGGGAGATCCTGGGGAAAGAGCAAGGTGGGGAAGCACGTTGGGTGTCTACAGGCTGCAGGGAAATAGGCGCAGGCATGGGACAGTGTAGGACAGCCTGGGATGGAGATGGCCAAAGGCACTGCCAAGGTTGAAAGGACCCAACAGAACTGAGGTCTTTGTCCCCTTAGCTATGGCTGTTGTCTCTGCCACCAAGGCCTAGGAGAAGACGCTGTTTCATTGAGGCAAACAGTGGCCTTGCTGCCTCCGTGTCCCTGTGGAGCCCAAGAGGTGCCATATTGTCCTGCACCCAGTGTTGCACCCTGACACCCTCACACTGCCCCAGAAAGAGCCCTGAGCAAAGCATGAGGGAAAGGTTCACCCTACCCAGGGGCTGCCTGTGGGGCTGGCCTTGTGGCTGAGCTGCTTGATCAAACACATCGAGGGTGACTTGGCATCAGAGCCACCTGCACATTGCCTTTGCCTACCTGTAATCAGGGCCTCCAACTTTCTGCTTTGATCAGCCCCTGGGGAGGCTCTGTGAGTAATGGCCCTCAGGGGGACCCATTAACACTCCCAGAAAACTTGTTGTTTGCATCTGGCTTTAACTTCTTGAGAGCTTTGTTCAATCTCCTCTCAGAATCTGAGGTTCATGGACTCAGCACCAAATGCACCTGAGGGGTCATTAAAATGCCCAAAGCCCTAAAGAGCCATGCCCCGCCCCCCAATTTTCTTCAGTTCTTCGGTTCTTGTGTGGCTAATTGGAGAGGTTTCAGGAGTGTATTTACAAAAGGAAGATTTCAATGAGCACCTGAAAAAGAAAGGATTTTAAAGTTTTTTATTATTCTTAACCTATAGAATAAGTGATATCCACATTCTCCAATTCATACTGATCCAGAGGGTCTCCTAATGAAGTATTGGACATGTGGGAAAAGCAGTATTTTTGATATAAGTCATGTACGAACAGCCTTGCTCCTCACCTCCCCAGCCCTGCTATTTCCCTCATCAGCCACTGGGGACCTACCTCACTCCTGTTAAAACCTAACCTTTTTCCACTGGAGTCTGTAGTTGAATGTTACAGCTCGTATGCACCAATTCCCATCTGCTTTCCTTCGAGAACACCTTGCACACACAGGAGGATTTTTCTTAATTGCAAACAAACAAAAGATGATACGGATTAATAAAAAGTCAAATACACTCCTCTACTGTATGTTAAGTGCAAGCTGCCTCCAGTGAGGGTCACTTTCCACAAGGAATAACCTTCCTTGAAACCTTTTTGACCAATAGATAGGGACAGATAGATAGAAACACAACTAAGGAGTTGTCTAAGGAGACAATCAGACTCCACAAAAGACGAGGCAAGTTTCAGACTGCCTGAGGCTCAGAGCAGCAACTGGAGAGTTGAGAGGTGTGTGATGGATAAAGAGCAAGGGGAGGAGGAAGACTATGGAAAGTGCCTATGTCCAGAGAGTCTGATGCAAAGGGGACTTTAGAAATGATTGCTTCAATCAGGACACGTGAAAATATGTGAAAGATTAGTGAGATTACGTCCACAGCATAATAGGCAGAGCAGTGGTAATGCAAGGCCAGGGGCAGATCAATATTTCTTCTCCTGAGATTCATTCCTGAAATTTTCCATTATTTTTTCATGGGAAATGTTGACATGGATGGGGCATGTGAGGTCACTCCTGCCCTAGCACCTGATAGACCAGCAGCAGGCCCATGGCTTGGATGCTGGTGGTGAGGTTGCTTGTAAGTGATCACCTCAACCTGGGGGTCCTGGCTGCAGATGCTAGCAAGAATTTCAGAAACTGCAGGCCTCAACCAACCTAGTGACACACTGCAAAATGTGCTCAGCTGAGATGGACACCTGAACTGCCAGGTTAGAAAGGACTCCCTTGGGGAAGAGAGGAGCCTGTGGAAAGGTGAGGACCATCATACCGAGGGGGCTTGAAGAGTTACTTGCAGAAAACAGCTCCAACTTTGCAAGCTGATTCTGAACTATGACCCTTTAAGTATTTCTTGCCAACTTACAGGAAAGTGCTTGAGCATCAGGCAATGATTCTCAGGGTCCAAAAGCAATGTTGTAACTTGCTTCATTTTCAGCACAAAAAATAAGCTCTGAGCCCTTGAAACGTCACTCACTGTAGTATGTGCCTCTGGGAGAAGTTGTTTCAAGGAGCCAATCATTTTCTGAAGAAATACTTTGTCTTTAGAATTCCTCCTTATTTGCCCATTTCAAAAGGTAATGACCGAGGCACTGCCACTTGCAAGAGGATCTCCGAGCGCTCCGTCAGGAGAAAACCATGTCCTTGCTACGTCAGAGAAAAAAGTCCCACCTTGTCAAAACTGCTCTCTGTGGTCTCCTCCTGGATGTTAGCCCCTGGATACTCCTTTCAGGGCCCGGGGCAGTGTGCGGTGTGCAGGTTGCAGCAGAGATGCCCAAGGAGAGAGCCCTTTGGCAGGCAGAGCTCAGGACCCCGCTCCACCCTTATTTCACCGGATTGGGGGGTTATGTGGATGGCAGAGAAGCTGGAGTGCCATGGTCAGGAGGTCTGGTGCCACGGTAGGTGCCTTGGTCCCCTCTGCCCAGCATCCCTCTGCAGCTCCGAGGGGCTCTGGTCTCCCGCAGGTCCTCTGTGAGACCTGCCAGGCCCAAGCAGGTGCCTCAGAGACACCGAGGCCTCTCCAGGTGCCGCTGGATGCTTATGGTTAGGTGCCTGAGCTCTGCCTCAATAGGTAAAAAACTATTTTATACATTAAAAAACATATATGGGCACCTTTTCATCAGCCGAAATGATTGAAGAATTTTAATAAAATGTCATTTTTTTCCCATGATGACATAATGGAAATTTCAAGGAAGGGTATGAATCTCAGGAGAAGAACTACTGGTCTCCCCCTGAACTTACATTACCGCTGTTCTGTCTGGTATGCTGTGTATATAATCTCACACATCTTTCACATGTCTCCACATGTCCTCTTTGCATCGGACTATGTGGACACAGGCACTTCCCCTTGTGTTCCAGTTTTCCTCCTCCCCTTTCTCTTCTTTCCTTTAGAGACCTCTCCTCTCTCTAGGTGCTGCTCTCAGCTTCAGGGAGTGTAAAGCTTGCCTCGTCTTTCCGGAGACCTAATGTCTCTTTAGGCAGCTCCTTCATGGTGTTTCTTTCTATCCTTTCCTATCTCTTTGTCAAGAGCTTTTCAAGGCAGGTTATTCCTTGCAGACTGTGGCCCTCACTGGAGGCAGCTTGGATTTAGCACCCACTTAAAGAAGGTATTTCTTCTTTTATTAAGCTGTGCCATGTTTTATTTTTGTTTGATCACATCGGAGACAAACCCTTCTGTGTCTATTTGCAGCTAGCTCTCGAAGGAAAGCAGGTGGGAATTGGTGCACAGGAGCTGTAAAATTTACCTGTAGACGTCTGTGGAGAAAGGTTAGATGTCTGCCCCAGGTGGCTGATGAGAGAAATGACAGGGCTGGGGAGATGGGGAGGATTGCTGTCTGACCTCAAGGGTGCTGGTTTTCCTACATGTCTGGACTTCATTAGAAGACCCTCACTATGAGTTGGAGAATGTGGATATCACTTATTCTGTAAGTGAAAAATAAGGAAAACTTTAAAAGCAGAAATAATTTCTCTTTCTTTTTTCTTTTTTTTGAGGTGCTCATTGAAATCTTCCTCTTGTAAAGACACTCCTGAAACCTCTCCAATTAAACACATGAGGACTGAAGGACTGAAGGAAATTATGGGGATAGACATGGCTTGATAGGGCTTTTTGCATTTTAATGACCCCTCGGGTATATTTGGTACTGACTTCCCGAACCTCAGATTCTGCGAGGAGACTGAACAAACCTCTCAAGAAGTTGAATTCAGAAGCAAATCCCAAAGTTTCCTGAAGCTTTGATGGGTCCCCCTGAGCGCCATTTCTGAGAAACCCTGCCCAGGGGCTGATGAGAGCAGAAAGTTGGAGGCACTGGTTGCAGGTAGGCAAAGGAAATGTGCAGGTGGCTCTGATGCCACGAAAACCTGGATGTGTTTTATTAAGCAGAATGGCCAAGCCCCCACAAGTGCCTGGGCAGGATGATGCTTTGCTCAGGGCTCTTTGTGGGGGCAGTGTGAGGGTGGGGGTGTGCAAGGCCGAGGGCAGGACAATGATACGACACCTCCTGCGTCCGCAGAGATGAGGAGGCAACTAGGCGTCAGTGCCCTAAGGAAATGGCATCTTCCTGTAGGCCTTGGTGGCAGAGGCACTAGCCATAGGCAAGAGGATAAAGGCCTCAGTTCTGGTGGAGGCTTTCAGCCTTGGCAGTGCCCTCAGCTGTTTCCACCACGGGCTGTCTTATGCTGTCCAGGTCCTGTGTCTGTTCCCCCGAAGCCTGTAGACACCTGCTCTGCTTCCCCACCTTGATCTCACCCTGGGATCTTCCCACTCTTTCCCCTCACTCGCTTTTCGTTCAAACACAAAGCCAGGGGCTCACCACAGACTCTCTTTGGGTGTCCTGTTGACCCACAGCACAAGTGACATTTAGTTTTCCAGAAGTTCAGTGTGAACCAATCAAGCTGCATTTTTTGGCTCTTTCCCCTTCTCATGCTATTTCCTACACCCCAGAAAAGCTCCATCACCTCTGAAGTCACCCTTCAAGCAGTCGTAGGCTGCTGCTGTACTGCCCTTAGCCTCCACTTCACCAGGCTAAAGAAGGCCAGGTCCCTCAGCCTCTCCATAAAGGCCTTGTGCTTCAGGACGCTAACCCCATCTTGGCAGACCTCCTCTGGACCCTCTCCACATCCTCCCCATTCCTCCAGCACTGGGCAACCCACACTGGGACACACTATTCCACATGTGGCCACCCCAGTGCTGAGTCAAGAGGGATAATAACTGTCCTTGTCTGGGTGGCCAGGGTCTTCCTAAGGCAGCCCTGCGTGAAGCTGGCCTGATTTTGGTGAGCACGCACCACTGACTCATATGGCATCCCTCCTAATGTCCAGGCCCTTCTCCTCAGGGTCACTCCTCTGATGGTCTGGAAAAGCGAAATGAAGGTAAAATGTAAGCAAAACTGGAGCCGAGGGGATGGGGTAAACAGAGGTGGGCTATTTGTGTGGGAGGGCATGTGTATGATAAAAGCAAAGGACTTGGAAGGGGGGAAGAGGAAAACAGAAAAGAAAAGGTGAAATGAAGACTATGAAGAGAGCTGTTTGTGGGTACCTGCCACATAGTCCTACATCTGAGCAACGGTGACTGGAAAAGAACAAGACAGCAGTGTGTTCTTTGACCATATTGTTTCTGACTTACTTCCATGGTCACGCGGAACCTGACGGCTTTCCCTACCATCAAGAAGGGAAGATCCGAGGTGGAAGGAAATGCAAAATCATCCAGGCAGGAAGGGGCATGGGGAAGTGTCTAGGCCAACCTCCTGCTCACAGCAGGGTCAGCTATCAGGTCCAGCCAGGTGGCTCATGGCTTTATTGAATTAGGGATGAAAACCTGCAAGGGAGGAGATGGCACAGCATCTCTGGGCAACCTGCCTGTGACTGCAAGGCGGGAAAGGGAGGGTCAGATACCGGTATAGAGAGACACTCATGGTTAGTGAGGGGTTAAACAAAGTAGGTTTAATGAAGGACTTACACTCTAAACTGTGTGGGGAGGCCAGGACACTGCTCGGAGGGGTCACTGATGAGCGGATGCTGGACACAGGGCTGGGACGCCCAGGTGGGGCTTACTTTGTGTATCCGAAGGGCCCCTTAGAGCTAGTTCCTTATCTCCACTATGCAAAGCTCGAGTCAATACTGGCTGTGAAGCAGCTGGACATTGTTGACAAAAAGGAATAGGCATGTCCAGCCCTGAGCGGCTTTGGTCAGTGTGTACAGAGCACACTCCAGGGCTGTGATAGCGTACTCTGCTGCTCCCCTGACTCCTCAACAGATCTCCTGCAGCGGTTCTCACTATGCTGCCCCAATATTTGCCTGCCTGGAAGGAAAAAAAATTCCTTATACCCAGCCTGAACCTCTCTTGTTTCAACTAATGCTCATTGGCCCTCATCCTTCCATCGATCACAACAGTGAAGAGCATCACGTTGTAAGGCACAGGTATTGTAGGCTCTGAGGAGGGCCATTCTGGAGAGGTAGGCATTCATAATTAAGCTTTGAACTGAAAACCTTTCAGGCCCAAGAGGCAACCTCCCACCACTGGGAGGGGCTGGCTCTGGGGATGCCATGTGTGGTGCTAACCCACATGCGGAAAAGGAATTCAGGAGTGCAAGAATTGCAGTAGCTGTCGCCAGAGAGGACAGAATCACCAAACCATTCCGGTCGGAAGGGACCTTGGGAGGTATCTAGTCCAGCCTCCTGCTCTACTCAAGATCAACACTGAATTCACACTAAGTTCCTCCGGGCTTTGTCCAACAGCATGCTGAAAGCCTCCAAGAACAGAGAGTCCAAAAGCTCTCTGGACCCCACTTCAAATACTTTGTTATCCTCATTGATGTTTCTCCCTTAAATCCAATTCTAGCTGCACTGGAGTTGGCTTATAGCCATTCTAGCTGCACTTGTGTCAGCTAATAACCTCTCATTCTCCTGCCATGAATCTCTGTAAGGAGCCTGGTTCTTTCTTGGTGGTAACCTTGAGTTGGGAAGGTGCTATGAGTCCCCCAAGAGCCTTTCCTTCTGCAGGCTGAACAAGGCCTGTTCCCTCAGTCTTTCCTCACATGGCAAGTTGTCCAGCCCTGACCCCCTTGGCGGCCTGCCACTGAACTCACTCTGAGTGTTCAACATCATTCTTCTGCAGGGGGCCCCGAAATGGTGGCCATCTCTAGATGTGCTCTGACAAGTGCTGAGTAGAAGGGGATAATCACTTCCCTTGATCTCCTGACTCTGCTACTGTTCATGCAACCCAGGATGCTGTGGCCTCCTTTGCTGCCAGGACACACTGCTGGCTCTTGTTCAGCAGCAGCCCAGGTTGTCCTTGTGGCCTTCTTTGAAGATGGGCACAACATATTCCTTTTTCTGGTCATTGGCACCTCCCTGATCTCCACAACATTTGACGATTGTGAGTTGCTTTGCTGTGGCAGCAGGCAGCTCTCTCAATGTCTGAGCATGCCACACATCCAGTTCCGTAGACTGTATTGGCTGAGTTCTTGCAAGTCATCCCTCTCTCAACCCTCATGCACTGCAGGCTGGTTTTCTCATCTGCAGTCTTGACCCTAGGCACAACAGCCCAGGAGACATTGTTGGTGAAGCCTGAAGCCAAGAAGGCACTGAGCTCCTCAGACCTATCTACACCTGCTCTTGCTACATTCCCTGCCCCATGCAGCACTGAGCCCCCATTTTCCTTCTTTACTCTTTTACTGTTACTGAAGCAGAAGCAGCTCTTCTTTGTGCTCGTGATGTCCCCTGCGAGTGTGTATGCTAGGGGAGCTTTGACTTCCCTACTTCGCTGGACAACACTGTATTTCTGAATTCCTCCTTTTCAGCCTCTCCTTTCTTCCCCTTCCCTTATGCTGCGTTACTGCACCGGAGCTCAGGCATGAGTTCCCTGTTTAGCCAAGACAGGGTCTGGAGATGCCTACAAATTTGACAAGCTGTTAGTATGGAGCACTCATGTGCTTTGTGGGTGCTCTTCTTAAGGACCTGCTGGCTTTCCTTAGCTCCTCTGCCCTTCAGGGCTGCCTCCCTTTGTCTGTCCCATGGAAGAGCTCCATGCATCTGAGTGTTGCCTTCACACAAAGGGCATTCCCCCCTCCTCATCTCCCTTTCAGTGTCTCCTGATGGACTTGTACCCTACCATCGCAGCAGTCAAGTCAAGGGACTGATCCCACCACATCTCAGTTATGGCAATCCTGTCTGTGCCCCAGGCTGCTTTTGTTTGCTTCTATTTTGGCTTCATCACCTCAGCTGTCACACCAGCTGAAGATCTGTCACAGGGAAACCTGTTACCAAGGACCTGGTGCATGCAGAGGATTTGATTCCGAGTAGTGACATGCCGGCATAAAGAGGAGGCGGCAACGTAATGGTGAAACGAGGTTCCCACTAAAAGAGCAAACCCTGCAGTGGCCAAAACCAGGCAGAAAGAGAGCTGGGCCATGCAGGAACAGAAGGAGAGGGGTTTGCTGCCTGAGCTGACCCTGCAGCACCTTGGGGCCTGTGACAGAGGTGAACTGATCTCCAGAAGGGACAAGGTGCCACTGAGAAAGTCCTTGGGCCTGCAGAGTCGGCAGTGCAGCCACCCTGTGGACATCCTTAACACAGTCCCCGTTCATTTGGGATGAGAAGAGGTTCAGAGCATGGAGATCTAGAAGGGTTTAAGAGTGCAGGGACGTGAGTAGAGACCTTGGTGTGATGTGCTTCCCATTTATGAAGCACACTTGGCTCTAGATGGGATGGACTTTGCCTGAAGGCAGTGGTGGGATTCCGTTGTTTGGGCAGAGGCAGAAAACCCAAAATGCCCTGGAGCGCTTGCCCAGCAACCACTCCAAAAGGGCATGGTTTTCCTGTAGGTCCCATGCGGTATCTGCTAGAAACGTGCGATTGTGCTAGAAACCCCAGGAATCTGACATAGCCCTGCCAGCCTATTTCTGTCATTAAATCAAGTGTCTGCACTGAATTACATCAACCGTTTACAGTGTAGGGATCTGCTTGTGCCTCAGCTTCATGAGTGGAGCTCTAGCAGTATTAGGCATCTTGTGTCATTTCAGATGACCAAGGAAATTCCCTACATGGCCCCCAGCTGAGGCTCTAGAAGGACGTGGGTCTCACACTTGCTCCATCAGGGCAAGCAAACACATGCTTTGGACCACCTCTGTCTCCTCAAATGTCACCAGGTTGTTGTGTGCCAACAACTGACTCCCACCCTCCATCTCTATTGGTTACAGTGGGAGCTTAGACAAGGAGCTGGCACGTGGACGTCTATGTTGTGCCCACTACAGGCTGAGAAAGGGGAATCCCACCTCCTGTGTGTTTGTGGAGTTCATGGGAGAGAGCTGAATCCCACTCCATCCCAGGGACTTCTACACAGGCATGAGCTGCCCAGATGGACTCACCTGAATCAATACCTGAACCATGGGAAAAATGAATTCTCTTCTTGTCCCTGTCTAGGTGTGCTGTGCAGTTAAGAGATGGGCATAGGGTCTTCCAGAGTGGGACGTTTCCAAGTGTCCTAGATGACCATCCTCTGATGCAACAAATAGTCATGCTGAAATCAGTGTCTCTGCATGGTTTAGAGAGGGACTCTAGCTCATTATTGTCATCTACTTTAGTGAAACTTTCCCAGGAGGAGGGAGCACAAGAGACAGAGAAATTCACTCCTTCTGCTGGCCTCTGCTCCTAAGCGGGGCCAGGCTCCTGGGACAGAGGGAGCTCATGGCAACCTGGCAGCACTGCTGAGAGACAGCTGTGTGCAGGAGCAGCTCCTTTGCAAAGAGCAGCAGGGCTCCGGGCACTGCCTGCTGTTGCTGAGATGTGATGAGACAAGAGAGAGAGAGAAGTGAAAGGCAGTGTGGAGTGGGAGGACAGCTGAGTGCTCACGGTGGGAGAAATCTTCACAGCTCTTAACACAGTAAGTCTCTGGCTGCAGGGCAACACTGCTTCCTGGAGAGGTCTTCTAAACCCATCCCATCCGATGACTGACAGATCCAGTGACCTCTGGCAGGACAGGTTCATTCTCCCATCAAGAGGGTGCTGTGTGTGTCAGGGTGCTCACAGCTCTAGCTCACGCACAGGACATATGCGAAGGGTCTTTTAGGAGGAAGGTGAAAAAAAGGCTAAGAGAAAGGGAAGGAGCTCTTCGAGTAGAAAAAGCTACTTAGTACTGATAAAACTAGAAAAAAAAATAGATCCTAATATTGGCAGGAGATAATAGGAAAGAGTTTTTTTGTTTGGGCAAGGAATTTGGACTGCCAAACCTTCACGCTCAGAGATCACACGGTCTGTGAGAAAGCTCAGCAAACGCCTTCAACCCCACCTCAGCCTACAGACAGCACCAGCATCACCTTTATGGCCTTGTCAGGGATTTTCTGACCTGCTCCTCAGGACCTTTGAGCACAGCAATGTCTCTGCCCAGCGCCCTGTCCCGGTAGGTTTCTGTTGGGCAGAGCTGAGCATGCAGAGGGTGGGATGGGGTCTGTGAGCACCATCAGGGAAAAGACATTGGGATAGAGAAGGAGCTGCCAGCAGGGAGAGCTCCAGGCAGCGAGATGGGCAGGGAATGAGAGGGAACTGCAAACGGAATCAGCATGGGAGGAAGGATTTGGGGAAGTCATGGTCAGTCCCTCTGATGCAGACACCTTCCTCTGAGCCAGTCCCCTGTGTCTCTGCTCCCACCCAGCAGATCCTCTGCCCTGACAGCCATGGAGTGCAGGAAATGAGCCACCTCTTCTGCAGCCAGACCTGCGGCAGAGGAGAGAGGCATCTCTCCTGCCACGGGCCCATTTCGTGCTACCCAGCAAAGGGTCTGAGAGCGACTGCCCTGCAGTGTTGCTGTCTTTGATGTGTCATGTCCAGCTGGGGAAGATGAAGGCTTTCCTGAGTGCCCATCTGTCTCTCTCTCCTTGCCTCCCTTTGCAGCAGCATCACTGTGTTGCTCCTTCTTTGCCCTCCTGGCCTTGCTGCTCCTGGTCTTCTCTTGGGCTGCCTGGGGCTGGGGAGTTTCAGCTGCAGTTCAGACACCTGCCCTGCAAGTTGTGCAACAGAGGGGTTTGCGTAGGAGCAAGCTGTCCCCAGCCCCCTGAACCCTGCGAGGCTCCAGGAAATGCAATCCAAGGGGTTGGCGAATTAGTTGACCTTGTCATGCTCTTCATCCCTCTCTCCCTATCTGGCCTGAGAGAGAAGAATGTGGAGATCTTCCCCTAAATCCTGAAGTGCTCGGCTCTCAGCTCAGTCATATTCTTTCTGAGAGAAACTTGTGACTGTGAGTGTCCTTTAGCTGAGTGAGCTGCAAGCGCAAGGCCATGAGGGGCAAGACTCATGGACAGACCACATCCCGTGACTCTGTACAAAGTCACGGTGAGCCCTTTCTTCCTCCTGGGGTGCACAAATGCTCATCCTCAGAGCAGCTGAAATGCCAAAGATTTCTACCCTGTCAAAGAATGCTCCCACACTGAGATGGAGGTATCTAAAAGCTAAATCAATATCTAATCAGACACCTCCGCTGAAGATTATATTCCGGAGAAAATAGGTGCCAAAATATTGGACAGTCTTTCCACATAAGGGGTACATATAATCTGCTGCAGGATGCGTACATCAGAGCTAGTCACTCCCCACTCGCACTACAGAGGAAGAGCAGATGGTAAATTGGTGTGAGGAGAGGATCTATTGCATTGGAATGCAGACACCCTGAAAGGGTCAGGCACCCGCTGCCTTCATGTGAGAGTTTCCCTGCCTTGCTAGAATGGGAGCTGGTGTGGCTGCTTCAGGTACAAACACCTGTGTTCAGGAGGGCAAGGCTGGGGGAGGTGAATCCCTCACAAGGATCTTCCCTTTCCAAGACAGCTGGCAGGAGAGCTTGTCAGAGTCCAATCCTCCCTCACCAGGTTCTTTTAGCTATTCCACACATGGACGGTGTAATGTTTAATATTAAATCTTACTTCTTTGAAGATATTGGACGTTACACAGGATTTTTGATTTAGTGGAGTGACACAGCAATATGCTGAAATCACAATACAAGTGTGAGTTACACTTAGCAAAATAGAGCAATTGCAGTATCAGTTCAATCACAATACCAGTGTGATCCCCATTACTGGTCTCTATCCTGTGCTCACCGTAACAACACTGGGCATCCCCAGTCGCCGGGAAGGAAGACATGGGATGAAACCAGCTCAGTCACATTGCTCTCTTCCAGGTTCTTTTGTTAGTTCAGTTTTTTATACTCTGTGTTGGGCTGAGCCACGAATACACTCCCCCCCATGCTAGTCTGGCTAACTCAGGGAGACATTCACACTCTTTTGATGGACTCAGGGGAAAACATTGACACCAGCTGATCCACTCAGTTTGGGTGTAGTCACTTGATCCACTCAGCTGACATAGCTGTTTATCTAAAACCACGGGTTACCCTCCAGTCGCGGTCCCCTTTACGTTGAGATAAAGTCAGCTTCCTGTGCAACAGCTGTGGTCAGTCACACCCTACCTTATCCCCTGAGCTTCATGGGCACATGCCCCTTGCCCATCTCCCCAGAGCCTTCTTCCATTGTAGGGGTTTATTGGTTGGTCCAAGTGCTATATTCCTCTCTCCTTCTGGTAAACAGAGAATATTCCCACTGGGTCACCGAACTGAGTCTCCTTAGCTCAGCTCATGGAGTACAAACCCCCTCCTACCCCCACCAAAGAACTGGAAATGTTTGTCCCCTTCCTCCATTTACACCCCCCAGCAGAGCAGCACTGACTCCTCTGGAAATCGTTAGCAGAGGCCCCTGCTCTGCATGGCACACTCAGGCAGCACAAAGCGGAGCTCGAGCCAGGGAGCTGAACGAAGGTAAAGGAGAGAGGAAAAGTGGGAGGTTCTGTGAGGAAGGCAAAGGGTTTGTCTCCCAGAAGTCTGCTCTAATTTGTCCCTGTCTTTTCCCTCTTGGACAGGCCCCCATGCCCAGCGTCAGCAAATGTCCAACAGCAGCTCCTTCAAAGAGTTCCTCCTCCAGGCATTTGCAGATACGCGGCAGCTGCAGCTCTTGCACTTCTGGCTCTTCCTGGGCATCTACCTGGCTGCCCTCCTGGGCAATGGCCTCATCATCACAGCCGTAGCCTGTGACCACCGCCTCCACACCCCCATGTACTTCTTCCTCCTCAACCTCTCCCTCCTCGACCTTGGCATCATCTCCACCACTGTCCCCAAATCTATGGCCAATTCCCTGAGCAACACCAGGGCCATTTCCTACTGGGAATGTGCTGCACAGGTTTTTCATTTTTACTTTCTCTTGTCAACTGAGTATTCTGTTCTCACTGTCATGGCCTATGACCGCTTTGTTGCCATCTGCAAACCCCTGCACTATGGGACCATCGTGAGCAGCAGAGCATGTGTCAAAATGGCAGCAGCTGCCTGGGCCAGTGGTTTTCTCTATGCTCTCCTGCACACTGCTAACACATTTTCCATACCACTCTGCCAAGGCAATGTCCTGGAGCAGTTCTTCTGTGAAATTCCCCACATCCTCAAGCTCTCCTGCTCAGACACCTACCTCAGGGAACTTGGGGTTGTTGTGGTTAGTCTTTGTTTATTCTTTGGGTGTTTTGTTTTCATTGTGCTGTCCTACGTGCAGATCTTCACTGCTGTGCTGAGGATCCCCTCTGAGCAGGGCCGGCACAAAGCCTTTTCCATGTGCCTCCCTCACCTGGCCGTGGTCTCCCTCTTTGTCATCACTGGCTTGTTTGCCTACCTGAAGCCCCCCTCCCTCTCCTCCCCACTTCTGGATCTGGTGGTGACTGTTCTGTACGCAGTGGTGCCTCCAACAGTGAACCCCCTCATCTACAGCATGAGGAATAAGGAGCTCAAGGATGCCCTGAAGAAACTGGTTCAACTGCTACTACTTCAGCATCAATAAGATGCCCATCTCTCCTCACAAAGGATTTCCAATTTACCTTGGGCAATTCTTGTGCTTTGGGCATTCTGCCTGTGATCGTCATTTGTACATAAATTCTTGAATTGATCCCACTTCTCCAGAGGCACAAACCCTGTCTGCCAAATTGATTAGTCAGTGGGGATTGGATTTGGAGACTGACTCATTGTAATAAAAATGTCCATGTTTTCCCATGATGAAATAATGGAAATTGTCAGGGAGGTTGTGAATCTCAGGAGAAGAAATTTTCATCTACCCCTCAAGCTGGTATACCACTGCTTTGCCTGTTTGCTATGGACTTAATCTCAGTAAGCCTTCACATATTTCCCCACGTCCTGATTAAATTGATCCTTTCTAAAGTCATCTTTGCAGCAGACTCTCTGGACATAGGCACTTCCCCTTGTTTTCCACTTTTCCTTCTCTCATTTCTCTTTATTCATTCGGATACCTCTGCTCTCTCTAGGTGCTGCTCTGATGTTCGGGGAGTGTAAAGCTTGCCTCATCTTTCAGGAGGCTAATTGTCTCTTTAGACAATGTCTTTTCCTCTCTCCTTTCCTATCAACCTGTCTAAAACATTTCTACTGAGGCTATCCCTTGTGCAAAGTGCACCTCCCTGGAGGCAGCCTGGACTTGAAACACAGTTTAGGAGTTTATTTTCTTTTTCATTCAACTCCATCATGTTTTACTTTTGCAGGATCCCAATTAAGAAAAAGCCTTCTGTGTTTATTTGCAGCTAGTTCTCGAAGGAAAGCAGGTGGGAATTGGTGCAGAGAGGCTGTAGGATTCAGCTACAGACAAGGAAAGCAGGTGGGAATTGGTGCAGAGAGGCTGTAAGATTCAGCTACAGACATGAGTGGAAGAAAGCTTCGATTTTAACAAGAGTGAGGTAGGTCCCCAGTGGCTGATGAGAGAAATGGCAGGGCTGGGGAGGTGAGGAGCAAGGCTGTTCGTACATGTCTCCGGTCAGAAATGCTGCTTTTCTCACACATCACGATTCCTTAGGAGACCCTCTGAGTCACTATGAGCTGGAGAATGTGGCTATCATTTATTCTGTAAGCTGAAAAGGGAAGAAAACTTTACAAGCAGAAATCATTTCTCTCTTTTTTTTCAAGTTCTCATTGAAATCTTCCTCTTTCAAATACACTCCTGAAACCTCTCCAATTAGCCACACGAGAACTGAAGGAGTGAAGGAAATTATGGGGATAGACATGGCTTGTCAGGGCTTTTTGCATTTTAATGACCCCTCAGGTGTATTTGGTGCTGAGTCCATGAACGTCAGATTCTGAGAGGAGACTGAACAAAGCTCTCAAGAAGTTGAATTCAGAAGCAAACCCCAAAGCTTCCAGGAGCATTAACGGGTCCCCTGAGGGCCATTACTCACAGAGCCTCCCTAGGGGCTGATTAGAGCAGAAAGTTGTAGGCCCTGATTGCAGGTAGGCAAAGGAAATGTGCAGGTGGCTCTGATGCCAAGTCACCCTTGATGTGTTTTATCATACAACATGGCCAGGCAGTGACACCCAGTCCCTGGGTAGGGTGATCCCTTGCCTCACACTTTGCTCAGGCCTCTCTGTGGGGGTAGTGTGAGGGTGGGGGTGTGCAACACTGAGTTAGGGACAACAAGACAGCAACTCCCAGGCCCCCCCTGGGTAGCAGGAGGAGGAAGCAAGGCCTCTACTGCCCTTAGCCTCCACTTCACCAGGATAATGTAGCCCACGTCCCTCAACCTCCCTCTACAGGTCATGTGCTGCAGGCAACAAGCACCATCTTGGCAGACCTCCTCTGGACCCTCTCCACGTCCTCCCCATTCCTCCACCACTGGGCATCCCACACTGGCACACATGATTCCAGATGTGGCCATGCCAGAGCTGAGTCGACGGGGGATAGTAACTGTCCTTGTCTGGGTGGCCAGACGCTTCCTCATGCAGCCCCGTATGCAGCTGGCTTCATCTGCGGTGAGCACGCACCACAGGCTCATATGGCATCCCTCGTAATGTCCAGGCCCTTCTCCTCAGGGTCACTCCCCCAAGGCAGCACCTGCCACTTCCCCTTGCACAACTTCAGCAGGCTTCTGTTGGCCTCATCTCCAAGCTTCTCCTGCTCCCTCTCCACTCAAGCTCCTTTCTGTCAGCTCTGAATGTGTGCGTGCAGATGCCTCTTCCCATCTTGCCAGGCCTCTCACAGGAGAACAGCATGACGAACTGCAGGACACTACAGATAATAAAGGGGGTACTATTTTAAAGGAAGTGCTGGCAACGGTGGAAATGAGCATGGCAACCATCTCGGAGAAGGCAAAGGAAGGTACAAAGGCAGCAAAAGCAGGGTCAATGGGGACAGGGTAAAGAGAGGTGGTCTGATTGCATGGGAGGAGATCAGGGTGGTAAAGGACAAGAGCTTGTAAGGTGGAAAAGAGGGGAGAATGCAATGAAAGGTGAAGCAGATGAAAGCCCAGGGCTATGTGGGGGTACGTGCCAAGCAGTCCTGAATCTGAACTACTCTGACCAGAGCAGAACAAGACACATGCAGTTGATCTGCTCATCCTTCTGTCTCACATACTTCCATGGCCATGGGGAAGCTGACTGTTTTCCCTAATCTCAATAAGGCAAGACCCAGGGTGGAAGGAAATGCCAAATGCTTCAGGCTGGAAGGGACATCAGGTTGTCTCTAGCCCAACCTCCTTCTCACAGCAGGCTCAGCTATCAGCTCCAACCAGCTTGCTGACACCTTCAGTCATTTAGGTCTTGAGAACCTCTGAGGATGGAGATGGCACAAACCCTCTGGGCAACCTGCTCCAGTGCTTCACTGTTTGGATGGGTAAAACGTTGGCCCTTATCCCCAGCCTGAACCTCTCTTCTTTCAGCTCATGCCCACTGGGCCTCATCCTCCCATGTTGCACAACGATGAAGAGCCTGGCTCCATCTTCTTGATGACCTCCTGGTAGGGATGGGCAGGCTGTTAGTTGGTCTGCCTAAAGCCTCCTCTTCTCCATGCTGAACCAGCCCAGCTCCCTCAGCCTCCCACAGTCACAAAGTTGAATTTTAGAAACATGTGCCTAGGATGTGAAAGGCCCTCCCACTCCTTCTGGATTTTGCTTGATCTGCAAAGGACCTGAGGCCTGTTAGAGTGTAGTCACCCTCATGCCATGACTCTCTGCATGCATCACACTCACTGGGAGTCATGTTGTAGTGTACTGGTGTTGTAGATGGTGAGGAGCGCCCATTCTGGACAAGCAGTCCTTCATCATTAAGTCTTGATTCATTCTCTCATTCTCCTGCCATGAATCCCTGTAAAAACTGGTTCACTATGGGTGGCAACCTTGAGTCGGGAAGCTGCTCCGAGTTGCTCCAAAAGCCTTCCCTTCTCCAAGCTCAACAAACTCCTTCCCTCAGCCTCTCCTCACAGGACAAGTGCTCCAGCCCCTGATCCCCTTGGGGGCCTGCAACTGAAATCACTCAGAGTGATCAGTAGTGCTCTTCTACAGGGCCTCCAAATGGATGCAGTATCTACATGTGCTCTAACGAGGCAGAGTAGAGGGGGATAATCACTTCCCTCCATCTCCTGCCTTTGTTCTGGTTCATGCAGGCCAGGATGCTGTGGCCTCTGTGGCTGTCAAGGAACACTGCTGGCTCGCATTCAGCTCCCTGCCCACAACGTCTCCCAGGTGCTTTTCCACTGAGCTGCTGCCCAGCCAGGGACTCCCCAGCCTGTATCGCTTCAGGGTGTTGGTCTATGCGAGGTGCAGGAGCTGGCATTTGTCCTGCTTGAATTTCACGAGGATCCTGATAGACCATTCCTCCTCCCTGCTGAGGTCCCTCCCAATGGCAGCCCTCAAGCATGTGACTGCTCTGCCTGATGAGGTGTCATCTCAAATGTGATGAGAGTTGCCTCCTCCAGGTCACTGATGAACCTGTTAGACAGGTCAGGTGGCAGTAGAGACCCCTCATACTCCACTTGTCAGCAGCTTCCAGGGAAAGAATGACCCCTTCCTAAAAACCCTCTGAGCTCGATCATCCAACCAGCTTTTTAACCATCTGGTTGTCTTCCCAGCCTATCACAACGCCTTTCTTGTATACAAGAATATTGTGGGAGACAGTGTCAAACAGCTTGCTTAAAATCATGGTAAGGGACCTCCACTACTCTCCGCTACTCCAGAAGACTGGTCTTTTATCACAGAAGGCAATCAGGTTGGTCAGGAATGATTTCCCTTCACTTAATCTGTGTGGACTGTTCCGAGTCACCTTCTTCTCCTTCATGTGCCCAGAAAGGTGATCCAAGATGAATTGCTCCATGACACACTCCACACTCAAGTCAGGCAGAATGGCCTGCAGCTGCCCGGGTTGTCCTTGTGGCCTTTTTGGCAGATGGCCACAACATCTTCCTTTTTCTCGTCATTGGTACCTCCTCCGATCTCCACAACCTTTCAAAGAAGAGCCTTGTTGTCGTAGTGGTCAGCCCTCTCAATGTCCTGACACCCTCCAGAAACCTCCTGGGCTGCTTGCACTCTGCTGTGACAGGGGCATGAAATTGCCTGCATAAGAAGCAGGCCCTGCGATCCACAGGCTTCCTCACATTGATTCAAGGAGATGCATCCACCTCCTCAGCCTAACTGAGTGGTCTGAAACTCATGCTCACCCACAAGCTCTCACCCAGCCCCTGCTCCATCCCAGGCAAGACCTCCATACATCTGAGCTGCCCCTTCACACAAAGGGCATCCTCCCACCTCACCTTCCACGACAATCTCTCCTGAAGAGCTTGTAGCCTGCCATCACAGCCCTCCAGTGGTGTGAGCGATTCCACAACATTTCCATTCTTCCAGCCATGTGGCAGCATTGTGAAAGCTTGTGCATCTCCACCTGCTCCTGTCTGTGCCCCAGGCTGAAGACATTTGCAGATATTTGGGCTGCAGGGCTGCAGCTATGGCCCAGCTCCCTCTGCTTCCCTCCCTCAGCAGAGATATCATGGGATTGCTCTCCATTACCCACCTGTCCATGCTGCCCTTGTCCTTGCCCTTGGACTCTCTGGGCAGGGGGGGTTTCCAATGCAGTTCAGACACTCACCCTGTGGGTCC
The DNA here is from genome assembly GCF_036417845.1 of Apteryx mantelli. Classification (NCBI taxonomy): domain Eukaryota; kingdom Metazoa; phylum Chordata; class Aves; order Apterygiformes; family Apterygidae; genus Apteryx; species Apteryx mantelli. The sequence continues at coordinate 8,699,617 of NC_090001.1, read as the reverse complement.
TGCCATGCAGACGTGTCCTTAACACTGAGGTGCCCAAGCCCCCCTCTAACGTGTGGGGCTCTGGGCAATGCAGTGTGGGGGGCTGGGAATGAGCCAGCTCTCTCTTCAGGACACCCCATCTTAGGACATTCCACTGTTTCCTTGGGGTGTCCAGCTGGGCTGCACTCTGCCTTCCAGAAGGGCACAGATCCCCCATTGCATCTTGGTGTTATCTAGGTGCCCCATGGAGAAGCTGCCTAGATACTGAGGCCACAGAAATGCTGCTGGCAGGCTGCCTGTGGGCAACTGGAATGAGTCCAAGGTGCTCCTGCTTAGAAGGGGAGTGCTGAGATGTCCCTCAGATGCTCAGGGAAAGGGTGCTGGGTTGGTTGCTCTGCGCTTTGGAACTGGATTCCTCTGTGGTGCAGTTTCTTTTTAGGGTAACATGAGTGCAATTGTCCTCCACCTCTGCGGTGCGAGCACAGGGCATCTGGGAAGAAGACGGATGGTCAGACCAGCTCTCCTCACTCTGCACTAAAGCTATAGTGAATCCTCTTGCCTTTCAGGAATCACAGCTGGTCACTCTGAGTGCAGTAGCAGTGCTGAGGATTTCTGTCTCCAAGAATCCTCCTCAGGTGTGACAAAGGCACCTAAAATAAAATAAAATAAACAAAACAAGAAAATACTTAAAACTATTAATGAGCTCGCATTGTTTGGAACTGGGAGTGAAAATGCTGAAAGCCCTTCTACATGAGCAGTGGATTCAATCTGATTCAAAAGGTGAATATAGAAGTTGAGACACCCCTGCTCCCATGTATGCAGTGCTGTAGGTCAGGGCTGACTCCTCTGGAGCCCACGGGCAGAGGCCCCTGCTCCTCACAGCAACCTCAGCCAGCACAGACCAGAGCTCCAGCCATGGAGCTCAGTGACAGTCGTGCTGAGATGGTGAGAGGTAATGTGTGTGTTTGGGGGAGGTTATGAGAAAATTTTCTGCAGAGAAGTCTGTCCTAACTTGTCAATGACTCTTCTTCCTCAGAGAGCTCCCTCAGCTGGGAGGGAGCAAATGTCCAATAGCAGCTCCCTCAATGAGTTCCTCCTCCAGGCATTTGCAGACACAGGTCAGCTGCAGCTCTTGCACTTCTGGCTCTTCCTGGACATCTACCTGGCTGCCCTCCTGGCCAACAGCCTCATCATCACAGCCGTAGCCTGCGACCACCGCCTCCACACCCCCATGTACTTCTTCCTCCTCAACCTCTCCCTCCTCGACCTTGGCTCCATCTCTGCCACTGTCCCCAAATCCATCGCCAGTTCCCTGTGGGATACCAGGGCAATTTCCTACTGGGAATGTGCTGCACAGGTCTTTCTACTTGCCTTTTTCTTTCCAGCTGAGTATTCTGTTCTCACTGTCATGGCCTATGACCACTATGTGGCCATCTGCAAACCCCTGCACTATGGGACCATCATGAGCAGCAGAGCTTGTGTCAAAATGGCAGCAGCTGCCTGGGCCAGTGGTTTTCTCTATGCTCTCCTGCACACTGCTAACACATTTTCAATGCCACTCTGCCAAGGCAATGTTGTGGAACAGTTCTTCTGTGAAATTCCCCACTTCCTCAAGCTCTCCTGCTCAGACACCTACCTCAGGGAACTTGGGTTTATTGTGATTAGTATTTTTTTACTCTTTGGTTGTTTTGTTTTCATTGTGCTGTCCTATGTGCAGATCTTCACAGTTGTGCTGAGGATCCCCTCTGAGCAGGGCCGGCACAAAACCTTCTCCATGTGCGTCCCCCACCTGGCTGTGGTCTCCTTGTTTCTTATCACTGCAATGTTTGCCTACCTGAAGCCCCCCTCCCTCTCCTCCCCACTTCTGGATCTGGTGGTGGCTGTTCTGTACGCAGGGGTGCCTCCAACACTGAACCCCCTCATCTACAGCATGAGGAAGAAGGAGCTCAAGGACGTGCTGGGGAAAATGGTTCAATGGGTAAAAGGTGCTTCTCATGTGCCTCTACTTCTCGTTCCCAGGGTACCTGGCATCAAGCATGTGTGTTCTTCATTTCTTTCTTTCTCACTTATCTCATTCCTGCCAGTTGTCCTCAGGAATCTCTCATCTGAATCTGAGCCAGAGAGTGTGTTGAACCAGTAAGGCAGGCGTCCCACTTCATCAGCAGAGATGGGGGAACCTCAGAGCCTGCTAGTCTGAGCTCCCTCTGATGCCCCCAGTGCAATGAGCAGAGTTTCCCTTTGCAGTGTCTTTCTTGGCACTGACACCAAGGGAGCTCAGGTGAGTACAGGCAGGGTGAGACCATGTCCATTAGGAGAGCTCAGCTTCCCTGGCCACAACCAGGGTGTGATCTCACACCCCTCTTCTGCGAGGGTGGCAGCCAGGTGTCACCGTGGGCTGCTCCCTTCCCCATACCATGCTCCATCGCTCACAGTGGAGCAGGAGTGGAGGGTCTGGATGCAGCAGGGCAGTCTGGATGCAGCCTGTGGGGACAGACCCTCTGCTCCTCAGGACCATCCCCCCCACTACCACAGCCCACATTTCCTCACTGCAGCCTTTGCATGGGGGCTGCAACCCTCCTGGAGACATGTCTGCCAACGGTAGCAGGACTTTCTTTCTTCAGGGCTTCTTTTCTTCACTTCCACACTGGCCTGCTGTGCTCTGAGGTATGTAGATGGCCTGAGCACTCTCGTAATGTGGTGGAGGTGCATTCCTGTGAGCACCAAGAGAACCAGGCATTGGGCACCTTTCTGCCAGCTCTGGCCTCCAAAATAACATTTCCATAATAAAAGGAGATCTGCCCTGTAACATGCCTGAACTCAGGCGTTTCTTCAAAGATGGAGCCAAAAATATACCCAAGGAACTGCACCACAAAAGGGCCTCTGCTCTGCTTGTGAACTCTGTGGGCTCCATAGGACGAGCTCAGAGAGATCTGTTAGGGAGCAAGGGCTGGATCCAGGGCTCATCTCTTGGTGACCAGTGCCAGTGGAGACAGGGAATGGTCTCTGAATTGCCTGCTCAGGGCTGTGCCACAGGTGACAGTGTGATGAGAGATGCCCATCATTCTGGAGGGGAATCGTAGGTACAAGGAGAGCTCAGGGGATCTCCAGGGACATCATGTGCCTTGGGGTGGGCAGTGAGTGGAGCCTCACAAAATGAGGGACAGTCCATGGTGGAGTAACCAGAAGGCAAATCACTAAACCCAGGTATGGATAGGGAAAGGAGGGCTCTGCAATTCCAGAGAGGCAGTGGGGACCCAGGAGGCCCAGGGAAGGGGCACTGGAGAGTGATTCCTGCACCCTCAGTGAAACACCACAGGTGGAGCTAGTGCACACCCAAACACATCTCCTGCCATTGCAAACGCCCTGGGCTCACTCTGAGCACAGGCCATGAGCTCGGATGGGTGGCAGCAGTATCAGTGGTGGTGAGCCCTGTCCAGCTGGTTTTGCTTCCCACCCTGACCAGCATGGCCAGCGCAGAGTCAGGGGTCACCCTGTGGCCTCAGGGCCCCACAGCCCACTCGCTCTGCAGAGCAGCACCACCAGCCCAGGGCCCTGCAGGGAGCACAGGGGAGGATACAGGAACAGCCGGCCAGACCAGCACGGACACATTCCTCTGGGGAAAGGCTGTCTGGGGAGCAGGGACATCCCAGGAAAAGAGAAGGGGAGCATTCACAGAGAGAAAATGAGAACAAGAAACTGGTTTCTCTCTGCACGAGCTCAGGGCAGGCAGCTCTGTCGCTGGGGCAGCAGGAGCTGCCAGAGGGTCTGCAGGGTAGCGCTCTCGTGCTGGGCTGGGCAGCAGGGTGGGCATGGAGGTGCTGCAGGCAGAGAGGGAGGGGTATCTGCTGGACACAAGAGCAGGGCAGACAGAGAGTGACTGGTGTCATTGTGGGGCCTCCTGCCCTTTGCTGGAGAGCTGCTCGCTTTGTCCTGGGGCCTGGCCTGAGTTACACTGTGGACATGCCTGTGCCTGGCCCTGCACCTCTCGGGTGCTGACCTGACCATGTCCCCGTCCTGCTGACCTGACTCCCCATCTCTATCTCAGACCTGCCCCCTCACTACAGCAAAGAAAGCCTTGGCAAGGGAAGCTGGGATCCGAGCAGATCCCAGAGAAGGTTGTAGGTACAAAAGGTGACCGTATATCCCCACAGCAACTCTTGCTGAAAGCCAATTCAAAGGTGGAAGGAAGGCTTCAGATTTCAGCCCCTACCCACGTAACACTGCACACGGACTCTTAGCTGAATGAAAAAGTGAGGGCAACCACTTGGGGTCTGATATGATGATGCACAGTTACGAGAGCCAGTGCTTCTGTATCCCAGCTCAAGTGTTTAAGCACCATTTGCATCTGGGTTCCTGCTACAAAGAGGATGTTGCCGGGAGCAGCAAGAGTGGGGCTGCTCCATGTGGGAAGGGGAGTCGGGAACCAGGGGTGCCAGCAAGGCAGGCAGGGCAGTGCCCCACCGACGAGAGGTGCCATCCTGCAGTACCCAGAGAAGAGGAGCAGAGGAGGTTTGGGCATGGTAACTGGGGTCAGGCACAGTCCAGCGATCTCCAGACAAGACTGTAGGGCTCCAAGCAGCCCTGCTTTGTGCAGGAGGTTGGACTAGAGACCTCCAGAGGTCCCTTCCCACTGAAACTCCTCTGTGACTCCATGAATGGGAAGACCCCGAGCACAGAGACAGGCTCTGTCTTTCCTGCAGGATGCATTTCTGGCAAGCGAGAGGCAGAGCCCTTGTCCAGCCCCACTCTCCCTCGTCCTCCTCTGCCTCTGAGCTGGCATCCTGCTGCCTGGATGGGGCTGGATCCCCGATGTGGGGAGAGTCAGGGGCTAGGGAGCTCCTGCTTGCAGAGCTGGTTCCCACGGTGCCAGGAGAGCGGCCAGGGGCTGGGAGCAAGGGGGCAGCAGGCCAGGCAGGGGCAGGGGTGGGCAGGGATGCGGCAGGGGCCTCATGGAGGGGGTGCAGCCAGTGCTGCTGCAGCACCGCGGCTGCCACCTTCACCTCCCTTGCAAAAGGTGCCGCACGACCCCGAGCAGGAACAGGCTGTTCCCCCATCCCTGTGCTGCCCTCCCAGCAGGATGGGACACGCAAGGAGGGACTTGGCCTGCCCCGTGCTCAGGGCCAGCTTCCCGGGCCTGGCACAGCTTGGCATGGGGCACATCCAGCTCCTTGGCCTCTGCTCCGGCATGGCTGGCACAGGGATAAGAGCTCCTCGGGCAGGGCAGTGCGAGCCTGGCTGGGGCAGCATCAGGGGTAAGATGCAAAGGTCCTGGCTCACTGCTGGGCTTTGGAAAACTCCGTCATGCATCCCGAGAGGCTCCATCTCCCTATTCCACCCTGCACTGTGATCCCCTCCCGTTGGCCAAAGTGGAGTTCAGCATTGCCTGGGGATTCTCCTCCCCATGGGAAGCAGAGGGAGGGCCTTCACCAGCCCCACACTGCCTTTTCCACCCCCAGCCTTTGCACTTGCATGTGCCCACTTGCCTTCACCACTGGAAGTCCATGAAAATCCCGGCACTCCTGCCCTCGAGCTGGCATCCAGCCTGAACCTGGAGCCTGGCTGGCCACAAAGGCATCACCAGTCCAGTGCACCACCAGGGTGGCTTGGGAGAGGGCAGCTCCCCTCTGCCTCGCTGGGGCTGGGCATGAGGTTGGGACTAGGCTCAGCTCTTCCCCAGGGATCTCCCTGAGGAGCTGCTCTGGGTGATCTTCCACCTCTGCCCTGTCAGTACCACCCATTCTCCGGATGCCGGGGGGAAGTGCACAGAGGGTGGTATGGGGACAGGCTACCCAGGAGGACCATTGAGACCTTCTCTGTGCACACAGGGATGGAGTGAGTAAAGCCAGAACTCAGCTGGAGATGGAACCAGAGACCTTCCACATGGAACAGGCTGAAGTATTATTCAATGATTATGAAATGATCCCCCAGAGTCTGGGGGATCTAAGCACCCGGCCCCTGCCCAGTCCAGGCTCGCTCCCCACGGCTGTTAGCAGACAGCCGTGCTCCCAGATCTGCTGGGGTCTGGTGCAGAAGAGTGACCATGCAAGGCTGGCCTCTTCCCCTCCATTGGGATATGGAGACCTGCAGGAGGATGGAGCTGGCCATGCACCACCCCACAGCTGGGGTGAGCAGCCAGCAGTGGAAAGGGGCCATGTGAGGGGCTGGTCCGGGATGATGGTCGTGGGGCAGCTTCCCCAGTGTGTCCATGCAACACAGGGAACACCCTGGGCTCTTCTCTTCTGCACCCTCCATGTCCTGGTGCCTTTCCCAGGAGACTTGCATTTGCCTGCAAGCACACTGGTGGGTGCTCCCACACTGCTGTTCACACACAGGAGCTACCTGCTGGCGTTTTGCCACTCCCAGGCCCTTTCCAGCCCATCTCAGCCTCTCCCCAGCTCTCCCCACCTCAACTGCCCTCTCCTCAGACCACCCAGCAGAGCAGCCCAGGCTGAGGGTGGTGAGGGACACTCCCTTCCCTGTGCCTGCTGGGTCCCCACTGCTTATCCTGAGATTTCTGAGCTCTCATTCAGTGCATTCTTTAGTTTAGTCCTTTACCTTTGGGGGACTCCACTTGGTTTTGGGAGTCTCCACTCACTGCCCATCCCAGGCACATGCTGTCCCAGGAGATCCCCTGTGCTCTCGGGGTGGCTCCATATTCCCTTCCAGAAGCATGGACATCTCTCACCAGCCCTGTAATATGGCAGACAGTCCCCAGGAGACACCACTTGACCACTCACCTGCTCCAGGGACACTGGGCACCCACAAGTTACAGCTGACTCCAGCCCTCCTGCCCAAACACATCACCCTATGAGCTCATGCCCCTTAGCCCATGGAAAACCCAGGCACAGCAAAGGGCCTTTTCGGGTGCAACTCCCTGAGCACATTCTTGGCTCCAGCTTGCGAAGAAGAGCCCAACCTTCAGGCACTGTCTGCAGGAAATCCCCTTTTATTGCAGGGATGCTGACTGGGAGGCCAGCCCGGACACAGTGCTACACAGATTTACAGAAGGCTTCCAGGCCAGAGAGACAGGGTTTGTGCTGCTGGAGAAGTGGGAGGAATTCAAGCATTTACAAACAGAATTATCACAGATAGAATATCCAAAGCACAAGAGTTACCCGAGGTAAATTGGAAATCCCTTGTGAGGAGAGATGGGCAGCTTATTGCTGCTGAAGTAGTAGCAGTTGAACCAGTTTCCTCAAGGCATCCTTGAGCTCCTTGTTCCTCATGCTGTAGATGAGAGGGTTCACTGTTGGAGGCACCACTGCATAGAGAACAGTCACCACCAGATCCAGAAGTGGGGAGGAGAGGGAGGGGGGCTTCAGGTAGGCAAACAAGCCAGTGCTGATAAACAGGGAGACCACGGCCAGGTGAGGCAGGCACATGGAGAAGGCTTTGTGCCGGCCCTGCTCAGAGGGCATCCTCAGCACAGCAGTGAAGATCTGCACGTAGGACAGCACAATGAAAACAAAACACCCAAAGAATAAACAAAGACTAACCACAACAACCCCAAGTTCCCTGAGGTAGGTGTCTGAGCAGGAGAGCTTGAGGATGTGGGGAATTTCACAGAAGAACTGCTCCACAACATTGCCTTGGCACAGTGGTATGGAAAATGTGTTAGCAGTGTGCGGGAGACCATAGAGAAAACCAGTGGCCCAGGCAGCTGCTGCCATTTTGACACAAGCTCTGCTGCCCATGAGGGTCCCACAGTGCAGGGGTTTGCAGATGGCCACATAGCGGTCATAGGCCATGACAGTGAGAACAGAATACTCAGCTGGAAAGAAAAAGGCAAGTAGAAAGACCTGTGCAGCACATTCCCAGTAGGAAATTGCCCTGGTATCCCACAGGGAACTGGCCATGGATTTGGGGACAGTGGCAGAGATGGTGCCAAGGTCGAGGAGGGAGAGGTTGAGGAGGAAGAAGTACATGGGGGTGTGGAGGCGGTGGTCGCAGGCTACGGCTGTGATGATGAGGCCATTACTCAGGAGGGCAGCCAGGTAGATGCCCAGGAAGAGCCCAAAGTGCTAGAGCTGCAGCTGCCGCGTATCTGCAAATGCCAGGAGGAGGAACTCATTGAAGGAGCTGCTGTTGGACATTTGCTGATGCTGGGCATGGGTGCCTGTCCAAGGAGGAAAAGACAGGGACAAATTAGAGCAGTCTTCTGGGAGACAAACCCTTTGCCTTCCTCACAGAACCTCCCACTTTTACTCTCTCCTGTACCTTCGTTCAGCTCCCTGGCTTGAGCTCCGCTTTGTGCTGCCTGAGTGTGCCATGCAGAGCAGGGGCCTCTGCTAACGATTTCCAGAGGAGTCAGTGTTGCTCTGCTGGGGGGTGTAAATGGAGGAAGGTGACAAACATTTCCAGTTCTTTGGTGGGGATAGGAGGGGGTTGGGCTCCATGAGCTGAGCTAAGGACACTCAGTTCGGTGACTCAGTGGGAATATTCTCAGTTTACCAGAAGGAGAGAGGAATACAGCACTTGGACCAACCAATAAACCCCTACAATGGAAGAAGGCTCAGGGGAGATGGGCAAGGGGCATGTGCCCATGAAGCTCAGGGGATAAGGTAGGGTGTCACTGACCACAGCTGTTGCACAGGAAGCTGACTTTATCTCAACGTAAAGGGGACCGCGACTGGAAGGTAACCTTGGTTTTAGAGAAACAGCTATGTCAGTTGAGTGGATCAAGTGACTACACCCCAACTGAGTGGATCAGCTGGTGTCAATGTTTTCCCCTGAGTCCATCAAAAGAGTGTGAATGTCTCCCTCAGTTAGTCAGACCAGCATGGGGGGGAGTGTATTCATGGCTCAGCCCAACACGGAGTATAAAAACTGAACAACTAACAAAAGAACTTGGAAGAGAGCAATGGGATTGAGCTGGTTTCATCCCATGTCTTCCTTCCCGGCGACTGGGGATGCCCAGCGCTGTGACGGTGAGCACAGTATAGAGACCAGTAATGGGGAATCACACTGGTATTGTGATTGAACTGATATTGCAATTGCTCTATTTTGCTAAATGTAACTCACACTTGTATTGTGATTTCAGTCTATTGCTGTATCACTCCGCTAAATCAAAAGTCCTGTGTAACATCCAATATCTTCAAAGAAGTAAGTTTTAATATTAAACATTACACCGTCCATGTGTGGAATAGCTAAAAGAACCTGATCAGGAAGGATTGGACTCTGACAAGCTCTCCTGCCAGCTGTCTTGGAAAGGGAAGGTCCTTGTGAGGCATTCATCTCCCCCAGCCTTGCCCTCCTGAACACAGGTGTTTGAACCTGAAGCAGCCACACCAGCTCCCATTCTAGCAAGGCAGGGAAACTCTCACGTGAAGGCAGCGGGTGCCCGACCCTTTCTGGACGTCTCCGTTCCAATGCGATATACCCTCTCCTCACACCAATATACCATCTGCTCTTCAGCAGAGACACAGGGGACTGGCCCAGAGGAGGGTGTCTGCATCAGGGGGACTGACCATCACTTGCCCAAATCCTTTCCCCCATGCTGATTCTCTTTGCAGTTCCCTCTCATTCCCTGCCCATCTCGCTGCCTGGAGCTCTCCCTGCTGGCAGCTCCTTCTCTATCCCAATGTCTTTTCCCTGACGGTGCTCACAGACCCCATCCCACCCTCTGCACGTGCAGTTCTGCCCAACAGAAACCTACCGGGACAGGGCTCTGGGCAGAAGCATTGCTGTGCTCAGAAGTCCTGAGGAGCAGGTCAGAAAAACCCTGACAAGGCCATAAAGGTGACGCTGGTGCTGTCTGTAGGCTGAGGAGGGGTTGAAGGGGTTTGCTGAGCTTTCTCACAGACCTAGTGATCTCTGAGAGGGAAGGGTTGAGAGTCTCAGTTCCTTCCCAAACCACAAAACTCTTTCCTGCTTTTCCCTCTCCCCACATTAGGGAACTCAAAGCATACAGCCTAGAAGGAAAGCTCCTTCCCTTTCAAGTAGCCCCTGCCTTGACCTTCCTTTTGAAAAGTGCCCTCCAGAAATGTCCTCGGGGTGAGCTGGAGCTGTGAGCAGCCCTGACCCATGCACCACCCTCTCCACAGCACACTCAGCCTGCCCTGATGGGCTCTCTCCTCCCACCCAGAGCTTCTCCCTGCAGCGCTGTGGGGAGTTTGCTGGGCAGGCTGAGTGCTGACCCTCGCAGGCAGCAGACTCACTGCCCAGGGCACACAGCACCCTGGGGTGCAGGAACACTGCTCCGAATTACAGCCCTGGCTAGACCTGTGGCACACCCTGGCTTCACACCCATGCAGCTCTCCCTGGCAGAAGGCAGCAGGACACCCTGTTCCTGGGATGGTGTGGCAGGGAATGCCCTCCTGCACTCTGGAGAAGCCAGGAGAGCAAGCCTTAAGAAAACTCTCCGTTATGGGCTGGGTTTAGAAGACCCCTCCAGCAACAGCAGTAGCATTGCCCTGCAGCCAGAGGCTTACCGTGCAAAGGGCTGTGAAGATTCCTCCCACAAGGAGCTCTCCTCTGGCCTCACACTCCACACTCCCTTTCACTTCTCTCTGCCTTCTCTCATGGATGTCAGCAAGAGCAGGCAGTGCCCAGAGCCCTGCTGCTCTTGACAGGGGGGCTGCTCCTGCAAAGAGTTGTCTCCCAGCAGGGCTGCCACGTTGCCAGGAGCTCTCTCCGTCCCAGGAGCCTGCCTCTGCTCAGCAACAGTGGTCCAGCTGAAGGCATGAATTTCTCTGTCCCTTGTGCTTCCTCCTCCTGGGACACGGTCACTGAAGTAGACTGAAAGAATCACCTATGGGCCTTTTCTAAAGAGTGGAGAGAGACCCACTGCAGCATTGCAATTTGTCTCATCAGAGGATGGTCATCTAGGACACATGGAAATGTCCCACTCTGGAAGACCCTATTCCCATCTCTTACCTAGGCAGGACACCTGTCAAGATCTTTGCCAGCATCATGAGCCCTCTGTGAAAGCAACCGCAAGTACATGAGATGAGGCTGCATATGGATGTGAAGGCTTTCATAAATGCACCTGGCTTCCCTGGGTGACTTGGGGTGTGGGTTCAACTCCTGGTACCTCTGCTGTGCTGCAAATTCCTCCTCCCACAACTGCTGTTACTGCCAGCCCCCTCAGCAAATGCTGTTGTGCCCCCTCCTTTTCCTAGAAGGTTGCGGTGCCATACAGGATGAGTGCAAGACCCTTATAATAAATGCCCGCATCTCTTGGGTGCCTTTGTGTGAGTGCCCCAAAGCCTCCATAGCTTGACCTGAGGAAGTCTCAGAGCTCTTGGGCTCCTGGCTCTGCGAGGGGTGAAGTTGTGCCCAGGGCCAGGTTGCCCGTGGCACCCAGCCCTCAGTGCTCTGTGAAGCCAGCTGTGGAGCCCGGACTGCTGCTGCAGGACCTGCACAGCCAGGACAGCTGGCATTTGAGCAGACCTGCAGTCTGGGGCTGCCTCATTGCTTGGGCCTCATTTCAAAGCCTCTGCACCCTTTTTCCCTTCGTCAGGGCTCCTTGTCCAAGTAGCTAAAGGGAAGGAAGGAGGTTCCTTTGGGCTCAGGAGGCCTTCAGGACTCTCAACTGTTTCTCGATTGTATCTGTAACTTTTGTATACCTAAAGAAAATGCCCATTCCCCCCCCCCATTCCTAGCTGGAGGTTCCTGAGGGGATGGGGGTGGAAAGCAGCAGCCTGCTGTGCCCAAAGAAAGCAGGATCCTTCCCTCTGAAAACAAAAGCATCACCCAAGGAGCCATCCCTGTGCCTGCCTGATCTTGTGCTGATCATTTGTATAGGCCTTGTGAGCCCAGAGTGACTTGGCCACCTTGTGGTGTTTCCACAAGAGCTTCCCTGTGTGTCTGAGTAGAGGAGCCAAGGGAAGGCAGCGAGCAGAGCAGTGGCTGGGGAGTGTGCAAGTGGTGAGTGTCCTGCATCCATCTCTTCTTGCTGGCACTTGGTTGTATTTAGCAGAATAGTCAGCTCTGTGGGGCAGAGACAGTGTGTTTGTAGACTAGGTGGCAGAGCAGAGGTCTGGCGTCAGGTTGATGCCTGCTGCAGTGCTGAGTTGATCTGACAGTGTCGGAAACGCTTTCCAGTGCAGCTGCTCCCTCAGCTGATCTCTGTACCTAGGCACTAGGAGTGGAAATGGCATCCTGCTGTCGTTGTGTAGGTGCTGCAGTGCAAAGGCTCCCAGCTCGGACTTGATGGTGATAAAGGAAAAGCAAGACCAATTGTTCCCTTTTGTGATTTTTGCCCAGGGTGACAGAGTGGAGCTGTCGCATGACCTGGAGAGAGTCTTGCCAGGAGATGAAAGTTGTTTGCAGAAGACTCTTCTGTACAGAGTGATAACAGCGTAATCAAGGAACATGCGAGTGGTCCAGGTGAGCTTGTCCTCTGTGAATGTTTGCAGTTTTCAGGTCACTTCTGACTCGGTACCGGATAGGGCAGCAGCAGGCATGTCAATGCCATTTGTGCTTGTGAGGTGAGTTGTGCCTCTGAAGCTGGTAGGCCAACAGCATGCCCATAGCTTTGGTGATGATGGTGAGGTGCCTTGTGTCTCAGTGCCTCATAAACGGGGAGCAGGCCCATTGCTGCTGTTTGTGCTTGTTTAGGTCAATTGTGCCTCAGTTGCTAACAGGCCAGGAGCAGATATATGGCTTCATGGTGGCTTGTGAGGTCACTTCAGCCTCAGCACCTGACAGTCCAGCTTGACGTATTTTGCTGCTGTTTGTGTTTGTTTCCTGGCCTCAGGATCTCAGGATCTGCTCGTCCACCAGCAGCCCCATTGTTCCTTTCTGTACTTGTGAGGTGACTTTTGCTTCAGTGCCTGCTTAGACAGCATCAAGCACATTGCTGCTTTGGGGCTTTTGAGGTCACTTGTGCCTCAGGGCCTGACAGGCCAGCAGCAAGCCCATGGCTTCAGTGGAGATTCTGAGGTCATTGTTGCTGAAGAATCTGATAGGCCAGCGGCAGACCCTTTGCTGCTGGTTCTGGTTCTGAGCTCACTTCCCATGAGCACCTGGCAGAGCAGCGGTGTGGAGGTTAGTGCTGTTTGTGCTTCTGAGGTTCGTGTGCCTCAGTGCATGCCAGGCCAGCAGCAGGCACTTGGCTTCAATGCAGAGTGTGAGGGCACTTTCGTTTGAGCATTTGAGAGGCCAGTGGTAGGCACATGGCTGCTGGTTTTGCTTGTGAGGTCACTGTTGCCTTACTATGTGATAGGCCAGCAGATGGCACGTGGCTTTGATGAAGCCTGTGAAGTCACTACTTCCTCAGAACAGGATAGGCAAGCAGCAAGCAACTTCCTTTGATCCACACTGTTAGGCCACTTGTGCATCTGTAAATGACAGGCAACAAGGAGACACATTATTGCTGTTAGTGGTTGTGAGGTCACTTCTGCCTCAGTGCCTGACAGGCCAGTGTTGGTCATGTGGTATTTTTAGTGGTTGTGAGGTCACCTCTGCCACTGTACCTTGTAGGCCAGCACTTTTCACATGGCTGCTGTTTGTGTTTGTGAGGTCACTTCTTCCTCAGTCCTTGATAGGCCTGCGCTGATCATGTGGCTGCAGTTTATGGTTGTGAGGTCACTTGTGCCTCTGTGGCTGATGGGCCAGTGCTGGTCATGTGGCTGCTGTTTGTGATGTCACTGGTGCCTCAATGCCTCATAGGCCAGTGCTGGTCATGTGGTTCTTGTTTGAGGTTGTGAGGTCACCTGTGCCGCAGTACCTTGTAGGACAGCACTCATCACATGGGTGCTGTTTGTGGTGGTGAGATCACTTCTGCCTCATTGCCTGATAGGCCAGCGCTGATCATGTGGTTCTTGTTTGTGGTGGTGAGGTTACATCTGCCTCAGTGCCTTATAGGCCAGTGCCAGGCCCATGGCTGCTGTTTGTGGTTGTGAGGTCACTTGTGGCTCAGTGCCTGATAGGCCAGTGCTGGTCATGTGGGTGCAGTTTGCAGTTGGAAGATCGTTTTCTCCTGAGGCCCTCAAAGGCCAGTGCTGGTCATGTGGCTGCTCTTTGTAGCCTGGGTGGCTGCTCTGAGGCACTAATAGGGCAGGGCTAGGTCCATGCCTGCTGTTTGTGATTGTGAGGTCACTTGTGCCTCAGTGCCTGATTGTTGCATATAAGAGCATTTGCTTAGCACTTGGAGCTGAATCTACTGAAGCCTAAGGCCGCACATTGCTGAAATTTCCCTCAATTGTTTGAGCCAGTTGAAACAAGGAGGGAACAAGGAGATAAGGAAGTAACAAAAGAGCTTCAGCAATGCTTAGTGAGTACCATGACTCCGCCTGGAGACAACAGGGAAACCAACCAGGACCAAAGAAGCTATTACTTGTCAAGCAATCATTGGTGCAAGAAATCAGAGAATGGACAAAGAACTTAAGCCGTAGGGGTATAAATACACAGGGAATTTTCCTTTCGGAGTCCCTCATAGGAGACACCCAGCTCGAGCTGTAATACTAAGGAAATGATCTTGTAAAGAATTATTTTGCGTATTTTGTATAAAGCTGAAACCTAGAGTCAAACCCTGTTAGGGACACTGGATTAACAATTTCCCTAACAGTTTGGCTCCCCAGATGGGACTATAGGCAGCCACCATATTCAAAATATGGTCTTATCTCCAAACGTCTGACGGCCAGCATCGGGTGAGTTCACCTAGGAGCTTTGGTGAGGGGAGGTACCAAATGGTGTGTTTTCAAATTCCGCCTCTAAATTTTGGGGAGAGTGGGTTCAAGTCCCACCTCTGGGATTTGAGAGGGTTCGAGTCCCATCTCAATCCGGCCAGAAGGGGGAGCAGGCAGCCTGATCAGCGTAAGGTGCACCACAAGACTCCGATACACATGGGAAACGTACCCGGCGTAGAGAAGGGGACGCCCTTAGCAAAGGCACTGGACAACTGGAGAAAGATTGACAGTACTGTAGGGTTAGGAAAAAAGAAGCTAGTGACCTTGTGCCAGGAAGGCTGGCCCATCCTTCCCCAGGAGGGCAGCCCAGCTGAATGGTGGCCCCCACAGGGGACTTTGGACCAACAAGAACTGACCTTTTTACATCATCGGCTAGAAGACAGATTCCTGGGACAAATGCATTATTGGTATGTATGGGATAACTGGGCATTCGCTAGATAAAAGGAGACGTCTAAATCGAGAGGAAAGTTTCTTCCCAGAATACTGCAAGTAGTGCAGCTGCTAAAAGCCTTGTGGAAACTGCTCCACCCTATGCGCTACCCTCTGCTTCAACTTCTCTATACTGCCCCTTGCCTTCCACCTCCACCTTTCAAGCCCCTTTGTAAGTCGTTCCTGTGCCGGGAGCGGCCCTGCCACATCAGGACAGGGTACCTCAAGTAGCTACAACGTGAGTTTACGAACCCTGGGTGCCCCAAGATTTGGTTGCATGGAGTAAACCATCTCCCAGGCTTAGGGGGGATCTGGAAAAGGTTTTGCAAGTAGTAAGGGAAATATTTCACACATATGACCCCACTTGGGGGTATATGCAGATGCTTCTTGAAGCCCTGTTCACTCCCAACAAGAAACACTCGATTCTAGAAGCGAATCATCGTTGGGCTGAAGAGGGAGGAGTGGCGGCCGCCCAAACAGCGTGGCCAGCTGCGGATCCCAGATGGGATCATAACATAGAAGCAGTTTATCGGCAGTTACAATTAGCTAAACAGGGTATAGAGGAAGCCGTACGTTTGGCCGGACAGAGAACTGCAAATTGGTCTAAGGTCTGGGAGTGTCAACAACAAATTGACGAATACCCCTCGGCATTTCTGTCCAGATTGTTTAAGCAAATTAGAATGTTCGGGGGAGGGATCGACCCAGAGGCAGAGGCTAACAGACTCCTAGTGGTTTCTACCTACATAGATGAAACATCTCCAGATATAAAAAATCCTTCTCTTTGCGTATTCCCGATCGGCCAGCAAAATCCACGGACAAAATAGTGCGCTTGGCTACCTTTGTATATAATGCAAGGGAGGAGAAAAAAGCTAAGGAGAAGCAGCGGCAGAGAAAAGAGGAGGTCAGTATGCTGGCGGCAGTCCTGAGAGATGGAATTGCAGGGAACAGGGGTAGAGGCCGAGGAAGACTTGGGGGAGAAAGGTGGAGTCAGAATGTACAAGACGGACAACTGGGATTGAGAGGACCCTGCCATTAGTGTGGGGAGCAAAGTTAGCATTAGGTTAGGTCCTGTCATTCCAGAGGAGGCAGAAAGGAGTATCCCAAGACAGAGGGACTATTATCTAAAATCAGGTATTCTACGAACCTGTGAATCTCCATATAATACCCCAATTTTAGCAGTTAAAAAGAATAGGTGAGATTCCGATGGTGACCCGGACTATCGATTTGTACAAGACTTGAGATCTATTAATAGATACGTAATTGCTCCTCACCCAGTGGTTCCTGATCCTTTGACTGTATTGTTGCAAATACCCCACTGGGCAGCCTGTTTCACCGTGATTGACCGAACGGCAGCCTTTTTCAGTATACCGATAGCTGAAGATAGTGCAGAGCTCTTTGCCTTTACCTGGAAAGGACAGCAGTTAACTTGGACTCGATTGCCACAGGGATTTTCTGGGTCTCCAACTATATTTTCGTGAATACTTAAAACGATTTGGAAGACATGGAGCTTCCAAAAGAATCAGTGCTAATACAATATGCAGATGATTTATTGTTAGCCAGTAGGAATTATGAAACGTGTTTGAGGGACGCTGTTCCTTAGTACTGCCTTAGCAGAAAAAGGGCACTGCGCATCCCTATCCAAGCTCCAGCTGTGTCAACAGGAAGTAAACTATTTAGGTTTTATTTTTAAAAAGGACATAGACTAATTGATCCAGAACGAGTAAAAGCAATTCTCGAGTTAGCATGCCCAGCAACTAAGAGAGAGTTCAGGGGATTTTTAGGGGCTGTGGGATTCTGCAGACCATGGATTCCTGGGCTAGGAGAAATTATTAACCCCCTAGTCCAGGCAAGAAAGAGAGAAGAGGTGGAACCACTGGCCTGGAGTTCAGAACGAGAAAAAGCTTTTATGTCTGTGAAAAAGGCCTTGACTTTGGCTCCAGCATTAGGGTTACCAGATTATAGAAAAGACCTTCAACTGTTTGCCCATGAACGACCAGGAGTAGCAAGCGGAGTGCTCAGTCAAAGGTTCAGCCCTCATCGCAGACCGGTAGCCTGTTACTCAACCCAGTTAGCTCCGGTAGCTAAAGGTACTCCGGGGTGTATTAGAGCAATAGCTGCAACTGCAGCCATTATCAAAAAGGTGCGGCCCATAGTTTGGGGCCATCCGATGACTGTGTAGGTACCTCATGCAGTAGAGTCATTGCTAAAGCAATATGCTACCCAGGCACTGTCACCACAGAGAGCCCACCAATATGAACTTATGATTCTGCCTGCAGATAATGTAACTCGAAAAAGGTGCAACGTTTTAAATCCAGCAACACTATTGCCTCTACCTGAAAATGGGGAAAGACACCACTCCTGTGAACAGGTGATTATCAGCTCCAGTAAACCCTGAGAGGACCTTAAAGATGCACCCCTCGAAAATCCGGATCTAATTCTCTTCGCTCATGGTTCATCTAACTACCTGAACGGAAAACAACATTCAGGGTATGTTGTTACCAGCCTCTTCGAAGCACTTGAAGGTGGCCCTTTGCCCCCAGCTGTTAGTGCTCAAGGGACAGAACTAACAGCTCTTGCACAAGCCATGAAGTTGGGAGAAAACCTGCGGATCAACGTGTATACTGACTCTAAATATGCTTTTGGGGTATGTCATGCCACAGGAATGCTGTGGAAGGAGAGAGGATTCTTTACATTGGCTGGGAAAATGATTGCTAATGGACAAGAAGTGCAAGGGTTGTTCAAGGCAATTGAACTCCCTAAAAAAATTGCCGTTATATATTGCCCGGCCCATACAAGAGAAGTATCTGATGTGGCACAAGGGAATAATCTAGCGGACAGAGCAGCCAAAGCAGCCACCCGATAACCCTTTTCTGTAACTAACACAGAGCTCACACAAGAATGGCGAAACATATTAAGCCCAGCAAAAGTCTATGAAGACATACCAAAGAAGGAAAAAGAAAACTGGAGAAAATGGGAAGCAACTGAAAGCGATGAAGGAATTTGGACCATAGGTAATAAACGCATCCTTCCAGCGAGGTATGTACTCCTCACAGCTAGGTGGTACCATGATTGTGGACACGGAGGAACGTCAGGTATGGCCTCAAAACTCTTACAAAACCGGGCAGCTCCAGGAGTTTAGGCTGTTGCAAAATGCATAACCACCACCTGCTTGAGGTGCCAGAAGTGTAATGCTACTCGACCAAAAACTGAGCAAGGAAGTTGCCCGTGGGCATATTTCCCTTTCCAGCGCCTACAAATCGATTCTGCTGATCTCTCACCTGCTGAAGGCTACAAACACCTTCTCGTCATCCTTGACCAGCTATGTGGTTGGATAAAAGTCTTTCCTACTCGCAAGGCAGATACAGCCACAGTAATTAAGGCTCTATTAAGGGAAATTGTTCCTCGATATGGAGTACTGGAAACTATAAATTCAGACAGGGGTTCTCATTTTTCAGCTGGAATCTTAGAAAAACTATATCAAATGATAGGAATCCATAGAGAATTACATACACCCTACCACCCTGAGTCCTCGGGGCAGGTAGAAAGGATGAATAGAACCATTAAGGCTAAATTAGTATGAGTAAGTACACAAACCAATCTTAAATGGCCAACAGCTCTCCATTTAGTTTTGTGGGAAATTAGAAGCACCCGAGAGAGCCGGTAGGTTTGTCCCCAGTGGAAGTTTTGTTTGGACGACAGCTAGTTGTACCTGGGGCTTATATCCCAGCAAAGACCAGCCTCTTGGACAGGGATGAGTGGTTAACCAAGTATGTGTTAACTTTCCCAGCTTCCTTCCAAAATGCATGGAACCAAGCGCAATGGGCTCAGGCAGTACCTACAGAAATCAAGGTCCAGAATGCTCATCCTGGTGATGAGGTTATGATTAAGGTACACAGCAGAAGAAATAAACTTGACCCACAATGGGAGGGCCCCTCTATGGTATTATTAACCTCTTTCTTTGCTTTAAAGGTCACAGGGAAGGATCATTGGATCCATCATTGCCATGTCAAGAAATTACCAACTTCCCAGGGGAGCAGGACCTCTACCCTGGAAGATAAAGCCATTCCAGTTCCTGAAAAATGAAGGAATTCCCAGTACATGCTGCTCTTGTTTCCTTTCTAGGGCCACGTGGACACGTGGGTCGCCGGATGCTTGGCCGAGCCAACCATCTCAGAGCATAAACAAAGGACATTGCCCTCACTGGTGTCTTCATCACCCTTACAGGAGTGCCCTCCTCCTGAATGCTGCTCCGAGGGGGGGAAGGACCGAGATTTTAAAAACACGGGTGGTTCTGGGTGACATGTAATAATTGTGGTCCTTGTGACCCTTGTTGGTGTAACCAGTGTTACTCAGGCCAGTGGATAAATAACCCTCAAGGCTGGAGTTGGGAAGTGTAACCAGGCCAGGGCCGGCAGGACATATTAACTGGTGTTTGTTCCTGCCCATTACATCAACCCCGGGCTATAGAGGCTAGAATGCGTGCATTAACTTTATCGGCTAACTAATGACCCTATTCAAATTATCAAAATGTGGAGGCTGCTAATAAGCTTACTTACTATTCGGCTGGTCATTCCAAATTATCCGTAATGGAGCCTGAGATTATGCTAGAATTAGAACTAAAAGCCACCCAAGCCCCAGGACATGGTCGCACCAAAAGAGGTAGCTCAAACCCTCATCTACCAAGGAACACAAGATCATACCCTAGAGGGTGAGTGGATAAGTAATCTGTTCACCAGCTGGGGACTCCCCTCAGGGCTGAGCAGCCTATAAGGTTCCCTAATTAAGATATTCTTATCAATAATAATCACACTGTTATTGGCATGTTGGGTTATTACCTGTATACATGATTGCTTACAAAATATGGTAGTGCGTTCTATGCAAGGATACCGGAGAATGCTTGAAGAGCAACAACTATAGGAGGGCAGGGATGCCCACGAAAAAACAAAAGAAGGGACTGTTGGCTGTAATAGTATTTCCTTAGTGCTAGTAGCTAAATTTACTGAAGCCTAAGGCTGCACATCACTGAACTTTTCCCTAAATTGTTTGAGCCAGTTGGAACAAGGAGGGAACAAGGAGATAAGGAAGTAACAAAAGAGCTTCAGCAATGATTAGTGAGTACCATGACTCTGCCTGGAACAATGGGGAAACCAACCAGGACCGAAGAAGCTACTACTTGTCGAGCAATCATTGGTGCAAGAAATGGTAGAATGGACAAAGCACTTAAGCTGTAGGGGTATAAATACCCAGGGAATTTTCCATTCAGGGGCCACCCAGGGAGGCTCCCAGCTTGAGCTGTAATATTAATAAAATGATCTTATAAAGAATTATTTTGTATCTTTTGGATAAAGCGGAAACCTAGAGTCAAACCCTGTTAGGGACACTAGATTGAAAAATTTCCCTAACACTGACTAGCACTGGCCTATCAGGCATGAGCCACAAGTGACTTTAAAACTAGAAAGAGCAGCCACATGACCAGCTCTGGCTTATCAGGCACTGAGGCACACATGACTTCACAACCACAAACAGCAAATACATGACCAGTCCTGCTCTGTCAGTTATTGAGACACTAGTGACCTCAGAACTACAAAGAATGCCAAATGATGAGCAATGTGCCTGGCACTGGCCTATCAGGCACTGAGACACAAGTGACCTCACAACCACAAACAACAGCCATCTGACCAGCACTGGCCTATCAGGCATTGAGGCAGAAGTGACCACACAACTACTAAGAGCAATAATGTGTCTCCTTGTTGCCTGTCATTTACAGATGCACAAGTGGCCTAACAGTGTGGATCAAAGGAAGTTGCTTGCTGCTTGCCTATCCTGTTCTGAGGAAGCAGTGACTTCACAGGCTTCATCAAAGCCACGTGCCATCTGGCACTGGCCCATTGGATAGTAAGGCAACAGTGACCTCACAAGCAAAAACAGCAGCCATGTGCCTACCACTGGCCTCTCAAATACTCAAACGAAAGTGCCCTCACACTCTGCATTGAAGCCAAGTGCCTGCTGCTGGCCTGGCATGCACTGAGGCACACGAACCTCAGAAGCACAAACAGCACTAACCTCCATACCGCTGCTCTACCAGGTGCTCATGGGAAGTGAGCTCAGAACCAGAACCAGCAGCAAGGGCTCTGCCGCTGGCCTATCAGATTCTCCAGCAACTATGACCTCAGAATCTCCACTGAAGCCATGGGCTTGCTGCTGGCCTATCAGGCCCTGAGGCACAAGTGACCTCACAAGCCCCAAAGCAGCAATGTGCTTGATGCTGTCTAAGCAGGTACTGAAGCAAAAGTCACCTCACAAGTACAGAAAGGAGCAATGGGGCTGCTGGTGGCCTAGCAGATCCTTAGGCCAAAGGACTCCACAAACACAAACATCAGCAATCTGCATCGAGCTGGACTGTCAGGTGCTGAGGCTGAAGTGACCTCACAAGCCACCATGAAGCCATATATCTGCTCCTGGCCTGTTAGCAACTGAGGCACAATTGACCTAAACAAGCACAAACAGCAGCAATGGGCCTGCTCCCCGTTTATGAGGTACTGAGACACAAGGCACCTCACCATCATCACCAAAGCTATGGGCATGCTGTTGGCCTACCAGCTTCAGACGCACAACTCACCTCACAAGCACAAATGGCATCAACGTGCCTCCTGCTGCCTTATCCGGTACCAAGTCACAAGTGACCTGAAAACTGCAAACCTTCACAGAGGAGAAGCTCACCTGGGCCACTCGCACGTCCCTTGATTACGCTGTGATCACTCCGTACAGAACAGTCTTCTGCAAACAGCTTTCATCTCCTGGCAAGACTCTCTCCAGGTCATGCAAAAGCTCCACTCTGTCACCCTGGGCACAAATCACAAAAGGGAACAATTGGTCTTGCTTTTCCTTTATCACCATCAAGTCTGAGCTGGGAGCCTTTGCACTGCAGCACCTACACAATGACAGCAGGATGGCACTTCCACTCCTAGTGCCTAGGTGCAGAGATCAGCTGAGGGAGCAGCTGCACTGGAAAGCGTTTCTGACACTCTCAGATCAACTCAGCACTGCAGCAGGCATCAACCTGACACCAGACCTCTGCTCTGCCACCTAGTCTACAAACACACTGTCTCTGCCCCACACAGCTGGCTGGTCTGCTACATACAACCAGGTGCCAGCAAGAAGAGATGGATGCAGGACACTCACCACTTGCACACTCCACAGCCACTGCTCTGCTCGCTGCCTTCCCTTGGCTCCTCAACCCAGACACACAGGGAAGCTCTTGTGGAAACACCACAAGGTGGCCAAGGCACTCTGGGCTCACAAGGCCTGTGCAAATGAGCAGCACAAGATCAGGCAGGCACAGAGCTGGCTCCTTGGGTGATGCTTTTGTTTTCAGAGGGAAGGATCCTGCTTTCTTTGGGCACAGCAGGCTGCTGCTTTCCACCCCCATCCCCTCAGCAACCTCCAGCTAGGCATGGGGGGGGGGGGGAAATGAGGGTTTTCTTTAGGTATACAAAAGTTACAGATACAATCGAGAAAGAGTTGAGAGTCCTGAAGGCCTCCTGAGCCCAAAGGAACCTCCTTCCTTCCCTTTAGTTACTAGCACAAGGAGCCCCCATGAAGGGACAAAGGGTGCAGAGTCTTTGAAATGAGGCCCAAGCAATGAGGCAGCCCCAGACTGCAGGTCTGCTCAAATGCCAGCTCTCCTGGCGGCACAGGCTCTGCAGCAGCAGTCCGGGCTCCACAGCTGGGTCCACAGAGCACTGAGGGCAGGGTGCCACGGGCAACCTGGCCCTGGGCACAACTTCACCCCTCGCAGAGCCAGGAGCCCAAGAGCTCTGAGACTTCCTCAGGTCAAGCTATGGAGGCTTTGGGGCACTCACACAAAGGCACCCAAGACATGCTGGCATTTATTATAAGGGTCTTATATGGCACCGCAACCTTCTAGGAAAAGGAGGGGCACAGTAGCATTTGCTGAGGGGGCTGGCAGTAACAGCAGTTGTGGGAGGAGGAATTTGCAGCAGAGCTGAGGTACCAGGAGGTGAACCCACACCCCAAGTCACCCAGGGAAGCCAGGCGCATTTATGGAAGCCTTCACATCCGTACGCAGCCTCATCTCATCCACTTGCAGCTGCTTTCACAGAGGGCTCACGATGTTGGCAAAGATCATGACAGGTGTCCTGCCTAGGTAAGAGATGGGAATAGGGTCTTCCAGAGTGGGACATTTCCATGTGTCCTAGATGACCATCCTCTGATGAGACAAATTGCAATGCTGCAATGGGTCTGTCTCCACTCTTTAGAAAAGGCCCATAGGTGATTCTTTCAGTCTACTTCAGTGAACATGTCCCAGGAGGAGGAAGCACAAGGGACAGAGAAATACACGCCTTCAGCTGGACAACTGTTGCTGAGCAGAGGCAGGCTCCTGCAACAGAGAGAGCTCCTGGCAACGTGGCAGCACTGCTGGGAGACAACTCTTTGCAGGAGCAGCTCCCCTGTCAAGAGCAGCAGGGCTCTGGGCACTGCCTGCTCTTGCTGACATCCATGAGAGAAGGCAGAGAGAAGTGAAAGGGAGTGTGGAGTGGGAGGCCAGAGGAGAGCTCCTTGTGGGAGGAATCTTCACAGCCCTTTGCACGGTAAGCCTCTGGCTGCAGGGCAATGCTACTGCTGTTGCTGCAGGGGTCTTCTAAACCCAGCCCGTAATGGAGAGTTTTCTTGAGGCTTGCTCTCCTGGCTTCTCCAGAGTGCAGGAGGGGATTCCCTGCCACAGCATGCCAGGGACAGAGTGTCCTGCTGCCTTCTGCCAGGGAGAGCTGCATGGGTGTGAAGCCAGGGTGTGCCACAGGTCTAGCCAGGGCTGCCATTCAGAGCAGTGTTTCTGCACCCCAGGGTGCTGTGTGCCCCGGGCAGTGAGTCTGCTGCCTGCGAGGGTCAGCACTCAGCCTGCCCAGCAAACTCCCCACAGCGCTGCGGGGAGAAGTTCTGGGTGGGAGGAGAGAGCCCGTCAGGGCAGGCTGAGTGTGCTGTGGAGAGGGTAGTGTGTGGGTCAGGGCTGCTCACAGCTCCAGCTCACCCTGAGGACATTTCTGGAGGGCACTTTTCAAAAGGAAGGTCAAGGCAGGGGCTACTTGAAAGGGAAGGAGCTTTCCTTCTAGGCTGTGTGCTTTGAGTTCACTAATTAGGGGAGGGGAAAACAGGAAAGAATTTTCTGCTTTGGCAAGGAATTTGGCCTACCAACCCTTCCCTCTCAGAAATCACTAGGTCTGTGAGAAAGCTCAGCAAACCCCTTCAACCCCTCCTCAGCCTACAGGCAGCACCAGCATCACCTTTATGGCCTTGTCAGGGATTTTCTGACCTGCTCCTCAGGAACCTTGAGCACAGCAGTGCCTCTGCCCAGCGCCCTGTCCTGGTAGGTTTCTGTCAGGCAGAACTGCACGTGCAGAGGGTGGGATGGGGTCTGTGAGCACCGTCAGGGAAAAGACATTGGGATAGAGTAGGAGCTGCCAGCAGGGAGAGCTCCAGGCAGCGAGATGGGCAGGGAATGAGAGGGAACTGCAAAGAGAATCAGCATGGGGGAAAGGATTTGGGCAAGTCATTTGGTCAGTCCCCCTGATGCAGACACCTTCCTCTGGGCCAGTCCCCTGTGTCTCTGCTGATGAGCAGATGGTATATTGGTGTGAGGAGAGGGTCTATCGCATTGGAACGGAGACATCCAGAAAGGGTCGGGCACCCGCTGCCTTCATGTGAGAGTTTCCTTGCCTTGCTAGAATGGGAGCTGGTGTGGCTGCTTCAGATACAAACACCTGTGCTCAGGAGGGCAAGGCTGGGGGAGATGAATGCCTCACAAGGACCTTCCCTTTCCAAGACAGCTGGCAGGAGAGCTTGTCAGAGTCCAATTCTCCCTCACCAGGTTCTTTTAGCTATTCCACACATGGACGGTGTAATGATTAATATCAACATTTACTTCTTTGAAGATATTGGACATTACACAGGATTTTTGATTTAGCAGAGTGACACAGCAATAACCTGAAATCACAATACAAGGGTGAGTTACGCTTAGCAAAATAGAGCAATTGCAGTATCAGTTCAATCACAATACCAGTGTGATCCCCATTACTGGTCTCTCTCCTGTGCTCACCATCACAACGCTGGGCATCCCCAGTCGCCAGGAAGGAAGACATGGGATGAAACCAGCTCAATCCCATTGCTCTCTTCCAAGTTCTTTTGCTAGTTGTTCAGTTTTTATACTCTGTGTTGGGCTGAGCCACGAATATACTCCCTCCCATGCTGGTCTGGCTAACTGAGGGAGACATTCACACACTTTTGAAGGACTCAGGGGAAAACACTGACACCAGCTGATCCACTCAGTTGGGGTGTAGTCACTTGATCCACTCAACTGACATAGCTGTTTATCTAAAACCAAGCTTACCCTCCAGTCGTGGTCCCCTTTGTGCTGAGATAAAGTCAGCTTTCTGTGCAACAGCTGTGGTCAGTGACAGCCTACCTTCTCCCCTGAGCTCCATGGGCACATGCCCCTTGCCCATCTCCCCAGAGCCTTCTTCCATTGTAGGGGTTTATTGGTTGGTCCAAGTGCTGTATTCCTCTCTCCTTCTGGTAAACAGAGGATATTCCCACTGGGTCACCGGACTGAGTGTCCTTAGCTCCGCTCATGGAGCCCAAAACCCTCCTATCCCCACCAAAGAACTGGAAATGTTTGTCACCTTCCTCCATTTACACCCCTCAGCAGAGCAGCACTGACTCCTCTGGAAATCGTTAGCAGAGGCCCCTGCTCTGCATGGCACACTCAGCCAGCACAAAGCGGAGCTTGAGCCGGGGAGCTGAATGAAGGTACAGGAGAGAGTAAAAGTGGGAGGTTCTGTGAGGAAGGCAAAGGGTTTGTCTCCCAGAAGACTGCTCTAATTTGTCCCTGTCTTTTCCTCCTTGGACAGGCACCCATGCCCAGCATCAGCAAATGTCCAACAGCAGCTCCTTCAATGAGTTCCTCCTCCTGGCATTTGCAGATATGCGGCAGCTGCAGCTCTTGCACTTCTGGCTCTTCCTGGGCATCTACCTGGCTGCCCTCCTGGGCAATGGCCTCATCATCACAGCCGTAGCCTGTGACCACCGCCTCCACACCCCCATGTACTTCTTCCTCCTCAACCTCTCCCTCCTCGACCTTGGCACCATCTCTGTCACTGTCCCCAAATCCATGGCCAATTCCCTGTGGGACACCAGGGCCATTTCCTACTGGGAATGTGCTGTGCAGGTGTTTCATTTTTACTTTCTCATCGCAACTGAGTATTCTGTTCTCACTGTCATGGCCTACGACTGCTACGTGGCCATCTGCAAACCCCTGCACTATGGGACCATCATGAGCAGCAGAGCTTGTGTCAAAATGGCAGCAGCTGCCTGGGCCACTGGTTTTCTCTATGCTCTCCTGCACACTGCTAACACATTTTCCATACCACTGTGCCAAGGCAATGTTGTGGAGAAGCTTTTCTGTGAGATTCCCCACATCCTCAAGCTCTCCTGCTCAGACTCCTCCCTCAGGGGACCTGGGCTTATTGTGATTAGTGTTTGTTTATTCTTTGGGTGTTTTGTTTTCATTGTGCTGTCCTATGTGCAGATCTGCACAGTTGTGCTGAGGATCCCCTCTGAGCAGGGCCGGCACAAAGCCTTCTCCATGTGCCTGCCTCACCTGGCCGTGGTCTCCCTGTTTATCAGCACTGGCTTGTTTGCCTACCTGAAGCCCCCCTCCCTCTCCTCCCCACTTCTGGATCTGGTGGTGACTGTTCTCTATGCAGTGGTGCCTCCAACAGTGAACCCTCTCATCTACAGCATGAGGAACAAGGAGCTCAAGGATGCACTGAAGAAACTGGTTCAACCGCTACTACTTCAGCAGCAATAAGCTGCCCATCTCTCCTCACAAGGGATTTCCAATTTACCTGGGCAACTCTTGTGCTTTGGGCATTCTATCTGTGAAAATTCTGTTTGTAAATGCTTGAATTCATCCGACTTCTCCAGCAGAAAGCCCATCTCTCTGGCTTAGAAGCCTTACATAAATCTGTGTAGCACTGTGTCCGGGCAGGCCTGCCAGTCAGCATGTCTGTAATAAAAGAGGATTTCCTGCGGACAGTGCCTGAAGGTTGGGCTCTTCTTCGCAAGCTGGAGCCAAGAATGTGCTCAGGGAGTTGCACCCGAAAAGGCCCTTTGCTGTGCCTGGGTTTTCCATGGGCTAAGGGGCATGAGCTCCTAGGGTGATGTGTTTGGGCAGGAGGGCTGGAGTCAGCTGTAACTTGTGGGTGCCCAGTGTCCCTGGAGCAGGTGAGTGGTCAAGTGGTGTCTGCTGGGGACTGTCTGCCATATTACAGGGCTGGTGAGAGATGTCCATGCTTCTGGAAGGGAATATGGAGCCACCCCGAGAGCACAGGGGATCTCCTGGGACAGCATGTGCCTGGGATGGGCAGTGAGTGGAGACTCCCAAAACCAAGTGGAGTCGCGCAAAGGTAAAGGGCTAAACTGAAGAATGCACTGAATGAGAGCTCAGAAATCTCAGGAGAAGCAGTGGGGACCCAGCAGGCACAGGGAAGGGAGTGTCCCTCACCACCCTCAGCCTGGGCTGCTCTGCTGGGCGGGCTGGGGAGAGGGCAGGGGAGGTGGGGAGAGCTGGGGAGGGGCTGCGATGGGCTGGAAAGGGCCTTGGAGAGGCAAAACGCCAGCAGGTAGCTCCTGTGTGTGAACAGCAGTGTAGGAGCACCCACCAGTGTGCTTGCAGGCAAATGGAGGTCTCCTGGGAAAGGCACCAGGACATGGAGGGTGCAGAAGAGAAGAGCCCAGGGTGTTCCCTGTGTTGCATGGACGCACTGGGGAAGCTGCCCCACGACCATCGTCCTGGACCAGCCCCTCACATGGCCCCTTTCCACTGCTGGCTGCTCACCCCAGCTGTGGGGTGGTGCATGGCCAGCTCCGTCCTCCTGCAGGTCTCCATATCCCGATGGAGGGGAAAAGGCCAGCCTTGCATGGTCACTCTTCTGCACCAGATCCCAGCAGATCTGGGAGCACGGCTGTCTGCTAACAGCCGTGGGGAGCGAGCCTGGACTGGTCAGGGGTCGGGTGCTTAGATCCCCCAGATTCTGGGGGATCGTTTCATGGTCACTGAATAATACTCCAGCCCTTTCCATGTGCGAGGTCTCTGGTTCCAGCTCCAGCTGAGTTCTGGCTTTCCTCACTCCGTCCCTGTGTGCACAGACAAGGTCTCAATGCTCCCCCTGGGCAGTCTGTCCCCCTTCCACCCTCTGTGTTCTTTCCCCCAGCACCCTGAGTGCTGGTGCTGCTGCCAGGGCAGAGGTGGAAGATCACCCGGAGTGGCTCCTCAGGGAGATCCCTGGGGAAAAGCTGTGCCCAGTCCCGACCTCATGCCCAGCCCCAGCGAGGCAGAGGGGAGCTGCCCTCTCCCAAGCCACCCTGGCGGTGCACTGCACAGGTGATGCCTTTGTGGGCAGCCAGGCTCCAGGTTCAGGCTGGATGCCAGCTCGAGCGTAGGAGCACTGGGATTTTCATGGGCTTCCAGTGGTGAAGGCAAGTGGGCAAAAGTGCTAGTGCAAAGGCTGAGGGTGGAAAAGGCAGTGTGGGGCTGGTGAAGGTCCTCCCTCTGCTCCCCATGGGGAGGAGAGTCCCCAGGCAATGCTGAGCTCCACTTTGTCCAGCAGGATGGGAGCACAGGGCAGGGTGGAAGACGCAGATGGAGCCTCTCGGGATGCCAGAGGGAGTTTTCCAAAGGCCAGCACTGAGCCAAGGACCTTTGCATCTCACCCCTGATGCTGCCCCAGCCAGGCTTGCTCTGCCCTGCCCGAGGAGCTCTCATCCCTGTGCCGGCCATGCTGGAGCAGAGGCTGAGGAGCTGGAGGTGCCTCAGGCCAAGCTGTGCCAGCCCCGGGGAGCTGGCCCCGAGCACAGGGCAGGCCAAGACCCTCCTTGCATGTCCCATCCTTCTGGGAGGGCAGCACAGTGATGGGGAAAACAGCCTGTTCCTGCCCAGGGGCCGTGCGGGACCTTTTGCAAGGGAGACGAAGGCAACAGCCTCTGCGCTGCACCTGCACCATCTGTGCCCCCTCCATGAGGCCCCTGCTGCTTCCCTGCCCACCCCTGCCCCTGCTTGGCCTGTTGCCCCCTTGCTCCCAGCCCCTGGCCCCTCTCCTGGCAACGTGGGGACCAGCTCTGCAGGCAGGAGATCCCTGGCCTTCCCCACCTCTCTCCACGTCGGGGATCCAGCACCAGCCATTCAACAAGATGCCCGCTCAGACACAGAGGAGATGAGCAAGCGTGGGACAGGACAAGGGCTCTTGCTGCTCCCAAAATCATCTTCTTTGTGGCAGGAACTAGGAAGCAAATGGTGCTTAAACACTTGAGCTGGGATACAGAAGCACTTGCTCTCGGAACTGTGCATCATCAAATCAGACCCCAAGTGGCTGCCCTCACTTTTTCATTCAGCTAAGAGTCTGTGGGCAGTGTTACGTGGGTAGGGGCTGAAATCTGAAGCCCTCCTTACACCTTTGAATTGGCTTTCAGGCAAGAGTTGCTGTGGGGATATGCGGTCACCTTTTGTACCTGCAACCTTCTCTGGGATCTGCTTGGATCCCAGCTTCCCTTGCCAAGGCTTTCTTTGCTGTAGTGAGGGGGCAGGTCTGAGATAGAGATGGGGAGTCATGTCAGCAGGACGGGGACATGGTCAGGTCAGCACCCGAGAGGTGCAGGGCCAGGCACAGGCATATCCACAGTGTAACTCAGGCCAGGCCCCAGGACAAGGGGAGCAGCTCTCCAGCAAAGGGCAGGAGGCCCCGCAATGAGGCTGGTCACTCTCTGTCTCCGCTGCTCTTGTGTCCAGCAGATACCCCTCCCTCTCTGCCTGCAGACCCTCCATGCCCATCTTGCTGTCCAGGACAGCACGAGAGGCCTGGCTCTGCAGCCCCTCTGGCAGCTCCTGCTGCCCCAGCGACAGAGCTGCCTGCCCTGAGCTCATGCAGAGAGAAACCTGTTTCTTGTTCTCATTTTCTCTCTGTGAATGCTGCCCTGCTCTTTTCCTGGGATGGCCCTACTCCCCAGACAGCCTTTCCCCAGAGGAATGTGTCCGTGCTGGTCTGGCCGGCTGTTCCTGTATCCTCCCCTGTGCTCCCTGCAGGGCCCTGGGCTGGTGGTGCTGCTCTGCAGAGCGAGTGGGCTGTGGGGCCCTGAGGCCACAGGGTGACTCCTGACTCTGTGCTGGCTGTGCTGGTCAGGGTGGGAAGCAAAACCAGCTGGACAGGGCTCACCACCACTGATACTGCTGCCACCCATCCGAGCTCATGGCCTGTGCTCAGAGTGAGCCCAGGGCGTTTGCAATGGCAGGAGATGTGTTTGGGTGTGCACTAGCTCCAGCCTGTGGTGTTTCACTGAGGGTGCAGGAATCACTCTCCAGTGCCCCTTCCCTGGGCCTCCACTGCCTCTCTGCGATTGCACAGCCCTCCTTTCTCTATCCATACCTGGGTTTAGTGCTTTACCTTCTGGTTACTCCACCATGGACTGTCCCTCATTTTGTGAGGCTCCACTCACTGCCCACCCCAAGGCACATGAAATCCCTGGATCCCCTGAGCTCTCCTGGTACCTAAGATTCCCCTCCAGAATGATGGGCATTTCTCATCAGCACTGTCACCTGTGGCACAGCCCTGAGCAGGCAATTCAGAAACCAGTCCCCATCTCCACTGGCACTGGTCTCCAAGAGATGAGCCCTAGATCCAGCCCTTGCTCTCTAACAGATCTCTCTGGCACTCTGAGCTCGTCCTATGGAGCCCACAGAGTTCACAAGCAGAGCAGAGGCCCTTTTGTGGTGCAGTTCCTTGGGTGTATTTTTGGCTTCACATTTGAAGAAAGGCCTGAGTTCAGGCACGTCGCATACTGCATCCATTGGGGGCCCTGTAGAAGAGCACTACAGATCACTCTGAGTAATTTCAGTTGCAGGCCCCCAAGGTGATCAGGGGCTGGAGCACTTGTCCTGTGAGGAGAAGCTGAGGGAACGAGTTTGTTCAGCCTGGAGAAGGGAAGGCTTTTGGAGCGACTCAGAGCAGCTTCCCAACTCAAGGTTGCCACCCATAGTGAACCAGGCTTTTACAGGGATTCATGGCAGGAGAATAAGAGAATGAATCAAGACTTAATGATGAAGGACTGCTTGTCCAGAATGGGCCCTCCTCACCGTCTACAACACCAGTTCTCTACAATACGTCTCCCAATGAGTGTGATGCATGCAGAAAGTCATGGCATGAGGGTGATTGCACTCTAACAGGCCTAAGGTCCTTTGCAGATCCAGGAAAATCCAGAAGGATTGGGAGGGCCTTCAACATCCTAGGCACACATTTGTAAGGTCAGCTTTGTGACTGCGGGAGGCTGAGGGAGCTGGGCTGGTTCAGCGTGGAAAAGAGAAGACTTTGGGCAAACCTAATAACAGCCTGCCCAACCTTACCAGGAGGTCATCAAGAAAATGGAGCCAGGCTCTTCACCGTTGTGCACCATGGGAGGATGAGGCCCAGTGGGCATGAGCTGAAAGAAGAGAGGTTCAGGCTGGGGATAAGGGCAAACGTTTTACCCATGCAAACAGTGAAGCACTGGGGCAGGTTGCCCAGAGGGTTTGTGTCATCTCCATCCTCAGAAGTTTTCAAAACCTAAATGACGGAAGGCCTCATCACCCTGGTTGGAGCTGATAGCTGAGCCTGCTGTGAGAAGGAGGTTGGGCTAGAGACAACCTGAGGTCCCTTCCAGCCTGAAGCATTTGGCATTTCCTTCCACCCCGGGTCTTCCCTTCTTGACCTTAGGCAAAACATTCAGCTTCCCCATGGCCATGGAAGTATGTGAGACAGAAGGATGAGCAGATCAACTGCATGTGTCTTGTCCTGCTCTGGTCAGAGGAGTTCAGATTCAGGACTGCTTGGCAGGTATCTCCACATAGCCCTGGGCTTTCATCTGCTTCACCTTTCATTGCATTCTCCCCTCTTTTCCACCTTACAAGCTCTTCTCCTTTACCACCCTGATCTCCTCCCATACAGTCAGACCACCTGTGTTTACCCTGTCCCCATTGACCCTGCTTTTGCTGCCTTTGTACCTTCCTTGGCCTTCTCCGAGATGGTTGCCATGCTCATTTCCACCATTGCCAGCACTTCCTTTAAAATACTACCCCCTTCATTATCTGTAGTGTCCTGCAGTTCGTCATGCTGTTATCCTGTGAGAGGCCTGGCAAGATGGCATGAGGCATGTGCACGCACACATTCAGAGCTGACAGAAAGGAGCTTGAGTGGAGAGGGAGCTGGAGAAGCTTGGAGATGAGGCCAACAGAAGCCTGCTGAAGTTGTGCAAGGGGAAGTGGCAGGTGCTGCCTTGGGGGAGTGACCCTGAGGAGAAGGGCCTGGACATTACGAGGGATGCCATATGAGCCTGTGGTGCGTGCTCACCACAGATGAGGCCAGCTGCATACAGGGCTGCATTGGGAAGCATCTGGCCACCCAGACAAGGACAGTTACTATCCCCTCTTGACTCAGTACTGGCATGGCCACATCTGGAATCATGTGTCCCAGCGTGGGATGCCCAGTGGTGGAGGAACGGGGAGGACGTGGAGAGGGTCCAGAGGAGGTCTGCCAAGACGGTTCTTGTTGCCTGCAGCACATGACATGTAGAGGGAGGATGAGGGTCCTGGGCTACATTATCCTGGTGAAGTGGAGGCTAAGGGCAGTGGAGGCCTTGCTTCCTCCTCCTGCCTCCCAGGTCAGGCCTGGGAGGTGCCATCTTGTTGTCCGTAACTCAGTGTTGCACACTCCCACCCTCACACTGCCCCCACAAAGAGGCCTGAGCACAGTGTGAGGGAAGGGATCACCCTACCCAGGGGCTGGATGTCCGTGCCTGGCCATGTTGTATGATAAAACACATCAAGGGTGACTTGGCATCAGAGCCACCTACACATTTCCTTTGCCTACCTGCAATCAGGGCCTACAACTTTCTGCTCTCATTAGCCCCTAGGGAGGCTCTGTGAGTAACGGCCCTTAGGGGGACCCCTTAATGCTCCAAGTAGCTTTGGGGTTTGCTTCTGACTTCATCTTCTTGAGAGGTTTGTTCAGCCTGTTCTCAGTATCTGAGGTTCATGGACTAAGCACCAAATATTCCCAAGGGGCTATTAGAATACAAAAATCCCTAAGAAGCCAATGTCACTCCACATGGCTTTTTTCAATTCTTCAATTCTTGTGTGGCTAACTGGAGGGGTCTTGGGAGTGTATTTAAAAGAAGAAGATTTCAATGAGCACCTAAAAAAAAGAAAGGATTTCTGCCTTTTATGTTTTAGTTTTCAGCTTGCAGAATAAGAGAGAGGCACATTCTCTAATTCATATTGATTCAGAGCGTCTCCTAATGAATCGTGATGTGATATGTGCTAATTTGTTACATCAAAGTGAGAAACAGCCTTGAAACATCCTGGACTGTGATGCGTGCTAATTTGTTACATCAAAATAAGAAACAGCCTTGGGAACATCTGTGGGAACATCCTACATCCTGTGGTGGGGGCATGTACCCCGCCTGAGATAAGGGAGTTGAGCTAGCGAGGCGGCAATGTTAGTTTAGATAGCCTAATATGGTGATGGCGATGTCACACAACTGTGAAATATAGCACAACCTCGAAAGTTGTAAAATATATGCATGACCTGAGGGTCACCACTCACAATGCAGAGGGCTGAAGAAGACCCCCTAGCAACAGCCGGCGCAACCGCAGAAGTTGCAGGAAGTGCCACATATACCCGGAGCTGGAATTGCATATAAGGAGACTGTGAGGGGGGGGATCGCACGCGCGCCGTTGGTGGAGCAGGAGACTCCCCCGGCCACCCAGCGCTGTTTTGCTTACTTGTAACTTGCTTAATTATTCTATTAAATTGGAATTTATGCAACCCGGCCCGAGTGGTTGTCAATTTGTCGCGTTTACCTATAACAGTGATGTCTAAGAAAAGAAGCATTTTTTTTAGGAGGCATGAATGATCACCCTTCCTGCCCATTGTCCCAACCCTGCCATTTTGCTCATCGGCCGCTGGGGATCTACATCACTCTTGTTAAAATTGGACCTTTTTCCACTTGAGTCTGTAGCTGCATGTTACAGCTCCTGTGCACCAATTCCCACCTGCTTTCCTTCGAGAACTAGCTGCAAATAGACACAGAAGGGTTTTTCTTAATTGGGATCAAACAAAACTAAAACATGATGCAGTTTAATAAAAACTCAGCAAGGCTTTCAACACTGTCTCCCATAACATCCTCATAGGGAAGCTCAGGAAATGTGGGCTAGATGAGTGGACAGTGAGGTGGATTGAGAAGTGGCTGAATGGCAGAGCTCTGAGGGTTGTGATCAGCAGCGCAGAGTCTAGTTGGAGGCCTGGAGCTAGTGGTGTCCCCCAGGTACTGGGGTCCAGTCTTGTTCAACTTCTTCCTCAGTGACCTGGATGAAGGGACAGAGTGCACCCTCAGCAAGTTTGCTGATGAGACCAAACTGGAAGGAGTGGCTGATACCCCAGAGGGCTGTGCTGCCATTCAGGGAGACCTGGATCTGATGCAAAGATGACTTTAGAAATGACCAATTTAATCAGGGCATGTACAAATATGTGAAAGATTACTGAGATTTTATATACAGCACAATAGACCGAGCAGTGGTGACACAAGTTCAGGGGCAGATCAATAGCCCTTCTCCTGAGATTAATAACCTTTGTGGAAATTTCCATTATGTCATCATGGGAAAACATTGACATTTTTATTCAAATTAGTCAATCATTTCAGATGAGGAAAAGGGGCACATATTTTTTTTTCAGATGTTGAAAACAGTTCTTCACCTTTTCAGGTAGAGCTCAGGTATCTAACCACAAGCATCCAGTGGCACTTGGAGAGGCCCTGATGTATCTGAGGTACCTGCCTGGGTCTGGCAGCTCTCATAGTTGACCTGTGGGAGACCGGAGCCCCTCGGAGCTGCAGATGGAGGTTGGGCAGAGGGGACCTACAATGGCACAAGATGTCTGTTACCTTGTGATTGCATCCCACCCCAATTCTGAACATTGCTTTTTCAAAAAAAAAAAGAAAAAGAAAGACCAGTATACTAAAAACAAAGCAAGAAGGATGATAAGAAACCAAGGAATGTTAAAAGCTGATAAGTGTAAAAAAAATTGCTTTAGATCATTTACTTAATTTCTTACTGTTGCATTTTTTTATTGAGATTTTCTAAATGTTACTTTTATAATCAGGCCCACATCATTAAAAAAGATATTGTTGTGCCTCACACGGAGCCCAGAACCCTGCAAAACACTCCCTGCCAAGGGCTGTCCATGCCACTCCTCCTTGCACAGAGCGTGACACACAGAGAAATTGAATTCTCTCAAAAGATAGTGGAAAACAGAGTAACCAGCTTCAGTGAAATACTCCATTTTTGGATGGCCCAATTTGCACAAATCTCAGCAAACCTATGTTACAGTGATGTCTTAAAGGAGCCCCTACACAACTAGCCACACTCCCTTTTCATTCCCTGCACGGTCAGTGAAATGTGACTCCATTTTACATGGATGAGACTGATCTCACCTGATGCCAGACACCTTCAGTGCAGAGGTCTCTGTCTAGTCCAGCTGCCTGGACTTCCCCTTCTGGGCAAGGGAGAGAAATAAGGTGTCTCCCTGAGAGGTCTTGAGAGACTTCTCCTGGTGACCAGCTAATGCTCCAGAAAGGATCCCATAGGTCCTGGGTCACATTTCCCAGTGCCGCCTGGGAACACAGCGATCCCAGGGCATCTCAGGCAGCAATAGCCTTTATGGGTGACAAATGAATAAAGGCCTGGAAGTCAAATTTTCATCATGAGATGAAACTTACTCAAAAAATAACCCTATGCAATAACTGAAAAAAATCTTCATGCACAAAACTTCAAAAAGATTGTATCAATTCTTTCATTCAATGTTTTTTTTTCTTTATTGTTCATTGGCAGTGCCTTGTGCATGCAGTAGTTACTTTCTCTTTGTGAGTGTTTGTGTTTATATATATATATATATATATATATATATATAGTGTGTGTGTGTGTGTGTGTGCGCGCGTGTGTGTGTGTATGTGTATGTCTCTCTCTCTACATATGTACAGTTACTCATCACAATGCATTTCCTACCAACAGTCTGAATGGAGACACTTTCTTCTGAAGCACTACTATATTTAAACTGACCTATTCTCCATCTTTTCTTCTGTCTCTCTGTCCTGTCTTCTTCCTCTGCCTCTTCTCTCTTTACAGAGCTCTCCCGGAAAAGATTCATTGAATCACAGCACTTAGGGTGGACAAGACCTCTCGACGCCATCTAGTCCCACCGCCCTGCTCAATGCAGAGGGAAAGATGAGGTTGCTCAGGGGCTCCCCATATTAACACATTTTTCACAAATGCGCTGAGACTGTCCTCCATCCCATGGTCTGGGCCGTTAATAAAGAAGTTCAACAGTGTTGCCCCAGGGGTTGACCACTGAGGGATGCCACCAGTAACCGGCCGCCTATTTGGCCTTGTACCACTGATGACTGCATTTTGGCCTGATGATAGAGCCAATCTTCAAGCTGCCATATGGTCCATTTACCCAGTGCTGGTCTCACCAGTTTCACTATAGGTAAACTCTGGGCGACTGTGTCAAAGGCCTTGCTAAAGTGAAGGTACACCAAAACCCCTGCTTTCCCCTTGTGCACACAGACATTCGTCTTGTGGTGGAAGGAAATCTAGTTGGTCAGGCATGGTTTCCATTTCTTGTTGCCGCTTCCAATTCTTGTCCTTCATGTGCTTGGAAATTCTTAGAAATGGTTTCCAGGAGGATTTCCTCCATTTGCTCACCTTCCCAACGACTGAGATGAAGCTGACCAGCTTGTCATTCCCTGGATCCTCCCTCTTGCCCTTCTTGAACATTGGTGTGATGTCTGCCTTTTCCCAGGCATCAGGAACCTCCTTGGTCACCCTGACATTTCAAAGATGATCAACAGCAGTGTTGCAATGACTCCAGCCAGCTGCCCCAGCACCCTGGGATGCTTCCCGCCTGGTCCCAGGGACTTGTGAGCACCCACTGGGCACAAGTCCTCCCCAGATGCATCTTCCTCTACCATGGGTGATGCCTCATTATCACAGATGCTGCCAACAGCCTCAGGGCCAGGGAGGCCTGACAGTAACAACAGCAGGAAAAGACAAGGTAAAAGAGGCAATGAGTTCCTCAGTCCTTTCCATGTCTTTGTGACTACAACCCCTGCCCCACTCAGCAGTGAGAGCACTTTTTTCTTGGCTGCCTTCCTTGTGCTGCCAACATCCTTACAGAAGTCCTTCTGGTTGCCCTCCCCATCTCTTGAGAGTTCCAACTCCAGCTCCAGCTCCAGCTGAGCTTTGGCTTGCCTAACTCCATCCCTTCCCTCACAGCCAATGTCTGTGTCTTCTCCCTGGGTAGCCTGTTCCCCTTTCAACCCTCTGGGCACTTTCTTCCTGTTTTTCAAGTCCTAAATCACAGAGTGTCTGCTCATCCACGCCAGCCTCATGCCAGGCCTTGATGGGCTTTCCTGCAGACTGCAGGCTTCCTGTGCCTTGAGGACATTGTCCCAGAAGAGCCAAGAGGCCTCCATGGCCCCTCTGCCCTCCACAGCAGTCACCTGTGGGATCCTGACAAGCAGATCCTGAACATGATGAAATCCTCTCTCCCGCAGTCCAAGGGCAGTGACTCTGCTATTCCCCTACCTCTCCACCATCTCAAGGTCATTGCAGTGGCAGCCAACCTCCACATTCACATGCCCATCCAGTCTGAGCTTCAACTAAGAAAGAAAGGGCAGGATGGCCCCATCTACTTAGAGGCGCAAACTGCAGATGCAGAGAAATCATATTGAAGAAAGTCTACCATTTCTCCTCTCACCTCTGAGGGGATCCAGGCAATGGCCTTTCATACAGTTAAAGGTGGATGCAAAGAATTTCCGGTGTAATGTAGATATGCGTGAGGCAGTGCCTCCCAGGCTCCCCTTACAGTCAATGAGGAGGAGGATGTGTTCACTGGCCTTCTTTCACATGGTCACATAAAGCACAGATGACTCACGTCCCAGAAACATTTTCTCTGTGCTTGAAATGGGGCCTGAGCTCATAGGCTTTTAGGATAATGCAGGCTGAAGGGACCACAGGAGGCCCGCAGTGCAACCTGCTGCTCCAACAGGGTCAGATATACGTTCAGAAACCAAAAAATGGCCCTGCCAAAGGACCTTTGAGATGATACAGCAGGAGAAGGCAGTGGAGGGTTGAGTAGAGGGGAGGGCAGAGGTGGATCCGCTCGTGCCCCGTGCAGCAATTCCCACTCTGCAGCATGTCCAGTCCTGCTGGTGACCTGTAACCCATGAGCCGAGGTGGTGGGACTCACATCCACTCTGGCTCTGAAGAGTTCTCAGCCCTTAAGACCCAGGATGCAAAGCACCCTTCTGGGGACACCTCAGTAGTTGAAGGGGCTGAATGCACCCCACAGCCGTGCTGCTTTGCAACCTCCCACCAGTCCCCAGCCCTGTCCTTCCCAGGGTAAGCAAACAGCCATGCTGCGGTGTCTGCTGTGGTGGGCCTGGAGAGAGGCCAGGCAGGGCTGACCTTCACCCCCCATACAGGCACTGAGCCCAGCAGGAAGATGGAGCTGGTCACATTCAAAGATCACCCCTCACCAGGACCGTGGGGAAAGCCAGTACTGGAAATGGCTGGTACAAGTGCCTGGGTGTGGGAGGAGTTTCCTGGGGCAGTTTCTCCTCTCTGTTCATGCAGCAACAAGCTGGGCTGGATCTTTGCATGAGACGCTCTGCTTGAGGGCTCCCATGGGCATGAGGACGATCTACAGGCCCAGGACCTCCTCTGCATACTCCCTGCTAGGCCTGCAGACGACCCAGGAGAGGACTCGTCCTCCCAGGGGTCACAGCTGGATGACCAGTCCTCCATCTGGGTGTGGAGCCCTGTCTGGGGTGACTTTTGGGGTAATGGCTAGCATGCGGAGTGGGGAAGATTGCTGCAAGAACGCGTGCTGGGGACAGGGCCTGAGGGACAGCAGGAAACTCAGATGGCTCCTGGGTCCTCCTTCCTTCAACACAAGCTCTGACATGGGGTCCCAGCCTTCCTTTTGGTGCCACCCATCAGGAGTGATGATGGCACTGTGAGTGGGAAGGTGGGGAGCATTCATCCTTCTTCAGCCACTTCCCAGGCCATGTCAGGGGTCAGGGCAGAAAGGAATTCTGGCTCTGCACCATGAGCTCCCTTTAGTGCACCCACACTCTGACCATTGTCTTGCATTAAATGTCAGCATTCTTCTCTCCAAGACACTTTCAAGCCCAGTTCCACTTCCTTCTGATGTCTCCCAATCGCTCCTCTGATCTCGCTGGCTGTTCCCACACACCCCCCACCCTGTTCTCCCACAGGGCCCCGAGCTGGCGCTACCGCTCTGCAGAGTGAGTGGGCTGTGGGGCCACAGGGCCATGGCGTGACTGCACTGGCCGTGCTGGTGAGGGTGGGAAGCAGATCCAACCAAATGGGGATCACAGCCTCCAATGCCTCCAGGGGTCTGCAGATGTGGAAGGTGCTTGGAGGGACTATGGAGCATTTCCAAAGCTACTAGTTGTGTCCAGGCACACCTCTAGAGCCAACACGGGGTATTTCATTGACAAAGACATGAATTGCTCTCCAGTCCCCCTTTCCCCTGCCAGCTGGGTCTCCATGGCCTCTCCTGGGATTGCAGAGTCCTCCTTTGCCTGTGGATCCCTGGGTTAGCATTTTACTTTTAGGTGACTCCATCTTGGAGGATGTCTCACTTTGTGAGGCTCCACTCACTGCCCACGCCAGGCACACGCTGTCCCAGGAGATCCCCTGCGCTCTCCTGGCACCTCCAGATTCACCTCCAGAAGGATGGGCATCTGACACTGGGCCTTAATATGTGGGACAGCCCTGGGTATGTACATTCTTCATCTGCACTGCCACTGGACACCGATGGGTGAATCCTAAATCCAGGCCTTGGTCTCTAAGAGATCATAACATGATTATGAGCTTTTTGCTTCTAAACCCATGGACAACCCTGCACAATAGGCCCTTGTGGGGTGTAATTCCTTGGGCTTATTCTTGACACCGGCTTTGGAAGAAGAGCCCAGCCTTCAGGCACTGCACTGCGTAGAACTTACTTGATGACAAAGAGACTGTAAGCAAGTCGGCTCTGACCCAGCGTTAGACACAATTTTATATGGCCAATAGGTGAGACAGAGCAGTCTCATTAAAACTGGGATGAAGCCAAGCATTTGGGTAGCAAAATGATAACAAATAATAGTAGTAATGACAATAGTAAAGTGAACAAACAAAGCTCAGTCCTGGTTGGGATACACTGGGATTCAATTGTGGAGAGCAATGGCAATTTTATCACTGCTGAAAAATGTCCATGAAATCACTTTCCTCAGGACATCTTTGAGCTCCTTGTTCCTCATGCTGTAGATGAGGGGCTCAGGCACAAGTTCCCTGTTTAGTCAAGGTAGTCCTCTGACATGCCTCCTAGTTTTACTGAGCAGTGCTATGAACCATTCCTGTGCTTGGCGGGTGCTGTCCTTGAAGGCCTCCTGCTTTTCCGGAGCTCCTAGGCCCTTTAGAGATGTCTCCCATGGCACCCCCCACCAGTCCCTTGGAGAGGCCCAAGTCTGCTCCTCTGAAGTCCATGGTCTGTACTCTGCTGCAGTTCTTCCTCACTCCCTTCAGGATCTGGCACTCCACTTTTTCATGGCCACCTTAGGCAAGGCGGACACTGACTATCCCATGCCTGATCAGTTCCTCCTTGCTTGCAATGTCCACATCCAGGAAAGCATCACCCTTCTGGGCCCATCGTGCAGCTGTGCTAAGAAGTTGTCCCTGACACCCTCCAGAAACCTCCTGGACTCTTTAAGCACTCTGCTGTTTGGCCGTCCAGTGAATGTCAGGGAGAAAAAGGTCTCCTGATAAGAACCAGAGCCTGTGATGCACAGACTTCCTCAGGTTGCTTAAGGGAGCCTGTGTCCACTTCCTCACCCTGATCAGGTGCTCACAATGTCACCCTTCTTCTCATGCTCACCCACAAGCTCTCACTCAACCCCTGACCATCCCATGGAAGAGCTCCATACGTCTGAGCTGGCCCTCCACACAAAGGCCATCCTCCCTCCTCATCTTCCCTCACACTCTTTCCTGAAGATCTTGTAGCCTGCTTTTACAGCCCTCCAGTTGTGTGAGTGATCCCACCACATCTCAGCAATCCCAGCAATGCTGTAGTGCTGTGACAGCTTGTGCATCTCCATCTGCTCCTGTCTGTGCCCCAGGCTGCATGCACTTGTGTATAGCTGGGCTGCAGAGCCTCAGCTGAGACACAGAGCACAGTCTGGTTGTGGTGAAACCTGTTGCCAAGAGCAAAGGACACCATGTGTGCAATGGCTCCACTTCCGAGCAGAGGCAAGCTGGCATAGCTGGCAGGAGGCAATGGAATGGTGAAATGAGGTTCCAACAGAGCTAGGCTGTGCAGCAATGGCAGGAGAGGAGTTTGCTGCCTGAGCTGACTTGTAGCA
This sequence comes from Apteryx mantelli, assembly GCF_036417845.1. Taxonomy (NCBI): domain Eukaryota; kingdom Metazoa; phylum Chordata; class Aves; order Apterygiformes; family Apterygidae; genus Apteryx; species Apteryx mantelli. The sequence goes on along the minus strand of NC_090001.1, from coordinate 8,657,993 downwards.
CTGTGGGGCCTGTGACAAAGGTGAACCAGTCTCCAGGAAGGACAAGGTGCCACTGAAGAGTGGAGACCGTGGTGTGATGGGCCTCCCATCTATGCAGGACGGTTGGATGTAGACGTGATGGACTTTGCCTAAAGGTAGTGTTGGGATTCATTTATTTGGGCACAGGCAGGAAACCTGAGGTGCCCTCGGTCACTTGCCCAGCAACCACTCCAAAAGGGCATGGTTTTCCTATAGGTCCCATGCTGTACCTGCTAGAGACATGTGGTTGTGCTGGACACCCCAAGCATCGGACATGATGCTGCTGGGCTATCTTTCTGTCACTGAACCAAGTGTGTGCACTGAATTACATTAGCTGTTTGCAATGTAGAGATCTGCATGATTACTGTAGTCTGCCTCACTGAACATCTCCCAGGAGGAGGGAGTACAAAGGAGAAATGAAGTCCTACTTTCAGCTGGTCCCCTGTTCCCGAGTGGGGCCAGGCTCCTGGGACGGAGGGAGCTCATGGCAACCTGGCAGCACTGCTGAGAGACAGCTCTGTCCAGGAGTAGCTCCTCTGCAAAGAGCAGCAGGGCTCCAGGTACTGCCTGCTGCTGCTGACATAAGATGAGACAAGACGGAGAGATGTGGAAGGCAGTGTGGAGTGGGAGGACAGAGAGGAGAGCTCTTGTGGGAGAAATCTTCACAGCCCTTGACACGGTGAGTCTCTGCCTGTAGAGCAATACTACTGGGGTTCTTGGAGAGGTCTTCTAAACCCATCTCATCTCGTGACTGATAGTTTTGTTAGGATGTCTCACCTGGCTTCTTGAGAGCAGAGGAGGAGGAGGTGCTTCAGAGCAGGGATTCCCAGCCACACTGTCAGAGGGACAGGACATGCTGCTACCTTCTCCCAGGGACACTGCAGGCGTGTGAAGCCAGGGAGTGCACCCAGGACTGCACCGGCACCATAATTCAGAGCAGTGTCCCTCTGCCCCAGGGTGCCGTGTGCCTGGGCAGTGACTCTGCTGCCTGCAAGGGTCAGCACTCAGCCTGCCTGGGGGATTCCTCACAGTGCAGCGGAGAGAAGCTCTGGGTAGGAGGATCGACCCCCAGCAGGGCAGGTTCATTCTCCCATTGAGAGGGTGCTGCATTGGTCAGGGCTGCTCACAGCTCTAGCTCCTGCACAGGGCATATTTGAGGGGTCTTTTCAAGAGCAAGGGGAAAAAAAAAAGCTATTTGAAAGGGAAGGAGCTTTCCTTCTGGCGTCTGCACTTTCAGTTTCCTTATTTTGGTAGGGAGAAAAGAGGAAAGAGTTTTCTGGTTTGGCAAGGGACTGCGACTCTTCAGCCTTCACTCTCAGAGTCAGTAGGTTTGTGAGAAACCTCAGCAAACCCCTTCAGCCCCACCTCACCTAACAGACAGCATCAGCATCACCTTTATGGCCTCCTCGGGCTTTATCTGACCTGCTCCTTAGGACCTGCATGCACAGAGATGTCCCTGCCCAGTGCCCTGAGACAGGAGGTTTCTGTCGGGCAGAACTGAACACCCACAGGGTGGGATGGGGTCTGTGCGTACTGACTGGGAAAAGTCATTGGGGCAGAGAATCAGCTCCCAGCAGGGACAGCTCCAGGCAGCAGAGATGGGCAGGGAATGAGAGCAACAAACAGAATCATCATGGGAGGATGGATTTGGGCAAGTCATGGGCAGTCCCTCTGATGCAGACACCTTCTTCCTCTGAGCAAGCCCCCCACGTCTCCTCTCCCATCCAACAGAGCCTCTGCCCTGACAGCAGTGAAGTCTGGGGCATGAGCCACCTCCTCTGCAGCCAGACCTCCAGCAGAGGAGAGGGGCAACTCTCCTGCCACGGGCCCATTTCATGCTGCCTAAAAACAGGCTGATAGCGACTGCCCTGCAATGTTGCTGTCTTTGAGGTAGCATGACCAGCTGGGTAAGGTGAAGCCTTTCCTGAGTCCCCATGTGTATTTGTCTCCTTGCCTCCCTTGGCAGCAGGATCATGGTGTTGCTCCTTGATTGCCCTCCTGTCCATGCTGCTCCTGCTCTTCTCTTGGTCTCCCTCGGGTTGGGAGGGTTCAGCTGCAGTTCAGACAGCTGCCCTGCAAGTTGTGCAACAGCGGGGTCTGCATGGGAGTGAGGTTGCCCCAGCCCCCTTCTAATATGTGGGGCTCCAGGAAATGCAGTCCGTGGGGCTGGGAAAAGAGCGGACTCTCCCTTAAGGACAGACCATCTTTAGGACATTTGACTGTTTCCCTGTGGCGTCCTGCCAGGCTGAGAGCTGCCCTCCAGAAGGGCACAGCTGTCTCATAGCATCTCTGGCATGTCTGAGAGACCCCTGAAGAAGTTGCAGAGATGTGAACAGTATGGAAATGGTGGTGGGCAGCTGTATAGGGGCAGCTGAAAAGAGCCCTGTGTGTCCTTGGCTAGAAGGGGAGGGTGGAGACCTCCCTCTGATGCTCTGAGAAAGGGAGAGAAGGTTGGACATCTGCACTTTGGAACTGGACTCCTCTGCTCTCAGCAGGGGCTTGTTTCTTTGTAAGGCAGCATATGAGTGTGACCATCCTCCAGCTCAAAGAGGTGGGAACACAGGACAGCTGGGATCAAGGATAACAGACTAGCTGTCCTCACTCTGCACCAAGTGAGAGTGAATCCTTTCCTCTCAGGACTCAGGAGAAAGCCCAAAGATTTTTATCTTTGAGGAACATTCCCCAGGGGTAACAAGGACATTGAAAAGAAAAGAAAAAATAGTATTAAAAAATCCCTAAAACACTGTTCCTCGAAACCTCCTTCTTTAGAACCGGTGGTGCAGATGCTGAAAAGGCCTTCCACATGACAAGTGGACTTCACCTGGCAGAAATTCAGTATGTCAGAGCTAGTCAACTCCATTCCCTCCTTCCCACCACTGTACAGCAGGATGGACTCCTCTGGAGCCCATGGGCAGAGGCCGCTGCTCCTCACAGCACACTCAGGCAGTGCAAAGTGGAGCTGAAGGAAATGAGCTACACACAGATCATCTCAGCAAAGAGAGATGCAATATGGGGCATTGTATGAGAACTGGAACATTTTGGGGTTTTTTTTGCTTGAAAAGTGTCTCCTAACTTCTCAATGTCTTTTGCTCCTTGGACAGTCCCACGTGCCCAGGGTGAGCAAATGTCCAACAGCAGCTCCTTCAATGAGTTCCTCCTCCTGGCACTCACGGACACACAGGAGCTGCAGCTCTTGCACTTCTTGCTGTTTCTGAGCATCTACCTGGCTGCCCTCCTGGGTAACGGCCTCATCATCACAGCCGTAGCCTGCGACCATCGCCTCCACACCCCCATGTACTTCTTCCTCCTCAACCTCTCCCTCCTTGACCTTGGCTCCATCTCTGTCACTGTCCCCAAATCCATGGCCAATTCCCTGTGGAATACCAGGACAATTTCCTACTGGGGATGTGTGGCCCAGGTCTTTCTGCTTCTCTTCTTGTTCTCAGCAGAATATTCTCTTCTCACAGTCATGGCCTATGACCGCTACGTGGCCATCTGCAGACCCCTGCACTACGGGACCATCATGGGCGGCAGAGCTTGTGTTAAAATGGCAGCAGCTGCCTGGGCCACTGGTTTAATCTATGCTTCTCTACACACTGGGAACACATTTTCCATACCACTGTGCCAAGGCAATGTTGTGGAACAGTTCTTCTGTGAAATGGCCCAGATCTTCAAGCTCTCCTGTTCAGATGCCTATCTCAGGGAACTTGGGCTTGTTGTTTTTAGTTTTTGTTTAGTCTTTGGGTGTTTTGTTTTCATTGTGCTGTCCTATGTGCAGATCTTCACTGCTGTGCTGAGGATGCCCTCTGAGCAGGGCCGGCACAAAGCCTTCTCCATGTGCCTCCCTCACCTGGCCGTGGTCTCCCTGTTTATCATCACTGTCATGTTTGCCTACCTGAAGCCCCCCTCCCTCTCCTCCCCACTTCTGGATCTGGTGGTGGCTGTTCTGTACTCGGTGGTGCCTCCAGCAGTGAACCCCCTCATCTACAGCATGAGGAACAAGGAGCTCAAGGATGCACTGAGGAAACTCGTTCAATGGGTACAATGTCAGCACCAATAACTGTCCCAGTGCAGCCACTCACCATTCCCCGGGTATTTGGCCTCAAGGCTATGTGTTGTTCAGTTCTTTCTTTCTTTACTTTCCTCTGTTACATTCTTGTCAAAAGACAAAAAGGGTTGGTTCGTGCCACTTGTCGTCAGGAATCTCTTGTTTGAATCTGACCGAGAGACCATGTAGAAGCAGGAAGCCAGGCTTCCCCCTTCATCAGCAGAGATGGGGGAACCTCAGAGCCCACTAGTCTGAGCTCCCTGAGATGCCTTCAGTGCAAAGAAGAGAGTTTCCCTTTGCAGTGTCTCTTTTGCACTGACACCAAAGGAGCTCAGGGGACAGAGTGAGGCTCAGACAAATAAAGATGGGGTGAGACCATGGCTCCCATGTCCATTAGGAGAGCTCAGCTTCCCTGGCCCTTGTCAAGGTGTGATCTCACACCCCTCTCCTGCAAGGGTGGCAGCCAGTTGTCACCTTGGGCTGGTCCCTTCCCTCTCCAGTGCTCCAAAACTACAAGTGGAGGGGAAGAAGAGGGCAGGGGAGTCAGGCAGCAGCTTGTGGGTCAGACTCTGTGTTCCTCAGGACCATGCCCCTGCTGCCACAGCAGGCATTTCCTCACTGCAGCCTTTGGGTGGTGGCTGCAGCTTTCCTGAGACATGTCCACCAACAGCAGCAGGCCTTTCTCTTTTTAGAGTTGTTCTCTTCATTTCCATGCTGTCCTTCTGTGTCCTGTTCTGGGTATATGGGCCAGGAGTTCTCATAACCTGGTGGTGGTAGGGTTGTGTTTCCATGTGCATATGTCCTGTAAGTTCAGGCAGGACCTGGCAATGGGCACTCTTATGCCAGACCTGGCCTCCAGAATAACATTCCTATAATAAAAAGGGGATCTCCTCTGTGACGTGCCTGAAGTCTGGCCCTTCTTCAGAAGCTGGAGTCAAAAATACACCCAAGGGATTGCACCATAAAAGGGCCTGCTGCTCTGCCTGTGCACTCCGTGGGCTCCGGGGGGCGAACTCAGAGTCCCAGTGTGATCTTTCAGGGACCAAGGGCTGGATTCAGGGTTCATTTCTCGGTGACCACTGCCAGTGGAGATGCTGAATGGTCTCTGAATTGCGTACTTGGGGCTGTCGCACAGGTGACAGTGCTGATGACAGCTGCCCATCCCTCTGGAAGAGAACCTGAGACCCCAGGAGAGCTCAGGGGATCTCCAGAGACATGGTGGGCCTGGGGGTGGGCAGTGAGTGGAGCCTCACCAAACAAGGGACAGTGCATGGTAGAGTCACCCAATGACACAGCACTAAATCCAGGTATGCCTGGGGAAAGGAGGGCTGTGCAATCCCGGAGAGGCAGTAGGGACCCAGGGAAGGGGCACTGGAGAGTGATTCATGTACCCCCAGTGAAACACCACAGGCCAGAGCTAGTACACACCCGAAAACATCTGCTGCCATTGCAAACGCCCTGGACTCACTCTGAGCACAGTCCATGAGGGCAGACACGTGCCAGCAGTGTCAGCGGTGGTGAGCCCTCTTTGGCCGGGTCTGCTTCCCACCCCAACCAGCATGGCCCATGCGGAGTCAGAAGTCACCCTGTGGCCTTGGGGCCCCACAACCCGCTCCCTCTGCAGAGCAGCACCACCACCCCGGGGCCCTGCGGGGAGCACCAGGGAGGGGTGCAGGAATAGCCAGGCAGGCCAGCATGGACACACTCCCCTGGGGAAAGTCTCTCTAGGGAGCAGGGACGTCACAGGAGAAGAGCAGGGTGGCATTCAGAGATAGAAAATGGGAATGGGAAACAGGTTTCTCTGTGCACCAGCTCAGGGCAGGCGTCTCTGTCCCTGGGGCAGCAGGAGCTGCCGGAGGGGCTGCAGGGCCAGGGCTCTCGTGCTGTGCTAGGCAGCAGGGTGGGCATGGAGGGGCTGCAGGCAGAGAGGGAGGGGGATGTGCTGGGCACAAGAGCAGGGGAGACAGAGAGTGACCAGGATCATTGTGGGGCCTCTTCCTCTTGCTGGGGAGCTGCTCTCCTTGCCCTTAAGCCTGCCCTGAGTTATGCTGTGGACATGCCTGTGCCTGGCCCTGCACCTCTCGGGTGCTGACCTGCCCTGTCCTCGTCCTGCTGACCTGACTCCCCATCTCTGCCTCAGACCTGCCCCCTCACTACAGGCAAGAAAGCCTTGGCAAGGGAAGCTGGGATCTGAGCAGATCCCAGGGAAGGCTGTAGGTTGAAAAGCTCGCAGTATATCCACATCAGCAGCTCTTGCCAAGCAGCTGAATTAAAGGTGCAAGGAGTGCTTTAGGTCTGGACCCTACCCAGGTAGCGCTGCATGCAGAGTCTCAGCGAGCACAGCCACTTGCGTCTGATTATATGATGCGTAGTTAGGAGAGCAGGTTTTTCGGTTTCACAGCTCGAGTGTTTATGCACCATTTGCCCTGAGCTGGGGCAGCTCTAGCTCCCCGCAAGGGGGAAGGGGCCTGGGGGGAGTGGGCTGGGGAGAAGCTGGCATCCCGCTGCCTGGCTGGGGCTGGATTCCCGGTGTGGGGAGAGGTGGAGAGGGCCAGGGAGCTCCTTCCTGTAGAGCTGGTCCCCACGGTGCCAGGAGAGGGGCCAAGGCTGGGAGCAAGTGGGGCAGCAGGCCGCCAGGGGCAGGCAGGGCTGCGGTGGGGGCCACAAGGAGGGGGCACAGCCAGTGCTGCTGCAGCACAGCAGCTGCCATGGTCATCTCCCTCGCAAAAGGTCCCGCACTGCCCCAGGCAGGAACAGGCTGTTCCCCCATTCATGGGATGTTCCCATGAAGCTCAAGGGATAAGGTAGGGTGTCACTGACCACAGCTGTTGCACAGAAAGCTGACTTTATCTCAATGCAAAGCGGACTGCGACTGGAGGGTAACCTTGGTTTTAGATAAACAGCTATGTCAGTTCAGTGGATCAAGTGACTACACCCAAACTGAGTGGATCAGCTGGTGTCAATGTTTTCCCCTGAGTCCATCAAAAGAGTGTGAATGTCTCCCTCAGTTTGCCAGACCAGCATGGGGGGGGAGTGTATTCGTGGCTCAGCCCAACACAGAGTATAAAAACTAGCAAAAGAAGCTGTAAGAGAGCAATGGGATTAAGCTGGTTTCATCCCATGTCTTCCTTCCCGGCGACTGGGGATGCCCAGCGTTGTGATGGTGAGCACAGGATAGAGACCAGTAACGGGGATCACACTGGTATTGTGATTGAACTGATACTGCAATTGCTCTATTTTGCTAAGTGTAACTCACACTTGTATTGTGATTTCAGGATATTGCTGTGTCACTCTGCTAAATCAAAAATCCTGTGTAACATCCAATATCTTTAAAGAAGTAAATGTTGATATTCAACGTTACACCGTCCATGTGTGGAATAGCTAAAAGAACCTGGTCAGAGAGGATTGGACTCTGACAAGCTCTCCTGCCAGCTGTCTTGGAAAGGGAAGATCCTTGTGAGGCATTCACCTCCCCCAGCCTTGACCTCCTGAACACAGGTGTTTGTATCTGAAGCAGCCACACCAGCTCCCATTCTAGCAAGGCAGGGAAACTCTCATGTGAAGGCAGCGGGTGCCCGACCCTTTCTGGATGGCTCTGATCGAATGCGATAGACCCTCTCCTCACACCAATATACCATCTGCTCTTCAGCAGAGACACAGGGGACTGGCCCAGAGGAAGGTGTCTGCATCAGGGGGACTGACCAAATGACTTGCCCAAATCCTTTCCCCCATGCTGATTCCGTTTGCAGTTCCCTCTCATTCCCTGCCCATCTCGCTGCCTGGAGCTCTCCCTGCTGGCAGCTCCTTCTCTATCCCAATGTCGTTTCCCTGACGGTGCTCACAGACCCCATCCCACCCTCTGCATGCTCTGTTCTGCCCAACAGAAACCTACCGGGACAGGGCGCTGGGCAGAGGCATTGCTGTGCTCAAAGGTCCTGAGGAGCAGGTCAGAAAATCCCTGACAAGGCCATAAAGGTGATGCTGGTGCTGTCTGTAGGCTGAGGTGGAGCTGAAGGGGTTTGCTGAGCTTTCTCACAGACCGTGTGATCTCTGAGAGGGAAGGGTTGAGAGTCTCAGTTCCTTCCCAAACCAGAAAACTCTTTCCTGCTTTTCCCTCTCCCCACATTAGGGAACTCAAAGCATACAGCCTAGAAGGAAAGCTCCTTCCCTTTCAAGTAGCCCCTGCCTTGACCTTCCTTTGAAAAGTGTCCTCCAGAAATGTCCTCGGGGTGAGCTGGAGCTGTGAGCAGCCCTGACCCATGCACCACCCTCTCCACAGCACACTCAGCCTGCCCTGATGGGCTCTCTCCTCCCACCCAGAGCTTCTCCCTGCAGCGCTGTGGGGAGTTTGCTGGGCAGGCTGAGTGCTGACCCTCGCAGGCAGCAGACTCACTGCCCGGGGCACACAGCACCCTGGGGTGCAGAAACACTGCTCTGAATGACAGCCCTGGCTAGACCTGTGGCACACCCTGGCTTCACACCCATGCAGCTCTCCCTGGCAGAAGGCAGCAGGACACCCTGTCCCTGGCATGCTGTGGCAGGGAATGCCCCCCCACATACACTCTGGAGAATCCAGGAGTGCAATCCTCAAGAAAACTCTCTGTTATGGGCTGGGTTTAGAAGACCCCTCCAGCAACAGCAGTAGCATTGCCTTGCAGCCAGAGGCTTACTGTGCAAAGGGCTGTGAAGATTCCTCCCACAAGGAGCTCTCCTCTGGCCTCCCACTCCACACTGCCTTTCACTTCTCTCTGCCTTCTCTCATGGATGTCAGCAAGAGCAGGCAGTGCCCACAGCCCTGCTGCTCTTGACAGGGGAGCTGCTCCTGCAAAGAGTTGTCTCCCAGCAGTGCTGCCACGTTGCCAGGAGCTCTCTCTGTTGCAGGAGCCTGCCTCTGCTCAGCAACAGTTGTCCAGCTGAAGGCGTGAATTTCTCTCTCCCTTGTGCTTCCTCCTCCTGGGACATGGTCACTGAAGTAGACTGAAAGAATCACCTATGGGCCTTTTCTAAAGAGTGGAGAGAGACCCATTCCAGCATTGCAATTTGTCTCATCAGAGGATGATCATCTAGGACACATGGAAATGTCCCACTCTGGAAGACCCTATTCCCATCTCTGAACTAGGCAGGACACCTGTGAAGATCTTTGCCAACATCGTGAGCCCTCTGTGAAAGGAGCTGCAAGTGGATGAGATGAGGCTGCGTACGGATGTGAAGGCTTCCATAAATGCGCCTGGCTTCCCTGGGTGACTTGGGGTGTGGGTTCACCTCCTGGTACCTCTGCTGTGCTGCAAATTCCTCCTCCCACAACTGCTGTTACTGCCAGTCCCCTCAGCAAATGCTCTTGTGCCCCCTCCTTTTCCTGGAAGGTTGTAGTGCCATACTGGACAAGTGCAAGACCCTTATAATAAATGCCAGCATCTCTTGGGTGTCTTTGTGAGAGTGCCCCAAAGCCTCCATAGCTTGACCTGAGGAAATCTGACAGCTCTTGGGCCCCTGGCTCTGTGAGGGGTGAAGATGTGCCCAGGGCCTGGTTGCCCATGGCACCCAGCCCTCAGTGCTCTGTGGGCCCAGCTGTGGAGCCCAGACTGCTGCTGCAGAGCCTGCGCAGCCAGGACAACTGGCATTTCAGCAGCCATCCAGTGTGGGGCTGTCTCATTGCTAGGGCCTCATTTCAAAGCCTCTGCACCCTTTTTCCCTTCACCCGGGGCTCCTTGTGCAAGTAACTAAAGGGAAGGAAGGAGGTTTCTTTGGGCTCAGGAGGCCTTCAGGACTCTCAACTGTTTCTCCATTGTATCTGTAACTTTTGTATACCTAAAGAAAATGCCCATTCCCCCCCCCCATTCCTAGCTGGAGGTTCCTGAGGGGATGGGGGTGGAAAGCAGCAGCCTGCTGTGCCCAAAGAAAGCAGGATCCTTCCCTCTGAAAACAAAAGCATCGCCCAAGGAGCCAGCTCTGTGCCTGCCTGATCTTGTGCTGCTCATTTGCACAGGCCTTGTGAGCCCAGAGTGCCTTGGCCACCTTGTGGTGTTTCCACAAGAGCTTCCCTGTGTGTCTGGGCTGAGGAGCCAAGGGAAGGCAGCGAGCAGAGCAGTGGCTGGGGAGTGTGCAAGTGGCGAGTGTCCTGCATCCATCTCTTCTTGCTGGTTCCTGCTTGTATGTAGCAGAAGAGCCAGCTCTGTGGGGCAGAGACAGTGTGTTTGTAGACTAGGTGGCAGAGCAGAGGTCTGGCATCAGGTTGATGCCTGGTGCAGTGCTGAGTTGATCTGAGAGTGTCAGAAACGCTTTCCAGTGCAGCTCCTCCCTCAGCTGGTCTCTGCATCTCAGCACTAGGGGTGGAAGTGGCATCGTGCTGTCATTGTGTAGGTGCTGCAGTGCAAAGGCTTCCAGCTCGGACTTGATGGTACTAAAGGAAAAGCAAGACCAATTGTTCCCTTTTGTGATTTGTGCCCAGGGTGACAGAGTGGAGCTGTCGCATGATCTGGAGAGAGTCTTGCCAGGAGATGAAAGCTGTTTGCAGAAGACTGTTCTGTACGGAGTGATAACAGCATAATCAATGGATGTGAGAGTGGCCCAGGTGAGCTTGTCCTCTGTGAAGGTTTGCACTTTTCAGATCCCTTGTGACTCAGTCCCAGATAGGCCAGCAGCAGGCACGTTGATGCCATTTGTGCTTGTGAGGTGAGTTGTGCGTCTGAAGCTGGTAGGCCAACAGCATGCCCATAGCTTTGGTGCTGATGGTGAGGTCCCTTGTGTCTCAATGCCTCATAAACGGGGAGCAGGCCCATTGCTGCTGTTTGTGCTTGTTTAGGTCAATTGTGCCTCAGTCGCTAACAGGTCAGGAGCAGATATACGGTTTCATGGCGGCCTGTGAGGTCACTTCAGCCTCAGCACCTGACAGTCCAGCTCGATGCAGATTGCTATGTTTGTGTTTGTGGAGTTCCTTCGGCCTCAGGATCTGCTAGGCCACGAGCAGCCCCATTGCTCCTTTTTGTACTTGTGAGGTGACTTTTGCTACAGTGCCTGCTGAGACAGCATCCAGCACATTGCTGCTTTTGGTTTTGTGAGGTCACTTCTGCACCAGTGCCTGATAGGCCAGTCTTGCTGTTGTTTGTGGTGGTGAGGTCACTACTTCCTCATTGGTTGAGAGGCAGGACTCTCACGGCAGCCGCCAGCCCATTGCAGCCACCGCCACAGCCCAGGATCCACAGCAGTTTTTGCAGTTAGTCTCTGTGCGACACCTCTGAAAGCTGCAAGAGCGTGTCGGAAGAAGGAACTGCGGTGTGGGCTGATGGTGTCCATCCAGCAATCCTCCGTCTCGCTTGTCCCCTTGCCCTCGGCTTGCCTCTCCAGCCATGGAGGAAGGATGCTCTTCCTGTTTCATTCCCCCCAAACTCCTTTCCAATGTTCTCCTGCTCTTCTGCCCTTTGGCGAGGGGCCACAATGTGGCCCCACTGCCTCCTGTCCCCTCTCCTTGCCATGGACCCACTACAAAGGGCAGCTGTGGAGTACACATGAGCAGTGCCCAGCAGTGCCTGGGCCTCACAGGGAAGTGATGGTCCCTGCCCATGCCACCGAGAAGACCTGCCTGTGATGCAGCACGTCCCACTGTGACCTCAGCTCGTGTCATGTGGGGGCTCGGTAGGACAGTGCCATGGAGATGGCAGAGGCAGGGAGAGAGCAGAGAGATTTCCCCTCATGTCCTGGAAAGCAGTCACCTCCCTCCACCCCGGGTATTTTCCAAAATTTTCTGATAACTCTTTGAGGAATGTCTCCAGACCGTGCCAAAATCTGTGAAATAGCTAAAATGGGGAACTAGAGAACTCACTTCTGCACCCCTGCACTGGCAGGTCGCTGCACTGGGCAGATCTATGCAGGAATCTGGGATTTGGGGGTTGCTTTGGGGCTTGGTATTTTTCAAAACCAGGATCAAAGTCATGTGGGTTGAAACAGCACAAAGTGTGGCCATGTGTTGAGATGCTTTGGTGAGCCTCAAGACTGGTTTCTCCTGTGGGTCCCTCTTTTTGGAGAAGCAGGATGTAGGAGAACATGGGAGAGGAGAGAGCCTTCCTCCTTTGGGCACCAAAGCAGGCTCTTTGCTTGTAAAAGTCCTCAGCAAGGTTTCTCAGTGTGCGATGCTTAAGATAGACATGATGTGCCATAAAAGAGCAAACGTGCTGTGATGGTGTGCTCCTTTCCCCCCGCCCCACTGATGTGCTCTCTCCCCCTCAATCTGACCTCCCTGTAAACAGCATGTAGGCAGGGGCTAATTGAGCATGCGCCAACTAAGGCCCGTCTAACATGGAAATACAACTATGCGTCAATCATCTCCCCCCGACCCCATAACTAGGGGGCAGCCCACAGCCCATTAAGCTGTCCTGCATGGCAGCGGGCTGCACTGCAGAACCTCCTCTTGAGCAGGGATGCCTCTCAAGGTTCCTCCTCAAGGTTGAGAGATTCCTTACCCGTGACAGATCCTCAGTAAGTGATTAATAGGATGCTGAAGTTTTGCAAACTTCACAAAACTTTGCTGACTTGTATCTCTGATTAATTGTGCACGTAATTCCATAGACATGAAACGTTGACCAAGTCTGAAGATTGGATCAAGCCCCATCTAGGCTCCTCTGAGGAGGAGTTTAGAAAGCAAGGGGGTCCTTTCCGAACCTTGTGACGCAACAGGAGGGTCTCCGTTGCATGTGCATCTGACCCTGTCCTTCACACAGTAAATAACTAAGTGAACCTTGCCAATAAATCCTCGTTAAATCATTCTTAATTATGATTGAACTTTGTTAAGTTGCTATCTTACCGCAATAAACATAATGCTGCTTCCCTCTTATGAGTGAAGAGCATCACTCCTTTGTGACACCTTGACGTCCCCTGCAAGTGTCTATCCTAGGGGAGCTTTGGCTTCTTGAACAGCAACCCTACTTTCTAGACAATGATATACTGTTTAGTCCAGCTGTTGTGCTGAGATGTCTACTGGTTTTACTGAGTATTGGTATGGACCATTTTTGCGCTTGGTGGGTGCTGTTCACAGAATCACAGAATCACAGAATCATAGAATGGTTGAGGTTGGCAGGGAACTCTGGAGATCATCTAGTCCAACCGCCCTGCTCAAGCAGCATCACCTAGAGCACGTTGCACAGCATTGCGTCCAGGTGGGTTTTGAATATCTCCAGAGAAGGAGACTCCACCACCTCTCTGGGCAACCTGTTCCAGTGCTCTGTCACCCTCACAGTAAACAAGTTTTTCCTCATGTTCAGATGGTACTTCCTCTGTTACAGTTTGTGCCAGTTGCCTCATGTCCTGTCGCTGGGAACCACTGAAAAGAGTCTGGCCCCATCCTCTTGACATCCTCCCTTCAGATATTTGCATACATTGATAAAATCCCCTCTCAGTCTTCTCTCCTCCAGGCTAAAGAGGCCCAGCTCTCTCAGCCTTTCTTCGTAGGGAGATGCTCCAGTCCCCTCATCATCTTTGTAGTCCTCTGCTGGACTCTTTCTGGTAGTACCATGTCCCTCTTGTACTCGGGAGCCCCGAAATGGACACAGTACTGCAGCTGTGGCCTCAGCAAGGCTGAGGAGAGGGGGAGGATCCCCTCCGTCGACCTGCTGGCAGCACTCTTCCTGATGCACCCCAGGATATGGTTCTTAATGACCAGCTGGCTTTCCTGAGCTCCTGTGCCCTTCAGAGCTCACTCCCATGGGATCCCCCAGCAGTCCTCAAAGAGGCCAAAGTCTGCTCCTCTGAAGTCCCGAGTCTGTACTCTGCTGCTGTCCTTCCTCCCTGCCTTCAGGATGTGGCACTCCACTATTTCATGGTCCCTGCAGCCAGCGTTTCCACTGATGGTCACCTCCCTGATCAGTTCTTCCTTGTTTGCGAGTACCAGATGCAGGAGAGCGTCGCCCTTCTTAGCCCATCTGGCAGCTGTGCTAAGAAGGTGTCCCTGACACCCTACAGAAACCTCCTGGACTGCTTTCACCCTGTGCTTTGCCCTTCCACTGCATGCCAGGGGGATTAAAGTCCCTCCATAAGCAGCAGGCCCTGTGTGCCACAGACTTCCTCAGCTTGCTTAAAGGAGCCTGCGTCCACTTCCTCGCCCTGATCGAGTGAACTATAACTCCCATCGCAAGGTCACCCTTACTCCAATGCTCACTCACCTTTTCCCATCCAGCACCTTGTCCTTCCCTTGGAAGAGCTCCACAAATCCCAGGTGCCCCTTTACACAGAGGGCATCCCCTGCATCATCTGCCCTAACAGTCACTGCTGAAAAGCTTGTAGCATGCCATCAGAGCACTGCAGTCTGGTGAAACGGATGTAACGGTGAAAGGAGGTTCCCGCTAAGAAAGCAAGGCCTACAGTGTGCAAGGCCAGGGAGAAAAAGAGCTGGGCTGTGCAGGAATGGCAGGAGAGGAGTTTGCTGCCTGAGCTGCCTCTGCAGCACCTCAGGGCCTTTGATGGAGTTAAATCGATGTCCAGGAAGGAGAAGGTGCCCCTGAGAAAGTTCTTGGGCCTGCAGAGCCTACCATCCAGCCACCCTGTGGACATCATTAGCACAGTCCCTGTTCATATCATGTGGGAGTGGGAAGAGGCTCAGGGAGAGGAGAGCTAGAAGGTGTTAAGCGTGCAGGGACATGAGTAGAGCCCTTGGTGTGATGTGCAGCTCTCTGCTGCACACTTGGATGTAGAGGGCATGGACTTCACCTGAAGACAGAAGTGGGATTCAGTTGTTTGGACACAGGCAGGTCCCATGTGGTATGTGCTGGAGATATATGGTTGTGCTTGACACCCCAGGCATCACGGAATCTAGTGCCTGCCCTGAATGACATGAACTGCTTGCAGTGTAGGGATCTGCTTGTGCCTCAGCCTCCTAATGTGTGGAGCTCTGGCAGTATTAGGCATCTCGTGTCATTTCCGATGGCCGTGGAGATTCTCCACCTGGCCACCACCTAATGCTCTAGAAGGATGTGGGTCTCACGGTTGCTCCATCAGAACCAGCAGACACTGGCATATGCCTTGCACCACCTCTCTCGCTTCAGATGTCACCACGTGTTTGTGTGTGGGCAGCTGGCTACTCCCCTGCCTCTCCAGTGATTATCATGGGAGCTTAGAGAGGGAGCCTACATGCCGGCATCTTTGTTGTGCCCATTCCAGGTTGTGAAAGGGGAATCCCACCTCCTGTGTGTTTGTGGAGTGCACAGAAGGGCTCTGAATCCCACTCCATCCCAGGGGCTTCTAAAGCAGCATAAGAAGCACAGATTGACGTGTCTGAATCAATACCTGAGCCATGGATCATTGAAATCCCTTCTTGCCCCTTTCCTAGGTGTCCTGCCTAGTTAAGAGATGGGAATAGGGTCTTCCAGAGTGGGACATTTCCATGTGTCCTAGATGACCATCGTCTGATGAGACAAATTGCAATGCTGCAATGGGTCTCTCTCCACTCTTTAGAAAAGGCCCATAGGTGATTCTTTCAGTCTACTTCAGTGACCGTGTCCCAGGAGGAAGAAGCACAAGGGAGAGAGAAATTCACGCCTTCAGCTGGACAACTGTTGCTGAGCAGAGGCAGGCTCCAGGGACGGAGAGAGCTCCTGGCAACGTGGCAGCCCTGCTGGGAGACAACTCTGTGCAGGAGCAGCTCCCCTGTCAAGAGCAGCAGGGCTGTGGGCACTGCCTGCTCTTGCTGACATCCATGAGAGAAGGCAGAGAGAAGTGAAAGGCAGTGTGGAGTGGGAGGCCAGAGGAGAGCTCCTTGTGGGAGGAATCTTCACAGCCCTTTGCACGGTAAGCCTCTGGCTGCAAGGCAATGCTACTGCTGTTGCTGGAGGGGTCTTCTAAACCCAGCCCATAACAGAGAGTTTTCTTGAGGATTGCACTCCTGGATTCTCCAGAGTGTATGTGGGGGGGCATTCCCTGCCACAGCATGCCAGGGACAGGGTGTCCTGCTGCCTTCTGCCAGGGAGAGCTGCATGGGTGTGAAGCCAGGGTGTGCCACAGGTCTAGCCAGGGCTGTCATTCAGAGCAGTGTTTCTGCACCCCAGGGTGCTGTGTGCCCCGGGCAGTGAGTCTGCTGCCTGCGAGGGTCAGCACTCAGCCTGCCCAGCAAACTCCCCACAGCGCTGCAGGGAGAAGCTCTGGGTGGAAGGAGAGAGCCTGTCAGGGCAGGCTGAGTGTGCTGTGGAGAGGGTGGTGTGTGGGTCAGGGCTGCTCACAGCTCCAGCTCACCCTGAGGACATTTCTGGAGGACACTTTTCAAAAGGAAGGTCAAGGCAGGGGCTACTTGAAAGGGAAGGAGCTTTCCTTCTAGGCTGTGTGCTTTCCGTTCCCAGATTTTGGGAGGGGGGAAAAACAGGAAAGAGTTTTCTGGTTTGGGAAGGAACTGAGACTCTCAACCCTTCCCTCTCAGAGATCACTAGGTCTGTGAGAAAGCTCAGCAAACCCCTTCAACCCCTCCTCAGCCTACAGGCAGCACCAGCATCACCTTTATGGCCTTGTCAGGGATTTTCTGACCTGCTCCTCAGGACCTTTGAGCACAGCAATGCCTCTGCCCAGCACCCTGTCCCAGTAGGTTTCTGTTGGGCAGAACTGAGCATGCAGAGGGTGGGATGGGGTCTGTGAGCACCATCAGGGAAACGACATTGGGATAGAGAAGGAGCTGCCAGCAGGGAGAGCTCCAGGCAGCGAGATGGGCAGGGAATGAGAGGGAACTGCAAACGGAATCAGCATGGGGGAAAGGATTTGGGCAAGTCATGGTCAGTCCCTCTGACGCAGACACCTTCCTCTGTGCCAGTCCCCTGTGTCTCTGCTGATGAGCAGATGGTATATTGGTGTGAGGAGAGGGTCTATCTATCTCATTAGAACGGAGACATCCAGAAAGGGTCAGGCACCTGCTGCCTTCACGTGAGAGTTTCCCTGCCTTGCTAGAATGGGAGCTGGTGTGGCTGCTTCAGATACAAACACCTGTGTTCAGGAGGGCAAGGCTGGGGGAGATGAATGCCTCACAAGGATCTTCCCTTTCCAAGACAGCTGGCAGGAGAGATTGTCAGAGTCCAATCCTCCCTGACCAGGTTCTTTTAGCTATTCCACACATGGACGGTGTAACGTTGAATATCAACATTTACTTCTTTAAAGATATTGGATGTTACACAGGAGTTTTGATTTAGCAGAGTGACACAACAATATCCTGAAATCACAATACAAGTGTGAGTTACATTTAGCAAAATAGAGCAATTGCAGTATCAGTTCAATCACAATACCAGTGTGATCCCCATTACTGGTCTCTATCCTGTGCTCACTGTCACAGCGCTGGGCATCCCCAGTCGCCGGGAAGGAAGACATGCGATGAAACGAGCTCAATGCCATTGCTCTCTGCCAAGTTCTTTTTTCACTTGTTCAGTTTTTATAATCCCTGTTGGGCTGAGCCACGAATACACTCCCCCCCCCCCATGCTGGTCTGGCAAACTGAGGGAGACATTCACACTCTTTTGATGGACTCAGGGGAAAACACTGACACCAGCTGATCCACTCAGCTGGGGTGTAGTCACTTGATCCACTCAACTGACATAGCTGTTTCTCTAAAACCAAGGTTACCCTCCAGTCCTGGTCTCCTTTGTGTTGAGATAAAGTCAGCTTCCTGTGCAACAGCTGTGGTCAGTGACACCCTACCTTATCCCCTGAGCTTCATGGGCACATGCCCCTTGCCCATCTCCCCTGAGCCTTCTTCCATTGTAGGGGTTTATTGGTTGGTCCAAGTGCTATATTCCGCTCTCCTTCTGGTAAACAGAGACTATTCCCACTGGGTCACCGGACTGAGTCTCCTTAGGTCAGCTCATGGAGCCCAAACCCCTCCTATCCCCACCAAAGAACTGGAAATGTTTGTCCCCTTCCTCCATTTACACCCCTCAGAAGAGCACAGAATCACAGAATCACTGAGGTTGGAAGGGACCTCTGGAGATCATCTAGTCCAACCCCCCCTGCTCAAGCAGGGTCACCTAGAGCACCTTGCACAGGATTGCATCCAGGCGCATTTTGAATATCTCCAGAGAAGGAGACTCCACCACCTCTCGGGGCAACCTGTTCCAGTGCTCTGTCACCCTCACAGTGAAAAAGTTTTTCCTCATGTTAAGATGGAAGTGTCTGTGTTTCAGTTTGTGCCCATTGCCTCGCGTCCTCTCACTGGGCACCACTGAAAAGAGTCTGGTCCCATCCTCTCTACAACCTCCCTTCAGATACTTGTATACACTGATAAGATCTCCTCTCAGCCTTCTCTTCTCCAAGCTAAACAGGCCCAGCTCTCTCAGCCTTTCCTCATAAGAGAGATGCTCCAGTCCCCTCATCATCTTTGTGGCCCCTCTGCTGAACTCTTTCCAGTAGTGCCACATCCCTCTTGTACTGGGGAGCCCAGAACTGGACGCAGTACTCCAGATGTGGCCTCAGCAGGGCTGAGGAGAGGGGGAGGATCACCTCCCTCGACCTGCTGGCAACACTCTTCCTGATGCACCCCAGGATACCATTGGCCTTCTTCGCCACAAGGCCACATTGCTGCCTCATACTTAACTTGGTGTCCACCAGCACTCCCAGGTCCTTCTCCGCAGAGCTGCTTTCCAGCAGGTCAACCCCCAACCTGTACTGGTGCCTGCGGTTATTCCTCCCCAGGTGCAGGACCCTGCACTTCCCTTTGTTGAACATCATGAGGTTCCTCTCTGCCCACCTCTCCAGCCTGTCCAAGTCTCTCTGAATGGCAGCACAGCCCTCTGGTGTATCAGCCACTCCTCCCAGTTTTGTATCGTCGGCAAACTTGCTGAGGGTGCACTCTGTGCCTTCATCCAGGTCATTGATGAAGAAGTTGAACAAGACTGGACCCAGTCCTGACCCCTGGGGGACACCGCTAGCTACAGGCCTCCAACTAGACTCTGCACCGCTGATCACAACTCTCTGAGCTCTGCCATTCAGCCAGGTCTCAATCCACCTCACTGTCCACTCATCTAACCCACACTTCCTGAGCTTGTCTATGAGGATGCTATGGGAGACAGTGTCAAGAGCCTTGCTGAAGTCTAGGTAGACAACATCCACTGCTCTCCCCTCATCTACCCAGCCAGTCATTCCATCATAGAAGGCTATCAGATTGGTTATGCATGTTTCCCCCTTTTGGTGAAGCCATGCTGACTACTCCTGATCACCTTCTTGTCCTCCACATGCGTGGAGATGGCTTCCAGGATGAGCTGCTCCATCACCTTTCCAGGGATGGAGGTGAGGCTGACTGGCCTGTAGTTCCCTGGGTCCCCCTTCTTGCCCTTTTGGAAGACTGGGGTGACACTGGCTTTCTTCCAGTCCTCGGGCACCTCTCCTGTTCTCCATGACCTTTCAAAGAGGATGGAGAGTGGCTTAGCAATGATGTCCGCCAGCTCCCTCAGCACTCGTGGGTGCATCCCATCAGGGCCCATGGATTTGTGGGTGTCAAGTTTGCTTAAATGATCTCTAACCCACTCCTCCTCCACCAAGGGAAAGTCTTCCTTTCTCCAGACTTTCTCTCTTGCCTCCAGGGTCTGGGGTTCCTGAGGGCTGGCCTGAGCAGTAAAGACTGAAGCAAAGAAGGCATTCAGTAACTCTGCCTTCTCTGCATCCTTCGTCACCAGGGCACCCACCCCATTCAGCAAAGGGCCCACATTTTCCCTAGTCTTCCTCTTGCTACTGATGTCTTTGAAGAAGCCCTTCTTGCTGTCCTTGACATCTCTAGCCAGATTTAATTCCAAACGGGCCTTAGCCTTCCTCGTTGCATCCCTGCATACTCTGACAACATTCCTATATTCCTCCCAAGTGGCCTGTCCCCCTTTCCACTTTCTGTATACTTCCTTCTTCTGGTTGAGTTTTGCCAGGAGCTCCTTGCTCATCCATGCAGTTCTCCTGCCTCCTTTGCTTGACTTCCTACTCACAGGGATGCACCGCTCTTGAGCTTGGAGGAAGTGATGTTTGAATATTAACCAGCTCTCTTGAACACCCCTTCCTTCTAGGGCCCTCACCCATGGGATTTCTCCAAGTAGGTCCCTGAAGAGGCCAAAGTTTGCTCTCCTGAAGTCCAGGGTTGCGATCCTACTTGGTGCCCTGCTGCCTCCTCGCAGGATCCTGAACTCCACCATCTCATGGTCTCTGCAGCCAAGGCTGCCCCCGACCTTCACATCTTCCACCAGTCTTTCTTTGTTTGTTAGTACGAGGTCCAGCAGCACACCTCTCCTTGTTGGCTCCTCCACCACCTGGGTCAAGAAGTTGTCACCAATGCTCTGCAGGAACCTCCGGGACTGTTTGTGCCTAGCTGTGTCGTCTTTCCAGCAGATATCGGGGTGGTTGAAGTCCCCCATGAGAACCAGGGCCTGGGATCGTGAGGCTACTTCCAGCTGTCTGTAGAAGGCCTCATCGACTTCCTCTTCCTGATCAGGTGGCCTGTAGTAAACACCCACAACAGTGTCACCTCTGTTAGCCTGCCCTTTGATCCTTACCCAGAAGCTCTCGACTCGCTCTTCATCCACCCCTAGGCACAGCTCAATACATTCCAGTTGCTCTCTCACATCAAGAGCAACTCCACCACCTCGCTTTCCTGGCCTGTCTTTCCTAAAAAGCACGTAGCCATCCATGACAGCACTCCAGTCATGCGAGCTATCCCACCATGTCTCTGTAATGGCAATGAGATCATGGCCCTGCGACCGCACACATATCTCTAGTTCTTCCTGTTTGTTCCCCAAGCTGCGTGCATTGGTGTACAGGCATTTCAGGGAGGTGATCGAGCATGCAGGTTTCCCAGGAGGGGTAAAAGAGGGTCCTCCATAGCCACATCCCAAAGCAGCACTGACTCCTCTGGAAATCGTTAGCAGAGGCCCCTGCTCTGCATGGCACACTCAGCCAGCACAAATAGGAGCTCGAGTCAGGGAGCTGAATGAAGGTAAAGGAGAGAGGAAAAGTGGGAGGTTCTGTGAGGAAGGCAAAGGGTTTCTCTCCTAGAAGACTGCTCTAATTTGTCCCTGTCTTTTCCTCCTTGGACAGGCCCCCATGCCCAGCATCAGCAAATGTCCAACAGCAGCTCCTTCAATGAGTTCCTCCTCCTGGCATTTGCAGATATGCGGCAGCTGCAGCTCTTGCACTTCTGGCTCTTCCTGGGCATCTACCTGGCTGCCCTCCTGGGCAATGGCCTCATCATCACAGCCATAGCCTGTGACCACCGCCTCCACACCCCCATGTACTTCTTCCTCCTCAACCTCTCCCTCCTCGACCTTGGCACCATCTCTGCCACTGTCCCCAAATCCATGGCCAATTCCCTGAGCAACACCAGGGCCATTTCCTACTGGGAATGTGCTGCACAGCTCTTTCATTTTTACTTTCTCTTAACAACTGAGTATTCTGTTCTCACTGTCATGGCCTATGACCGCTATGTGGCCATCTGCAGACCCCTGCACTATGGGACCATCATGGGCAGCAGAGCTTGTGTCAAAATGGCAGCAGCTGCCTGGGCCACTGGTTTTCTCTATGCTCTCCTGCACACTGCTAACACATTTTCCATACCACTCTGCCAAGGCAATGTTGTGGAGCAGTTCTTCTGTGAACTTCCCCAGATCCTCAAGCTCTCCTGCTCAGAAACCTACCTTAGGGAACTTCAGCTTGTTGTGATTAGTATTTTTTTACTCTTTGATTGTTTTGTTTTCATTGTGCTGTCCTATGTGCAGATCTGCACAGTTGTGCTGAGGATGCCCTCTGAGCAGGGCCAGCACAAAGCCTTCTCCATGTGCCTCCCTCACCTGGCCGTCGTCTCCCTGTTTATCAGCACTGCATTTTTTGCCTCCCTGAAGCCCTCTTCCTTCTCCTCCCCACTTCTGGATCTGGTGGTGACTGTTCTGTACGCAGTGGTGCCTCCAGCAGTGAACCCCCTCATCTACAGCATGAGGAACAAGGAGCTCAAGGACGCACTGAAGAAACTCGTTCAACTGCTACTACTTCAGCAGCAATAAGCTGCCCATCTCTCCTCACAAGGAATTTCCAATTTACCTGGGCAACTCTTGTGCTTTGGGCATTCTATATGTGATAATTCCGTTTGTAAATGCTTGAATTCATCCCACTTCTCCAGCAGCACAAACCCTGTCTGTCTGACCTGGAAGCCTTCCGTAAATCTGTGTAGCACTGTGTCCGGGCAGGCCTCCCTGCCAGCATGTCTGCAATAAAAGGGGATTTCCTGAGGACAGTGCCTGAAGTTTGGGCTCTTCTTCCCAAGCTGGAGCCAAGAATGTGCTCAGGGAGTTGCACCCGAAAAGGCCCTTTGCTGTGCTTGGCTTTTCCGTGGGCTAAGGGGCATGAGCTCATAGGGTGATGTGTTTGGGCAGGAGGGCTGGAGTCAGCTGTAACTTGTGGGTGCCCAGTGTCCCTGGAGCAGGTGAGTGGTCAAGTGGTGTCTCCTGGGGACTGTCTGCCATATTACAGGGCTGGTGAGAGATGTGCATGCTTCTGGAAGGGAATATGGAGCCACCCCGAGAGCACAGGGGATCTCGTGGGACAGCATGTGCCTGGGATGGGCAGTGAGTGGAGACTCCCAAAACCAAGTGGAGTCCCCCAAAGGTAAAGGGCTAAACCGAAGAATGCACTGAATGAGAGCTCAGAAATCTCAGGATAAGCAGTGGGGACCCAGCAGGCACAGGGAAGGGAGTGTCCCTCACCACCCTCAGCCTGGACTGCTTTGCTGGGTGGTCTGGGGAGAGGGCAGGGGAGGTGGGGAGAGCTGGGGAGGGGCTGAGATGGGCAGGAAAGGGCCTGGGAGGGGCAAAACGCCAGCAGGCAGCTCCTGTGTGTGAACAGCAGTGTGGGAGCACCCACCAGTGTGCTTGCAGGCAAATGGAGGTCTCCTGGGAAAGGCACCAGGACATGGAGGGTGCAGAAGAGAAGAGCCCAGGGTGTTCCCTGTGTTGCATGGACGCACTGGGGAAGCTGCTCCACAGCCATCATCCCGGACCAGCCCCTCACATGGCCCCTTTCCACTGCTGGCTGCTCACCTCAGCTGTGGGGTGGTGCATGGCCAGCTCCGTCCTCCTGCAGGTCTCCATATCCCGATGGAGGGGAAAAGGCCAGCCTTGCATGGTCACTCTTCTGCACCAGACCGCAGCAGATCTGGGAGCACGGCTGTCTGCTAACAGCCGTGGGGGGTCCACCCGGACTGGTCAGGGGCCGGGTGCTTGGATCCCCCAGAATCTGGGGAATCATTTCATAATCATTGAATAATATTCCAGCCCTTTCCATGTGCGATGGCTCTGGTTCCATCTCCAGCTGAGTTCTGGCTTTCCTCACTCCATCCCTGTGTGCACGGACAAGGTCTCAAAGCTCTTCCTGGGCAACCTGTCCCCCTTCCACCCTCTGTGCACTTCCATTCTGGCACCTTGAGTGTTGGTGGTGCTGCTAGGGCGGAGGTGGAATATTACCCGTCGTAGTTCTTCAAGGAGATCCCTGGGGAAAAGCTGTGCCCAGCCCTGGCTTCATGCTGAGCCCCAATGAGGCAAAGGGATGCTGCCCTCTCCCAAGCCACCCTGGCAGTGCACTGGACAGGTGATGCCTTTGTGGGCAGCCAGGCTCCAGGTTCAGGCTGGATGCCAGCTCGAGCGTAGGAGTGCTGGGATTTTCATGGGCTTCCAGTGGTGAAGGCAAGTGGGCACATGCAAGTGCAAAGGCTGGGGGTGGAAAAGGCAGTGTGGGGCTGGTGAAGGCCCTCCCTCTGCTCCCCATGGTGAGGAGAGTCCTCAGGCAATGCTGAGCTTCACTTTGGCCACCAGGAGGGGAGCACAGGGCAGGGCAGAGGAGGCAGACAGAGCCTCTCAGGATGCCAGAGGGAGTTTTCCAAAGCCCAGCACTGAGCCAAGGACCTTTGCATCTTATCCCTGATGCTGCCCCAGTCAGGCTCGCTCTGCCCTGCCTGAGGAGCTCTCATCCCTGTGCCGGCCATGCTGGAGCAGAGGCTGAGGAGCTGGAGGTGCCTCAGGCCAAGCTGTGCCAGCCCCGGGGAGCTGGCCCCGAGCACAGGGCAGGCCAAGACCCTCCTTGCATGTCCCATCCTTCTGGGAGGGCAGCACAGTGATGGGGAAAACAGCCTGTTCCTGCCCAGGGGCCGTGCGGGACCTTTTGCAAGGGAGACGAAGGCAACAGCCTCTGCGCTGCACCTGCACCATCTGTGCCCCCTCCATGAGGCCCCTGCTGCTTCCCTGCCCACCCCTGCCCCTGCTTGGCCTGTTGCCCCCTTGCTCCCAGCCCCTGGCCCCTCTCCTGGCAACGTGGGGACCAATTCTGCAGGCAGCAGCTCCCTGGCCTTCCCCACCTCTCTCCACGTCGGGGATCCAGCACCAGCCAGGCAACAAGATGCCCGCTCAGACACAGAGATGAGCAAGCGTGGGACAGGACAAGGGCTCTTGCTGCTCCCAACAACATCCTCTTTGTAGCAGGAACCCAGATGCAAATGCTGCTTAAACACTTGAGCCGGGATACAGAAACACTTGCTCTCGTAACTATGCATCGTCAAATCAGACCCCAAGTGGCTGCCCTCACTTTTTCATTCAGCTGTTCGTCTGCGTGCAGTGTTACGTGGGTAGGGGCTGAAATCTGAAGCCCTCCTTACACCTTTGAATTGGCTTTCAGGCAAGAGTTGCTGTGGGGATATGCGGTCACCTTTTATACCTACAACCTTCTCTGGGATCTGCTTGGATCCCAGCTTCCCTTGCCAAGGCTTTCTTGCCTGTAGTGAGGCGGGCAGGTCTGAGGCAGAGATGGGGAGTCAGGTCAGCAGGACGAGGACAGGGCAGGTCAGCAGCCGAGAGGTGCAGGCCAGGCACAGGCATGTCCACAGCGTAACTCAGGCCAGGCCCCAGGACAAGGAGAGCAGCTATCCAGCAAAGGGGAGGAGGCCCCACAATGACGCCAGTCACTCTTTGTCTCCCCTGCTGTATACACGCTATAGAGCACAGCAGGCCAGTGTGGAAGTGAGGAAAAGAAGCCCTGAAGAAAGAAAGTCCTGCTACCATTGGTAGACGTGTCTCCAGGAGGGCTGCAGCCCCCATGCAAAGGCTGAAGTGAGGAAATGTGGGCTGTGGTAGTGGGGGGTGGATGGTCCTGAGGAGCAGAGGGTCTGTCCCCACAGGCTGCGTCCAGACTGCCCTGCTGCATCCAGACCCTCCACTCCCGCTCCACTGTGAACAATGGAGCACAGTATGGGGAAGGGACCAGCCCACAGTGACGCCTGGCTGCCACCCTTGCAGAAGAGGGGTGTGAGATCACACCCTGGCTGTGGCCAGGGAAGCTGAGCTCTCCTAATGGACATGGTCTCACCCTGCCTGTACTCACCTGAGCTCCCTTGGTGTCATTGCCAAGAAAGACACTGCAAAGGGAAACTCTGCTCATTGCACTGGGGGGAAAAAAGAAGAGAAGCAGAAAGACCTGGGCAGCACATCCCCAGCAGGAGATGTCCCTGGTGTCCCACAGGGAATTAACCATGGATTTGGGGACAGTGGCGCAGATGGTGCCAAGGTCGAGGAGGGAGAGGTTAAGGAGGAAGAAGTACATGGGGGTGTGGAGGCGGTGGTCGCAGGCTACGGCTGTGATGATGAGGCCATTGCCCATGAGGGCAGCCAGGTAGATGCCCAGGAAGAGCCAGAAGTACAAGAGCTGCAGCTCCTGAATTTCTGTGAATGCCCAGAGGACAAACTCGTTGAGGGAGCTGCTATTGGACATTTGTTCCCTCCCGGCTGAGGGAGCTCTCTGAGAAAGAGGAGTCATTAATAAGTTAGGACAGACTTCTCTGCAGAAAATTTTCTCATAACCCCCCCCAAATGAACACACATTACCTCTCGC
The DNA here is from genome assembly GCF_036417845.1 of Apteryx mantelli. Taxonomy (NCBI): domain Eukaryota; kingdom Metazoa; phylum Chordata; class Aves; order Apterygiformes; family Apterygidae; genus Apteryx; species Apteryx mantelli. Next base: position 8,632,078 of record NC_090001.1, on the reverse strand, counting down.
CATCTCAGCACAACTGTCATTGAGCTCCATGGCTGGAGGTCTGGTCTGTGCTGCCTGAGGTTGCTGTGAGGAGCAGGGGCCTCTGCCCGTTGGCTCCAGAGGAGTCATCCCTGACCTACAGCACTGCATACATGGGAGCAGGGCTGACTCAACTTCTATATTCACCTTTTGAATCAGATTGAATCCACTGCTCACGTAGAAGGGCTCTCAGCATCTTCACTCCCAGTTCTAAACAATGTGAGTTCATTAAGAGTTTTAAGGATATTTTCCTTTCCTTTCCTTTCCTTTCCTTTCCTTTCCTTTCCTTTCCTTTCCTTTCCTTTCCTTTCCTTTCCTTTCCTTTCCTTTCCTTTCCTTTCCTTTCCTTTCCTTTCCTTTCCTTTCCTTTCCTTTCCTTTCCTTTCCCCTTCTCACACCCGAGAAGGCTTCTTGGAGACAGAAATCCTCAGCACTGCTACTGCACTCAGAGTGACCAGCTGTGATTCCTGAAAGGCAAGAGGATTCACTATAGCTTTAGTGCAGAGTGAGGAGAGCTGGTCTGACCATCCGTCTTCTTCCCAGATGCCCTGTGCTCGCACCGCAGAGGTGGAGGACAATTGCACTCATGTTACCCTAAAAAGAAACTGCACCACAGAGGAATCCAGTTCCAAAGCGCAGAGCAACCAACCCAGCACCCTTTCCCTGAGCATCTGAGGGACATCTCAGCACTCCCCTTCTAAGCAGGAGCACCTTGGACTCATTCCAGTTGCCCACAGGCAGCCTGCCAGCAGCATTTCTGTGGCCTCAGTATCTAGGCGGCTTCTCCATGGGGCACCTAGATAACACCAAGATGCAATGGGGGATCTGTGCCCTTCTGGAAGGCAGAGTGCAGCCCAGCTGGACACCCCAAGGAAACAGTGGAATGTCCTAAGATGGGGTGTCCTGAAGAGAGAGCTGGCTCATTCCCAGCCCCCCACACTGCATTGCCCAGAGCCCCACACGTTAGAGGGGGGCTTGGGCACCTCAGTGTTAAGGACACGTCTGCATGGCAGGACCCACAGGGTGAGTGTCTGAACTGCATTGGAAACCCCCCCTGCCCAGAGAGTCCAAGGGCAAGGACAAGGGCAGCATGGACAGGTGGGTAATGGAGAGCAATCCCATGATATCTCTGCTGAGGGAGGGAAGCAGAGGGAGCTGGGCCATAGCTGCAGCCCTGCAGCCCAAATATCTGCAAATGTCTTCAGCCTGGGGCACAGACAGGAGCAGGTGGAGATGCACAAGCTTTCACAATGCTGCCACATGGCTGGAAGAATGGAAATGTTGTGGAATCGCTCACACCACTGGAGGGCTGTGATGGCAGGCTACAAGCTCTTCAGGAGAGATTGTCGTGGAAGGTGAGGTGGGAGGATGCCCTTTGTGTGAAGGGGCAGCTCAGATGTATGGAGGTCTTGCCTGGGATGGAGCAGGGGCTGGGTGAGAGCTTGTGGGTGAGCATGAGTTTCAGACCACTCAGTTAGGCTGAGGAGGTGGATGCATCTCCTTGAATCAACGTGAGGAAGCCTGTGGATCACAGGGCCTGCTTCTTATGCAGGGAATTTCATGCCCCTGTCACAGCAGAGTGCAAGCAGCCCAGGAGGTTTCTGGAGGGTGTCAGGACATTGAGAGGGCTGACCACTACGACAACAAGGCTCTTCTTTGAAAGGTTGTGGAGATCGGAGGAGGTACCAATGACGAGAAAAAGGAAGATGTTGTGGCCATCTGCCAAAAAGGCCACAAGGACAACCCGGGCGGCTGCAGGCCATTCTGCCTCACTTGAGTGTGGAGTGTGTCATGGAGAGATTCATCTTGGATCACCTTTCTGGGCACATGAAGGAGAAGAAGGTGACTCGGAACAGTCCACACAGATTAAGTGAAGGGAAATCATTCCCGACCAACCTGATTGCCTTCTGTGATAAAAGACCAGTCTTCTGGAGTAGCGGAGAGTAGTGGAGGTCCCTTACCATGATTTTAAGCAAGCTGTTTGACACTGTCTCCCACAATATTCTTGTATACAAGAAAGGCGTTGTGATAGGCTGGGAAGACAACCAGATGGTTAAAAAGCTGGTTGGATGACTGAGCTCAGAGGGTTTTCAGGAAGGGGTCATTCTTTCCCTGGAAGCTGCTGACAAGTGGAGTATGAGGGGTCTCTACTGCCACCTGACCTGTCTAACAGGTTCATCAGTGACCTGGAGGAGGCAACTCTCATCACATTTGAGATGACACCTCATCAGGCAGAGCAGTCACATGCTTGAGGGCTGCCATTGGGAGGGACCTCAGCAGGGAGGAGGAATGGGCTATCGGGATTTTTGTGAAATTCAAGCAGGACAAATGCCAGCTCCTGCGCCTTGCATAGACCAACACCCTGAAGTGATACAGGCTGGGGAGTCCCTGGCTGGGCAGCAACTCAGCAGAAAGCACCTGGGAGACGTTGTGGGCAGGGAGCTGAATGCAAGCCAGCAGAGTTCCTTGGCAACCATGGAGGCCACAGTACCCTGGCCTGCATGAAGCAGAACAAAGCCAGGAGATGGAGGGAAGTGATTATCCCCCTCTACTCTGCCTCGTTAGAGCACATGTAGATACTGCATCCATTTGGGGGCCCTGTAGAAGAGCACTACTGATCATTCTGAGTGATTTCAGTTGCAGGTCCCTAAGGTGATTGGGGGCTGGAGCACTTGTCCTGTGAGGAGAGGCTGAGGGAACGAGTTTGTTCAGCCTGGAGAAGGGAACGCTTTTGGAGCGACTCGGAGCAGCTTCCCAACTCAAGGTTGCCACCCATAGTGAACCAGGCTTTTACAGGGATTCATGGCAGGAGAATGAGAGAATGAATCAAGACTTAATGATGAAGGACTGCTTGTCCGGAATGGACCTAAATGACTGGAGCCCTCATCACCCTGGTTGGAGCTGATAGCTGAGCCTGCTGTGAGAAGGAGGTAGGGCTAGAGACAACCTGAGGTCCCTTCCAGCCTGAAGCATTTGGCATTTCCTTCCACCCCAGGTCTTCTTCTGTTGACCTTGGAGAAAACAGTCTGCTTACTGTCTTGTCCTGCTCTGGTCAGAGGAGTTCAGATTCAGGGCTGCTTGGCACGTACCCCCACATAGCCCTGGGCTTTCATTTGCTTCACCTTTCATTGCATTCTCCCCTCTTTTCCACCTTACAAGCTCTTCTCCTTTACCACCCTGATCTCCTCCCATACAGTCAGACCACCTGTGTTTACCCTGTCCCCATTGACCCTGCTTTTGCTGCCTTTGTACCTTCCTTGGCCTTCTCCGAGATGGTTGCCATGCTCATTTCCACCATTGCCACCACTTCCTTTAAAATAGTACCCCCTTCATTATCTGTAGTGTCCTGCAGCTCGTCATGCTGTTATCCTGTGAGAGGCCTGGCAAGACGGCATGAGGCATCTGCACGCACACATTCAGAGCTGACAGAAAGGGGCTTGAGTGGAGAGGGAGCTGCAGAAGCTTGGAGATAAGGCCAACAGAAGCCTGCTGAAGTTGTGCAAGGGGAAGTGGCAGGTGCTGCCTTGGGGGAGTGACCCTGAGGAGAAGGGCCTGGACATTACGAGGGATGCCATATGAGCCTGTGGTGCGTGCTCACCACAGATGAGGCCAGCTGCATACGGGACTGCATCAGGAAGCGTCTGGCCACCCAGACAAGGACAGTTACTATCCCCCGTTGACTCAGCACTGGCGTGGCCACATCTGGAATCATGTGTGCCAGTGTGGGATGCCCAGTGCTGGAGGAATGGGGAGGACGTGGAGAGGGTCCAGAGGAGGTCTGCCAAGATGGGGCGCGTTGCCTGCAGCACATGACCCGTACAGGGAGGCTGAGGGACCTGGGCTACATTATCCTGGTGAAGTGGAGACTAAGGGCAGTAGAGGCCTTGTTTCCTCCTCCTCCCTCCCAGGGAGTGCCTGGAAGGTGCCGTCTCATTGTCCCTAACTCAGCGTGGCACCCCCCCCCCACCCTCACACTGCCCCCACAGAGAGGCGTGAGCACAGTGTGAGGGAAGGGATCACCCTTCCCATGGGCTGGGTGTCAGTGCTTGACTATGTTGTATGATAAAACACATCAAGGGTGACTTGGCATCAGAGTCACCTGCACATTTCCTTTGCCTACCTGTAAACAGGGCCTCCAACTTTCTGCTCTAATCAGCCCCCAGGGAGGCTCTGTGAGTAACAGCCCTCAGGGGGACCCATTAATGCTCCTAGAAGCTTTGAGGTTTGCTTCTGAATTCAACTTCTTGAGAGGTTTGTTCAGTCTCTTCGCAGAATCTGACATTCATAGACTCAGCACCTAATACACCCGAGGGATCATTAAAATGCAAAAAGCCCTGACAAGCCCTTTCTATCCCCATAATTTCCTTCAGTTCTTCAGTTCTCGAGTGGCTAATTGGAGAGGTTTCAGGAGTGTCTTTACAAGAGGAAGATTTCAATGAGAACCTACAAAAAAAAAAAGGGAAGGGATTTCTGCTTGCAACGTTTTCTTTACTTTTCAGCTTACAGAATAAGTGATAGCCACATTCTCCAGCTCATAGTGACTCAGAGGGTCTCCTAAGGAATCGTGATGTGTGAGAAAAGCAGCATTTCTGACAGGAGACATGTACGAACAGCTTTGCTCCTCACCTCCCCAGCCCTGCCATTTCTCTCATCAGCCACTGGGGACCTACCTCACTCTTGTTAAAATCGAAGCTTTCTTTCACTCACGTCTGTAGCTGAATGTTACAGCTCCTGTGCACCAATTCCCACCTGCTTTCCTTCGAGAACTAGCTGCAAATAGACACAGAAGGGTTCTTCTTTATTGGGATCCAGCAAAAGTAAAACATGATGGAGTTGAATGAAAAACAAAATAAACTCCTAAACTGTGTTTCAAGTCCAGGCTGCCTCCAGGGAGGTGCACTTTCCACAAGGGATAGCCTTAGTAGAAATGTTTTAGACAGATTGATAGGAAAGGATAGAGGGAAAACACAGTTAACGCATTGTCTAAAGAGACAATTAGCCTCCTGAAAGATGAGGCAAGCTTTACACTCCCCGAACATCAGAGCAGCACCTAGAGAGAGCAGAGGTGTCTGAATGAATAAAGAGAAAGGAGAGAAGGAAAAGTGGGAAACAAGGGAAAGTGCCTATGTCCAGAGAGTCTGCTGCAAAGATGACTTTAGAAATGATAAATTTAGTCAGGAGGTGGGGAAATATGTGAAAGCTTACTGAGATTAAGTCCTTAGCATAACAGACAAAGCAGTGGTACACCAGCTTGAAGGGTAGATAGAAATTTCTTCTCCTGAGATTCACAACCTTCCTGACAATTTCCATTGTTTCATCATGGGAAAACATGGACATTTTTATTACAATGAGTCAGTCTCCAAATCCAATCCCCACTGACTAATCAACTTGGCAGACAGGGTTTGTGCCTCTGGAGAAGTGGGATCAATTCAAGAATTTGTGTACAAATGACTATCACAGGCAGAATGCCCAAAGCACAAGAGTTGCCCGAGGTAAATTGGAAATCCCTTGTGAGGAGAGATGGGCAGCTTATTGCTGCTGAAGTAGTAGCAGTTGAACGAGTTTCTTCAGTGCGTCCTTGAGCTCCTTGTTCCTCATGCTGTAGATGAGGGGGTTCACTGCTGGAGGCACCACTGCGTACAGAACAGTCACCACCAGATCCAGAACTGGGGATGAGAGGGAAGAGGGCTTCAGGCAGGCAAACAAGCCAGTGCTGATAAACAAGGAGACCACGGCCAGGTGAGGGAGGCACATGGAGAAGGCTTTGTGCCAGCCCTGCTCAGAGGGGATCCTCAGCACAACTGTGAAGATCTGCATGTAGGACAGCACAATGAAAACGAAACACCCAAGGAATAAACAAATACTAATCACAATAAGCCCAAATTCCCTGAGGTAGGAGTCCGAGTAGGAGAGCTTGAGGATCTGGGGAAGTTCACAGAAGAACTGCTCCACAGCATTGCCTTGGCAGAGTGGTATGGAAAATGTGTTAGCAGTGTGCAGCACAGCGTAGAGAAAACCAGTGGCCCAGGCAGCTGCTGCCATTTTGACACAAGCTCTGCTGCTCATGATGGTCCCATAGTGCAGGGGTCTGCAGATGGCCACGTAGCGGTCATAGGCCATGACAGTGAGAACAGAATACTCAGTTGTTAAGAGAAAGTAAAAATGAAAGAGCTGTGCAGCACATTCCCAGTAGGAAATGGCCCTGGTGTTGCTCAGGGAATTGGCCATGGATTTGGGGACAGTGGCAGAGATGGTGCCAAGGTCGAGGAGGGAGAGGTTGAGGAGGAAGAAGTACATGGGGGTGTGGAGGCGGTGGTCGCAGGCTACGGCTGTGATGATGAGGCCATTGCCCAGGAGGGCAGCCAGGTAGATGCCCAGGAAGAGCCAGAAGTGCAAGAGCTGCAGCTGCCGCGTATCTGCAAATGCCAGGAGGAGGAACTCATTGAAGGAGCTGCTGTTGGACATTTGCTGATGCTGGTCATGGGGGCCTGTCCAAGGAGGAGAAGACAGGGACAAATTAGAGCAGTCTTCTGGGAGACAAACCCTTTGCCTTCCTCACAGAACCTCCCACTTTTCCTCTCTCCTGTACCTTCGTTCAGCTCCCTGGCTTGAGCTCCGCTTTGTGCTGCCTGAGTGTGCCATGCAGAGCAGGGGCCTCTGCTAACGATTTCCAGAGGAGTCAGTGCTGCTCTGCTGGGGGGTGTAAATGGAGGAAGGTGACAAACATTTCCAGTTCTTTGGTGGGGATAGGAGGGGTTTGGGCTCCATGAGCTGACCTAAGGACACTCAGTCCGGTGACCCAGTGGGAATAGTCTCTGTTTACCAGAAGGAGAGCGGAATAGAGCACTTGGACCAACCAATAAACCCCTACAATGGAAGAAGGCTCTGGGGAGATGGGCAAGGGGCATGTGCCCATGAAGCTCAGGGGATAAGGTAGTGTGTCACTGACCACAGCTGTTGCACAGAAAGCTGACTTTATCTCAACGCAAAAGGGACCATGACTGGAAGGTAACCTTGGTTTTAGATAAACAGCTATGTCAGTTCAGTGGATCAAGTGACTACACCCCAACTGAGTGGATCAGCTGGTGTCAGTGTTTTCCCCTGAGTCCATCAAAAGAGTGTGAATGTCTCCCTCAGTTTGCCAGACCAGCATGGGGGGGGAGTGTATTCGTGGCTCAGCCCAACACGGAGTATAAAACCTGAACAACTAACAAAAGAACTTGGCAGAGAGCAATAGGATTGAGCAGGTTTCATCACATGTCTTCCTTCCCGGCGACTGGGGATGCCCAACGTTGTGATGGTGAGCACAGGACAGAAACCAATAATGGGGATCACACTGGTATTGTGATTGAACTGATACTGCAATTGCTCTATTTTGCTAAGAGTAACTCACACTTGTATTGTGATTTCAGGATATTGCTGTGTCACTCTGCTAAATCAAAAATCCTGTGTAACGTCCAATATCTTCAAAGAAGTAAATGTTGATATTCAACATTACACCGTCCATGTGTGGAATAGCTAAAAGAACCTGGTCAGAGAGGATTGGACTCTGACAAGCTCTCCTGGCAGCTGTCTTGGAAAGGGAAGATCCTTGTGAGGCATTCACCTCCCCCAGCCTTGACCTCCTGAACACAGGTGTTTGTATCTGAAGCAGCCACACCAGCTCCCATTCTAGCAAGGCAAGGAAACTCTCACGTGAAGGCAGCAGGTGCCCGACCCTTTCTGGACGTCTCCGTTCCAATGCGATATACCCTCTCCTCACACCAATATACCATCTGCTCATCAGCAGAGACACAGGGGACTGGCTCAGAGGAAGGTGTCTGCATCAGAGGGACTGACCATGACTTGCCCAAATCCTTCCTCCCATGCTGATTCCATTTGCGGTTCCCTCTCATTCCCTGCCCATCTCACTGCCTGGAGCTCTCCCTGCTGGCAGCTCCTTCTCTATCCCAATGTCTTTTCCCTGACGGTGCTCACAGACCCCATCCCACCCTCTGCATGCTCAGTTCTGCCCAACAGAAACCTACTGGGACAGGGTGCTGGGCAGAGGCATTGCTGTGCTCAAAGGTCCTGAGGAGCAGGTCAGAAAATCCCTGACGAGGCCATAAAGGTGATGCTGGTGCTGCCTGTAGGCTGAGGTGGAGCTGAAGGGGTTTACTGAGCTTTCTCACAGACTGTGTGATCTCTGAGAGGGAAGGTTTGAGAGTCTCAGTTCCTTCCCAAACCAGAAAACTCTTTCCTGTTCTCCCACTCCCCAAATAAGCGAACTCAAAGCACACAGCCTAGAAGGAAAGCTCCTTCCCTTTCAAGTAGCCCCTGCCTTGACCTTCCTTTTGAAAAGTGCCCTCCAGAAATGTCCTCAGGGTGAGCTGGAGCTGTGAGCAGCCCTGACCCATGCACCACCCTCTCCACAGCACACTCAGCCTGCCCTGATGGGCTCTCTCCTCCCACCCAGAGCTTCTCCCCGCAGCGCTGTGGGGAGTTTGCTGGGCAGGCTGAGTGCTGACCCTCGCAGGCAGCAGACTCACTGCCCGGGGCACACAGCACCCTGGGGTGCAGGAACACTGCTCTGAATGGCAGCCCTGGCTAGACCTGTGGCACACCCTGGCTTCACACCCATGCAGCTCTCCCTGGCAGAAGGCAGCAGGACACCCTGTCCCTGGCATGCTGTGGCAGGGAATCCCCTCCTGCACTCTGGAGAAGTCAGGAGAGCAATCCTCAAGAAAACTCTCTGTTATGGGCTGAGTTTAGAAGACCCCTCCAGCAACAGCAGTAGCATTGCCCTGCAGCCAGAGGCTTACCGTGCAAAGGGCTGGGAAGATTCCTTCCACAAGGAGCTCTCCTCTGGCCTCCCACTCCACACTCCCTTTCACTTCTCTCTGCCTTCTCTCATGGATGTCAGCAAGAGCAGGCAGTGCCCACAGCCCTGCTGCTCTTGACAGGGGAGCTGCTCCTGCAAAGAGTTGTCTCCCAGCAGTGCTGCCACATTGCCAGGAGCTCTCTCCATCCCAGGAGCCTGCCTCTGCTCAGCAACAGGGGTCCAGTTGAAGGCGTGAATTTCTCTCTCCCTTGTGCTTCCTCCTCCTGGGACACGGTCACTGAAGTAGACTGAAAGAATCACCTATGGGCCTTTTCTAAAGAATGGAGAGAGACCCATTGCAGCATTGCAATTTGTCTCATCAGACAATGGTCATCTAGGACACATGGAAATGTCCCACTCTGGAAGACCCTATTCCCATCTCTTAACTAGGCAGGACACCTAGAAAAGGGGCAAGAGGGGATTTCAATTCTCCATGGCTCAGGTATTGATTCAGACACGTCAATCTGTGCTTCTCATGCTGGTTTAGAAGCCCCTGGGATGGAGTGGGATTCAGAGCCCTTCTGGGCACTCCACAAACACACAGGAGGTGGGATTCCCCTTTCACAACCTGGAATGGGCACAACAAAGATGCCGGCATGCGAGCTCCCTCTCTAAGCTCCCATGATAATCACTGGAGAGGCAGGGGAGTAGCCAGCTGCCCACACACAAACACGTGGTGACATCTGAAGCGAGAGAGGTGGTGCAAGGCATATGCCAGTGTCTGCTGGCTCTGATGGAGCAACCGTGAGACCCCATCCCTTTGCAGGCACTATGTTCAGTGATACCTTGGGTGTCAAGCACAACCATATGTCTCCAGCACATACCGCATGGGACCTGCCTGTGTCCAAACAACTGAATCCCACTTCTGTCTTTAGGTGAAGTCCATCCCCGTGTGCAGCATAGAGCTGCACATCACACCAAGGGCTCTACTCATGTCCCTGCACGCTTAACACCTTCTAGCTCTCCTCTCCCTGAGCCTCTTCCCACTCCCACATGATATGAACAGGGACTGTGCTAATGATGTCCACAGCATGGCTGCATGGCAGGCTGTGTAGGCTCAAGAAATTTTTCAGGGGCACCTTCTCCTTCCTGGACATCGATTTAACTCCATCAAAGGCGCCAAGGTGCTGCAGAGGTAGCTCAGGCAGCAAACCCTTCTCCTGCCATTCCTGCACAGCACAGCTCTTTTTCTCCCTGGCCTTGCGCACTGTAGGCATTGCTCTCTTAGTGGGAACCTCCTTTCACCACTACATGTGTTTCACCAGACTGCAGTGCTCTGATGGCATGCTACAAGTCACTCTTCAGCAGTGACTGTGAGGGCAGATGATGGGGGGGATGCCCTCTGTGCGAAGAGACATCTGGGATTTGTGGAGCTCTTCCAAGGGAAGGACAAGGTGCTGGATGGGAAAAGGTGAGTGAGCATGGGAGTAAGGGTGACCTTGCGATGGGAGTTACAGTTCACCCGATCAGGGCGAGGAAGTGGACGCAGGCTCCTTTAAGCAAGCTGAGGAAGTCTGTGGCACACAGGGCCTGCTGCTTATGGAGGGACTTTAATCCCCCTGGCATGCAGTGGAAGGGCAAAGCACAGGGTGAAAGCAGTGCAGGAGGTTTCTGCAGGGTGGAAGGGCAAAGCGCAGGGTGAAAGCAGTCCAGGAGGTTTCTGTAGGGTGTCACGGACACCTTCTTAGCACAGCTGCCAGATGGGCTAAGAAGGGCGACGCTCTCCTGCATCTGGTACTCGCAAACAAGGAAGAACTGATCAGGGAGGTGACCATCAGTGGAAACGCTGGCTGCAGGGACCATGAAAGAGTGGAGTGCCACATCCTGAAGGCAGGGAGGAAGGACAGCAGCAGAGTACAGACTCGAGACTTCAGAGGAGCAGACTTTGGCCTCTTTGAGGACTGCTGGGGGATCCCATGGGAGTCAGCTCTGAAGGACACAGGAGCTCAGGAAAGCCAGCAGGCCATTAAGAACCATATCCTGGGGTGCATCAGGAAGAGTGCTGCCATCAGATCAAGGGAGGGGATCCTCTCCCTCTCCTCAGCCCTGCTGAGGCCACATCTGGAGTACTGTCTCCAGTTCTGGGTTCCCCAGTACAAGAGAGACATGGCACTACTGGAAAGAGTCCAGCAGAGGACTACAAAGATGATTAGGGGACTGGAGCATCTCCCCTATGAAGAAAGGCTGAGAGAGCTGGGCCTGTTTAGCTTGGAGAAGAGAAGACTGAGAGAGGATCTTATGAAGGTATGCAAATATCTGAAGGGAGGGTGTCAAGAGGAGGGAGTCAGACTCTTTTCAGTGGTGCCCAGCGACAGGATGTGAGGCAACAGGCACAAACTGAAACACAGACAGTTCCATCTGAACATGAGGAAAAACTTCTTGACTGTGAGAGTGACAGAGCACTGGAACAGGTTGCCCAGAGAGGTTGTGGAGTCTCCTTCTCTGGAGATATTCAAAACCTGCCTGGACGCAATGCTGTGCAACGTGCTCTAGGTGACCCTGCTTGAGCAGGGCGGTTGGACTAGATGATCTCCAGAGGTCCCTTCCAAACTCAACCATTCTGTGATTCTGTGATTCTGTGAACAGCACCCACCAAGCGCAAAAATGGTCCATACCAATACTCAGTAAAACCAGTAGACATCTCAGCACAACAGCTGGACTAAACAGTGTATTGTTGTCAAGCAAAGTAGGGTTGCTGTTCAAGAAGCCAAAGCTCCTCTAGGATATACACTTGCAGTGGTTGTGAAGGTGTCACAAAGGGGTGATGCGCTTCACTCATAAGAGGGAAGCAGCACTATGTTTATTGAGGTAATAAGGCGACTTAACAAAATTCAATCAGAAATAAGAATGATTTCACGAGGTTCGATTGGCAAAGTTCACTCAGTTATTTACTGCATGAAGGACAGGGTCAGATGCACATGCAACGGAAACCCTCCCATTGAGTCATGAGGTTCAGAAAGGAGCCCCTTGCTTTCCAAACTCCCTCAGAGAGGAACCTACGTGCGGCTTGATCCAATCTTAGTCTCAGACTTGGTCAACGGTTGAAGTCTAAGGGATTATGTGCACAGTTAATCAGAGATATAACTCAGCAAAGTTTTGTGAAGTTTTGCAGTGTTTCAGCATGCTATTAATCACTTACTGAGGATCTGTCGTTGGTAAGGAATCTCTCAACCTTGAGGAGGAACGTTGAGAGGCGTCCCTGCTCAAGAGGAGGTTCTGCAGTGCAGCCCGCTGCCATGCAGGAGAGCTCAATGGGCTCTGGGCTGCCCCCTAGTTATGGGGGTGGGGGGACATGATTGACTCATAGTCATATTTGCATGCTAGACAGGCCTTAGTTGGTGCATGCTCAATTAGCCCCTGCATACATGCTGTTTACAGGGAGGTCAGGTTGAGGGGGAGAGAGCACATCAGTGGGGCAGGGGGAAAGGAGCACACCGTCACAGCACGTTTGCTCTTTTATGGCACATCATCTCTATCTTAAGCATCGCACACTGAGAAACCTTGCTGAGGACTTTTACAAGCAAAGAGCCTGCTTTGGTGCCCAAAGGAGGAAGGTTCTCTCCTCTCCCATGTTCTCCTACATCCTGCTTCTCCAAAAAGAGGGACCCACAGGAGAAACCAGTCTTGAGGCTCACCAAAGCATCTCAACGTGTGGCCACGCTTTGTGCTGTTTCAACCCACAGGACTTTGAGCCTGGTCCTGTAAAAATGCCAAGCCCCAAAACAACCTCCAACTCCCCGATTCCTGCAGAGATCGGCCTAGTGCAGCGACCTGCCAGTGCAGGGGTGCAGAAGTGACTTCTCTAGTTCCCCATTTTAGGTATTTCACTGCCTTTGGCAACATCTGCAGATGTTCCTCAAGCAGTTATCAGAAAAATTTGGAAAATTCCTGGGGTGGAGGGAGGTGACTGCTTTCCAGGATGTGAGGGGAAATCTCTCTGCTCTCTCCCGGCTCTGCCATGTCCATGGCACTGACCTGCCGAGCCCCCACATGACACGAGCTGAGGTCACAGTGGGATGTGCTGCATCACAGGCAGGTCTTCTCGGTGGCATGGGTGGGGGCCCTCACGTCCCTGTGAGGCCCAGTCTCAGACTTGCTTGTGCAATACCCACAGCTGCCCACGCTGTTAACTTCAAAAACTGCTGGGGATCCTAGGCTGTGGCGGTGGCTAGACACGGCTGGGGGCTGCCGTGAGAGCCCTGCCTGAGGGTCCCCTCAGGCTCCAATGGACAATGTGGCAGCCAGGACTCCTGGGTCCTGGCGCTGGGGCTGCCATGAGCCACAAGGCTTCTGTGGGGCCAGCTCCATGACCTCGTGGGTGTGGGGGAGGGGGTGGGCAATCCATGGCCAGGTTTCCCTGGGAGTGGGTCCCCTTTGGGGTCTGGCTCTGAGAAGAAAGGCGTCCTGGGTCCCAGAGGCTGCGGTGGCCTGCAGCTCCCGTGGGATCCACAAGAACCTGCTGGAAATGTCCATATACAAAAATGAAGCCTTCGCCTTGTAATAACCCCAAGTGCTCTGTGTGTTTGAGAAAACCTCTGTTCCTTCCCTGTGGATCTTTTTATGCTTCCAACTCAGCAAAGCATGTTTTGAGCTCAGAGATGCCATCTTGAGATGGTCATAGCCCCTCTCATCCTGCAAATCATGCTCAAACCTCTGCACCCAAAAGACAGCATGTTGGGGAGAGCATCTTGCCAACAGGTGGGGGATGCCCACCTGGCCGCTGCCCAGCCCAGCTGAGCACACAGCAAGGGCTGCCGAGCCCCGGGGCTGCGTGGGGAGAGGGATGGGACAGGAGGGGTGAGAGGACACTGCCCTGCCCTGCCCTGGGGGCAGCAGAACACTGTCCGCGGATTCCAGGACCCCGGCCATCCCCAGGACCCCCATGCCTGTGCCAGGGCTACCACAAGCACAAGGCCCAGCGCTGCCCCCCTACAGTCCCCCCTGGCCCCCCGGGTGCAGGGCAGCCAGCAGCCCCGCGTGACCCCTGTGGCAGAGCACAGCCCCACTGGGGTAGCGGCCGCGCTCCGGGGCCCCGCACTGCCTGGCCACACGTTGCCATTCTGCCCCCATGCCCAGCGTGCCCCGGCCCCGTGCTGCTGCCCACAAGATGGCACCTAACTGTGGGGGTAGGGGGCAGAATGGGCCGCCAGGGCAGGAGGGCCCAAGGTTGCCATGGCACTGCCCCAGTGCAGCCCTTCTATTGGCTGGCATGAGGAGGAGGGCAGGCATTGATTTCACTGATGGCTCTGACAGCCAATTGCAGTCCAACTTTTGGAAAAAATAAAAGACCTGAAAGAGAGAAGTGGAAGAGGAGCAAGAGCAAAGCAGGCGAGAAGCAAGCGGGAGAGAGAGCGGGTGCGGGTGGGTTTGGTGGGGGCTGCGGGCGCATTCAACTGCCGGCGGGTGCCCTCCCGCCGGGGCGGGGCCAGCAGTGCTGGCGATGAGGCAGCTTTGCTGCAGGAGCTGCAGCAGGGGCTGGTGGGGCCGTGAGCAGGGGACAGAGCGACGTGGGCCAGAGCGGGGAGCTGCTCTGCAGCCAGACATGGCGGCCTGCCCCGAGCAGCTGGGCTGGGGCAGCTCAGTGGGGTTTGGGTGCAGGAACCTTTGGCCCTGTGGTGGGTCTGGGATCCATGTTAAAGCATTTCCCTGAGCTGCTGCTGCCAGCACAGCCCCAGGTGCTGCTCCGAGCTGCGTTTGGGAGCTGCTGGGCAGAGAGTGAGCAGGCTGCTGGTGTCCTTGCAAGGTGCCCTTCCAGGTGGTCTCTTCTGTTCTGAAAACGGAATTTCCGAGTGTCTCTGAGAGAGGCTGTCCCCGCATGTCATGCCGTGCCTTAGTCGGTGTTTTTGCTCCAGGCCTCTTGCTTCTCCCCGAGACCTGTGAGCCTGGCAGCAGCGTGAAGGGTGTTTCCAGAGCAGCTCTGTAAGTGGGAGCTGTTTTGCTTGTGAAGGGCCTTGAAAGTGGAAGAACGGCCAGTCCTCCCACTTGCTGTTGTTCTTTCCATCCTCCTAGGTCAGGATGAAGAGTTGCTGAATTGTGGCTCTGCTGGTTTCACCAGCCAAGATGCCCTGGCCTGAGTCCTTCCGCGTGTCTCCAATTCTCAGGGCATAGAACAGGAGAATGCTTGTTGTCCTGGATGTGTAGAGGATTTGCTGGGATTGTTCAGCATTGAGAAAGGAACTTGACTTCTGAGTTGTGGGAAGGCTTCTCCCTCTGCCTGGGACTTGAGGCCCTGCTGTCTTCAGGTTCATGATTGCTGCTCCCATGCAACCCTCCCATTAGAAAATGTTGGCAAGAATTACTTGCAGGCCTTTTCGCAATTCCTAAGTTTTATGGGCTACGTGTAGCAACTACCTAGGCAAAAGGTAATGTTGTTTTGGGGTCGTAACTGGTACCTGAGGGGTGTTTTGCTCCCTCTGAAGCTTCATTGTGAAGCCACGAGGTGAATGAGGGAGGCCATTCAGGAGCTGGCTCAGCCTTGGGGAAGAGCAGGGGGAGCTGCAGGAGGCAACAGCCCCATGGTCAGGGTGTGGGCAGCGAGGTCACCACTCTCTGTGAGAGCTATGCCAGAAAATCACCAGTGTCAAATCAGTTCTTTGCAAGTAGCTGGTAGGCCAGCAGGAGGCACATGACTCAGCTGTTGATGATGAGGTCACTTCTGCCTGAGTTCCTGATAGTGCAGGTGGAGGAAGAAGGCTTGGCTGTTGCTTGTGAGGTCCCTTCTGACTGCTGACCTCATTGGGTAGCAGGAGCCATGTGGCTGGAGAGGTGATTGTGAGGACATTTCTACCTCAGCAGTTGATAGGGCAGCAGCAGCAGGTCCATGGCTGGGATCTGTGTTTTTGAGATAATTTCTGCCTGGGCAGCTGATAAGCCAGGATTTGTCTCATGGCTGGGGAACTTGTAGTGAGGTAATTTCTGTCTTAGAGGCTTCTAGGCCAGTGACCGACATGGCTGTGAAGGTGACTGTGAGGTCATGTCTTTCTGAGTGCCTGCTAGGCCAGCAGCAGGCAGTTAGGCATGTGGTGGGGGTATGCACCTGTGAGGTCACCTCTCTCTGAGCAGCTGATAGGTCCGGAGAAGACACATGGCTTGTATGTTGGTGGTGAGGTCACTTCTGGGTTTGTTGCATGTGCTCAGAGGAGGGATTGACCCCTGCAGAGCTCTACAGCAATACAGAAATGGAACTCATTAATCAGGCAGAAGTCGATGTTCCACATCATCTGGCACAAATTTGATTCCACTCCGTCATCATGAGTTATTACTGCTATATTTCAAATGTGGATGATGTTCTGTGGTGAACATGGACATGGAGTTGGACTTTCCACTTCTTCTAAGCAGAAGCTTGCAGCCTCCTCCCGGTCAGCTAGGGAGTCCAAGTAGACTTCTGAGGCTGCTAAATGAATGTAGTGCTGGTGTGAGCAGTGGTGTTAGTAATCTCTTATTGCCAGGGTGTGTGTGCTTTAGAAATTGCCCCTGTCAAAAGAGCAGGGAGCTTGTGAGATTTTCCTACCAGGTCTGAATGCTGTCTCTGTCTTTGAGGTGTGCACCTGCTTTTATGACACATTTGGGACTGTAACACGTTTGAGGTCTCTGATTTTCTGTCCACGTATGCAGTCACTGGAGAATGGGTGCAAAGGCTGTTGAAGGAGGCAGAAGGAATGTCACCCCCCCAAAAAAAGGTATGGGCCACATTTTGAAAGAGATTTCTTGTTCAGAGAAGTTGAGGCACAAGCGAGAGGCAAGAGCTGGCCTGACCAGCCGCTGTGAGAGCACTTGCTCTCTGCTTCCTGGAGGTGGGAAGTGAGCAGGCCCTGGGCTGTGAGTGGCTGTTCAGAGGCAGAGCCTGTTGCAAGGCCTTGGAGGCCTAGAAGGGAATGGAAGGGCTGGAGAGTTGGGCTTTCTGTGTGTTGGGGTGCTTGGAGGTGCCCTGCCTGCTGCTCTGTGTGGTGCTGTGCACTGTGTGTCGCTGATGCAGAGGCGCATGTTGGCTGCGAACCCTCTGTGAGGTGTGGGGTTAGAGGCGTGGTACAATGTGAGGTGCCCTGTGGTGGACCTGGGTGGTGGCGCCAGCGTTTTGCTGCTCAGCATGGGAGGAGGTGTCTGGAGAGAGCAGTGCTCTGCTCCCAGAGCCCAGCCTGCCATCACTGTGTCCTTCTGGGAGACCTGACTGAGGACTGTTGGTGACCATGTTCCCTCCTTGGAGCATCCTGGTGCGAGGCAGGGATGCTCACAGTTTGGTGGTTTCTGTCAGCTGAGGTCCAGGCTTGCAGTTTCTGAAGGTCTTGATGCTTCCCTGAGTCTTTGGGATTTTCCTGACACCCCTGGAGAAAGTTATCTTCTCACTCATTAAAGACTTTTTGTTGAAGCTGGACCCTCATAGCACCTTCCCATTCCAGACCCTAATCTATCCCGATCCATCAGAGAGCCTCTCATGCTGTTAGTGTGCACCTCCAAGAAAATCCGGCTGCGTCTTCTCTGTGCCCTCCATAAGGGAGCTGTGCACAGCATGAAGATCCCCCTTGGCCTTCTCCTGTCTAGGCTGAACAAACCGAGCTCTCCCAGCTCTCCTTATATGCCCCACGCTCCAGCCTCAGACCCTATTGGTGTGCTAGTGCCTATGCAGAACCAGAGAGCCCAAAAGGGACCCGTTGTACAGACATGGTGTCACCAGGGCCAAAAAGACGGGTAGAACATCTTGGTGGCCCTGCTGGCTGTGCTGTCAGAAATACAGCTTAGCATAGAGGGGAGACATTTACCCCTGACTGTTGCAGCTGTGTAAGGCCAGCAGAACTGACAGTAACACTCTGATTCTTTCTTTCTTTCTAGCTTGCTCCACTCATGGAGGTTCCCAGTGCAGTCCTAGGGCCCCTGAGGATGGAGGCAGGGTGCCAGGGTATGTCCCTGTAGCTGTCAACATCTTTGCCAACATCGTGAGCCCTCTGTGAAAGCAGCTACAAGTGGATGAGATGAGGCTGCGTACGGATGCGAAGGCTTCCATAAATGCGCCTGGCTTCCCTGGGTGACTTGGGGTGTGGGTTCACCTCCTGGTACCTCAGCTCTGCTGCAAATTCCTCCTCCCACAACTGCTGTTACTGCCAGCCCCCTCAGCAAATGCTATTGTGCCCCCTCCTTTTCCTAGAAGGTTGCAGTGCCATATAGGATGAGTGCAAGAACCTTATAATAAATGCCAGCATGTCTTGGGTGCCTTTGTGTGAGTGCCCCAAAGCCTCCGTAGCTTGACCTGAGGAAGTCTCAGAGCTCTTGGGCTCCTGGCTCTGGGAGGGGTAAAGATGTGCCCAGGGCCTGGTTGCCCGTGGCACCCAGCCCTCAGTGCTCTGTGAAGCCAGCTGTGGAGCCCGGACTGCTGCTGCAGAGCCTGCGCAGCCAGGAGAGCTGGCATTTGAGCAGACCTGCACTCTGGGGCTATCTCATTGCTTGGGCCTCATTTCAAAGCCTCTGCACCCTTTGTCCCTTCCCCGGGGCTCCTTGTCCTAGTAACTAAAGGGAAGGAAGGAGGTTCCTTTGGGCTCAGGAGGCCTTCAGGACTCTCAACTATTTCTCCATTTTATCTGTATCTTTTGTATTACTAAAGAAAATGCCCATCCCCCCATGCCTAGCTGGAGGTTCCTGCGGGGATGGGGGTGGAAAGCAGCAGCCTGCTGTGCCCAAAGAAAGCAGGATCCTTCCCTCTGAAAACAAAAGCATCACCCAAGGAGCCAGCTCTGTCTCTGCCTGATCTTGTGCTGCTCATTTGCACAGACCTTGTGAGCCTAGAGTGCCTTGGCCACCTTGTGGTGTTTCCACAAGAGCTTCGCTGTGTGTCTGGGCTGAGGAGCCAAGGGAAGGCAGTGAGCAGAGCAGTGCCTGGAGAGTGTGCAAGTGGCGAGTGTCCTGCATCCATCTCTTCTTGCCGGTTCCTGCTTGTATGTAGCAGAAGAGGCAGCTCTGAGGGGCAGAGACAGTGTGTTTGTAGACTAGGTGGCAGAGCAGAGGTCTGGCATCAGGTTGATGCCTGGTGCAGTGCTGAGTTGATCTGAGAGTGTCGGAAATGCTTTCCAGTGCAGCTGCTCCCTCAGCTGATCTCTGCACCTGGGCACAAGGAGTGGAAGTGGCATCCTGCTGTCGTTGTGTAGGTGCTGCAGTGCAAAGGCTCCCAGCTCGGACTTGATGGTACTAAAGGAAAAGCAAGACCAATTGTTCCCTTTTGTGATTTGTGCCCAGGGTGACAGAGTGGAGCTGTCGCATGACCTGGAGAGAGTCTTGCCAGGAGATGAAAGCTGTTTGCAGAAGACTGTTCTGTATGGAGTGATAACAGTGTAATCAAGGGCCATGCGAGTGGCCCACGTGAGCTTCTCCTCTGTGAAGGTTTGCACTTTTCAGATCCCTTGTGACTCAGTCCCAGATAGCGCAGCAGCAGGCACGTCGATGCCATTTGTGCTTGTGAGGTGAGTTGTGCGTCTGAAGCTGGTAGGCCAAGAACATGCCCATAGCTTTGGTGATGATGGTGAGGTGCCTTGTGTCTCAGTGCCTCATAAACGGGGAGCAGGCCCATTGCTGCTGTTTGTGCTTGTTTAGGTCAATTGTGCCTCAGTCGCTAACAGGCCAGGAGCAGATATGCGGCTTCATGGCTTCCTGTGAGGTCACTTCAGCCTCAGCACCTGACAGTCCAGCTTGATGCATTTTGCTCATGTTTGTGTTTGTGGAGTCCTTTGGCCTCAGGATCTGCTAGGCCACCAGCAGCCCCATTGCTCCTTTTTGTACTTGTGAGGTGACTTTTGCTACAGTGCCTGCTGAGACAGCATCCAGCACATTGCTGCTTTTGGTTTTGTGAGGTCACTTGTGCCTCAGGGCCTGATAGGCCAGCAGCAAGCCCATGGCTTCAAGGGAGATTCTGAGGTCATTGTTGCTGGAGAGTCTGATAGGCCAGCGGCAGAGCCCTTGCTGCTGGTTCTGGTTCTGAGCTCACTTCCCATGAGCACCTGGTAGAGCAGCGGTGTGGAGGTTAGTGCTGTTTGTGCTTCTGAGGTTCGTGTGCCTCAGTGCATGCCAGGCCAGCAGCAGGCACTTGGCTTCAATGCAGAGTGAGGTCACTTTTGTTTGAGTATTTGAGAGGCCAGTGGTAGGCACATGGCTGCTGTTTTTGCTTGTGAGGTCACTGTTGCCTTACTATGTGATAGGCCAGCAGATGGCACGTGGCTTTGATGAAGCCTGTGAAGTCACTGCTTCCTCAGAATTGGACAGGCAAGCAGCAAGCAACTTCCTTTGATCCACACTGTTAGGCCACTTGTGTATCTGTAAATGACAGGCAAGAAGGAGACACATTATTGCTGTTAGTAGTTGTGTGGTCACTTGTGCCTCAGTGCCTGATAGGCCAGTACTGATAATGTGGCTGCTGTTTGTGGTTGTGAGGTCACTTGTGCCTCAGTGCCCTTATAGAACAGTGCTAGGCCCGTGGCTGCTCTTTCTAGTCATGAGGTCACTTGTGCCTCAGTGCCTCATTGGCCAGTGGTGGTCATATGGCTGCTGTTTGTTGTTGTGAGGTCACTTGTGCCTCAGTGCCTGATAGGCCAGTGCTGCTCACATGGCTGCTGCTTGTGCTTGAGAGGTTACTTGTGCCTCATGCCATGCCTCATAGGCCAGTGCTGTTAACATGGGTGCTGTTTGTCATTTTGAGGTCACTGGTGCCTCATGCCTGATAGGCCGGTGCTGGTTATGTGCTTGCTCTTTGTGGTTGTGAGGTCCCTTGTGGCTCTGGGGATGATAGGCAAGTGCTGGTCACTGTTAGGGAAACTGTTCAATCCAGTGTCCCTAACAGGGTTTGAGTCTAGGTTAGTGCTTTATCCAAAAGATACAAAATAATTCTTTACGAGATGATTTTCTTAGTATTACAGCTCAAACTGGGTGCCTCCTCCAAGGGACCCTGAACAGAAAAATACCTGGGTATTTATACCCCTACAGCTCAAGTGCTTTGTCCATTCTCCGATTTCTTGCACCAATGATTGCTCGACAAGTAGTAGCTTCTTCAGTCCTGTTTGGTTTCCCCGTTGTTTCCTGGCAGAGTCATGGTACTCACTAATCACTGCTGAAGATCTTTTCTTACTTCCTTATCTCCTTGCTCCCTCCTTGTTTAAACTGGCTCAAACAATTGAGGGAAAAGTTCAGCAATGTGTGGCCTTAGGCTTCAGTAAATTTAGCTACTAGTGCTAAGCAAATGCTCTTATATCCAACAGTATTTCTTCTGTCTTTTGTGGGCATCCCTGTCCTCCTATAATTGTTGCTGTTCAAGCATTCTCCACTATCCTTGCATAGAACGCATTAACATATTTTGTAATAACCCAACATGCCAATAACAGTATGATTATGACTGGTAAGAATATCTTAATTAGGGAACCTTATAGGCTGCTCAGCCCTGAGGAGAGTCCCCAGCTGGTGAACAGATTACTTATCCACTCACCCTCTAGGGTATGATCTTGTGTTCCTTGGTAGATGAGGGTTTGAGCTACCTCTTTTGGTGCGACCATGTTCTGGGGTTTGGGTGTCTTTTAGTTCTAATTCTAGCATAATCTCAGGCTCCATTACAGATAATTTGGAACAGGCCATCTGAATAGTAAGTAAGCTTATTAGCAGCTTCCTCATTTTGATAATTTGAATAGAGTCATTAGCTAGCCAATAAAGTTAATGCACGCATTCTAGCCTCTATAGCCCGGGGTTGATGTAATGGGCAGGAACAACACCAGTTAATATGTCCTGCTGCCCCTGGCCTGGTTACACTCCCCAACTCCAGCCTTGAGGGTTATTTATCCACTGGCCTGGGTAACACTGGGCACACCAACAAGGGTCACAAGGACCACAACTAGTACACGTCACCCAGAACCACCCGTGTCTTTGAAATCTCGGTCCTTCCCCCCCTTGGAGCAGCATTCAGGAGGAGGGCACTCCTGTAAGGGTGATGAAGACACCAGTGAGAGCAATGTCCTTTGTTTACGCTCTGAGATGGTTGGCTCGGCCAAGCATCCAGAGATCACGTGTCCATGTGGCCCTAGAAAGGAAACAAGAGCGGCATGTACTGGGAATTCCTTCAGTTTTCAGGAACTGGAATGGCTTTATCTTCCAGGGTAGAGGTCCTGCTCCCCTGGGAAGTTGGTAATTTCTTGACATGGCAATGATGGATCCAATGATCCTTCCCTGTGACCTTTACAGCAAAGTAAGAGGTTAATAATACCATAGAGGGGCCCTCCCATTGTGGGTCAAGTTTATTTTTTCTGCTGTGTACCTTAATCATAACCTCATCACCAGGATGAGTATTCTGGACCTTGATTTCTGCAGGTACTGCCTGAGCCCATTGGGCTTGGTTCCATGCATTTTGGAAAGAAGCTGGGAAAGTTAACACATATTTGGTTAACCACTCATCCCCGTCCAAGAGGCTGGTCTTTGCTGGGATATAAGTCCCAGGTACAACTAGCTGTCATCCAAGCAAAACTTCCACTGGGGACAACCCTACCGGTTGTCTCGGGGTGCTTCTAATTTCCCACAAATCTAAATGGAGAGTTGTTGGCCA
Organism: Apteryx mantelli; assembly: GCF_036417845.1. NCBI lineage: Eukaryota > Metazoa > Chordata > Aves > Apterygiformes > Apterygidae > Apteryx > Apteryx mantelli. The sequence continues at coordinate 8,609,642 of NC_090001.1, read as the reverse complement.
TTTAAGATTGGTTTGTGTACTTACTCATACTAATTTAGCCTTAATGGTTCTATTCATCCTTTCTACCTGCCCCGAGGGCTGAGGGTGGTAGGGTGTATGTAATTCTCTATGGATTCCTATCATTTGATATAGTTTTTCTAAGATTCCAGCTGAAAAATGAGAACCCCTGTACAAATTTATAGTTTCCAGTACTCCATATCGAGGAACAATTTCCCTTAATAGAGCCTTAATTACTGTGGCTGTATCTGCCTTGCGAGTAGGAAAGACTTTTACCCAACCACTTAGCTGGTCGACGATCACGAGAAGGTGTTTGTAGCCTTCAGCAGGTGAGAGATCAGCAGAATCGATTTGTAGGCGCTGGAAAGGGAAATATGCCCACGGGCAACTTCCTTGCTCAGTTTTTGGTCAAGTAGCATTACACTTCTGGCACCTCAAGCAGGTGGTGGTTATGCATTTTGCAACAGCATAAACTCCTGGAGCTGCCTGGTTTTGTAAGATTTGCGAGGCCATAGCTGACGGTCCTCCGTGTCCACGATCATGGTACCACCTAGCTATGAGGAGTACATACTTTATTGGAAGGATGCGTTTATTACCTATGGTCCAAATTCCTTCATCGCTTTCAGTTGCTTCCCATTTTCTCCAGTTTTCTTTTTCCTCCTTTGGTATGTCTTCATAGATTTTTGCTGCGCTTAATATGTTTGGCCATTCTTGTGTGAGTTCTGTGTTAGTTATAGAAAAGGGTTGTCAGGTGGCTGCTTTGGCTGCTCTGTCCGCTAGATTATTCCCTTGTGCCACATCAGATACTTCTCTTGTATGGGCCGGGCAATATATAACGGCAATTTTTTTAGGGAGTTCAATTGCCTTGAACAACCCTTGCACTTCTTGTCCATTAGCAATCATCTTCCAAGCTGATGTAAAGAATCCTCTCTCCTTCCACAGCATTCCTTTGGCATGACATACCCCAAAAGCATATTTAGAGTCACTATACACATTGATCCACAGATTTTCTTCCAACTTCATGGCTTGTGCAAGAGCTGTTAGTTCTGCCCCTTGAGCACTAATGGGTGGGGGCAAAGGGCCAGCTTCGAGTACTTCGAAGAGGCTGGTAACAGCATACCCTGAACATCATTTTCCATTCAGGTTGTAAGATGAACCATCAGCGAAGAGAATTAGATCCGGATTTTCGAGGGGTGCATCTTTAAGGTCCTCTCAGGGTTTACTGGAGCTGATAATCACCTGTTCACAGGAGTGGTGTCGTTCCCCGTCTTCAGGTAGAGGCAATAGTGTAGCTGGATTTAAAACATTGCACCTTTTTCGAATCATAAGTTCATATTGGTGGGCTCTCTGTGGTGACAGTGCCTGGGTAGCACATTGCCTTAGCAATAACTCTGCATCATGAGGTACATACACAGTCATCGGATGGCCCCAAACTACGGGCCGCGCCTTTTCAATAATGGCTGCAGTTGCAGCTATCGCTCTAATACACCCCGGACTACCTTTAGCTACCGGATCTAACTGGGTTGAGTAATAGGCTACCGGTCTGCGATGAGAGCCGAACCTTTGAGTGAGCACTCCGCTTGCTACTCCTGGTCGTTCATGGGCAAACAGTTGAAGGTCTTTTCTATAATCTGGTAACCCTAATGCTGGAGCCAAAGTCAAGGCCTTTTTCACAGACATAAAAGCTTTTTCTCGTTCTGAACTCCAGACCAGTGGTTCCACCTCTTCTCTCTTTCTTGCCTGGACTAGGGGGTTCATAATTTCTTCTAGTCCAGGAATCCATGGTCTGCAGAATCCTACAGCCCTTAAAAATCCCCTGAACTGTCTCTTAGTTACTGGGCGTGGTAACTCAAGAATTGCTGTCACTCGATCTGGATCAATTAGTCTGTGTCTTTTTTTCAAAATAAAACCTAAATAGTTTACTTCCTGTTGACACAGCTGGAGCTTGGATAGGGATGCGCGGTGCCCTTTTTCTGCTAAGGCAGTACATAAGGAAAAAGTGGCCCTCAAACACGTTTCATAATTTCTACTGGCTAACAATAAACCATCCACATGCTGTATTAGCACTGATTCTTTTGGAAGCTCCATGTCTTCCAAACTGTTTTTAAGTATTCATGAAAATATAGTTGGGGACCCAGGAAATCCCTGTGGCAATCGAGTCCAAGTTAACTGCTGTCCTTTCCTGGTAAAGGCAAAGAGTTCTGGACTATCTTCAGCTATCGGTATACTGAAAAAGGCTGCCGTTCGATCAATCACAGTGAAACACGCTGCCCAGTGGGGTATTTGCAACAATACAGTCAAAGGATCAGGAACCACTGGGTGAGGAGCAATCACATATTGATTAATAGCTCTCAAATCTTGTACAAATCGATAATCTGGGTCACCATCGGAATCTCACCTATTCTTTTTAACTGCTAAAATTGGGGGATTATACAGAGATTCACAGGTTCGTAGAATACCTGATTTTAAATAATAGTCTCTCTGTCTCGGGATACTCCTTTCTGCTTCCTGTGGAATAACAGGACTTAACCTAACGCTAACTGTGCGCCCCACAATAATGGCAGGGTCCTCTCAATCCTGCTTGCCTGTCTCGTACATTCTGACTCCACCTTTCTCCCCCAAGTCTTCCTCGGCCTCTACCCCAGTTCCCTGGAATTCCATCTCTCAGGGCTGCCGCCAGCATACTGACCTCCTCTTTTCTCTGTCGCTGCTTCTCCTTAGCTTTTTTCTCCTCCCTTCCGTTATATACAAAGCTAGCCAAGCACACTATTTCATCCCTGGATTTTCCTGGCCAATCAGGAACATGCAAAGAGAAGGATTTTTTATATCTGGAGATGTTTGGTCTACATAAGTAGAAACCACTAGAAGTTTGTTAGCCTCTGCCTCTGGGTCCATCCCTCCCCCGAACATTCTAATTTACTTAAACAATCTGGACGGAAATGCTGAGGGGTGTTCGTCAATCTGTTGTTGACACTCCTGGATCTTAGACCAATTTGCAGTTCTCTGTCCAGCCAAACGTATGGCTTCCTCTGTACCCTGTGTAGCTAATTGTAACTGCCGATAATCTGCTTCTGTGTTATGATCCCATACAGGATCTGCACCTGGCCATGCTTTTCGGGCAGCCACCACTCCTCCCTGTTCAGCCCAACGATGATTCGCTTCTAGAATCGCATGTTTCTTGTTGGGAGTGAACAGGGCTTCAAGAAGCATCTGCACATCCCCCCAAGTGGGGTCATATGTGCAAAATATTTCCCTTACTACTTGCAAAACCTTTTCCAGATCCTCCCTAAGCCTGGGAGTTTGTGGACTCCATGCAATCAAATCTTGGAGTACCCAGGGTTCGTAAACTCGCGTTGTAGCTACTTAAGGTACCCTGTCCTGATGTGGTGGGGTGGCTCCTGGCACAGGAACGACTTGCAAAGGGACTTGAAAGTCGGAGGTGGAAGGCAAGGGGCAGTATAGAGAAGTTGAAGCAGAGGGTAGCGCATGGGGTGGAGCGGTTTCCACAAGCGTTTTAGCAGCTGCACTACTTCTAGTATTCTGGGAAGAAACTTTCCTCTGGTTTTTAGACATCTCCCTTTTTCTAGTGAACCATTTCTAGTCATCCCATGCATACCAATAATGCATTTGTCCCAGGAATCTGTCTTCTAGGCGATGTTGTAAAAAGGTCAGTTCTTGTTGGTCCAAAGTCCCCTGCGGTGGCCACCGTTCAGCTGGGCTGCCCTCCTGGGTAAGGAGGGGCCAGTCTTCCTGGCACAAGGTCACTAGTTTCTCTTCTCCTAACTCTACAGTACTGTCAGTCTTTCTCCAGTTTTCCAGTACCTCAGCTAAGGGCGTCCCCTTCTCTATGCCGGGTATGTTTCCCATGTGTATCGGAGTCTTGCAGTGCGCCTTACGCTGATCAGGCTGCGCACTCCCCCTTCTGGCCAGATTGAGATGGGACTGGAACCCTCTCAAATTCCGGAGGTGGGACTCGAACCCACTCTCCCCAAAATTTACAGGCGGAATTTGAAAACACACCAGTCGGTACCTCCCATCACCAAAGCTCCTAGGTGACTCACCCAACGCCGGCCGTTGGAAGTTTGGAGATAAGAGGATCCGATGGTGGTTGCCATCTGGGGTGCCGAACTGTTAGGGAAATTGTTCAATCCAGTGTCCCTAACAGGGTATGACTCTAGGTTTCTGCTTTATCCAAAAGATACAAAAGAATTTTTTACGAGATGATTTTCTTAGTATTACAGCTCAAGCTGGGTGCCTCCTCTGAGGGACCCCGAAGGGAAAATTCCCTGGGTATTTATACCCCTACAGCTTAAGTTCTTTGTCCATTCTCCGATTTCTTGCACCACTGATTGATTGCTCCACAAGTAGTAGCTTCTTCAGTCCTGGTTGGTTTCCCCATTGTCTCCAGGCGGAGTCATGGTACTTGCTTATCGTTGCTGAAGCTCTTTTAATACTTCCTTATCTCCTTGTTTCCTCCTTGTTCCAAATGGCTCGAACAATTTAGGGAAAAGTTCAGCAATGTGTGGCCTTAGGCTTCAGTAGATTTAGCTCCAAGTGCTAAGCAAATGCTGTTCTATCCAACAGTCAGGCCCTGAGGCACAAGTGACCTCACAAGCACAAAGAGCAGCCAAGGGCCTAGCCCTGCCCTATTAGGGCCTCAGAGCAGCCACCCAGGCAACAAAGAGCAGCCGCATGACCAGCACTGGCCTATCAGGCACTCAGGCACCAGTGACCTCACAACCACAAACAGCAGCCATGTGCTTTTCACTTGCCTATCAGGCACTGAGACACAAGTGACTTCAAAAACCACAAACAGCAGCCACATGACCAGCACTGGCCTATCAGGCACTGAGGCACAAGTGACCACACAACCACTAACAGCAATAATGTGTCTCCTTCTTGCCTGTCATTTACAGATGCACAAGTGGCCTAACAGTGTGGATCAAAGGAAGTTGCTTGCTGCTTGCCTGTCCAATTCTGAGGAAGCAGTGACTTCACAGGCTTCATCAAAGCCACGTGCCATCTGCTGGCCTATCACATAGTAAGGCAACAGTGACCTCACAAGCAAAAACAGCAGCCATGTGCCTACCACTGGCCTCTCAAATACTCAAACAAAAGTGCCCTCACACTCTGCATTGAAGCCAAGTGCCTGCTGCTGGCCTGGCATGCGCTGAGGCACACAAACCTCAGAAGCACAAACAGCACTAACCTCCACACCGCTGCTCTACCAGGTGCTCATGGGAAGTGAGCTCAGAACCAGAACCAGCAGCAAGGGCTCTGTCGCTGGCCTATCAGACTCTCCAGCAACAATGACCTCAGAATCTCCACTGAAGCCATGGGCTTGCTGCTGGCCTATCAGGCCCCAAGGCACAAGTGACCTCACAAGCCCCAAAGCAGCAATGTGCTTGATGCTGTCTAAGCAGGCAGTGAAGCAAAAGTCACCTCACAAGTACAAAAAGGAGCAATGGGGCTGCTGGTGGACGAGCAGATCCTGAGGCCGAAGGACTCCACAAACACAAACATCAGCAAAATGCATCGAGCTGGACTGTCAGGTGCTGAGGCTGAAGTGACCTCACAGGCCGCCATGAAGCCGTATATCTACTCCTGGCCTGTTAGCAACGGAGGCACCATTGACCTAAACAAGCACAAACAGCAGCAATGGGCCTGCTCCCCGTTTCTGAGGCACTGAGACACAAGGCACCTCACCATCAGCACCAAAGCTATGGGCATGCTGTTGGCCTACCAGCTTCAGAGGCACAACTCACCTCACAAGCACAAATGGCATCGACGTGCCTGCTGCTGCGCTATCTGGGACCGAGTCACAAGGGAGCTGAAAAGTGCAAACCTTTACAGAGGAGAAGCTCACCTGGGCCACTCGCATGGCCCTTGATTACGCTGTTATCACTCCATACAGAACAGTCTTCTGCAAACGGCTTTCATCTCCTGGCAAGACTCTCTCCAGCTCATGCGACAGCTCCACTCTGTCACCCTGGGCACAAATCACAAAAGGAACAACTGGTCTTGCTTTTCCTTTAGTACCATCAAGTCCGAGCTGGGAGCCTTTGCACTGCAGCACCTACACAACGACAGCAGGATGCCACTTCCACTCCTTGTGCCGAGGTACAGAGATCAGCTGAGGGAGCAGCTGCACTGGAAAGCGTTTCTGACACTCTCAGATCAACTCAGCACTGCACCAGGCATCAACCTGATGCCAGACCTCTGCTCTGCCACCTAGTCTACAAACACACTGTCTCTGCCCCTCAGAGCTGCCTCTTCTGCTACATACAACCAGGTGCCAGCAAGAAGAGATGGATGCAGGACACTCGCCACTTGCACACTCCACAGCCACTGCTCTGCTCGCTGCCTTCCCTTGGCTCCTCAGCCCAGACACACAGGGAAGCTCTTGTGGAAACACCACAAGGTGGCCAAGGCACTCTAGGCTCACAAGGTCTGTGCAAATGAGCAGCACAAGATCAGGCAGAGACAGAGCTGGCTCCTTGGGCGATGCTGCTGTTTTCAGAGGGAAGGATCCTGCTTTCTTTGGGCACAGCAGGCTGCTGCTTTCCACCCCCATCCCCGCAGGAACCTCCAGCTAGGCATGGGGGGGGGATGGGGATTTTGTTTAGTAATACAAAAGATACAGATACAATGGAGAAACAGTTGAGAGTCCTGAAGGCCTCCTGAGCCCAAAGGAACCTCCTTCCTTCCCTTTAGTTACTTGGACAAGGAGCCCCGGTGAAGGGACAAAGGGTACAGAGGCTTTGAAATGAGGCCCAAGCAATGAGGCAGCCCCAGAGTGCAGGTCTGCTCAAATGCCAGCTCTCCTGGCTGCGCAGGCTCTGCAGCAGCAGTCCGGGCTCCACAGCTGGGTCCACAGAGCACTGAGGGCTGGGTGCCACGGGCAACCAGGCCCTGGGCACATCTTCACCCCTCACAGAGCCAGGAGCCCAAGAGCTCTGAGACTTCCTCAGGTCAAGCTACGGAGGCTTTGGGGCACTCACACAAAGGCACCCAAGACGTGCTGGAACTTATTATAAGGGTCTTGCACTCATCCTATATGGCACCGCAACCTTCTAGGAAAAGGAGGGGGTACAATAGCATTTGCTGAGGGGGCTGGCAGTAACAGCAGTTGTGGGAGGAGGAATTTTCAGCACAGCAGAGGTACCAGGAGGTGAACCCACACCCCAAGTCACCCAGGGAAGACAGGTGCATTTATGGAAGCCTTCACATCCATACGCAGCCTCATCTCATCCACTTGCAGCTCCTTTCACAGAGGGCTCACGATGTTGGCAAAGATCTTCACAGGTGTCCTGCCTAGTTCAGAGATGGGAATAGGGTCTTCCAGAGTGGGACATTTCCATGTGTCCTAGATGAGCATCGTTTGATGAGACAAATTGCAATGCTGGAATGGGTCTCTCTCCACTCTTTAGAAAAGGCCCATAGGTGGTTAATTCAGTCTACTTCAGTGACCGTGTCCCAGGAGGAGGAAGCACAAGGGAGAGAGAAATTCACGCCTTCAACTGGACCCCTGTTGCTGAGCAGAGGCAGGCTCCTGGGATGGAGAGACCTCCTGGCAACGTGGCAGCACTGCTGGGAGACAACTCTTTGTAGGAGCAGCTCCCCTGTCAAGAGCAGCAGGGCTCTGGGCACTGCCTGCTGTTGCTGACATCCATGAGAGAAGGCAGAGAGAAGTGAAAGGGAGTGTGGAGTGGGAGGCCAGAGGAGAGCTCCTTGTGGGAGGAATCTTCACAGCCCTTTGCACGGTAAGCCTCTGGCTGCAGGGCAATGCTACTGCTGTTGCTGCAGGGGTCTTCTAAACCCAGCCCGTAATGGAGAGTTTTCTTGAGGCTTGCTCTCCTGGCTTCTCCAGAGTGCAGGAGGGGATTCCCTGCCACAGCATGCCAGGGACAGAGTGTCCTGCTGCCTTCTGCCAGGGAGAGCTGCATGGGTGTGAAGCCAGGGTGTGCCACAGGTCTAGCCAGGGCTGCCATTCAGAGCAGTGTTTCTGCACCCCAGGGTGCTGTGTGCCCCGGGCAGTGAGTCTGCTGCCTGCGAGGGTCAGCACTCAGCCTGCCCAGCAAACTCCCCACAGCGCTGCGGGGAGAAGTTCTGGGTGGGAGGAGAGAGCCCGTCAGGGCAGGCTGAGTGTGCTGTGGAGAGGGTAGTGTGTGGGTCAGGGCTGCTCACAGCTCCAGCTCACCCTGAGGACATTTCTGGAGGGCACTTTTCAAAAGGAAGGTCAAGGCAGGGGCTACTTGAAAGGGAAGGAGCTTTCTTTCTAGGCTGTGTGCTTTGAGTTCCCTGATTTGGGGAGAGGGAAAAGCAGGAAAGAGTTTTGTGCTTTGGGAAGGAACTGAGACTCTGAAACCTTCCCTCTCTGAGATCACACACAGAGTCAGAAAGCTCAGCAAACCCCTTCAACCCCTCCTCAGCCTACAGACAGCACCAGCATCACCTTTATGGCCTTGCCAGGGTTTTTCTGACCTGCTCCTCAGGACCTTTGAGCACAGCAATGCCTCTGCCCAGCGCCCTGTCCCGGTAGGTTAGGCAGAACTGAGCATGCAGAGGGTGGGATGGGGTCTGTGCCACCAGCAGGTAAAAGACATTGGGATAGAGAAGGAGCTGCCTGCAGGGAGAGCTCCAGGCACCGAGATGGGCAGGGAATGAGAGGGAACTGCAAAGAGAATCACCACGGGAGGAAGCATTTGGGCAAGTGATGGTCAGTCCCCCTGATGCAGACACCTTCCCCTGAGCCAGTCCCCTGTGTCTCTGCTGATGAGCAGATGGTATATTGGTGTGAGGAGAGGGTCTATCGCATTGGAATGGAGACATCCAGAAAGGGTCGGGCACCCGCTGCCTTCACATGAGAGTTTCCCTGCCTTGCTAGAATGGGAGCTGGTGTGGCTGCTTCAGATACAAACACCTGTGTTCAGGAGGGCAAGGCTGGGGGAGATGAATCCCTCACAAGGATCTTCCCTTTCCAAGGCAGCTGCCAGGAGAGATTGTCAGAGTCCAATCCTCCCTGACCAGGTTCTTTTAGCTATTCCACACATGGACGGTGTAATGTTTAATATTAAAACTTACTTCTTTGAAGATATTGGACATTACACAGGATTTTTGATTGAGCAGAGTGATACAGCAATAGACTGAAATCACAATACAAGTGTGAGTTACACTTAGCAAAATAGAGCAATTGCAATATCAGTTCAATCACAATACCAGTGTGATCCCCATTACTGGTCTCTATCCTGTGCTCACCGTAACAACACTGGGCATCCCCAGTCGCCGGGAAGGAAGACATGGGATGAAACCAGCTCAATCCCATTGCTCTCTTACAGCTTCTTTTGCTAGTTTTTATACTCCGTGTTGGGCTGAGCCACGAATACACTACCGCCCCATGCTGGTCTGGCTAACTGAGGGAGACATTCACACTCTTTTGATGAACTCAGGGGAAAACACTGACACCAGCTGATCCACTCAGTTTGGGTGTAGTCACTTGATCCACTGAACTGACATAGCTGTTTATCTAAAACCAAGGTTACCTTCCAGTCGTGGTCCCTTTTGCGTTGAGATAAAGTCAGCTTTCTGTGCAACAGCTGTGGTCAGTGACACACTACCTTATCCCCTGAGCTTCATGGGCACATGCCCCTTGCCCATCTCCCCAGAGCCTTCTTCCATTGTAGGGGTTTATTGGTTGGTCCAAGTGCTATATTCCTCTCTTCTTCTGGTAAACAGAGACTATTCCCACTGGGTCACTGGACTGAGTGTCCTTAGGTCAGCTCATGGAGCCCAAACCCCTCCTACCCCCACCAAAGAACTGGAAATGTTTGTCCCCTTCCTCCATTTACACCCCCCAGCAGAGCAGCACTGACTCCTCTGGAAATTGTTAGCAGAGGCCCCTGCTCTGCATGGCACACTCAGGCAGCACAAAGCGGAGCTCAAGCCAGGGAGCTGAACGAAGGTAAAGGAGAGAGGAAAAGTGGGAGGTTCTGTGAGGAAGGCAAAGGGTTTGTCTCCCAGAAGACTGCTTTAATTTGTCCCTGTCTTCTCCTCCTTGGACAGGCCCCCATGCCCAGCGTCAGCAAATGTCCAACAGCAGCTCCTTCAATGAGTTCCTCCTCCTGGCATTTGCAGATACGCGGCAGCTGCAGCTCTTGCACTTCTGGCTCTTCCTGGGCATCTACCTGGCTGCCCTCCTGGGCAATGGCCTCATCATCACAGCCGTAGCCTGTGACCACCGCCTCCACACCCCCATGTACTTCTTCCTCCTCAACCTCTCCCTCCTCGACCTTGGCATCATCTCCACCACTGTCCCCAAATCCATGGCCAATTCCCTGAGCAACACCAGGGCCATTTCCTACTGGGAATGTGCTGTGCAGGTGTTTCATTTTTACTTTCTCTTAACAACTGAGTATTCTGTTCTCACTGTCATGGCCTACGACTGCTACGTGGCCATCTGCAAACCCCTGCACTATGGGACCCTCATGAGCAGCAGAGCTTGTGTCAAAATGGCAGCAGCTGCCTGGAGCAGTGGTTTTCTCTATGCTCTCCTGCACACTGCTAACACATTTTCCATACCACTGTGCCAAGGCAATGTTGTGGAGAAGCTTTTCTGTGAGATTCCCCACATCCTCAAGCTCTCCTGCTCAAAAACCTACCTCAGGGAACTTGGGGTGCTTGTGGTTAGTGGCTGTTTGGCTTTGGGATGTTTTGTTTACATTGTGCTGTCCTATGTGCAGATCTTCACAGTTGTGCTGAGGATCCCCTCTGAGCAGGGCTGGCACAAAGCCTTCTCCATGTGCCTCCCTCACCTGGCTGTGGTCTCCCTGTTTATCAGCACTACAATGTTTCCCTACCTGAAGCCCCCTTCCCTCTCCTCCCCAGCTTTGCATCTGGTGATGGCTTTTCTCTATGCAGTGGTGCCTCCAACAGTGAACCCTCTCATCTACAGCATGAGGAACAAGGAGCTCAAGGACGCACTGAAGAAACTGGTTCAACTGCTACTACTTCAGCAGCAATAAGCTGCCCATCTCTCCTCACAAGGGATTTCCAATTTACCTGGGCAACTCTTGTGCTTTGGGCATTCTATCTGTGATAATTCTGTTTGTATGTGCTTGAATTCATCCCACTTCTCCAGCAGCACAAAGCCTGTATGTCTGACCTAGAAGCCTTTTGTAAATCTGTGTAGCACTGTGTCCGGGCAGGCCTCCCAGACAGCATGTGTGTAATAAAAAGGGATTTCTGAGGACAGTGCCTGAAGGTTGGGCTCTTCTTCCCAAGCTGGAGCCGAGAATGCACTCAGGGAGTTCACCCAAAAAGGCCCTTTGCTGTGCTTGGCTTTTCCATGGGCTAAAGGGGCGTGAGCTCATAGGGTGATGTGTTTGGGCAGGAGGGCTGGAGTCAGCTGTAACTTGTGGGTGCCCAGTGTCCCTGGAGCAGGTGAGTGGTCAAGTGGTGTCTCCTGGGGACTGTCTGCCATATTACAGGGCTGGTGAGAGATGTGCATGCTTCTGGAAGGGAATATGGAGCCACCCCGAGAGCACAGGGGATCTCGTGGGACAGCATGTGCCTGGGATGGGCAGTGAGTGGAGACTCCCAAAACCAAGTGGAGTCCCCCAAAGGTAAAGGGCTAAACCGAAGAATGCACTGAATGAGAGCTCAGAAATCTCAGGATAAGCAGTGGGGACCCAGCAGGCACAGGGAAGGGAGTGTCCCTCGCCACCCTCAGCCTGGGCTGCTCTGCTGGGTGGGCTGGGGAGAGAGCAGGATAGGTGGGGAGAGCTGGGGATTTGCTGTGATGGGCTGGAACGGGCCTGAGAAAGGCAAAACGCCAGCAGGTAGCTCCTGTGTGTGAACAGCAGTGTGCGAGCACCCACCAGTGTGCTTGCAGGCAAATGCAGGTCTCCTGGGAAAGGCACCAGGACATGGAGGGTGCAGAAGAGAAGAGCCCAGGGTGTTCCCTGTGTTGCATGGACACACTGGGGAAGCTGCCCCACGACCATCATCCCGGACCAGCCCCTCACATGGCCCCTTTCCACTGCTGGCTGCTCACCTCAGCTGTGGGATGGTGCATGGCCAGCTCCGCCCTCCTGCAGGTCTCCATATCCCGATGGAGGGGAAAAGGCCAGCCTTGCATGGTCACTCTTCTGCACCAGACCGCAGCAGATCTGGGAGCATGGCTGTCTGCTAACAGCCGTGGGCGGTCCACCCGGACTGGTCAGGGGTCGGGTGCTTGGATCCCCCAGACTCTGGGGAATCATTTCATAGTCATTGAATAATGCTCCAGCCCTTTCCCTGCGTGAGGTCTCTGGTTCCATCTCCAGCTGAGTTCTGGCTTTCCTCATTCCATCCCTGTGTGCATGGACAAGGTCTCAATGCTCCCCCTGGGCAGCCCGTCTCCCTTCCACCCTCTGTGCCCTCCATCCCAGCACCCTGAGCATGGGTGCTGCTGCCAGTGCAGAGGTGGAAGATCACCCGGAGTGGCTCCTCAGGGAGATCCCAAGGGAAAAGCTGAGCCCAGCCCCTGCCTCATGCCCAGCCCCAGCGAGGCAGAGGGGAGCTGCCCTCTCCCAAGCCACCCTGGCGGTGCACTGCACAGGTGATGCCTTTGTGGGCAGCCAGGCTCCAGGTTCAGGCTGGATGCCAGCTCGAGGGCAGGAGTGCCGGGATTTTCATGGACTTCCAGTGGTGAAGGCAAGTGGGCACAAGTGCAAGTGCAAAGGCTGGGGTGGAAAAGTCAGTGTGGGGCTGGTGAAGTCCTCCCTCTGCTCCCCATGGGGAGGAGAGTCCCCAGGCAATGCTGAGCTCCACTTTGGCCACCAGGAGGGGAGCACAGGCAGGGTGGAAGAGGCAAATGGAGCCTCTCGGAATGCATGAGGGATTTTTCTGAAGCCCAGCACTGAACCAGGACCTTTGCATCTTACCCCTGATGCTGGCCCAGCCAGGCTCACTCTGCCCTACATGAAGAGCTCTCATCCCTGTGCCAGCCATGCTAGAGCAGAGGCCAAGGAGCTGGATGTGCCCCATGCCAAGCTGTGCCAGCCCCGGGGAGCTGGCCCTGAGCATGGGGCAGGCCAAGTCCCTCCTTGCGTGTCCCATCCTGCTGGGAGGGCAGCACAGGGATGGGGGAACAGCCTGTTCCTGCTCGGGGTCGTGCGGCACCTTTTGCAAGGGAGGTGAAGGTGGCAGCCGCTGTGCTGCAGCAGCACTGTCTGTGCCCCCTCCATGAGGCCCCTGTCACATCCCTGCCCACCCCTGCCACCGTCCAGCCTGCTGCCCCCTTGCTCCCATCCCCTGGCCCCTCTCCTGGCACCATGGGAACCAGCTTTGCAGGCAGGAGCTCCGTGGCCCCCGACCATCCCCACCTCTCCCCACATCGGGGATCCAGCCCCAGCCAGGCAGCAGGACGCCAGCTCAGAGGCAGAGGAGGACAAGGGAGAGTGGGGCTGGACAACGGCTCTGCCCCTCGCTCGCCAGAAATGCATCCTGCAGGAAAGACAGAGCCTGTCTCTGTGCTCGGGGTCTTCCCATTCATGGAGTCACAGAGGAGTTTCAGTGGGAAGGGACCTCTGGAGGTCTCTAGTCCAACCTCCTGCACAAAGCAGGGCTGCTTGGAGCCCTACAGTCTTGTCTGGAGATCGCTGGACTGTGCCTGACCCCAGTTACCATGCCCAAACCTCCTCTGCTCCTCTTCTCTGGGTACTGCAGGATGGCACCTCTTGTCGGTGGGGCACTGCCCTGCCTGCCTTGCCGGCACCCCTGGTTCCCGACTCCCCTTCCCACATGGAGCAGCCCCACTCTTGCTGCTCCCGACAACATCCTCTTTGTAGCAGGAACCCAGAGGCAAATGGTGCTTAAACACTTGAGCCAGGATACAGAAACCCTTGCTCTCGTAACTATGCATCATCAAATCAGACCCCAAGTGGCTGCCCTCACTTTTTCATTCAGCTGTTCGTCTGCGTGCAGTGTTACGTGGGTAGGGGCTGAAATCTGAAGCCCTCCTTACACCTTTGAATAGGCTTTCAGGCAAGAGTTGCTGTGGGGATATGCGGTCACCTTTTGTACCTACAACCTTCTCTGGGATCTGCTCAGATCCCAGCTTCCCTTGCCAAGGCTTTCTTGCCTGTAGTGAGGGGACAGGTCCGAGGTAGAGATGGGGAGTCAGGTCAGCAGGATGGGGACATGGTCAGGTCAGCACATGAGAGGTGCAGGGCCAGGCTCAGGCATGTGCACAGCATAACTCAGGCCAGGTCCCAGAACAATGGGAGCAGCTCTCCAGCAAAGGCGAAGAGGCCGGTCACTCTCTGTCTCCCCTGCACTTGTGTCCAGCAGATCCCCCTCCCTCTCTGCCTGCATCTCCACTGGCACTGCTCACCAAGAGATAAGCCCTGGATCCAGACCTTGCTCCCTAACAGATCTCTCTGGCACTCTGGGCTCATCCTACAGAGCCCACAGAGTTCACAAGCAGAGCAGAGGCCCTTTTGTGGTGCAGTTCCTTGCGTGTATTTTTGGCTCCATCTTTGAAGAAAGGCCTGAGTTCAGGCACATCACAGGGCAGATCTCCTTTTATTATGGAAATGTTATTCTGGAGGCCAGGGCTGGCAGAAAGGTGCCCAATGCCTGGTTCTCTTGGTGCTCACAGGAATGCACCACCACCACATTACGACAGTACTTAGGCCATATACTCACTTCAGAGCACAGCAGGCCAGTGTGGAAGTGAGGAAAAGAAGCCCTGAAGAAAGAAAGTCCTGCTACTGTTGGTGGCTGTGTGTCCAGGAAGGCTGCAGCCCCCATGCAAAGACTGAAGTGAGGAAATATGGGCTGTGGTCGTGGGGGGATGGTCCTGAGGAGCAGAGGGTCTGTCCCCACAGGCTGCATCCAGACTGCCCTGCTGCATCCAGACCCTCCACTCCCGCTCCACTGTGAACAATGGAGCACAGTATGGGGAAGGGACCAGCCCACGGTGACACCTGGCTGCCACCCTCGCAGAAGAGGGGTGTGAGATCACACCCTGGCTGAGGCCAGGGAAGCTGAACTCTCCTAATGGACACAGGACCCATCATCTCACCCTGCCTGTACTCACCTGAGCTCCCTTGGTGTCAGTGCCAAGAAAGACACTGCAAAGGGAAACTCTGCTCATGGCACTGGGGGAAAAAGAAGAGAAGCAGAAAGACCTGGGCAGCACATTCCCAGTAGGAAATGGCCCTGATGTCCCATAGGGAATTGAACATGGATTTGGGGACAGTGGCAGAGATGGAGCCAAGGTCAAGTAGGGAGAGATTGAGGAGGAAGAACTACATGGGGGTGTGGAGGCAGTGGTCACAGGCTACGGCTGTGATGATGAGGCCGTTGGCCAGGAGGGCAGCCAGGTAGATGCCCAGGAAGAGCCAGAAGTGCAAGAGCTGCAGCTGCTGCGTATCTGCGAATGCCAGGAGGAGGAACTCATTGAAGGAGCTGCTATTGGACATTTGCTCCCTCCCAGCTGAGGGAACTGTCTGAGGAAGAAGAGTCATTGACAAGTTAGGACAGACTTCTCTGCGGAAAATTTTCTCATAACCTCCCCCAAACACACACACATTATGTCTCGCCATCTCAGCATGACTGTCATTGAGGTCCATGGCTGGAGCTGGTCTGCCCATCCGGCTTATTCCCAGCTGCCCTGTGCTCACACCGCAAAGGTGGAGGACAATTGCACTGATGTTAACTTAAAAGAAACACCACCACAGAGGAATCCAGTTCCAAAGTACGGAGCAACCAACCAAGCACCCTTTCCCTGAGCATCTGAGGGACATCTCAGCACTCCCCTTGTAAGCGGGAGCACCTTGGACTCATTCCAGTTGCCCACAGGCAGCCTGCCAGCAGCATTTCTGTGGCCTCAGTATCTAGGCGGCTTCTCCATGGGGCACCTAGATAACACCAAGATGCAATGGGGGATCTGTGGCCTTCTGGAGGGCAGAGTGCAGCCCAGCTGGACACCCCAAGGAAACAGTGGAATGTCCTAAGATGGGGTGCCCTGAAGAGAGAGCTGGCTCATTCCCAGCCCCCAACACTGCATTGACCAGAGCCCCACACGTTAGAGTGTCAAGGAGACGTCTGCATGGCAGGACCCACGGGGAGAGTGTCTGAACTGCATCGGAAACCCCCCTGCCCAGAGAGTCCAAGGGCAAGGACAAGGGCAGCATGGACAGGTGGGTAATGGAGAGCAATACCATGATATTTCTGCTGAGGGAGGGAAGCAGAGGGAACTGGGCCATAGCTGAGGCCCTGCATCCCAAATATCTGCAAATGTCTTCAGCCTGGGGCACAGGCAGGAGCAGGTGGAGATGCACAAGCTTTCACAATGCTGCCAGATGGCTGGAATAACAGAAATGTGGTGGAATCGCTCACACCACTGGAGGGCTGTGATGGCAGGCTATAAGCTCTTCAGGAGAGACTGTCGTGGAAGATGAGGTGGGAGGATGCCCTTTGTGTGAAGGGGCAGCTCAGATGTATGGAGGTCTTGCCTGGGATGGAGCAGGGGCTGGGTGAGAGCTTGTGGGTGAGCATGAGTTTCAGACCACTCAGTTAGGCTGAGGAGGTGGATGCATCTCCTTGAATCAACGTGAGGAAGCCTGTGGATCACAGGGCCTGCTTCTTATGCAGGGAATTTCATGCCCCTGTCACAGCAGAGTGCAAGCAGTGCAGGAGGTTTCTGGAGGGTGTCAGGACATTGAGAGGGCTGACCACTATGACAACAAGGCTCTTCTTTGAAAGGTTGTGGAGATCGGGGGAGGTGCCAATGACGAGAAAAAGGAAGATGTTGTGGCCGTCTGCCAAAAAGGCCACAAGGACAACCCGGGGAGCTGCACGCCATTCTGCCTCACTTGAGTGTGGAGTGTGTCATGGAGAGATTCATCTTGGATCACCTTTCTGGGCACATGAAGGAGAAGAAGGTGACTTGGAATAGTCCACATCATAGATTAAGTGAAGGGAAATCGTTCCTGACCAACCTGATTGCCTTCTGTGATGAAAGACCTGTCTTGTGGAGGAGCGGAGAGTAGTGGAGGTCCCTTACCATGATTTTAAGCAAGCTGTTTGACACTGTCTCCCACAATATTCTTGTATACAAGAAAGGCCTTGTGATAGGCTGGGTAGACAACCAGATGGCTAAAAAGCTGGCTGGATGATTGAGGTCAGAGGGTTTTTAGGAAGGGGTATTCTTTCCCTGGAAGCTGCTGACAAGTGGAGTATGCAGGGGTCTATACTGCCACCTGACATGTCTAACAGGTGTCCTGGAGGAGGCAACTCTCATCACATTTGAGATGACACCTCATCAGGCAGAGTAGTCACATGCTTGAGGGCTGCCATTCAGGGGGACCTCAGCAGGGAGGAGGAATGGGCTATCAGGATCTTTGTGAAATTCAAGCAGGACAAATGCCAGGTCCTGCACCTCGCATAGACCAACACCCTGAAGAGATGCAGGCTGAGGAGTCCCTGGCTGGGCAGCAGCTCAGTGGAAAAGCACCTGGGAGACTTTGTGGGCAGGGAGCTGAATGTGAGCCAGCAGAGTTCCTTGGCAGCCACGGAGGCGACAGCATCCTGGCCTGCATGAACCAGAACAAAGCCAGGAGATGGAGGGAAGTGATTATCCACCTCTACTCTCCCTCGTTGGAGCACATCTAGATACTGCATCCATTTGGAGACCCTGTAGAAGAGCACTGCTGATCACTCTGAGTGATTTCACTTGCAGGCCCCCAAGGTGATTGGGGGATGGAGCACTTGTCCTGTGAGGAGAGGCTGAGGGAACGAGTTTGTTCAGCCTGGAGAAGGGAAGGCTTTTGGAGTGACTCGGAACAGCTTCCCAACTCAAGGTTGCCACCCATAGTGAACCAGGCTTTTACAGGGATTCATGGCAGGAGAATGAGAGAATGAATCAAGACTTAATGATGAAGGACTGCTTGTCCAGAATGGGCCCTCCTCACTGTCTACAACACCAGTTCACTACAACACGACACCCAACGAGTGTGATGCATGCAGAAAGTCATGGCATGAGGGTGATTGCACTCTAACAGGCCTAAGGTCTTTTGCAGATCCAGTAAAATCCAGAAGGATTGGGAGGGCCTTCAACATCCTAGGCACACAATTGTAAGGTCAGCTTTGTCAGTGCGGGAGGCTGAGGGAGCTGGGTTGTTTCAGCGTGGAGAAGAGGAGGCTTTGGGCAGACCAAATAACAGCCTGCCCATCCCTACCAAGAGGTCATCAAGAAGATGGAGACAGGCTCTTCACCGTTGTGCACCATGGCAGGATGAGGCCCAGTGGGCATGAGCTGGAAGAAGAGAGGTTCAGGCTGGGGATAAGGGCCAACGTTTTACCCATGCAAACAGTGAAGCACTGGGGCAGGTTGCCCAGAGGGTTTGTGCCATCTCCATCCTCAGAGGTTTTCAAGACTTAAATGACTGAAGGCCTCAGCAAGCTGGTTGGAGCTGATAGCTGAGCCTGCTGTGAGAAGGAGGTTGGGCTAGAGACAACCTGAGGTCCCTTCCAGCCTGAAGCATTTGGCATTTCCTTCCACCCCGGGTCTTCTCCTGTTGACCTTGGAGAAAACAGTCTGCTTACCGTCTTGTCCTGCTCTGGTCAGAGTAGTTCAGATTCAGGGCTGCTTGGCAGGTACCCCCAGACAGTCCTGGGTTTTCATTTGCTCCACCTTTCATTGCATTTTCCCCTCTTTTCCACCTTACAAGCTCCTCTCCTTTACCACCCTGATCTCCTCCCATGCAATCAGACCACCTCTCTTTACCCTGTCCCCATTGACCCTGCTTTTGCTGCCTTTGTACCTTCCTTTGCCTTCTCCGAGATGGTTGCCATGCTCATTTCCACCATTGCCAGCACTTCCTTTAAAATACTACCCCCTTTATTATCTGTAGTGTCCTGCAGGTCGTCATGCTGTTCTCCTGTGAGAGGCCTGGCAAGATGGCATGAGTCATCTGCACGCACACATTCAGAGCTGACAGAAAGGAGCTTGAGTGGAGAGGGAGCTGGAGAAGCTTGGAGATGAGGCCAACAGAAGCCTGCTGAAGTTGTGCAAGGGGAAGTGGCAGGTGCTGCCTTGGGGGAGTGACCCTGAGGAGAAGGGCCTGGACATTACGAGGGATTCCATATGAGCCTGTGGTGCGTGCTCACCACAGATGAGGCCAGCTGCATACGGGGCTGCATTAGGAAGCATCTGGCCTCCCAGACAAGGACACTTACTATCCCCCGTCGACTCAGCACTGGCATGGCCACATCTGGAATCATGTGTCCCAGTGTGGGATGCCCAGTGGTGGAGGAATGGAGAGGACGTGGAGAGGGTCCAGAGGAGGTCTGCCAAGATGGGGCGTGTTGCCTGCAGCACATGACCTGTAGAGGGAGGCTGAGGCACCAGGGCTACATTATCCTGGTGAAGTGGAGGCTAAGGGCAGTACAGGAGCAGCCTGTGAGTGCTTGAAGAGTGGTTTCAGAGATGCTGGTGCTTTTCTTGGTAGGGGGAAGCAGCATGAGAAGGGGAAAGAGCCACAGTCTTCAGCTTGAGAGGTTCAGAATGGACATTGGAAGAAGAAATGTCCCTTGAAGGGTAGTGCTGTGGTGCAACAGGTCAGCCAGAGGGAGTCTGTGGTGAGCTCCTTGCTTTGTGTTTCAAGCAAAAGCATGGGAGGGTGCAGAGCCATCAGTAACCGTGGGCAGATCCCTGGGTGATAGCAAGGTGGGGAAGCAGGTTGGGTGTCTACAGGCTGCAGTGGAACAGGCGCAGGCATGGGAGAGTGTAGGACAGCCTGGGGTGCAGATGGCCAGAAGCACTGCCAAGGCTGAAAGCTTCTGGCAGAAATGAGGTCTTTGTCCCCTTGGCTAGGTCTGCTGTATCTGTCACTGAGGCCTACCAGAAGACACCATTTCCTTGCAGCACCAGAGCCTTGTTTCCTCCAGGGCGGGCCTGGGAGGTGCCATCTTGTTGTCCCTAACTCAGTGTTGCACACCCCCACCCTCACGCTGCCCCCACAAAGAGGCCTGAGCAAAGTGTGAGGCAGGGGCTGGGTGTCAGTGCCTGGCCATGTTGTATGATGAAACACATCAAGGGTGACTTGGCATCAGAGCCACCTGCACATTTCCTTTGCCTACCTGCAATCAGGGCCTCCAACTTTCTGCTCTCATCAGCCCCTGGGGAGGCTTTGTGAGTAATGGCCCTCAGGGGGACCCATCAATGCTGCAAGCAGCTTTGGGGTTTGCTTCCGAATTCATCTTCTTGAGAGGTTTGTTCAGCCTGCTCTCAGTATCTGAGGTTCATGGACTAAGCACCAAATATTCCCAAGGGGCTATTAAAATGCAAAAAGCCCTAAGAAGCCAATGTCACTCCACATGGCTTTTTTCAGTCCTTCAATTCTCATGTGGCTAACTGGAGGGGTCTTGGGAGTGTATTTAAAAGAAGAAGATTTCAATGAGCACCTAAAAAAAAGAAAGGATTTCTGCCTTTTATGTTTTCGTTTTCAGCTTGCAGAATAAGAGAGAGGCACATTCTCTAATTCATATTGATTCAGAGGGTCTCCTAATGAATCTTGATGTCTAAGAAAAGCAGCATTTTTCATAGGAGGCATGAATGATCATCCTTCCTCCCCGTTGTCCCAACCCCACCATTTTGCTCATCAGCTACTGGGGATCTACATCACTCTTGTTAAAATCGGACCTTTTTCCACTCGAGTCTGTAGCTGCATGTTACAGCTCCTGTGCACCAATTCCCACCTGCTTTCCTTCGAGAACTAGCTGCAAATAGACACAGAAGGGTTTTTCTTAATTGGGATCAAACAAAACTAAAACATGATGCAGTTTAAGAAAAACTCAGCAAGGCTTTCAGCACTGTCTCCCATAGCATCCTCACAGGGAAGCTGAGGAAATATGGGCTAGATGAGTGGACAGTGAGGTGGATTGAGAAGTGGCTGAATGGCAGAGCTCCGAGGGTTGTGATCAGCAGTGCAGAGTCTAGTTGGAGACCTGTAGCTAGCGGTGTCCCCCAGGTCCTGGGGTCCAGTCTTGTTCAACTTCTTCCTCAGTGACCTGGATGAAGGGACAGAGTGCACCCTCAGCAAGTTTGCTGATGAGACCAAACTGGAAGGAGTGGCTGATACCCCAGAGGGCTGTGCTGCCATTCAGGGAGACCTGGATCTGATGCAAAGATGACTTTAGAAATGACTAATTTAATCAGGGCATGTACGAATATGCGAAAGATTACTGAGATTTTATATACAGCACAATAGACCGAGCAGTGGTGACACAAGTTCAGGGGCAGATCAATAGCTCTTCTCCTGAGATTAATAACCTTCGCGGAAATTTCCATTATGTCATCATGGGAAAACATTGACATTTTTATTCAAATTAGTCAATCATTTCAGCTGAGGAAAAGGGGCACATATTTTTTTTTCAGATGTTGAAAACAGTTCTTCACCTTTTCAGGCAGAGCTCAGGTGTCTAACCACAAGCATCCAGTGGCACTTGGAGAGGCCCTGATGTATCTGAGGTACCCGCCTGGGTCCGGCAGCTCTCATAGTTGACCTGTGGGAGACCGCAGCCCCTTGGAGCTGAAGAGGGAGGCTGGGCAGAGGGGACCAGGACACCTACAATGGCACCAGATGTCTGTTACCTTGTGATTGCATTCCACCCCAATTCTGAACATTGCTTTTTCAAAAATAAAGAAAAAGAAAAAGACCAGTATACTAAAAACAAAGCAAGAAGGATGATAAGAAACCAAGAAATGTTAAAAGCTGATAAGTGTAAAAAAAATGGTTTAGATCATTTACTTAATTTCTTCCTGTTGCATTTTTTTATTGACATTTTCTAGATGCTACTTGTATAATCAGGCCCACACCATTAAAAAAGATATTGTTGTGCCTCACACGGAGCCCAGAATCCTGCAAAACACTCCCTGCCAAGGGCTGTCCATGCCACTCCTCCTTGCACAGAGCGTGACACACAGAGAAATTGAGTTCTCTCAAAAGATAGTGGAAAACAGAGTAACCAGCTTCAGTGAAATACTCCATTTTTGGATGGCCAAATTTGCACAAATCTCAACAAACCTATGTTACAGTGATGTCTTAAAGGAGCCCCTACACATTTTACATGGATGAGACTGATCTCACCTGATGCCAGACACCCTCAGTGCAGAGGTCTCTGTCTAACCCAGCTGCCTGGACTTCCCTTTCTGGGCAACAGAGAGAAATGAGGTGTCTCCCTGAGAGACCTCTCCTGGTGACCAGCTAATGCTCCAGAAAGGAACCCGTAGGTCTTGGGTCACATTTCCCAGCGCCACCTGGGAACACAGCGATCCCAGGGCATCTCAGGCAGCAATAGCCTTTATGGGTGACAAATGAATAAAGGCCTGAAAGTCAAATTTTCATCATGAGATGAAACTTACTCGAAAAATAACCCTATGCAATAACTGAAAAAAATCTTCATCCACAGAACTTCAAAAAAAATTGTATCAATTCTTTCTTTTGATGTTTTTTTTCTTTATTGTTTATTGGCAGTGCCTTGTGCATGCAGTAGTTCCTTTCTCTTCATGAGTGTGTGTGTGTATATATATATATATATATATACATATACATATACATATATGTGTGTGTGTGTGTGTGTGTGTGTGTGTGTGTGTGTAAGTGTATGTGTATGTCTCTCTCTCTCTGTAATGTACAGTTACTCATCACAATGCATTTCCTATGAACAGTCTGAATGGAGACACTTTCTTCTGAAAGTTGCCTCTTCCAATTCTTGTCCTTCATGTGCTTGGAAATCCTTAGAAATGGTTTCCAGGAGGATTTCCTCCATCGCCTTCCCAAAGACTGAGATGAAGCTGACCAGCTTGTCATTCCCTGGATCCTCCCTCTTGCCCTTCTTGAACATTGGTGTGATGTCTGCCTTTTCCCAGGCATCAGGAACCTCCTTGGTCACCCTGACATTTCAAAGATGATCAACAGCGGCGTTGCAATGACTCCAGCCAGCTGCCCCAGCACCCTGGGATGCTTCCCGCCTGGTCCCAGGGACTTGTGAGCACCCACTGGGCACAAGTCCTCCCCAGATGCATCTTCCTCTACCATGGGTGATGCCTCATTATCACAGATGCTGCCAAAGGCCTCAGGGCCAGGGAGGCCTGACAGTAACAACAGCAGGAAAAGACAAGGTAAAAGAGGCAATGAGTTCCTCAGTCTTCTCCATGTCTTTGTCACTACGACCCCTGCCCCACTCAGCAGTGAGAGCACTTTTTTCTTGGCTGCCTTCCTTGTGCTGCCAACGTCCTTGCAGAAGTCCTTCTGGTTGCCCTCCCCATCTCTTGATAGCTCCGGCTCCAGCTCCGGCTCCAGCTCCAGCTCCAGCTCCAGCTGCGCTTTGGCTTGCCTAACTCCATCCCTTCCCTCACAGCCAATGCCTGTGTCTTCTCCCTGGGTAGCCTGTTACCCTTTCGACCCTCTGAGCACTTTCTTCCTGTTTTTCAAGTCCTAAGTCACAGAGTGTCTGCTCAGCCATGCCAGCCTCATGCCAGGCCCTGATGGGCTTTCCTGCAGACTGCAGGCTTCCTGTGCCTTGAGGACATTGTCCCTGAAGAGCCAAGAGGGCTCCATGGCCCCTCTGCCCTCCACAGCAGTCACCCGTGGGATCCTGACAAGCAGATCCTGAACACGATGAAAGCCTCTCTCCTGCAGTCCATGGGTGGTGACTCTGCTATTCCGCTACCTCTCCACCATCTCAAGGTCATTGCAGCGGCAGCCAACCTCCACATTCACATGCCCATCCAGTCTGAGCTTCAGCTAAGAAAGAAAGGGCACGATGGCCCCATCTACCTAGAGGCACAAACTGCAGATGCAGAGAAATCATACTGAAGAAAAGCTCCCATTTCTCCTCTCACCTCTGAGGGGATCCAGGCAATGGCTTTTCAGGCAGCTAAAGGTGGATGCAAAGAATTTCCGGTGTAATGTAGATAAGGCAGTGCCTCACAGGCTCCCCTTACAGTCAAGGAGGAGGAGGAGGAGGAGGTGTTCACCGGCCTTCTTTCACATGGTCACATAAAGCACAGATGACTCACATCCCAGAAACATTTGCTCTGTGCTTGAAATGGGGCCTGAGCTCATAGGCTTTTAGGATAATGCAGGCTGAAGGGACCACAGGAGGCCCGCAGTGCAACCTGCTGCTCCAACAGGGTCAGATATACGTTCAGAAACCAAAAAATGGCCCTGCCAAAGGACCTTTGAGATGATACAGCAGGAGAAGGCAGTGGAGGGTTGAGTAGAGGGGAGGGCAGAGGTGGATCCGCTCGTGCCCCGTGCAGCAATTCCCACTCTGCAGCATGTCCAGTCCTGCTGGTGACCTGTAACCCATGAGCCGAGGTGGTGGGACTCACATCCACTCTGGCTCTGAAGAGTTCTCAGCCCTTAAGACCCAGGATGCAAAGCACCCTTCTGGGGACACCTCAGTAGTTGAAGGGGCTGAATGCACCCCACAGCCGTGCTGCTTTGCAACCTCCCACCAGTCCCCAGCCCTGTCCTTCCCAGGGTAAGCAAACAGCCATGCTGCGGTGTCTGCTGTGGTGGGCCTGGAGAGAGGCCAGGCAGGGCTGACCTTCACCCCCCATACAGGCACTGAGCCCAGCAGGAAGATGGAGCTGGTCACATTCAAAGATCACCCCTCACCAGGACCATGGGGAAAGCCAGTACTGGAAATGGCTGGTACAAGTGCCTGGGTGTGGGAGGAGTTTCCTGGGGCAGTTTCTCCTCCCTGTTCATGCAGCAACAAGCTGGGCTGGATCTTTGCATGAGATACTCTGCTTGAGGGCCCCCATGGGCATGAGGATGATCTACAGGCCCAGAATGTCCTCTGCATGCTCCCTGCCAGGCCTGCAGATGACCCAGGAGAGGGCTCGTCCTCCCAGGGGTCACAGCTGGATGACCAGTCCTCCATCTGGGTGTGGAGCCCTGTCTGGGGGTGACTTTTGGGGTAATGGCTAGCATGCGGGATGGGGAAGATTGCCGCAAGAACATGTGCTGGGGACAGGGCCTGAGGGAGAGCAGGACACTCAGATGGCTCCTGGGGACAGCAGGAAACTCATATGGCTCCTGAGTCCTTCTTCCTTCAACACAAGCTCTAAAACAGAGTCCCAGCCTTCCTTTTGGTGCCACCCATCAGGAGTGATGATGGCACTGTGAGCTAGGAAGGTGGGGAGCATTCATCCTTCTTCAGCCACTTCCCAGGCCATGTCAGGGGTCAGGGCAGAAAGGACTTCTGGCTCTGCACCATGAGCTCCCTTTAGTGCACCCACACTCTGACCATTGTCTTGCATTAAATGTCAGCATTCTTCTCTCCAAGACACTTTCAAGCCCAGTTCCACTTCCTTCTGATGTCTCCCAATTGCTCCTCTGATCTCGCTGGCTGTTCCCACATCCCCTCCCCTGTTCCCCCGGAGGGCCCTGAGCTGGCGCTGCTGCTCTGCAGAGTGAGTGGGCTGTGGGGCCACAGGGCCACGGCATGACTGCACTGGCCGTGCTGGTGAGGATGGGAAGCAGATCCAACCAAATGGGGATCACGGATTCTCTAATCCTTCCAGGGCTCTGCAGATGTGGAAGGTGCTTGGAGGGACTATGAAGTATTTCCACAGTGCACCTCTAGGAGGTGCACCTCTAGATCCAGCACGGGGTATTTCATTGACAACGACATGAATCGCTCTCCAGTCCCCCTTTCCCCTGCCAGCTGGGTCTCCATGGCCTCTCCTGGGATTGCAGAGTCCTCCTTTGCCTGTGGATCCCTTGTTTAGCATTTTACTTTTAGGGGACTCCACCTTGGAGGATGTCTCGCTTTGTGAGACTCCACTCACTGCCCACACCAGGCACACACTGTCCCAGGAGATCCCCTGTACTCTCCTGGTACCTTCAGATTCCCCTCCAGAAGGATGGGCATCTGACACTGTTCCTTAACATGTGGGACAGCTCTGGGTATGTACATCAGACACAATTTGTCATCTCCACTGTCACTGGACACCAATGGGTGAATCCTAAATCCAGGCCTTGGTCTCTAAGAGATCATAACATGATTATGAGCTTTCTGCTTCTAAACCCATGGACAACCCTGCACAACACGCCTTTCTGGGGGGGCAATTCCTGGGGCTTATTCTTGACTCCAGCTTTGGAAGAAGAGCCCAGCCTTCAGGCACTGCACTGCATAGAACTTACTTGAAGACAAAGAGACTGTGAGGGAGTCAGCTCTGACCCAGGGTTAGATACAATTTTATATGGGCACTAGGTGAGACAGAGCAATCTCATTAAAACTGGGATGAAGCCAAGCACTTGTGTAGCAAAATGATAACAAATAATAGTAGTAATAACAACAGTAAAGTGAAGAAACAAAGCTCAGTCCTGGTTGGGATACACTGGGATTCAACTGTGGAGAGCAATGGCAATTTTATCACTGCTGAAAAATGTCCATGAAATCATTTTCCTCAGGGCATCTTTGAGCTCCTTGTTCCTCATGCTGTAGATGAGGGGCTCAGGCACAAGTTCCCTGTTTAGTCAAGGTAGTCCTCTGACATGCCTCCTAGTTTTACTGAGCAGTGCTATGAACCATTCCTGTGCTTGGCGGGTGCTGTCCTTGAAGGCCTCCTGCTTTTCCGGAGCTCCTGGGCCCTTTAGAGATGTCTCCCATGGCACCCCCCACCAGTCCCTTGGAGAGGCCCAAGTCTGCTCCTCTGAAGTCCACGGTCTGTACTCTGCTACAGTTCTTCCTCACTCCCTTCAGGATCTGGCACTCCACTTTTTCATGGCCACCTTAGGCAAGGTGAACACTGACTATCCCATGCCTGATCAGTTCCTCCTTGTTTGCAATGTCCACATCCAGGAAAGCATCACCCTTCTGGGCCCATCGTGCTGCTGTGCTAAGAAGTTGTCCCTGACACCCTCCAGAAACCTCCTGGACTCTTTAAGCACTCTGCTGTTTGGCCGTCCAGTGAATGTCAGGGAGAAAAAGGTCTCCTGATAAGAACCAGAGCCTGTGATGCACAGACTTCCTCAAGTTGCTTAAGGGAGCCTGTGTCCACTTCCTCACCCTGATCAGGTGCTCACAATGTCACCCTTCCTCTCATGCTCACCCACAAGCTCTCACTCAACCCCTGACCATCCCATGGAAGAGCTCCATACATCTGAGCTGGCCCTTCACACAAAGGCCATCCTCCCTCCTCATCTTCCCTCACACTCTTTCCTGAAGATCTTGTAGCCTGCTTTTACAGCCCTCCAGTCGCATGAGTGATCCCACCACATCTCAGCAATCCCAGCACTGCTGTAGTGCTGTGACAGCTTGTGCATCTCCATCTGCTCCTGTCTGTGCCCCAGGCTGCATGCACTTGTGTATAGCTGGGCTGCAGAGCCTCAGCTGAGACACAGAGCACAGTCTGGTTGTGGAGAAACCTGTTGCCAAGAGCAAAGGACACCATGTGTGCAATGGCTCCACTTCCGAGCAGAGGCAAGCTGGCATAGCTAGCAGGAGGCAATGGAATGGTGAAATGAGGTTCCAACAGAGCTGGGCTGTGCAGAAATGGCAGGAGAGGAGTGTGCTGCTGGAGCTGACTTGTAGCACTATGGGGCCTGTGACAAAGGTGAACCAGTCTCCAGGAAGGACAAGGTGCCACTGAAGAGTGGAGACCTTGGTGTGATGGGCCTCCCATCTATGCGGGATGGTTGGATGTAGACGTGATGGTCTTTGCCTAAAGGTAGTGGTGGGATTCATTTATTTGGGAACAGGTGGGAAACCTGAGGTGCCCTCGGGCGCTTGCCCAGCAACCACTCCAAAAGGGCATGGTTTTCCTGTAGGTCCCACGCTGTACCTGCTAGAGACGTGTGGTTGTGCTGGACACCCCAAGCATCAGACATGGCCCTGCAGGCCTATTGTCATAGCATTAAATCAAGTGTGTGCACTGAATTACATTAGCTGTTTGCAATGTAGAGATCTGCATGATTACTTTAGTCTGCCTCAGTGAACATCTCCCAGGAGGAGGGAGTACAAAGGAGAAATGAAGTCCTACTTTCAGCTGGGCCCCTGTTCCCAAGTGGGGCCAGGCTCCTGGGACGGAGGGAGCTCATGGCAACCTGGCAGCACTGCTGAGAGACAGCTGTGTGCAGGAGCAGCTCCTCTGCAAAGAGCAGCAGGGCTCCAGGTACTGCCTGCTGCTGCTGACATAAGATGAGACAAGACGGAGAGACGTGGAAGGCAGTGTGGAGTGGGAGGACAGAGAGGAGAGCTCTTGTGGGAGAAATCTTCACAGCCCTTGACACGGTGAGTCTCTGCCTGTAGAGCAATACTACTGGGGTTCTTGGAGAGGTCTTCTAAACCCATCTCATCTCGTGACTGATAGTTTTGTTAGGATGTCTCACCTGGCTTCTTGAGAGCAGAGGAGGAGGAGGTGCTTCAGAGCAGGGATTCCCAGCCACACTGTCAGAGGGACAGGACATGCTGCTACCTTCTCCCAGGGACACTGCAGGCGTGTGAAGCCAGGGAGTGCACCCAGGACTGCACCGGCACCATAATTCAGAGCAGTGTCCCTCTGCCCCAGGGTGCCGTGTGCCTGGGCAGTGACTCTGCTGCCTGCAAGGGTCAGCACTCAGCCTGCCTGGGGAATTCCTCACGGTGCTGCGGGGAGAAGCTCTGGGTAGGAGGATCGACCCCCAGCAGGGCAGATTCATTCTCCCATTGAGAGGGTGCTGCATGGGTGAGGGCTGCTCACAGCTCTAGCTCCTGCACAGAGCATATTTGAGGGGTCTTTTCAAGAGCAAGGTGAAAAAACGACTATTTGAAAGGGAAGGAGCTTTCCTTCTGGCGTCTGCGCTTTCAGTTTCCTTATTTTGGCAGGGAGAAAAAAGGAAAGAGTTTTCTGGTTTGGCAAGGGACTGCGACTCCTCAGCCTTCACTCTCAGAGGTCAGCAGGTTTGTGAGAAACCTCAGCAAACCCCTTCATCCCCACCTCAGCCTACAGACAGCACCAGCATCACCTTTACGGCCTCCTCGGGCTTTATCTGACCTGCTCCTTAGGACCTGCATGCACAGAGATGTCCCTGCCCAGTGCCCTGAGACAGGAGGTTTCTGTCGGGCAGAACTGAACACCCACAGGGTGGGATGGGGTCTGTGCGCACTGACTGGGAAAAGTCATTGGGGCAGAGAATCAGCTTCCAGCAGGGGCAGCTGCAGGCAGCAGAGATGGGCAGGGAATGAGAGCAACAAAGAGAATCATCATGGGAGGGTGGATTTGGGCAAGTCATGGGCAGTCCCTCTGATGCAGACACCTTCTTCCTCTGAGCAAGCCCCCCACGTCTCCTCTCCCATCCAGCAGAGCCTCTGCCCTGACAGCAGTGAAGTCTGGGGCATGAGCCACCTCCTCTGCAGCCAGACCTCCAGCAGAGGAGAGGGGCATGTCTCCTGCCACGGGCCTATTTCATGCTGCCCAAAAACGGGCTGAGAGCAACGGCCCTGCAATGTTGCTGTCTTTGAGGTGGCATGACCAGCTCGGTAAGGTGAAGACTTTCCTGAGTGCCCATCTGTCTCTGTCTCCTTGCCTCCCTTGGCAGCAGGATCATGGTGTTGCTCCTTGTTTGCCCTCCTGTCCATGCTGCTCCTGCTCTTCTCTTGGTCTCCCTCAGGTTGGGGGGGTTCAGCTGCAGTTCAGACACCTGCCCTCCAAGTTGTGCAACAGCGGGGTCTGCATGGGAGTGAGGTTGCCCCAGCCCCCTTCTAACCCATGGGGCTCCAGGAAATGCAGTCTGTGGGGCTGGGAAAAGAGCAGATTCTCCCTTAAGGACAGACCATCTTTAGGACATTTGACTGTTTCCCTGCGGCGTCCTGCCAGGCTGAGAGCTGCCCTCCAGAAGGGCATAGCTGTCTCATAGCATCTCTGTGATGTCTGAGAGACCCATGAAGAAGCTGCAGAGATGCAAAGAGTATGGAAATGGTGGTGGGCAGCTGTATAGGGGCAGCTGAAAAGAACCCTGTGTGTCCTTGGCTAGAAGGGGAGTATGGAGACCTCCCTCTTGTGCTCTGAGAAAGGGAGAGAACGTTGGAGATCTGTACCTTGAAACTCGACTCCTGTGCTCTCAGCAGGGGCTTGTTTCTTTGTAAGGCAGCATATGAGTGTGACCATCCTCCAGCTCAAAGAGGTGGGAACACAGGACAGCTGGGATCAAGGCTAACAGACTAGCTGTCCTCACTCTGCACCAAGTGAGAGTGAATCCTTTCCTCTCAGGACTCAGGAGAAATGCCAAAGATGTTTAACTTTGAGGAACATTCCCCAGGGGTAACAAGGACATCGAAAAGAAAAAAGGCAATTTTAAAAAATCCCTAACGCTCTGTTCCTCAACCCTCCTTCTTTAGAACTGGTGGTGCAGATGCTGAAAGGGCCTTCCACATGGCAAGTGGACTTTACTTCTGTATGTCAGAGCTAGTCAACTCCATTCCCTCCTTCCCACCACTGTACAGCAGGATGGACTCCTCTGGAGCCCATGGGCAGAGGTCCCTGGTCCTCATAGCACACTCAGGCAGTGGAAAGTGGAGCTCAAGCAAGGGAGCTGCACGCAGATCCTCTTAGCAAAGAGAGATGCAATATGGGGTGTTGTATGAGAACTGGAACATTTTGGGGGTTTTTTTTGCTTGAAAAGTGTCTCCTAACTTCTCAAAGTCTTTTGCTCCTTGGACAGTCCCAGGTGCCCAGGGTGAGCAAATGTCCAACAGCAGCTCCTTCAATGAGTTCGTCCTCCTGGCATTTGCAGATACGCGGCAGCTGCAGCTCTTGCACTTCTGGCTCTTCCTGGGCATCTACCTGGCTGCCCTCCTGGGCAATGGCCTCATCATCACAGCCGTAGCCTGCGACCACCACCTCCACACCCCCATGTACTTCTTCCTCCTCAACCTCTCCCTCCTCGACCTTGGCTCCATCTCTGTCACTGTCCCCAAATCTATGGCCAGTGCTCTCTGGAACACCAGGACCATTTCCTACTCAGGATGTGCTGCCCAGGTCTTTCTGCTTTTCTTCTTGTTCTCAGCAGAATATTCTCTTCTCACTGTCATGGCCTATGACCGCTTTGTTGCCATCTGCAGACCCCTGCACTACGGGACCATCATGGGCAGCAGAGCTTGTGTCAAAATGGCAGCAGCTGCCTGGGCCAGTGGTTTTCTCTATGCTCTCCTGCACACTGCTAACACATTTTCCATACCACTGTGCCAAGGCAATGTCCTGGAGCAGTTCTTCTGTGAAATTCCCCAGATCTTCAAGCTCTCCTGCTCAGACACCTACCTCAGGGAACTTGAGGCTGTTGTGATTAGTCTTTGTTTAGTCTTTGGGTGTTTTGTTTTCATTGTGCTGTCCTACGTGCAGATCTTCACAGTTGTGCTGAGGATGCCCTCTGAGCAGGGTCGGCACAAAGCCTTCTCCATGTGCCTCCCTCACCTGGCTGTGGTCTCCCTCTTTGTCAGCACTCTCACATTTGCCTACCTGAAGCCCCCCTCCCTCTCCTCCCCACTTCTGGATCTGGTGGTGGCTGTTCTGTACTCGGTGGTGCCTCCAGCAGTGAACCCCCTCATCTACAGCATGAGGAACAAGGAGCTCAAGGATGCACTGAGGAAACTCGTTCAATGGGTACAATGTCAGCACCAATAACTGTCCCAGTGCAGCCACTCACCATTCCCCGGGTATTTGGCCTCAAGGCTATGTGTTGTTCAGTTCTTTCTTTCTTTACTTTCCTCTGTTACATTCTTGTCAAAAGACAAAAAGGGTTGGTTCGTGCCACTTGTCGTCAGGAATCTCTTGTTTGAATCTGACCGAGAGACCATGTAGAAGCAGGAAGCCAGGCTTCCCCCTTCATCAGCAGAGATGGGGGAACCTCAGAGCCCACTAGTCTGAGCTCCCTGAGATGCCTTCAGTGCAAAGAAGAGAGTTTCCCTTTGCAGTGTCTCTTTTGCACTGACACCAAAGGAGCTCAGGGGACAGAGTGAGGCTCAGACAAATAAAGATGGGGTGAGACCATGGCTCCCATGTCCATTAGGAGAGCTCAGCTTCCCTGGCCCTTGTCAAGGTGTGATCTCACACCCCTCTCCTGCAAGGGTGGCAGCCAGTTGTCACCTTGGGCTGGTCCCTTCCCTCTCCAGTGCTCCAAAACTACAAGTGGAGGGGAAGAAGAGGGCAGGGGAGTCAGGCAGCAGCTTGTGGGTCAGACTCTGTGTTCCTCAGGACCATGCCCCTGCTGCCACAGCAGGCATTTCCTCACTGCAGCCTTTGGGTGGTGGCTGCAGCTTTCCTGAGACATGTCCACCAACAGCAGCAGGCCTTTCTCTTTTTAGAGTTGTTCTCTTCATTTCCATGCTGTCCTTCTGTGTCCTGTTCTGGGTATATGGGCCAGGAGTTCTCATAACCTGGTGGTGGTAGGGTTGTGTTTCCATGTGCATATGTCCTGTAAGTTCAGGCAGGACCTGGCAATGGGCACTCTTATGCCAGACCTGGCCTCCAGAATAACATTCCTATAATAAAAAGGGGATCTCCTCTGTGACGTGCCTGAAGTCTGGCCCTTCTTCAGAAGCTGGAGTCAAAAATACACCCAAGGGATTGCACCATAAAAGGGCCTGCTGCTCTGCCTGTGCACTCCGTGGGCTCCGGGGGGCGAACTCAGAGTCCCAGTGTGATCTTTCAGGGACCAAGGGCTGCATTCAGGGTTCATTTCTCGGTGACCACTGCCAGTGGAGATGCTGAATGGTCTCTGAATTGCGTACTTGGGGCTGTCGCACAGGTGACAGTGCTGATGACAGCTGCCCATCCCTCTGGAAGAGAACCTGAGACCCCAGGAGAGCTCAGGGGATCTCCAGAGACATGGTGGGCCTGGGGGTGGGCAGTGAGTGGAGCCTCACCAAACAAGGGACAGTGCATGGTAGAGTCACCCAATGACACAGCACTAAATCCAGGTATGCCTGGGGAAAGGAGGGCTGTGCAATCCCGGAGAGGCAGTAGGGACCCAGGGAAGGGGCACTGGAGAGTGATTCATGTACCCCCAGTGAAACACCACAGGCCAGAGCTAGTACACACCCGAAAACATCTGCTGCCATTGCAAACGCCCTGGACTCACTCTGAGCACAGTCCATGAGGGCAGACACGTGCCAGCAGTGTCAGCGGTGGTGAGCCCTCTTTGGCCGGGTCTGCTTCCCACCCCAACCAGCATGGCCCATGCGGAGTCAGAAGTCACCCTGTGGCCTTGGGGCCCCACAACCCGCTCCCTCTGCAGAGCAGCACCACCACCCCGGGGCCCTGCGGGGAGCACCAGGGAGGGGTGCAGGAATAGCCAGGCAGGCCAGCATGGACACACTCCCCTGGGGAAAGTCTCTCTAGGGAGCAGGGACGTCACAGGAGAAGAGCAGGGTGGCATTCAGAGATAGAAAATGGGAATGGGAAACAGGTTTCTCTGTGCACCAGCTCAGGGCAGGCGTCTCTGTCCCTGGGGCAGCAGGAGCTGCCGGAGGGGCTGCAGGGCCAGGGCTCTCGTGCTGTGCTAGGCAGCAGGGTGGGCATGGAGGGGCTGCAGGCAGAGAGGGAGGGGGATGTGCTGGGCACAAGAGCAGGGGAGACAGAGAGTGACCAGGATCATTGTGGGGCCTCTTCCTCTTGCTGGGGAGCTGCTCTCCTTGCCCTTAAGCCTGCCCTGAGTTATGCTGTGGACATGCCTGTGCCTGGCCCTGCACCTCTCGGGTGCTGACCTGCCCTGTCCTCGTCCTGCTGACCTGACTCCCCATCTCTACCTCAGACCTGCCCCCTTGCTATGGTCAAGAAAGCCTTGGCAAGGGAAGCTGGGATCTGAGCAGATCCCAGGGAAGGCTGTAGGTTGAAAAGCTCGCAGTATATCCACATCAGCAGCTCTTGCCAAGCAGCTGAATTAAAGGTGCAAGGAGTGCTTTAGGTCTGGACCCTACCCAGGTAGCGCTGCATGCAGAGTCTCAGCGAGCACAGCCACTTGCGTCTGATTATATGATGCGTAGTTAGGAGAGCAGGTTTTTCGGTTTCACAGCTCGAGTGTTTATGCACCATTTGCCCTGAGCTGGGGCAGCTCTAGCTCCCCGCAAGGGGGAAGGGGCCTGGGGGGAGTGGGCTGGGGAGAAGCTGGCATCCCGCTGCCTGGCTGGGGCTGGATTCCCGGTGTGGGGAGAGGTGGAGAGGGCCAGGGAGCTCCTTCCTGTAGAGCTGGTCCCCACGGTGCCAGGAGAGGGGCCAAGGCTGGGAGCAAGTGGGGCAGCAGGCCGCCAGGGGCAGGCAGGGCTGCGGTGGGGGCCACAAGGAGGGGGCACAGCCAGTGCTGCTGCAGCACAGCAGCTGCCATGGTCATCTCCCTCGCAAAAGGTCCCGCACTGCCCCCAGGCAAGAACAGGCTGTTCCCCCATTCCCATAATGCCCTCCAAGGACGGAACACATGAGGAGGGGCTCAGCCTGCCCCATGCTCAGGGCCAGCTCCCCAGGGCTGGCACAGCTTGGCCTGAGGCAGCACGAGGACAAGAGCTCCTCGGGCAGGGCAGAACAAGCCCAGCTGGGAGAGGATCAGGGAGAAGACCCAAAGGTCCCTGGCTCAGCCTTGGGCTTTGGAAGACTCCCTTGCGCACCCTGAGAGGCTCCGTCTGCTTCTTCCACCCTGCCATGTGCTCCCCATCCATTGGCCAAAGCCGAGTCCAGCATCGCCTGGGAACTCCCTTCCCCATGGCGAGGAGAGGGACGGTGTAACACACCAATAGAGGGGCATCCGGGAGTCTTTCAGATTCCGGGGTTAGTCACGCTGAACTCGAGAGATTTGTCAAGCATAAGAATTTAATAGACCTAAGTGGTTCTACACATATGACAGATGCTGGACAACACTAAACAAGTAACACCAGACAATCTACAAGTATAACAAAGCTCAAAAGCATAGTAAAGCTAGAAACAGAACAGAACTAAACATATATTTACACATATCAGAGCTCTATGGTTAAGCCACGGATGCACGGTACAATGACCGTTTTCGCCCTTTCCTTATGGGCCACCCCTCTGGTATAATTTTCCCTAGATTGTTCTCACCACAGTCGCGCTACGCCAGGACAATTCAAGTTTTCCCTGCAGTTGGCATCAGGGGCATCCCTGCTGATGGGTGGGTTGTTGGGTCTGCAGACCAGCTGACCGTGAGTCCGAGTCCACACAGGGGTATGTGG
This sequence comes from Apteryx mantelli, assembly GCF_036417845.1. Taxonomy (NCBI): domain Eukaryota; kingdom Metazoa; phylum Chordata; class Aves; order Apterygiformes; family Apterygidae; genus Apteryx; species Apteryx mantelli. The sequence continues at coordinate 8,574,422 of NC_090001.1, read as the reverse complement.
CTTACTTGCTTTTATCCTTCCATGGGCTCATTATCCATCCAAACTATGCCAAACCATGGTTACACAACAGAACCGATGGTCTCAGCCATCAGGATGGTCAACAGTATGGTCAACAGATAACAGTACGCATATTGAACAGATAACCCAGTGCAAAATTTCACAGTACCTAGATGCTTACAGCGTGAGTCTGTGGTGTCACTTCTCCTTTGCTGAGTAGGTTTGCTCAGCACTCATGGGGTTGTTGGGGAGCTACAGCAACTCACAGCTACCCACAGTGTGGCAACTCTGGCTGTGGTACACCCAAGGTTCCTTAACCCTTGGGGAGCATACCAGAGCAAGCCCCTCTTCTATGGGCTGCACCATCCTGAGTGCCACGCTTGCCTGCACGGCACCTATCAAGGGAGAAAACCTGAGAAATCCTTATTGTGGGTCAAAGCAGTAAAGCAGTGGCTGAGTAGTTACAACAAAGGTTCACAAAGTTTGCTGCCTTTTTGTCCCATTGCATCAAAACATTTGGTGATCTTCCTTCTGATATCTATGACCTGTTATTAAGACACAGTTATTAAATCACACACAGCACAACCTTAGGCTGCCATCAGAATAAAACCATAATGTTTTGTATTGCTTGCTCACACTCCTCATCCAATTCTAAGAAAAGCCAGTTTGACTCACCACCAGTGCCCACTGCATTTGCCCAGGTCATTTTCTCCTCAATCCTGCCAGGGAGGGGGATGGATGAGAGGAGGAGGAGATGGACTTTCCAAGTTAACAATTGGCTGTGCCGGTGGTGTTGGCAACAGGGTTTTGGTTTCTACGACCATGGGACCCTGTTTGAAGATCGACAGCTAATGGCGAGAGATGGGATCCACCTCACTAAGTGGGGCACACGTGTCTTTGCCAACAGGTTGGCCAACCTGGTAAGGAGGGCTTTAAACTAGGAAAGATGGGGGAAGGGGAGAGTTATAGTGCCAGGGTAGCTGGCAAAAGACAGCTCAAGTCAGGATGCCTCCAACAGGTGAATGCAGCCAGGGAAGTGCACATGGGATGTGGCTATGGAGGACCCTCTTTTACCCCTCCTGGGAAACCTGCATGCTCGATCACCTCCCTGAAATGCCTGTACACCAATGCACGCAGCTTGGGGAACAAACAGGAAGAACTAGAGATGTGTGTGCGGTCGCAGGGCCATGATCTCATTGCCATTACAGAAACATGGTGGGATAGCTCGCATGACTGGAGTGCTGTCATGGATGGCTGCATGCTTTTTAGGAAAGACAGGCCAGGAAAGCGAGGTGGTGGAGTTGCTCTTTATGTGAGAGAGCAACTGGAATGTATCGAGCTGTGCCTAGGGGTGGATGAAGAGCGAGTCAAGAGCTTATGGGTAAGGATGAAAGGGCAGGCTAGCATGGGTGACACTGTCGTGAGTGTTTACTGCAGGCCACCTGATCAGGAAGAGGAAGTCGATGAGGCCTTCTGCAGACAATTGGAAGTAGCCTCACGATCCCAGGCCCTGGTTCTCATGGGGGACTTCAACCACCCCGATATCTGCTGGAGAGACAACACAGCTAGGCACAAACAGTCCCGGAGGTTCCTGCAGAGCATTGGTGACAACTTCTTGACCCAGGTGGTGGAGGAGCCAACAAGGAGAGGTGTGCTGCTGGACCTCATACTAAAAAACAAAGAAGGACTGGTTGAAGATGTGAAGGTCGGGGGCAGCCTTGGCTGCAGAGACCATGAGATGGTGGAGTTCGGGATGCTGCAAGGAGGAAGCAGGGCAATAAATAGGATTGCATCCCTTGATTTCAGGAGAGGAAAATTTGGCCTCTTCAGGGACTTACTTGGAGGTATCCCATGGGTTAGGGCCCTAGAAGGAAGGGAGCTCCAAGAGAGCTGGTTAATATTCAAGCATCACTTCCTCCAGGCTCAAGAGCAGTGCATCCCCGTGAGTAGGAAGTCAAGCAAAGGAGGTAGGAGACCTGCATGGATGAGCAAGGAGCTCCTGGCAAAACTCAACCAGAAGAAGGAAGTATACAGAAAGTGGAAAGGGGGACAGGCCACTTGGGAGGAATATAGGAATGTTGTCAGAGTATGTAGGGATGTGACGAGGAAGGCTAAGGCCCATTTGGAATTAAATCTGGTGAGGGATGTCAAGGACAACAAGAAGGGCTTCTTCAAATACATCAGTAGCAAAAGGAAGACTAGGGAAAATGTGGGCCCACTGCTGAATGGGGTGGGTGCCCGGGTGATGAAGGATGCAGAGAAGGCAGAGTTACTGAATGCTGGTGGACACCAAGTTAAGCATGAGGCAGCAATGTGCCCTTGTGGCCAAGAAGGCCAAGGGTATCCTGGGGTGCATGAGGAAGAGTGTTGCCAGCAGGTCGACGGAGGTGATTCTCCCCCTCTACTCAGCCCTGGTGAGGCCACAGCTGCAGTACTGCGTCCAGTTCTCGGCTCCCCAGTACAAGAGGGATGTGGCACTACTGGAAAGAGTTCAGCAGAGGTCTACAAAGATGATGAGGGGACTGGAACATCTCTCTTATGAGGAAAGGCTGAGAGAGCTGGGCCTGCTTAGCCTGGAGAAGAGAAGACTGAGAGGGGATCTTACTAATGTGTATAAATATCTGAAGGGAAGGTGTCAAGAGGATGGGGCCAGACTCTTTTCAGTGGTGCCCAGTGACAGGACGCAAGGCAACGGGCACAAACTGAAACACAAGAAGTTCCATCTGAACATTATAAATACTTTTTCACTGTGAGGGTGACAGAGCACTGGAACAGGCTGCCCAGAGAGGTTGTGGAGTCTCCTTCTCTGGAGACTTTCAAAACCCGCCTGGATGTGATCCTGCACAATGTGCTGTAGGTGACCCTGCTTGAGCAGGGGGGTTGGACTAGATGATCTCCAGAGCTCCCTTCCAACCTCAACCATTCTGTGATTCTGTGATTCTGTGGTTTTGTGGATCTGATCCTAGTCCCAGACTTGCTCAACAGTTCATGTCTAAAGGACTGTGTGCCAATACGACCCTCCCGTTGAGTCACGAGGTTCAGAAAGGACTCCCTTGCTTTCTAAACTCCTTCGGAGAGGAGCCTAGCTGCTGCTGGATCCGATCCTGGTCTCAGACTTGGTCAGTGGTCGATGTCTAAGGGATTCTGTGCACAATTATTCAGAGATATAACTCAGCAAAGTTTCATGAAGTTTGCAAAAGTTCAGCATGCTATTAATCACTTACTAACTTCCTCGAGGAGGAAACTTCAGAGGCATCCCTGCTCAAGAGGAGGTTCTGCAGTGCAGCCCAATGCCATGCAGGAGAGCTCAGTGGGCTCTAGGCTGCCTCCTGGTTATGGGGGGGGGGGGGGCGGGGGAGGGGATGATTGTCTCATAGTCATATTTGCATGCTAGATGGGCCTAAGTTGGCGCATGCTCAGTTAGCCCCTGCCTACGTGCTGTTCACAGGGAGGTCAGGTTGAGGGGGAGAAGGCACATTGGGCAGGAAAGGAGCACACTGTAACACATGAAGGAGAGCTGCTACTGCTTCAGTGACACTAAAAGAGTAAACAAGGAACACATGGGCTCCCTGCTGAATGGCTAGGGAAACTAGGAACAGCAGATGCAGGTAGGTGTGAGGAAGTCAGTGCCTTCTTGGCTTCAGGCATCACCAACAAGGTGTCCCGGGCTGTTTTGCCTAGAGTCAGGACTCGAGATGAGAAAACCCATCCGCAGTGCCCGAGGGTTGAGTGAAGGATGACTTGCAAGAACTCAACCACCATCACAGCAAAGAGACTCGCTATCATCTTTGAAAGGTTGTGGAGATGGGGAGAGGTCCCAATGACCAGAAAAAGGAATATGTTGTGCCCATCTTCCAAAAAGGCCACAAGGATAACCCGGAGAAGTGCAGGCTGTTCAGCCTCACTTGAGTGAGGGGTGGGTCATGGAGCGATTCAACTTGGATCACCTTTCTGCGCACGTGAAGGAGAAGAAGGTGCCTGGGAACACTCAGCATGGATTTACTGAGCATAAATTATTTCTGACCAACCTGGTTGCCCGGAGCACTTGCCCTGTGAGGAGAGGCTGAGGGAATGAGTTTCTTCAGCTTGGAGAAGGGAAGGCTTTTGGAGCAATTCGGAGCAGCTTCCCAGTTCAAGGTTACCACCCATAGTGAACCAGGATTTTACAGGGATTCGTGGCAGGAGAATGAGCGGAAATGGTTAAAAGCTAAAATTCGATAGTGGGGGGGGGAAAATCAATGAGGAAAATAAAGCATTTGAAGATGTTATAGACTGTCTGTTCTTGGCAGCTCTCAGGACGCTGTTGGACAAAGCCCGGAGGAACTTGGTGTGGCTTCAGCATTGATCCTGATGTGAGAAGGAGGTCAGACCTCCCAACGTCCCTTCCAACTGAAATGCATCGGTGATTCTGGTATCTCTGGCGATAGCTACTGACATTCTTGCACTCCTGAATTCCTTTTCTGCATGTGGGTTAGCACCACACATGGCATCCCCAGAGCCAGCCCCTCCTAGTGGTGTGAGGTTGCCTTTTGGGCCTGAAAGGTTTTCAGTTCAAGGTTTAATGATGAAGGACTGCTCGTCCAGAATGGGCCCTCCTCACCGTCTACAACACCCGTTCACTACAACACGACACCCAATGAGTGTGATGCATGCAGAAAGTCATGGCATGAGGGTGATTGCACTCTAACAGGCCTCAGGTCCTTTGCAGATCCAGGAAAATCCAGAAGGATTGGGAGGGCCTTCAACATCCTAGGCACACATTTGTAAGGTCAGTTTTGTCACTGTGGGAGGCTGAGGGAGCTGGGTTGTTTCAGCGTGGAGAAGAGGAGGCTTTGGGCAGACCAAATAACAGCCTGCCAATCCCTACCAGGAGGTCATCAAGAAGACGGAGCCAGGCTCTTTACTGTTGTGCACCATGAGAGGAAGAGGCCCAGTGGGCATGAGCTGAAAGAAGAGAGGTTCAGGCTGGGGATAAGGGCCAACGTTTTACCCATGCAAACAGTGAAGCACTGGGGCAGGTTGCCCAGAGGGTTTGTGCCATCTCCATCCTCAGAGGCTTTCAAGACCTAAATGACTGAAGGCCTCATCACACTGGTTGGAGCTGATAGCTGAGCCTGCTGTGAGAAGGAGGTTGGGCTAGAGACAACCTGAGGTCCCTTCCAGCCTGAAGCATTTGGCATTTCCTTCCACCCCAGGTGTTCTCTTGTTGACCTTAGGGAAAACAGTCAGCTTGCCCAGGGCCATGGAAATATGTGAGACAAAAGGATCAGCAGATCAACTGCATGTGTCTTGTGCTGCTCTGGTCAGAGGAGTTCAGATTCAGGGCTGCTTGGCAGGTACCCCCACATAGCCCTGGGCTTTCATCTGCTTCACCTTTTATTGCATTCTCCCCTCTTTTCCACCTTACCAGCTCTTCTCCTTTACCACCCTGATCTCATCCCACGCAATCATCCACCTCTGTTTACCTGTCCCCATTGACCCTGCTTTTGCTGCCTTTGTACCTTCCTTTGCCTTCTCCGAGATGGCTGCCATGCTCATTTCCACCATTGCCAGCACTTCCTTTAAAATACTACCCCCTTTATTCTCTGTAGTGTCCTGCAGGTTGTCATGCTCTTCTCCTGTGAGAGGCCTGGCAGGATGGCATGAGGCATCTGCATGCACACATTCAGAGCTGACAGAAAGGAGCTTGAGTGGAGAGGGAGCTGGTGAAGCTTGGAGATGAGGCCAAGGGAAGCCTGCTGAAGTTGTGCAAGGGGAAGCGGCAGGTGCTGCCTTGGGGGAGTGACCCTGAGGAGAAGGGCCTGGACATTACGAGGGATGCCATATGAGCCTGTGGTGCGTGCTCACCACAGATGAGGCCAGCTGCATATGGGGCTGCATCAGGAAGCATCTGGCCACCCAGACAAGGACAGTCACTATCCCCCGTTGACTCAGCACTGGCGTGGCCACATCTGGAATCATGTGTGCCGGTGTGGGATGCCCAGTGCTGGAGGAACGGGGAGCACGTGGAGAGGGTGCAGAGGAGGTCTGCCAAGATGGTGCTTGTTGCCTGCAGCACATGACCTGTAGAGGGAGGCTGAGGGACCTGGGCTACATTATCCTGTTGAAGTGGAGGCTAAGGGCAGTAGAGGCCTTGTTTCCTCCTCCTGCCTCCCAGGGAGTGCCTGGAAGGTGCCATCTTGTCCCTAACTCAGTGTTGCACACCCCCACCCTCACACTGCCCCCACAAAGAGGCCTGAGCAAAGTGTGAGGCAAGGGATCACCCTACCCAGGGGCTGGGTGTCACTGCCTGGCCATGTTGTATGATAAAACACATCAAGGGTGACTTGGCATCAGAGTCACCTGCACATTTCCTTTGCCTACCTGCAATCAGGGCCTACAACTTTCTGCTCTCATCAGCCTCTGGGGAGACCTTGTGAGTAATGGCCCTCAGGGGGACCCCTTAATGCTCCAAGTAGCTTTGGGGTTTGCTTCCGTCTTTAACTTCTTGAGACATTTGTTCAGCCTGCTCTCAGTATCTGAGGTTCATGGACTAAGCACCAAATATTCCCCAGGGGCTATTAAAATGCAAAAAGCCCTAACAAGCCGATGTCACTCCACATGGCTTTTTACAGTTCTTCAGTTCTTGTGTAGCTAACTGGAGGTGTCTTGGGAGTGTATTTAAAAGAAGAAGATTTCAATGAGCACCTTAAAAAAAAGAAAGGATTTCTGATTTTATGTTGTAGTTTTCAGCTTGCAGAATAAGAGAGAGGCACATTCTCTAATTCATATTGATTCAGAGGGTCTCCTAATGAATCTTGAGGTCTAAGAAAAGCAGTATTTTTCAAAGGAGGTATGAAAGATCATCCTTCCTCCCCATTTTCCCAACCCCACCATTTTGCTCATCAGCTACTGGGGATCTACATCACTCTTGTTAAAATCGGACCTTTTTCCACTCGAGTCTGTAGCTGCATGTTACAGCTCCTGTGCACCAATTCCCACCTGCTTTCCTTTGAGAACTAGCTGCAAATAGACACAGAAGAGTTTTTCTTAATTGGGATCAAACAAAACTAAAACATGACGCAGTTGAATGAAAAAGAAAATACGCTCCTTAACTATATTTCAAGTCCAGGCTGCCTCCAGTAAGGTCCACTCTCCACAAGGCATAGCCTTCCTAGAAAACTTTTAGACAGATAGATAGGAAAGGATAGATAGAAACACAATTCAAGAGTTGTCTGAAGAGACAATTAGACTCCTGAAAGATGAGGCAAGCTTTAGACTCCGTGAAGCTCAAAGCCACAAATAGAGAGCGCAGAGGTGTCTTAATGAATAAGAGTAGAAGAGTAGAAGAAGGGTAAAGGGCGGGGGGGGGGGGGAACTGGAAAGCAAAGGGAAGGGCATATGTTCAGATAGTCTGCTGCAAAGATGACTTTAGAAATGACCAATTTAATCAGGGCATGTACAAATATGCGAAAGATTACTGAGATTTTATACAGAGCACAATAGACTGAGCAGTGGTGACACAAGTTCAGGGGCAGATCAATAGCTCTTCTCCTGAGATTAATAACCTTTGTGGAAATTTCCATTATGTCATCATGGGAAAACATTGACATTTTTATTCAAATTAGTCAATCATTTCAGCTGAGGAATAGGGGCACGTATTTTTTTTTTCAGATGTTGAAAACAGTTCTTCACCTACTGAGGCAGAGCTCAGGTGTCTAACCACAAGCATCCAGTGGCACTTGGAGAGGCCCTGATGTATCTGAGGTACCTGCCTGGGTCTGGCAGCTCTCATAGTTGACCTGCGGGAGACAGGAGCCCCTCGGAGCTCCAGATGGAGGCTGGGCAGAGGGGACCAGGGCACCTACAATGGCACCAGATGTCTGTTACCTTGTGATTGCATTCCACCCCAATTCTGAACATTGCTTTTTCCAAAAAAAAAAAAAAAAGTCCCCCCCAAAAGACCAGTATACTAAAAACAAAGCAAGAAGGATGATAAGAAACCAAGGAACTTTAAAAGCTGATAAGTGTAAAAAAAATGGTTTAGATCATTTACTTAATTTCTTCCTGTTGCATTTTTTTATTGACATTTTCTAGATGCTACTTGTATAATCAGGCCCACACCATTAAAAAAGATATTGTTGTGCCTCACACGGAGCCCAGAACCCTGCAAAACACTCCCTGCCAAGGGCTGTCCAGGCCGCTCCTCCTTGTGCAGAGCGTGACACACAGAGAAATTGAGTTCTCTCAAAAGATAGTGGAAAACAGAGTAACCAGCTTCAGTGAAATACTCATTTTGGATGGCACATACATTTTTGGATGGCCCAATTTGCACAAATCTCAGCAAATCTATGTTACAGTGATGTCTTAAAGGAGCCCCTACACGTCTAGCCACACTCCCTTTTCATTCCCTGCATGGTCAATGAAGTGTGACTTCGTTTTACACGGATGAGACTGATCTCACCTGATGCCAGACACCTTCAGTGCAGAGGTCTCTGTCTAATCCAGCTGCCTGGACTTCCCTTTCTGGGCAAGGGAGAGAAATAAGGTGTCTCCCTGAGAGGTCTTGAGAGACTTCTGGTGACCAGCTAATGCTCCAGAAAGGATCCCGTAGGTCCTGGGTCACATTTCCCAGCGCCGCCTGGGAACACAGCGATCCCAGGGCATCTCAGGCAGCAATAGCCTTTATGGGTGACAAATGAATAAAGGCCTGAAAGTCAAATTTTCATCATGAGATGAAACTTACTCAAAAAATAACCCCTATGTAATAACTGAAAGAAGTCTTCATGCACAGAATGTCAAAAAAATTGTATCAAATCTTTCTTTTGATTTTTTTCTTTATTGTTTATTGGCAGTGCCTTGTGCATGCAGTAGTTACTCTGTGAGTGTGTGTGTGTGTGTGTGTGTGTGTGTATATACATATATCTGTGGGGTGTGGGTGTGGGTGTGTGTTTGTGTCTCTCTCTCTCTATATATATGTACAGTTACTCATCACAATGCATTTCCTACCAACAGTCTGAATGGAGACACTTTCTTCTGAAGCACTACTATATTTAAACTGACCTATTCTCCATCTTTTCTTCTGCCTCTCTGTCCTGTCTTCTTCCTCTGCCTCTTCTCTCTTTACAGAGCTCTCCCGGAAAAGATTAACTGAATCACAGCACTTAGGGTGGACAAGACCTCTGGACGTCATCTAGTCCCGCCCCCCTGCTCAATGCAGAGGGAAAGATGAGGTTGCTCAGGGGCTTCCCCCAGTTACACGTTTTCCACAAATGTGCTGAGACTGTCCTCCATCCCATGGTCTGGGCTGTTAATGAAGAAGTTCAACAGTGTTGCCCCAGGGGTTGACCACTGAGGGATACCACCAGTAACTGGCCACCTATTTGTCCTTGTACCACTGATGACTGCATTTTGGCCTGATGATACAACCAATCTTCAAGCTGCCATATGGTCCATTTACCCAGTGCTGGTCTCACCAGTTTCACTATAGGTAAACTCTGGGCGACTGTGTCAAAGGCCTTGCTAAAGTGAAGGTACACCAAAACCCCTGCTTTCCCCTTGTGCACACAGACATTCGTCTTGTGGTGGAAGGAAATCTAGTTGGTCAGGCATGGTTTCCATTTCTTGTTGCCGCTTCCAATTCTTGTCCTTCATGTGCTTGGAAATCCTTAGAAATGGTTTCCAGGAGGATTTCCTCCATTTGCTCACCTTCCCAACGACTGAGATGAAGCTGACCAGCTTGTCATTCCCTGGATCCTCCCTCTTGCCCTTCTTGAACATTGGTGTGATGACTGCCTTTTCCCAGGCATCAGGAACCTCCTTGGTCACCCTGACATTTCAAAGATGATCAACAGCCGCGTTGCCATGACTCCAGCCAGCTGCCCCAGCACCCTGGGGTGCTTCCCGCCTGGTCCCAGGGACTTGTGAGCACCCACTGGGCACAAGTCCTCCCCAGCTGCATCTTCGTCTACCATGGGTGATGCCTCGTTATCACAGATGCTGCCAAAGGCCTCAGGGCCAGGGAGGCCTGGCAGTAGACGACAGCAGGAAAAGACAAGGTAAAAGAGGCAATGAGTTCCTCAGTCTTCTCCATGTCTTTGTCACTACGACCCCTGCCCCACTCAGCAGTGAGAGCACTTTTTTCTTGGCTGCCTTCCTTGTGCTGCCAACGTCCTTACAGAAGTCCTTCTGGTTGCCCTCCCCATCTCTTGAGAGTTCCAACTCCAGCTCCAGCTGAGCTTTGGCTTCCCTAACTCCATCCCTTCCTTCACAGCCAATGCCTGTGTCTTCTCCCTGGGTAGCCTGTTCCCCTTTCAACCCTCTGAGCACTTTCTTCCTGTTTTTCAAGTCCTAAGTCACAGAGTGTCTGTTCAGCCATGCCAGCCTCATGCCAGGCCCTGATGGGCTTTCCTGCAGACTGCAGGCTTCCTGTGCCTTGAGGACATTGTCCCTGAAGAACCAAGAGGGCTCCATGGCCCCTCTGCCCTCCTGACAAGCAGATCCTGAACACAAGGAAATCCTCTCTCCCACAGTCCAAGGGCAATGACTCTGCTATTCTGCTTACCTCTCCACCATCTCAAGGTCATTGCAGTGGCAGCCAACCTCCACATTCACATGCTCATCCAGTCTGAGCTTCAGCTAAGAAAGAAAGGGCAGGATGGCCCCATCTACTCAGAGGCACAAACTGCAGATGCAGAGAAATCATACTGAAGAAAAGCTCCCATTTCTCCTCTCACCTCTGAGGGGATCTAGGCAATGGCTTTTCAGGCAGCTAAAGGTGGATGCAAAGAATTTCCGGTGTAATGTAGATAAGGCAGTGCCTCACAGGCTCCCTTTACAGTCAAGGAGGAGGAGGAGGAGGAGGAGGAGGAGGATGTGTTCACCGGCCTTCTTTCACATGGTCACATAAAGCACAGATGACTCACATCCCAGAAACATTTGCTCTGTGCTTGAAATGGGGCCTGAGCTCATAGGCTTTTAGGATAGTGCAGGCTGAAGGGACCACAGGAGGCCCGCAGTGCAACCTGCTGCTCCAACAGGGTCAGATATATGTTCAGAAACCAACATATGCCACTGCCAAAGGACATTTGAGATGATACAGCAGGAGAAGGCAGTAGAGGGTTGATGGGACACGATCTCTGTTCCAGGGCGTGAAGAGAGAGGGGAGGGCAGAGGTGGATCCGCTCATGCCCCGTGCAGCAATTCCCTCCCTGCGGCATGTCCAGCCCTGCTGATGACCTGTAACCCATGAGCCAAGGTGGTGGGACTCAGATCCACTCTGGCTCTGAAGAGTTCTCAGTCCTTAAGATCCAGGATGCAAAGCACCATCTGGGGACACCTCAGTAGTTGAAGGGGCTGAATGCACCCCACAGCCATCCTGCTTTGCAGCCTCCCACCAGTCCCCAGCCTCTGCCCAGCCCCAGCCCTGCCCCTCCCGGGGTAAGCAAAGAGCCATGCTGCGGGGTCTGCTGTGGTCTGGGCCTGGACAGAGGCCAGGCAGGGCTGGCCTTCACCCCCCATACAGGTGCTGAGCCCAGCGGGAAGATGGAGCCGGTCACATTCAAAGATCACCCCTCACCAGGAGAGTGGGGAAAGCCAGTACTGGAAATGGCTGGTACAAGTGCCTGGGTGTGGGAGTGTGGCGGATTGAATGCACGGAGTCAGGAGGGTTTGCGTCCTGAGACATTTATTGTTTGTTTCTGAGCATATTTAAAAAGTTAGCTGCTTCAGTGGTTTCACAGACACACTTTGCTAAGCCAGTCATCATGCAGATTATGTCACAGGTAGCCAATCATTACACCGATCACGCACGCAGCGATCATGCCTTGTACCTTGCTACTTGTTTAGAAAAGCTGTCTTGCCCTTAACCTTGGTTCCAACAGGCTTCTGCTAGTTTATCTGTACTTTCTCAGGATGTATCATTCCCAGCTGCACCAATGTCCTTGGGTATGTTTGTCTGAGGCTCCTGTTGCTTGCTACTTGCAACTTTCCACCAGTTTAACCCTGTCATGACCCTCCACATCTCCCCCTTCTTTTACTAATTGAAGGGCTAAGGCTGCATGGATCTGCAGGGTCATGACTTGCTTCATACTCCGGTCAATCATCCTTCAAACGCAGCTCAACAAGCATGGTACACAGATTAGTATTGCAACAAACATAAAAATTACAATAAGTCCTAGAATCAGTATGCGTTTTAACCAAGGCCCTATAGCAAGCATATTCAACCAATCAAACAGTCCACACAAGTTTTCACCATCATCTTCTTGCAGTTGTTTTGTTAACTCCTTCAATTTTGTAATGCTTGTATGTATTGACTCAGAATGATCACTCAGGTTCATACAACACATTCCCTCAAAGTCCTGACAGCCATGGCCTTGGGCCAATAGCAAAAAGTCAATTGCAGCCCGATTTTGTAAGGTGGCATGTCTAACTGAATCTATGTCTGTTAATAAGGCGCTTAAAGCAGTACTAGTAGCATTTGCTTCTTTTGCAAGCCAGCATCCTAATCTGTTAAGTTGTGATAAAGCATGAGCAGTCCCTATTCCTGCAAAAATACTACTCAAGATACGTTCTGCTGGATTCCAAAATTCTATGTTACTATCGCAACCTGACGTAAAGCCATGGGTGGCCCACTTTGTTCGAGTGTGGCCAGTTCCATTAACTAAGAATTTTTTGGGATGAAACATCGTCAAAAGTCCACAGATACATGGTCCCCCCACAGCTTTACCTGGTACGCCCTTCCAGGCTCTCTGACCACAAAATAAGAATATCTTAGCAGCCAACCCTATGGGTTGTGGTCCAGGTGTTATTTGACCTGAGGTGGTGTGATTACACCATACAGATGTATTGGCATAAATGCCTGAGGGAGATACATCAACATCACCCTCTTTGGTAGGTGCCCTTGCAGTATAATTTAGATAAAAGCAGACCGCAGCCTGTGTAATTCCCAATAAGTCAAGTTTTTGCGGCTGCAGTGGCAAGGCAGGAAAATTGTGTATATTGTGCATATTGTTATACCACGTGGAAATATTCCACTCCTGTGTCTCCGTTCTGCATCGCACCACCTTTTGGGCTGAAGTGTACCTGGCGCGCTACAATTTGTTAACACAGTATCATTGTAAAGAGACCCCATGCGCTGTATATCAAGAGGAAGTCCGGTCAAGCAAGTGTGGAAAGGGTCTGATGGCGTCGCCATTGATAAGCACAGGGTGTCTGTATTGGTTTCATTCGCAAGAGTCACCCAGAGGTTGCCATGCTCCCAGGTGTCTGGTTTGACACACTCCCAGATGTCTGGTCTGACGGGCGTGCTTGTTGCTCCGAGGATGAGGCAACATAAGGTCATACATGTCGCGACGGCACCCATCGTAACTGAGTTCCTGTAGAAACACAAGCATTTCCCCTCCCCCAAGTTATCAGTTCCATTGGTCCCACCCATTGGCTGGAAACCAAGTCTTTGACCAAACCTGGGGGCTTTTGTATTGATCTTATGTCTGTGGCATACTGACGTTCAGAACTATTATGACCTGTTTCATCACAATTCAAAAAATTAAGGACATATAACGCTTTGTGCAGTCATTCTTGTGGGGTGAGCAGTGTCTCCCCCTTTTTTTTTTGTTTTTGTAGCATGTCTTTCAGGCTGCGGTGTGACCGCTCAACAATGGCTTGGCCGGTTGGGGAGTGGGGTATGCCTGTTACATGAGAGATGCTCCATGTATTGAGGAATTGACGTACACGGCCTGAGCAATAGGCTGGGCTGTTGTCCGTTTTGATGGTTGTTGGCACCCCCAAGACCGCAAAGCAGGCAAGCCAATGGCGAGTCACATCCCTCGCCTTTTCACCAGTGTGGGCGGTGGCCCACAAAACTCGAGAATGGGTGTCGACTGTGACATGTACATATTTAAGATGACCAAATTCTAAAACATACGTAACGTCTGTTTGCCATAATTCATTAGCCTTTAAACCTCTAGGGTTCACCCCCTCCTTTGAAGGCATTGGGGCGAACTACTGACAGTCTGAACAAGACAAAATAATGTCTCTGGCCTGCTGGATGGGTAGCTGAAACTGCCTCTTCAGCGAGCAGGCGTTTTGATGAAAGAAGGAGTGAGACAGTCTGGCTTGTTCTAGAAGGTTGGGTACCACCGCTGGCATGGCTGCAGCATCAGCGCGTCGATTTCCCTCAGCGATGGGTCCGGCCAGGTCCGTGTGTGAGCGTACATGTAAAACATAAAAGTCATGCTTTCTGTGATTAATAAGAGTCCAAAGAGCATAAAGTTCTGCAAAGAGCAATGGATTGGACACCTCACGGAGAAAGGAGGCCTCTAACTTTTGCACAAGGCCCGCGGCATAACAGGAATCAGTAACAACATTTACAGGTTCATTGGCACAAAGTTCAAAAGCCATACGGACGGCCACCATCTCCAGTACCTGTACCGACACTCGTTCCTGTGTACGTGCTGTTGTTCTCCATTGTTGCGTGACAGGGTCCCGCCACATGATAGCAGCCCTTTTAGATCTGCCCGAAGCATCGGTGAAGACAGTTAAACCAGGAACCGGGACAGGGCGACAGCGGCACCGAGTGACTAGGGGTAGGCTGCCGGCCTCTGCCCATAACTTACGTTGAGGATAATGAATGGAAAGTTGCCCTGTGAAATCAGCAAGGGCTACTTGAAAACCCCAATCTTCTGAAATTAACCAGTTCAAGTTGTCTATAGTGGCTGGGATATAAATAACTTCAGGGTCACAGCCATTCATGGTTTGCAGTCTCTCCCTGCCCTTAATGATAAGCTTAGAATACATTTCTGTAAAAGTCCATAAGGTTTTCGGTGGAGTATGTTACAGAAAAATCCATTCCAAAATGTGCAAGGGATCTTTGCTTTTTGTATCCCATCAAAATAATACTGCAAAAGGCTGGAAGCTGTTGGCAATCAGAGCTAAATAAAAAGGCAATGAGAAATCATGTCGCCAACTCTGGCGTTCCTCCAGAGCACGGGCACATAACTGGAGTGCCTTTCTCGCTTCAGGTGTCAAAGTTCGAGTGGAGGTTAGGGAGGTGTCCCCTTTGAGCATTTCAAAAAGGGGGTGTAGCAGTTCCGTGGAAAGTCCTAGCACTGGTCAGAGCCAATTAATGGCTCCCAATATTTTTTGTAGGTCATTAAGCATGACAATATCGTTTAATTGCAGTTGGACTGGCTGCAATTACAACAAGAAGTGAAGGAAGAGAATTAGAGCCATTATCTCTGAGGGTCATAGTCAAAAGGTTGTAGCATTACTTTGGATTTGAGGTCGGTGGGTGGATCGAGCACCAGGATCTGCTCGTGCTTAGCCAGAGCCCTGGCGGCCGGCATCTCGCTCGCTCGCTACCGTGGGGGGGGAGGAGCGGGAGGGGGAGGCGGGGAGGCCGGGCGGCGGCTCGGTGCTGGTGCTGGCGCTGAGGGGCGGCCGCCGCGTCACGCCCCCCCCAGCGCAGTGCTGCCCCACAACGGGAACATCCTTTTTTTTTTTTTTTCTTTTTTTCTTTTTTTGTTCCCCCTTGCTCGTACATCTGAGCCGCCAGTGCAGCGGCAAGGGATTCGGTGCTGTGGTGTTTAGAGCCTGCATTTTGACAAGCCCGTACCATCTCTGCAATAGTGCAAGTTGCTCGGTTCTTAATCGCCTGCAAGGCTCTCGCACAGTCAGCATTCGCATTCTCAAAAGCAAGCTGCCTCAGCAACAGTGCCTGAGCCTCCTCATTCTCAATCTGCCGCTCAGTTGCTGCATGTAACCAATCAACAAACGCAGGGTACGGTTCTGTAGGTCCCTGTAATACTTTCGCAAGTGACAAACTTGAATCAGCGTTTGTACCTGTCAGTCCGCACAAGGCTTGTAAAACGAACTTTGCAATCCTCTCATATGTTTCTCTATTATATTCCGTCTGGGTTGCTGGATCCGCATGCAGCCCCTCTCCAGCCAATTGGTTATAGCCTACTCCTTGTCCGTTATTCAGGTCATCAACTGCCTGTACGGTACATTTGTCTCGAAAGTCCGAAAGCCACACAGCATACTGAGTGTTAGTCAAAACCATTTTCATCAACGCTTTCCAGTCACAGAGAGTCATCACATACGTAGTAGAAAGCGCTTCTAGGAATGTGATAGTATGAGTAGATTGAACTCCGCTTTCTTTTACCAATTTCCGCAGTTCCTTGACTGTCTCATAATTAAAACTCTGATAAGCTGGATGTTCCCCTGGTTTATAGATGACAGGGAATGCAGTAATAGCTTGGAAGTCCCCTGCTAGTAAGGCTTCCTGACGGCACTTGACCCATTTATCTTTCCCTTTTCCTGCCCGTAGCCCCTGCTTGCCAGCGAGGGGGTCCACAAATCCCACATCAAAGGAATCACCACCTTCATCACAACCATCAGTTTCGGAGGGTGGGGTCAGTTTGCAAATACCCCTCTCGCATTCCCCGTTGCCCGATTCAGGGATCAATTGGGCAGGATCCAGGTCATGGGGGGATGCCGCGACTACCGGGGGTGGCTCCTCAAGGGAAGGTGCTGAGGCTAAAGACCTATCAGAGGCGGGGGGGGCAGGAGGCAAACTTTTTTGCGTGGCTTTAAGAGTACTCATAATCGTCCCCCATGTAGCCAGATGCTTCCAAACTGCAACATCTCCAGTCCCTACTTCTTCATGTAATGTTTGACCTACTTTCACCTATTCATCAAGTTGAAATGTCCCATTCACAGGGAAGTCAGGTACATTTCCCGTAATCCAGTCCAAAAATGTGAATAATTTGCTGTCTGAAAGGACCCAATTCTGTCTGTCCAGAAGCCGTCTCAATACGTCGAGACTTTGTTTCTCTTCTAGGGATAACCTTCCCCTTTTGTTCAATATCTTAACTAAAATACGCATGATCACCTGTTCCTCTGTAGATATCTGAGATCCCATTTTCCATTCCCGTGTTCCCAGCCGCTCACCTTAAAATCGGTGTCCAAGTTGTCCACGTCCAGACTGCAGCTCTCTGGTCCGCTGCGCAGCTCTCTAGTCCTGGGTCCCGCTGCTCTCTAATACGTTCGGCTGGGCTCCACCACCGGTCGCTCTCTTCACCGCGATTCTTGCCCCATGTTGGGCGCCATTTGGGGCGGATGAATGGCACGGACTCAGGAGGGTTTG
Source organism: Apteryx mantelli (assembly GCF_036417845.1). Lineage (NCBI taxonomy): Eukaryota > Metazoa > Chordata > Aves > Apterygiformes > Apterygidae > Apteryx > Apteryx mantelli. Next base: position 8,557,300 of record NC_090001.1, on the reverse strand, counting down.
CGTCCTGAGACATTTATTGTTTATTTCTGAGCATATTTAAAAAGTTAGCTGCTTCAGTGGTTTCACAGACACACTTTGCTAAGCCAGTCATCATGCAGATTATGTCACAGGTAGCCAATCATTACACCGATCACGCACGCAGCGGTCATGCCTTGTACCTTGCTACTTCTTTAGAAAAGCTGTCTTGCCCTTAACCTTGGTTCCAACAGGCTTCTGCTAGTTTATCTGTACTTTCTCAGGATGTATCATTCCCAGCTGCACCAGTGTCCTTGGGTACATTTGTCTGAGGCTCCTGTTGCTTGCTACTTGCAACTTTCCACCAGTTTAACCCTGTCATGACCCTCCACAGACATCCATGGATGAGAACAAGGTGGCAAAGCAGGTTGGTGTGTACAGTCTGACGGGAAACAGACGCAGGCATGGGACAGCGTAGGACAGCCTGTGGTGGGGACAGCCATTAGCACTGCCAAGGCTGAAAGCTGCCTGCAAAACTGAGCTCTTTGTCCTCTTGGCTATGGCTGTTGTCCCTGCCACTGAGGCCCTCAAGAAGATGTTTCCTTAAAGTGCTGTGACCTCACTGCCTTCTCGTCCCCAGGGACTCAGGAGGTGCTGTATCACTGTCCTGCACTCGGTATTGCACACCCCCACCCTCACACTGCCTCCAGGAAGAGCCCTGAGCAAAGCACGAGGGAAAAGATCACCCTACCCAGGGGCTGGGTGTCACTGCCTGGCCATGTTGTATGATAAAACACATCAAGGCCTACTTGGCATCAGAGCTACCTGCACATTGCCTTTGCCTACCTGCAATCAGGGCCTCCAGCTTTCTGCTCTCATCAGCCCCTGGGGAGCCTTCCTTGGTAACAACCCTCAGTGGGACCCATTAACGCTCCAAGAAACTTTGGAATTTACTTTTGACTTTAATTTCTTGAGAGGCTTGTTCAATGTCCCCTCAGTATTTGAGGTTCATGGACTCAGCACCAAACACACTCGAGAGGCCATTAAAATGCAAAAAGCCCTAACAAGGCATGTCACTGCCCCTAATTTTCTTCAGTTCTTCAGTTCTTGTGTGCCTAATTGGAGAGGATTCAGGAGTGTATTTACAAGAGCAAGATTTCCATGAGCACCTGAAAAAGAAAGGATTTCTCCTTTTTAAGCTTCCTGTATTTTTCAGCTTACAGAATAAGTGATAGCCACATTCTCCAATTCATACTGACCCAGAGGGTCTCCTAATGAAGTCCAGACATGTAGGAAAAACAGTATTTTCCATATGAGACCTTTATGGACAACTTTCCTCCTCACCTCCCCAACCCTGCCATTTCTCTCATCAGCCACTGGGGACTTATATGACTCTTGTTAAAATCTAACTTTTTTCCACTCGAGTCTGTAGCTGAATGTTACAGCTCCTGCACACCAGTTCCCACCTGCTTTCCTTAGACAACTAGCTGCAGACACAGGAGGATTTTTCTCAACTGCAAACAAGCAAAAATAAAATAGGATACAGTTTAATAAAAGGTAAAAGACACTCCTCAACTGTATGTTAAGTGCAAGCTGCCTCCAGTGTGGTCACTTTCCACAAGGAATAATCCTCCTTGAAATGATTTTGACAGATAGATAGGAAAGGATAGACAGAAACAAAACTAAGGAGCTGGCTAAAGAGATAATTAGACTCCTGAACAACGAGGCAGGCTTCAGATGCCCTGAAGCTCAGAGCAGCAGCTGGAGAGTTGAGAGGTATCTGACGGATAAAGAGTAAGATATGTCTAGTTCGTCTGATGCAAAGATGCCTTTAGAAATGATCACTTTAATCAGGACATGTGAAAATATGTGAGAAATTACTGAGATTATATCCACAGCATAATAGACAGAGCAGTGGTAACAAATTGAGGGGCAGATCAATATTTCTTCTCCTGAGATTCATACCCTGCCTGAACATTTCCACTATTTTATCATGGGAAAAGTGGACATTAAAATTAGTCATTCATTTTAGCTGATGAAAGTGTGCTCATATTTTTTTAAATGTTGAACACTCTTCTCCACCTTTTCAGGCAGAGCTCTGTTCTAACCACAAGCACCCAGTGGCATGTGGAGAGGTCCTGGTATGTCTGAGGTACCTCCCTAGGCCTGGCAGCTCTCACAGGGGACCTGCGGAAGACTGGAGCCCCTTGAAGCTGCAGATAGAGGGTGAGTAGAGTGGATCAGGACACCTACAATGGCATCAGCCGTCAGTGACCCTGTGACTGCATCCCACCCCAATTCTGGAAATCGCTTTCCTTTTCAAAAAAAAAAAAAAAGTATATTAAAAAAAAGACAACAAAGCAAAGACAGACAATAAGAACACAAAAAAATTTAAAAGCTGGAAAGTGTAACAAAACATTTATTCGTTTTAGATCATTTTCTTATTTTCTTTCTTGTTTCATTTTTTATTGATGTTTTCTAAATATCTCTGGTATTATCAGGCCTGCACCATTAAAAAATATATTTCTGTGTCTCGCACAGAGCCCAGTGGCCCAAAACCACTTGCAGCCCAGGGCTGTCCATGCCACTCTTCACTCTCTGCACAGACCAAGTCGTACCCACCAGAGACAGGAGTGACCACTAAACCCACATCCTAGCCCTGTGCCTCTTGGTGGCCTAGCAGGTAATCAGGCAGACAGGACCTCGCAACCTCTTACCCCAGACAGGAGTCAAGTGCTGGCCTATCAGCTTCACCCATACAAGTCACCTCACAGCCACTTTCCCACCCATGTGCCTGCTCCTGGTCCATCACCTGTAGAGGCAGAAGTGACCTCACTTTCATCTTTATGATCGTGGGCCTCCTACTCTCCTATGAGCTTCTGAGAAACAACTAATCTCATAAAAATGTCCCCAGCCATCAGCTTCCTGGTGGCCTATCAGACACGACTGACCTCAGAATCACCTACCAAGCCAATGGGCCTGCTGCTGGTCTTTTACCTTGCCTTATGGAAATCACCTCAGCATGTTTTTGGCTTCTATCCAGTCAGGTATTCATGCAGGCGATGATTTTCAGGGTCCAAAAGCAATGCTGTGATTTTCTTTGTTTTCAGCACAAAAAATAAGCTCTGAGCCCTTGAAACATCACTCACTGTTGTATGTGCATCTGGGAGAACTTGTTGTGAGAGGCCAATTCTTTTCTGAATATATATTTTGTCTTTGGAAGTTTTCCTTATGTGCCCATTTTGAAAGGCAATGACTGTGGCATTGCTGCTCAAAAGAGTACCTCTGAGTGCTCTGTCACGGCAAGACCATTTCCTTGTTCACTATGCCAGAGAAAAAAGTCCCACCATGTCAAAACTGCTCTCTGCGGCCTCCTCCTGGAAGTCAGCCCCTGGATGTCTTGTTTCAGGGCCCAGGGCAGTGCATGGTGTGCAGGTTGCAGCAGAGATCCGCAAGGCAGAGAGCCTTTTGGCAGGGAGAGCTCAGAACCCTGCCCCCCCACCCCATTTCACTGGATTGGGAGGTTACTTGGATGGTTAATTAAGAGCAAAGAGTTTCTAGGATACTGCTATATTAGAAGAAAAGAGAGTCCGCACCAATTATGTTTATTGGTAGTACCCCCCCCCCCCCAATAAGACAAAGAGAATAAAAAAAGCTGTTGTCTGCATGCTATCACTGGCAAATCAGTGAGGCTGTCTTCATCACACTAATGAAACTGAGAAGTGCTTTATGGATTTGAATCCAGTGAATCTGAACCCATTGTAATGTCTGAGCTTAATTTTCGTGCTTAGCATCTTCTGTTATTCAGGGACAGAAGGTGTTCTGAGCTTTTCTCAACAACCCCTGGACATTGTCCCCAGAGTTTTCAGCTAAATTTCCTGAGATGACTTATGAAAACTTCCTTGTGTCAGCATGCACTGGCAATCTATGTCGCAGTCCTAAGAAGTGTGCTTGTTCAACATTTTATTAATATTTTTTAGATTTTGTTTATAAGAACCCCTTGTAACCAAGACACACAATTCACGTTCCTTCCTTTCACCACTACAATCCAATGAGAATATAAATCTCCTGAGGCACCTGTATTTAATAGCTATATATATGCGTGTGTGATGTAATATATGGTACATAATTAGAACTGCTGTCATGAAAAGCATCATGACTGGGGAAAAAGCCGAGCCTTTGCACGGCCAATGGCTTCCTTCAGGGCCAGTTTCACAGTCTCGTTTCTGAGACTGTAGATGAAGGGGTTTAAGAATGGGTACAGGACATTGTTCAGCAAAGCTACAATTCTGTTGTTCTCCAAGGAAACCCCTTCTGAGGGCCGTGCATAGAGAACAATGCAGCATCCATAAACAATGGCTAAGGCAGTGAGATGGGAAGAACATGTAGCAAAAGCTTTCTTCCTCCCAGATGCTGATGGCATGTGCAGAATACAGTGGAAGATGCACATGTAGGACACTATGATTAGACATAAGGAACCCAGCACTACAAGCGATATGAAAATGGTGTCTACTTTCCAAAGCAGGCTGGCATCAGAGCAGGACAGTTTGAATAAGGGGGAGTTATCACAAAAAAAATGGTGGATCTTGTTGGGGCCACAGAAAGTCAGCTTTGAGAGCAAGACCAGGCGGTAACTGAAGAGTGTGAAGCCTAGGACCCATGCAGCAGCAACCAGGTGGGTGCAGAGCTGCCACTTCATGACAGCAGCATAATGCAAAGGTTGGCAGATGGCAACGTAGCGGTCAAAGGACATGACAACAAGGAGAGCAAACTCTATAAAACCCAGGGCAAAATAGAAATAGGATTGGGCAAAGCAGCTGCTTAATGAGATTGGTCTCCTTCCAGAGCTCAGAATCGCCAACAAGGTGATAGTTGTGGAGGATGTGAACCAGATTTCCAGGAATGCCAGATTGCTGATGAAAAAGTACATGGGAGTTTGCAGGCGGTGATCTACATACACAAGGAAAATGATCATTGTGTTCCCTGTCACTGTTGTCAGGTATATGAGTAGAAGGAGCAGGGAGAGAAATTGCTGCAGTCTTTGATCAAGCCCTGAGAAACCCTCCAGGATGAACTCAGCAACTATAGTTTCATTTCCTGGTCCCATGTCTAATTTCAGTACATCCTGCTGAGACAGGAGCATGAAGAAGCAAGTGTGAGATTTTCACAGTCTCGACGGGAGGGTAGATCCTTCCTTCTTTGCTCCTTTGCTTGCTTCCTAGGTAGCACAGACAGAAATATTCCTCTCAGCCATTCATCGCACCCTGATTTCTCTGCTTCACATTTCACTGAGAGTCCTCAGAGATTTTACTGTCTTCTTTCTACCTTTTCCAGCCACTCACAAAGCATTCTTTCTCAAGAGCACAGTATTATAAAGAGGTTGTGAACTAGTTCATGCCATGCCTGGGAAATTCCCTGTTCACTTTGACCTATTGCAAACATCCATCACATCTGTGCTTCAAAAGCCAACCTAATCTCCCAGCAAAAGTACTTACTATTATCTGCAGATGCCAGTCCATCCAGTTAGATAAGTATTTGGAAAGTTCTTCCTTCTATTTTTCAGTACTTGCCTTTTTTGACTTGGAACATCTGTGAGGCTGTTGCTTTCAAAACAAGCCAATATCAAGGATCTCTTTTGTAATCCCCTGCTTTCTTCTACATCTTCTTCCTCTCTGTTTCTCCAGAAACATTGAGGAAACATTGTTATTAAATGTCCTGACCTAAATGCCTTGCTTTCCCTTTAGGGGAAGGGGGAAATCTTCTCATCTTAAAGAACTTAAAGGCTGTCCTTTTGATTATTTGACGTAGGAAGCATCTGGAACAAAATAATACTAAGCAGGGCGATGTTTTAGATGTCTAAAAGTCAGGCACTTCAGTTTGAGCAAGTTAGCTCCCTCCCATCTTGTCAGTGCAGAGAGGGAGAAGAATATCTGGAAGAGACTGGTAACACTTCTTTCACATGCCAGTTATAGTCTGGGAGGAGCCAGCCTCTCTCTAGAGCTCTCTCTTTGCCCCCATTAACAAAATAGGGACCAAGGGAAAACAAGTGCAGACACCAGCTGCGCACAGACACCTCTAATGAAGCTGATGAAACTCACTACTTCTGTCTCAAACTTCTTAATTTACTAAGTAGCTAATTTCTTTTTCAAACCAAAGAACACGTCTAACAGAAGGAAGTCCAAGGAAAACATAGGCAATAAATATTGACATTTTTCCCTCCACCTTTGCATTTGGTTTTAGACATATAAAGGAAAGGAGCAGATGACTCCACAAATAGGATGCTTCAAAAATGCAGGGGCGGAGGGGAGAAGGGAGATGATGGGTTTCAAGGAGTGAACCAGAGGTTCTCCACAGACTCTGTTGTCCCCCAGACCCTGTCTCAGAGTGTAATGGGTGACTCTTATACAGAGAGTAAAACGGGAAGCTCAGTAGTGGGCACTACCCCATGTTTGCACTGGCATTTTAACTTGGGGCTCAGGTTAGTCCTAGATCCCAAATGCCCTGTCTTGCTCTCTGCTTCTAGTCTGGCATAAGGGAATCTCTGGACTGGGTTCATCTGGAAGATATGCTGAAATTGAACCACTGGCTGTAATTATTTGAGCAAAAGCTCAAGCCCAGTCACCTACAGCAATATCACTGTAGCCTCAGTGAATCAGAGGTGACAGTCCCAGCTTCCCATTTGCTGGGTAAGTTCCAGCACTCAAAATGTTGTGTCTTCTTAGTCTGATGGATGTTACCTAAAATTGTGCTTCTCCTGAATGTGCTTTCTTAGAGAAACCTGCAAAGCTGCTGAGAGCTTACAGCAAAGCAGCTTCTCTGCTCACCACAGAGGTAACCCTCTTGAACCCTTTCATCAGGTTTTGGTTGGTTCAAAGGATTTGCTGTATTCAGGCCCCTCGTAGCCAAAAATGGAGCTACCATATGCAATAGTGACGATGGCAGTGTGAGATATGCAGGTGAAGAAGGCTTCTTATGGCTTTCCCAGAGGGTATTCTCAGGATAGTGCATCTAGTGCACACATAAGACACAGGGGTCAGTGTGAAGGAGCTCAGCAACACAGCAGAGGAGAGAGCAAAGCTCATGTTTGGAGGTAGCTGGTGCCCATGCAGGCTGCTCTCATCAAAGGGATGAGGCCACAGAAGAAAGAATCTCTTTACTGGGGACACAGGGTACCTTGGTATATAAGATGGTGGGGCTGAGCAAGGATAGAGATGCCATCACCCAATGGGTGAAGATGAGTGTGGAGTCCAACCAGGGCTTCATAAAGATGGTACAGTGCGATGGATTGCAAATGGCCCCGCAGCAATCAAAAGACATCACAACAAGCAGGTTGAAATCAGCTGTGGCCAGGAAGATGAAAACAAAGGTCTGGAACTGGCAAGCAGCCATGGGATGGTCTTAATCTCCAAGATGAGGCCAACAAACCTTTTAGGGGCAAAGGGAACCAAATATCTAGGAAGGAGAAGCTGCTGGGGAAGAGATACGCTAGGGGTGGAACTGGTGGTTGAGTCAAATGATAGATATCATGACCATATGCCCAATGGCAGTGAGCAGATAAATCACCCACGGCAGTGTGAAGAAGAGGATTTACATTTGAGGAGTGACTGAAAAGGCCTTCCCAAAGAATTTTCCTGCTATGGTATGGTTGGGAGGATCCATTTCAGAATCCGGTCAGTTGAAGGTGTGATGAGAGTAACTAATGTCATCTGTGGTGAAATTTGTCTTGCTACCTTCATCAACTTTCCCTTCCCTTTTCCTAGTCCTACTTTTCTTTCCTGAGGTGGGAGACCAGAACTGCACAAGGGATTCTCATTTTCTCTTTCTTTATATCCAATGCCATGAAATAAAGTTGATTCATCCCACCTATCTTTAGACACAGTAAATAACTCTTCTGCCTCACTTGCTTGCAGAGGGAGTCCGGACTGCTAGCTAAGAGCCAGTACTTGTGGAAAAAGCTATGGGAATCAGGTTCCAGGTATGAAATTCAGGTTTCTCTTACAGTTAGAATTGTGGCGTGGGTGGGCAACAGGCTATCAGGCCTGTGCCTGTGTGCGCACTCAGAGCACTCAAGTCATTAATCCCCTGGGTGGCCCAGGAACTCCCCCATCTAGTAATCCACACAGGTGAGCTGATGGGCAGGTTTGAGAGAGGGGATGGACTTGAAACTAGGAGATTGACTGAACTCCTACCACTTTCCAAATTAAGTGTTGGACTGACTGGTGCAGAAACTCTCCAAGTGGGTATTTCAGACAGTTCTAGAGATTTCTAGAGACAGATCCTGCTGTGTCTGGACCAATTCCTGTGCTTAAATGTGGTGAGTACCATCACAGGTGGAGTACCTGGCTGTTTCAGAGATCCCTGCAGAGATGCCAGCTACAGAATTGATTAAACTGTAAATACTTAAGACCCTTGAAAATTGACAGTACAAACTGCTCCTGCAAATGAAGAAGCGGCTATGTAGGACAGTCTTCTGTGCATTCTTAGGAGAGTTAGGAGATGCTTTGATACACAGTTTAAGGTAATCAGTAGCAATGGATCATGCATATACTGGAGAGGTCACACAGGACCACAAGCCAGCTGGACTATAAAAATTCCCCAGAAGAACAGTTTGGGGAGTCTCATCTGATCCAGTGGAAGCCACTGTTGGAAGGACCCTGGCAAAGGAGACTGCCACCACCGTCTGGACAGTAACCAACCATCCCGTTCAAGAGATTTGATGCCCCTTGTGAGTGTTACCTGTGACATGCCAATAGAGGGGCCTCTGGGATTCTTTCAGATTCGGGGGTTATTTGCACTGAACTCGAAGAGATCATCATTTGTCAAGTACAAGAATTTATTAGAGATAAGAGGTTATAACAAAAAAAGCTAGAAATACAACAGAACTGAAAAAATATATATGCATATCATAGCTCTACAGTTAAATCACGGATGCATGGTACAGCGACCGCTCTCGCCCTTTATTGGCCACCCTTCCAGTATGGTTTTGCCTGGATTCTCCTCACCACGCCATTGACATCCACAGGCCAGCTGATGGTCGGTCAGAGTCCACACCAACTTCTGTGGCTTACTCTCTTTTATAGCCAGTGCAAACAACGCCAGCCCGCAGTTACACAAAGGCTGTATGGCCTCAGTCAATAACAGTGTGCACATCAACAGGTAACCTAGTGCTCAGCCCACAGCACTGCTCAGTTGGCAACAGCACCCATGAACAGTTTGTTCTGTGGGGAATGGTTCCACAGCACCTAGACATTTATGGGGTGAGTCTGTGGTGTCACCTCCTCTGTCTGGCATTGTCAGTCATGGGGTCATTAGACGGTTGCCCCCAGGCTGCAGCAACCCCACAGTGTGGTGGCTCCAGCCGTGATGCACCCGGGGTTCCTTAACTCCTGGGAGCACCGTGGGCTGCACCATCCAGAGTCCCACGCTTGCCTGTGTGGCGCCTGTCACTCACCCCTTGACACCGCCAGACACACATATTTATTTCAGAAGCCAGCAAATTCCCCTTGGTGTGCAGTGGGCGGCTTTTTGGTAAGCACAGTGTACTGGGGAAATGCGCGCTGCTATTAATAGATGCCAAAAGCAAAGCATGCCCATTTGTAGTAACACGTAAACAACTGTTAAAAATAACAGTCTTAATCCTAATAGCAACATGATTGGTCTGGCCTATTGACCCAAATTCGGTGAATCCGAGTGTTGTTCCAGTTCAATATGTTGACACAGAAATCTTATTTCCTTTAATTGCAAGCATTTCTTTCCTGCACCCAAAGATCAGTTTGTTCCCCAAGCTGGAATAGTTCCCTTTAGAGGCGCTTCAGATAGAGTTGGTCACCTTTTTTACTATTTTTCCATATTTCCCTCTCTTCTCTATAGTAAACAGACAACTTTAACTTCAGATCAACAGCAGTTACCCTTATGCTTAGATTTTACCATCTTTTTCTCTTTCTTTCCTTTCCTTTCATCAAGGGAAGGTGTTAGCCCCTTCCTTAGGATCATGAATTTTTACAAACACTAGAATACAGCTGTTGAGTTTCGTTATCAGCCTGGTATGAGTATCCTCTCATTCTCAGGTATGCCATCTTCCTTTGATGTTACTTCTCTCCTGGCTCCCAGATTCATTCTGTTATTTAGATACTTTTAAAAACCACATTACTTAGCCTAACAATTCTAACACTCTTTCTGGCTGCTTCTTTTCAAGTTGTTGCTCTTCAGAGGGTCACTCTGTAAAACCCAAACAAAAAGTAAACCCTACCAAGGCCATTCGGTTGTTATAGTTTGGTTTTAACTGTAACTGCTGAAGCTACTTCTTTTAAGGTTACTCGGTTACATGCATCTATTATTCAAATTTGAACAGTTTTTTTTTTTCATTGATTTTTCTTTATGCTCAGAAACTTTTACTACAGCTTGGGGTATTTTCCAGCCCCTGCTGGTTTCTGGTGTACTTAAAGATGCTGTTTTTTCGCATTCGAGGTCTTTTCTTGTTTCCTAACTCTGCCCCTGGGGCTCTTATCTGCAGAGCCCGATCTCACCCTGAGTCCTCTAGTGCCTCAGTGCCAGGCAGAGCAGTTCTATTGGGCAAGGGGGGCAGAGTGTTTCTCACGGTCTTGTGAGAAACAAGCTGCCCAAGCCCAGTCCTGCTTTCCACCCAAAGCCTCCCCTGCTTCACTCCCTCTCCTCTTTCACCTCTCTCTTTCACATGTTCTTTTCTTCCACATAGTGGGCTCCAATTGGCTGACAGAGCCATCAGTGAAATCCAGACTCACCCACCGTGCTGCTCTTGGGGATCTTGGACCAGGCTGGGTTTCTGTACAAAAGTCTGGAAAAGTCTTGATGCAAGCCCCTAGAGAAGAGGGATTTTCCTGGGCACTCAGAGAAACCCATGCAGGACCCAGGGATGTTGATGTAAACCCATCGCACCCACACCAAAGCCACTGCTCTCCCTGGAGACCTTCCTGCATTCTTGGGCTGGGAGCAGGAGGGGGTCTGTGGGCACAGCCACATCCCAGACTAGCCTCCATCAGGCCTTCAGATTCACAACATGTCACAGCTTCAAATGAGCTCTCTAAAGCAGCTCTTCCCATGCCCCTGGTGCGTAGAGAAGACTTTGGGTAGACAAGCAGGAGACAAGGGAGAGAAAGGGCAGAGACATCAGAGTGCAGAGCTGGGGCTCCCAGCATCACGGAGGGGGTGTCACAGGCTCAAGAAGCAACCCAAAGAAGTAAAGGAGTCCTTCCTTTTGCAGTGACTTGGAAAGCCACATCTCTCACAGTATTCAAGGGGGATGGAGCCTCCCTTCTGCAAGATTTGCCCCAGGACTGTGCAGAGACTAGGAAGAGCAGGAAGGTCGGTTGCAGGGATGCTCTCAAGCTTCAGCAGCTGCAGAGCTGGGAGCTGGTCATCTCACAAACTTGGGAGTGAGTCAAAATGCAGGTCTTGAGGCATTGCACTGCCTCATAGACTCTGCACTGGAGCCTGGACAGCAGCACTGCAGTACATGGGCATGTCCTGAGAGTCATAAATTGTGGGAGATGCAGGATGTCAGCGCTGTACAGACCCCGGGGAGAGCAAGGGTGCCTTCGGGGAGGAGGGCAGGGGGCTGAGGAGCGTACCCAGGGGAGAAGCACAGCCCCAAGGTGACACCGAAAAGCCCAAGGACCAAATGAGGCCCAGGGATGAGAAATGGCTTTCCTCAGGCTCAGCCAGAAGGAAAGATGGGCAAATTTAATGGGAAATGGGAAAACTTCCCCACATTTGCTACCTGGCCTCACCCATGGCTTTGGAGCCTGGCAGGCTCCAGGGACCTGGATAAGGGCCTCTGGATGATGTGTGTTAAGGCTATGTTTGCTCTTCTCTGGCATAGCATCTCTAGCTCAAGCACTGCCCACTGAGAAACCTTGCTGAGCACTTTTAAAAGCAGAGAGCCTGCCTTGGTGCCTAAAGGAGGAAGGCTACGTCCTGTCCCACATTGTCCTACATCCTGCTTCCACAAAAAGAGTGGCCCACAGCAGAAACCAGTTTTGAGGCTCGCCAAAGCATTTCTCAGCCTGTGGCCATGCTTTGTGCTGGTTCATCCCACATGCCTTGGATCCTGTAAAAACGCCAACCCCCAAACCCCAGATTCCTGCACAGGTCTGCCCAGTGCAGTGACCTGTCAGTGCAGGGGCGCAGAAGTGACGTCTCCAGTGCCCCATTTGAGATATTTCACAGTCTTTGACACTGTCTGGAGACATTCCTGAAGGATTTATCAGAAAATTATGGAAAATAACTGCAGTGAAGGCAGGTGGCTGCTTTCCAGCACATGAGGGGAAATCTCTCTGCTCTCTCCCTGCCTGTGCCATCTCCATGGCAGTGACCTACTGAGCCCCCAGATGACACGAGCTGAGGTCACAATGGGACGTGCCCCATCACAGGGAGGTCTCCCCGGTGTCGTGGGTGGGGACCCTCACTTCCCATGTGAGGCCCAGGCACTCCTGGGCACTGCTCACACCCTCCCCACGGGCTGCCCTTCCTAGTGGCTCCATGGCAAGGAGAGGGGACAGGAGGCAGTGGGGCCACGTTGAGGCCCCTCACCAACAGGCGGAGGAGCAGGGGCATGTTGGAAAGGAGTTTTGGGTAATGAGATGGGAAGAGCGTCCTGTTTCTCTGGCTGGAGAGGTGAAACGAGAGCAAGAGGGCAAGCGAGATGGAGGACTGCTGGATGGACACCATCAGCCAGGACCACAGCTCCTTGTCCCCTGCGCTCCTCCGGCTCTCCACCAAGGGTAAGGGCTTTGGGAGCTCCTTCCTGAGGTGTCGCACAGAGACTGTTAACTGCCAAAACTGCTGTGGATCCCAGGCTGTGGGGGTGCCTGGACAGGGCTGGGGGCTGCTGCGAGAGCCCTGCCTGAGGGTCCCCTCTGGCTCGGGGGACAATGTGACAGCCAGGACTCCTGGGTCCTGGGGCTGGGGCTGTCCTGAGCCCCAAGGCTTCTGTGAGGCCAGCTCCATCGCCTCTTAGGGTGTGTGTGGGGGGGGGCATGGGAATCCATGACAGGTTTCCCTGGGAGTGGGTCCCCCCTTGGGGTCTGGCTCTGGCAGGAAAGGGGTCCTGCATCCCAGAGGATGAGGTGGCCTGCAGCTCCATGGGACTCTCAAGACCCTGCTGGAAATGTTCATATACCATAATGAAACCTTCACCTTGGAATAACACTAGGTCCTCTGGGTGTTTGGGAAAATCTCTGTTCCTTCCCCCTCGATCCTTTTATGCTTCCAACTTAGCGCAGCATGTTTTGGGCTCAGAGATGCCATCTTCAGATGGCCACAGACCTGTCCTCCTGCAAATTGAGCTCAAACCTCTGCATCCAAAAGAACATACATTGGAGAGAGCAGATTGGAAACAGGTGGAGGTGCAATCCTCATTCAATAGGTCCTGGCTGACGCCAAGGTCTTTTCTCTGAGCTGGGGTGGGCAGTGCTGGGGTGAGCCCAACACAGCCATCTCCACCAGCCCCCTCACGACCCCACACCACCGCTCCCTAGCCGAGCCCCGGGGCTGCTGTGGGCAGGGGGGCCAGGGCAGGAGGGGGAGAGGACACTGCCCTGCCCTGCCCTGCCCTGCCCTGGGGGTAGCAGGACGCTGCCCACGGGCTCTGCCGCCCCGGCCAGCCCCAGGGCCCCCACGCCGGCACCACGACTGCCACCAGCACAGGCCCCACTGCTGACCCCCTGTGTCCCGCACAGCCCCCAGGGTGCAGGGCAGCCAGCAGCCCCGCGCGGCCCCTGCTGCAGAGCCCAGTGGCCCCACCGGGGGAGCGGCCACGCCCCAGGGCCCTGCACTGCCCGCCCACAGGGCGCCACGCTGCCCCCCACAACATGGCGCCCGACCAAGGGGGAGGGGGCAGAGCTGGCCGCCAGGGCAGGGGGGCCCAGCGTTGCCATGGCATCGCCCCAGTGCAGCCCTCCTATTGGCTGTCAGGAGGAGGAGGGCGGGCATCGATTTCACTGATGGCTCTGACAGCCAATTGGAGTCCAACGTGGAAAAAAAAAAGACGTTAAATAGGTGGAAGGGGAGCGGGAGCAAAGCAGGCAAGAAGCGAGCGGGCGAGAGGGTTTGGTGGGGGCTGCGGGCGCGTTCAAATGGCAGCAGGTGCCCTCCTGCTGGGGTGGGGCAGTGGTGCTGGCTTTGCCCGGGCTGCTTTGCTGCAGGAGCTGCAGCAGGGGCTGGTGGGGCCGTGAGCAGGGGCCAGAGCTATGTGGGCCAGAGCGGGGAGCTGCCCTGCAGCCAGACGTGGCGGCCTGCCCCGAGCAGGTGGGCTGGGGCAGCTCAGTGGGATTTGGGTGCAGGAACCTTTGGCCCTGTGGTTGGTCTGGGATCCCTGTTAAAGCATTTCCCTGAGCTGCTGCTGCCAGTGCAGCCCCAGGTGCTGCTCGGAGCTGTGTTTGGGAGCTGCTGGGCAGAGTGTGAGCAGGCTGCTGGTGTCCTTGCAAGGTGCCCTTCCCAATGGTCTCTTCTGCTCTGAAAATGGCATTTCTGAGTGGCTCTTAGAGCGGCTGTCGCCACATGTCATGCCGTGCCCTAGCCGCTGTTTTTGCTCCAGGCTTCTTGCTTCGCCCCGAGACCTGTGAGCCTGGCAGCAGTGTGAAGGGTGTTTCCAGAGCAGCTTTGTGTAAGTGTGAGCTGTTTTGCTTGTGAAGGGCCTTGAACGCTGATGAACGGCCAGTCCTTGTGCTTGCCATTGTTCTTTCCATGCTCCTAGGTCAGGGTGAAGAGTTGCTTAATTGTGTCTCTGCTGGTTTCACCAACTGAGATGCCCTGGCCTGAGTCCTTCTGCGTGTCTCCAACTGTCAGGGCCTAAAATAGGAGAATGCTTGTTGTTCTGGATGTGTAGAGGATTTTCTGTTTTTTTTCAGCATTGGGGAAGGAACCAGAGTTCTGAGTTGCGGGAAGGCTTCTCCCTGTGCCTGGGACATGAGGCCCTGCTGTCTTCAGTTTCATGATCGCTGCTCCCATGCAGTCCTCCCATTGGAAAATGTTGCCAAGAATTACTTGCAGGCTGTTCTCCAATTCTTAAGTTTCATAGGCTAGGTGTTGATAATGCATAGCAGAAGCTAATCTTTTGGTGTAGTAACTGGTAGGCAATGGGTGTTTCAGAGCATTGTAAGTATTATGAGGCCATGATGTGAATCTGTGATGTGATGACACCTCTATGTGAGGAGCTGAGAGGTGAGGAGAAGACGCATGGCTTGGATGCTGATGGTGAGGTCACTTCTGGGTTAGTTGCGTGTGCTCAGAGGGATTGACCCCTGCAGAGCTCTACAGCAATACAGAAGTGCAACTCATTAATCAAGCAGAAGTAGATGTTCCACATCATCTGGCACAAATTTTATTCCACTCCGTCATCCTGAGTTAGTACTGCTACATTTCAAATGCAGATGATATTTTCTGGTGAACATGGACATGGAGTTTGCCTTTCCACTTGTTGCTAAGTAGAAGCTTGCAGCGTCCTCGCAGTCAGCTAGGGAGTGCAGCTAGACTTTTGAGGCTGCTAAGTGAATCTAGTGCTGGTGTGAGGAGTGGTGTGAATAATCTTTTCTTGCCAGGGTGTGTGTGCTTTAGAAGTTGCCCGTGTCAAAAGAGCAGGGAGCTTGTGAGATTTTCCTGCCAGGTCTGAATGCTGTGTCTGTCTTTGAGGTGTTCACCTGCTTTTATGACACATTTGGGACTGTAACACGTTTGAGGTCTGGGGTTTTCTGTCCATGTATGCAGTCATTGGAGAATGGGTGCAAAGGCTGTTGGAGGAGACAGAAGGAATGTCACCCCCCAAAAAGGTATGGCCACATTTTCAGAGAGATTTCTTTTTCAGAGAAGTTGAGGCACAAGTGAGAAGCAAGAGCTGACCTGATCAGCCACTGTGAGAGCACTTCTTCTCTGCTTCCTGGAGGTGGGAAGTGAGCAGGCCCCGGGCTGTGAGTGGCTGTTCAGAGGCAGAGCCTGTTGCAAGGCCTTGGAGGACTAGAAAGGAATGGAAGGTCTGGAGAGTTGGGCTTTGTGTGTTGTGGGGTGCTTGGGGTGCCCTGTGTGCTGCCATGTGTGGTGCTGTGGGCTGTGTGTTGCTGATGCAGAGGCGTGTGTTGGTTGCCAACCGTCTGTGAGGTGTGGAGGTAACGGTGTGTTACAGTGCGAGATGCCCTGTGGTGGAGCTGGGTGGTGGCGCCAGGGTTTTGCTGCTCAGCGTGGGAGGAGGTGTCTGGAGAGAGCAGTGCTCTGCTCCCAAGGCCCAGCCTGCCGTCACAGTGTCCTTCTGGGAGAGCTGAGTGAGGACTGTTGGTGACCGTGTTGCCTCCTTGGAGCGTAGTGGTGCGAGGCAGGGCTGCTTGCAGTTTGGTGGTTTCTGTCAGCTGAGGTTCAGGCTTGCAGTTTCGGAAGGGTTTGATGCTTCCGTGAGTCTTTGGGATTTTACTGACTGCTGGAGAGAGTTCTCTTCTCCCTCCTTAAAGGCTTTCTGTTGAATCTGGACCCTCATTGCATCTTCCCTTCTCAGACGCTAATCCATTCCTGTCCCTTGCCGAGAGGGGAGATGCCCCCTCACAAGAAGTCAGGCCTGTGAGGGCAATGGGTGTCTCTGAGACACCTGTCCTTGTTGAGCGGTGGAGGCGGCATCTCCAAAGCTTCTGGTGCCTTTGGCAAGAGTCTCACAGTAGCATATTCCTTGAGGCTGCAATGGGGGAGCCATGTGGAGGTAGCAGGGCTCCAACGCCCTGCTCCAGGCAGGTGCCAGTAGAGGAGGTATCTTGGGGCCTTTTCCAGTGAAGTTTTGATTATCTCCAAGGATGGAGATCTGGGAAAATCTCTGGATCTGTGTGCCGCAGTTTGGCCACCGTCACGGAGAAAAAGGTTTCTTCATAACGTCTCAGAAGCATTTCCCATTGTCCGATTTGTCCCTGTTGCCTCCCATGCTGCTAGTGTGCACCTCCAAGAAAATCCAGCTCTGTCTTCTCTGTGCCCTCCATAAGGGAGCTGTGCACAGCATGAAGATCTCCCTTGGCCTTCTCTTGTCTAGGCTGAACAAACCCAGCTCTCCCAGCCTATCCTTATATGTCCCATGCTCCAGCTCCTGACCATCTTGGTTTCCCTGTGCAGGACTCCCTGCAGTGTGTTAGTGCCTGTGCAGAACTGGAGAGCCCAAATGGGACCTGGTCTACAGACATGGTGTCACTTGTGCCAAAAAGAGGGGTAGAATGTCTTGGTGGCCCTGCTGGCTGTGCTCTCACCAATAGAGCTCAGCACAGAGGGGAGACATGTGCCCCTGCCTGTTGCAACTGAGCAAGGCCAGCAGAACTGCCAGTAACACTCCAATTCTTTCTTTCTTTCTAGGTTGCTCCACTCATGGAGGTTCCCAGTGCAGTGCTAGAGCCGCTGAGGATGGAGGCAGAATGCCAGGGTGTGTCCCTGTACCTGTCAACATCTTGGCCAGCGTCGTGAGCCCTCTGTGAAAGCAGCTGCAAGTGACTGAGAAGAGGCTACGTATGGATGCGAAGGCTTCCATAAATGCACCTGTCTTCCCTGGGAGACTCGGGGTGTGGGTTCACCTCCTGGTACCTCTGCTGTGCTGCAAATTCCACGTTCTACAACTGCTGTTACTGCCAGCCTGCTCAGGAAATGCTGTTTTGCCCCCACTTTTTCCTAGAAGGTTGTGGTGCCATATAGGATGAGTGCAAGACCCTTATAATAAATGCCAGCATCTCTTGGGTGCTTTTGTGTGAGTGCCCCAAGGTGTCCGTAGCTTGACCTGAGGAAGTCTCAGAGCTCTTGGGCTCCTGGCTCTGCGAGGGGTGAAGATGTGCCCAGGGCCATGTTGCCCGTGGCACCCAGCCCTCAGTGCTCTGTGGAGCCAGCTGTGGAGCCCGGACTGCTGCTGCAGAGCCTGTGCTGCCAGGACAGCTGGCATTTGAGCAGACCTGCAGTCTGGGGCTGCCTCATTCCTTGGGCCTCATTTCAAAGGCTCTGCACCCTTTGTCCCTTCCCCGGGGCTCCTTGTCCTAGTAACTAAAGGAAAGGAACGGAGGTTCCTTTGGGCTCAGGAGGCCTTCCGGACTCTCAAGTGTTTCTGTGTTGTATCTGTAACTTTTGTATACCTAAAGAAAATCCCCACTCCCCAATGCCTAGCTGGAGATTCCTGAGGGGATGGTGGTGGAAAGCAGCAGCCTGCTGTGCCCAAAGAAAGCAGGATCCTTCCCCCTGAAAAGAGCACCATCGCCCAAGGAGGCAGCTCTGTGCCTGATCTTGTGCTGCTCATTTGCAGAGGCCTTGTGAGCCTAGAGTGCCTTGGCCACCTTCTGGTGTTTCCACAAGAGCTTCCCTGTGTGTCTGGGTTGAGGAGGCAAGGGAAGGCAGCGAGCAGAGCAGTGGCTGTGGAGTGTGCAAGTGGCGAGTGTCCTGCATGCATCTGTTCTTGGTGGCACTAGGTTGTATCTAGCAGAAGAGGCAGCTGTGTGGGGCATAGACAGTGTGTTTGTAGACTAGGTGGCAGAGCAGAGGTCTCGTGTCAGGTTGATGCCTGGTGCAGTGCTGAGTTGATCTGAGAGTGTCAGAAACGCTTTCCAGTGCAGCTGCTCCCTCAGCTGATCTCTGTACCTCGGCACTAGGGGTGGAAGTGGCATCGTGCTGTCATTGTGTAGGTGCTGCAGTGCAAAGGCTTCCAGCTCGGACTTGATGGTACTAAAGGAAAAGCAAGACCAGTTGTTCCTTTTGTGATTTGTGCCCAGGGTGACAGAGTGGAGCTGTCGCATGATCTGGAGAGAGTCTTGCCAGGAGATGAAAGCCGTTTGCAGAAGACTGTTCTGTATGGAGTGATAACAGCGTAATCAAGGGCCATGCGAGTGGCCCAGGTGAGCTTCTCCTCTGTAAAGGTTTGCACTTTTCAGCTCCCTTGTGACTCAGTCAAAGATAGGGCACCAGCAGGCAGGTCGATGCCATTTGTGCTTGTGAGGTGAGTTGTGCCTCTGAAGCTGGTAGGCCAACAGCATGCATGTAGCTTTGGTGATGATGGTGAGGTCTCTTGTGTCTCCATGCCTCATAAAGGGGGAGCAGGCCCATTGCTGCTGTTTGTGCTTGCTTAGGTCAATTGTGCCTCAGTCACAAAGAGGCCAGGAGCAGATATATGGCTTCATGGCTGCCTGTGGGGTCACTTCAGCCTGAGCACCTGACAGTCCAGCTCGATGTATATTTCTGCTGTTTGTGTTTGGGGAGTATTTGTGTTTGGCGTCAGTATCTGCTAGGCCACCAGCAGCCACATTGCTCCTTTTTTGTATTTCTGAGGTGACTTTTGCTTAACCACCTGATTCGAAAGCATCAAGTACATTGCTGCTTTTGTGGTTGTGAGGTCACATGAGCCTCAGTGCCTGATAGACCAGTGCTGGTCCTGTGGGTGCAGTATGTGTTTCTGTGGTCACTTGTGGCTCAGTGCCTGCTAGGCCAGTGCTAGTCACGTGGCTGCAGTTTGTGGTTGTGATGTCGCTTGTGGCTGAGAGACCTCTAGGCCAGTGGTGGTCCTGTGGGTGCAGTTTGTGGCTGTGATGTCACTTGTGGCTCAGTGCCTGATAGGCCAGTGCTGGTCCTGCGGCTGCAGTTTGTGGTTGTGATGTCACTTGTTGCTCAGTGCCTGCTAGTCCAGTGCTGGTCCTGTGGGTGCAGTTTGTCGTTGTGAGGTCTCTTGTGGCTGAGTTCCTGCTAGGCCAGTGCTGGTCCTGTGGGTGCAGTTTGTGGTTGTGATGTCACTTGTGGCTGAGTGCCTGATAGGCCAGTGCTGGTCCTATGGGTGCACTTTGTGTTTGTGACGTCACTTGTGGTTCACTGCCTGCTAGGCCAGTGCTGGTCCTTATTGGTGCAGTTTGTGATTGTGGTGTCACTTGTGGCTGAGTGCCTGATAGGCCAGTTCTGGTACTGTGGGTGCAGTTTGTGGTTGTGATGTCACTTGTGGCTCAGTGCCTGATAGGCCAGTGCTGGTCCTGTGGGTGCAGTTTGTGGTTGTGAGGTCACTTGTGGCTCAGTGCCTGATAGGCCAGTGCTGGTCCTGTGGGTGCAGTTTGTGGTTGTGATGTCACTTGTGGCTGAGTGCCTGATAGGCCAGTGCAGGTCCTGTGGGTGCAGTTTGTGGTTGTGATGTCACTTGTGGCTCAGTGCCTGATAGGCCAGTGCTGGTCCTGTGGGTGCAGTTTGTGGTTGTGATGTCACTTGTGGCTGAGTGCCTGATAGGCCAGTTCTGGTCCTGTGGGTGCAGTTTGTGGTTGTGATGTCACTTGTGTCTCAGTGACTGATAGGCCAGTGCTGGTCCTGTGGGTGCAGTTTGTGGTTGTGATGTCACTTGTGGCTCAGTGCCTGATAGGCCAGTGCTGGTCCTGTGGGTGCAGTTTGTGGTTGTGAGGTCACTTGTGGCTCAGTGCCTGATAGGCCAGTGCTGGTCCTGTGGGTGCAGTTTGTGGTTGTGATGTCACTTGTGGCTGAGTGCCTGATAGGCCAGTGCTGGTCCTGTGGGTGCAGTTTGTGGTTGTGATGTCACTTGTGGCTCAGTGCCTGATAGGCCAGTGCTGGTCCTGTGGGTGCAGTTTGTGGTTGTGAGGTCACTTGTGGCTCAGTGCCTGATAGGCCAGTGCTGGTCCTGTGGGTGCAGTTTGTGGTTGTGGTGTCACTTGTGGCTGAGTGACTTCTAGGCCAGTGCTGGTCCTGTGGGTGCAGTTTGTGGTTGTGAGGTCTCTTTTGGCTGAGTTCCTGCTAGGCCAGTGCTGGTCCTGTGGGTGCAATTTGTGGTTGTGAGGTCTCTTGTGGCTCAGTGCCTGATAGGCCAGTGCTGGTCACGTGGCTGCAGTTTGTGGTTGTGATGTCACTTGTGGCTGAGTGCCTGATAGTCCAGTGCTGGTCCTGTGGGTGCAGTTTGTCGTTGTGAGGTCTCTTGTGGCTCAGTGCCTGCTAGGCCAGTGGTGGTCCTGTGGGTGCACTTTGTGTTTGTGACGTCACTTGTGGCTCAGTGCCTGATAGGCCAGTGCTGGTCCTTATTGGTGCAGTTTGTGGTTGTGATGTCACTTGTGGCCGAGTGCCTGCTAGGCCAGTGCTGGTCCTGTGGGTGCAGTTTGTGGTTGTGATGTCACTTGTGGCTCAGTGCCTGCTCGGCCAGTGCTGGTCCTGTGGGTGCAGTTTGTGGTTGTGTTGTCACTTGTGGCTCAGTGCCTGATAGGCCAGTGCTGGTCATGTAGGTGTAGTTTGTGGTTGTGATGTCACTTGTGGCTCAATGCCTGCTAGACCAGTGCTGGTCTGTGGGTGCAGTTTGTGGTTGTGATGTCACTTGTGGCTCAGTGCCTGATAGGCCAGTGGTGGTCCTGCGGGTGCAGTTTGTGGTTGTGATGTCACTTGTGGCTCAGTGCCTGATAGGCCAGTGCTGGTCCTGCGGGTGCAGTTTGTGGTTGTGAGGTCTGTTGTGGCTCAGTGCCTCATAGGCCAGTGCTGCTGATGTGGGTGCAGTTTGTGGCTGTGATGTCACTTGTGGCTCAGTGCCTGATAGACCAGTGCTGGTCCTGTGTGTGCAGTATGTGGTTGTGATGTCCCTTGTGGCTGAGTGCCTGATAGGCCAGTGCTGGTCCTGTGGGTGCAGTTTGTGGTTGTGATGTCACTTGTGGCTCAGTGACTGATAGGGCAGTGCTGGTCCTGTGGGTGCAGTTTGTGGTTGTGATGTCACTTGTGGTTCAGTGCCTCATAGGCCAGTGCTGGTCCTGTGGGTGCAGTTTGTGGCTGTGATGTCACTTGTGGCTCAGTGCCTGATAGGCCAGTGCTGGTCCTGTGGGTGCAGTTTGTGGTTGTGATGTCACTTGTGGCTCAGTGCCTGATAGGCCAGTGCTGGTCCTGTGTGTGCAGTTTGTGGTTGTGATGTCCCTTGTGGCTGAGTGCCTGATAGGCCAGTGCTGGTCCTGCGGGTGCAGTTTGTGGTTGTGATGTCACTTGTGGCTGAGTGCCTGATAGGCCAGTGCTGGTCCTGTGGGTGCAGTTAGTGGTTGTGATGTCACTTGTGGCTCAGTGTCTGCTAGGCCAGTGCTGGTTCTGTGGGTGCAGTTTGTGGTTGTGATGTCCCTTGTGGCTGAGTGCCTGATAGGCCAGTGCTGGTCCTGTGTGTGCAGTTTGTGGTTGTGATGTCACTTGTGGCTCAGTGCCTGATAGGCCAGTGCTGGTCCTGTGGGTGCAGTTTGTGGTTGTGAGGTCACTTGTGGCTCAGTGCCTGATAGGCCAGTGCTGGTCCTGTGGGTGCAGTTTGTGGTTGTGGTGTCACTTGTGGCTGAGTGACTTCTAGGCCAGTGCTGGTCCTGTGGGTGCAGTTTGTGGTTGTGAGGTCTCTTGTGGCTGAGTTCCTGCTAGGCCAGTGCTGGTCCTGAGGGTGCAATTTGTGGTTGTGAGGTCTCTTGTGGCTCAGTGCCTGATAGGCCAGTGCTGGTCACGTGGCTGCAGTTTGTGGTTGTGATGTCACTTGTGGCTGAGTGCCTGATAGTCCAGTGCTGGTCCTGTGGGTGCAGTTTGTCGTTGTGAGGTCTCTTGTGGCTCAGTGCCTGCTAGGCCAGTGGTGGTCCTGTGGGTGCACTTTGTGTTTGTGACGTCCCTTGTGGCTCAGTGCCTGATAGGCCAGTGCTGGTCCTTATTGGTGCAGTTTGTGGTTGTGATGTCACTTGTGGCCGAGTGCCTGCTAGGCCAGTGCTGGTCCTGTGGGTGCAGTTTGTGGTTGTGATGTCCCTTGTGGCTCAGTGCCTGCTCGGCCAGTGCTGGTCCTGTGGGTGCAGTTTGTGGTTGTGTTGTCCCTTGTGGCTGAGTGCCTGATAGGCCAGTGCTGGTCATGTAGGTGTAGTTTGTGGTTGTGATGTCACTTGTGGCTCAATGCCTGCTAGACCAGTGCTGGTCTGTGGGTGCAGTTTGTGGTTGTGATGTCACTTGTGGCTCAGTGCCTGATAGGCCAGTGCTGGTCCTGTGTGTGCAGTTTGTGGTTGTGATGTCCCTTGTGGCTGAGTGCCTGATAGGCCAGTGCTGGTCCTGTGGGTGCAGTTTGTGGTTGTGATGTCACTTGTGGCTGAGACCTCTAGGCCAGTGCTAGTCTTGTGGGTGCAATTTGTGGTTGTGATGTCCCTTGTGGCTCAGTGCCTGCTAGGCCAGTGCTGGTCCTGTGGGTGCACTTTGTGGTTGTGGTGTCACTTGTGGCTGAGTGCCTGATAGGCCAGTGCTGGTCCTGCGGGTGCAGTTTGTGGTTGTGATGTCACTTGTGGCTGAGTGCCTGATAGGCCAGTGCTGGTCCTGTGGGTGCAGTTAGTGGTTGTGATGTCACTTGTGGCTCAGTGTCTGCTAGGCCAGTGCTGGTTCTGTGGGTGCAGTTTGTGGTTGTGATGTCCCTTGTGGCTGAGTGCCTGATAGGCCAGTGCTGGTCCTGTGGGTGCAGTTTGTGGTTGTGAGGTCTGTTGTGGCTGAGTGCCTGCTAGGCCAGTGCTGGTCCTGTGGGTGCAATTTGTGGTTGTGATGTCACTTGTGGCTGAGTGCCTGCTAGGCCAGTGCTAGTCACGTGGCTGCAGTTTGTGGTTGTGATGTTACTTGTGGCTCAGTGCCTGCTAGGCCAGTGCTGGTCACGTGGCTGCAGTTTGTGCTTGTGATGTCCCTTGTGGCTGAGTGCCTGATAGGCCAGTGCTGGTCCTGTGGGTGCAGTATGAGTTTCTGTGGTCACTTGTGGCTCAGTGCCTGCTAGGCCAGTGCTAGTCACGTGGCTGCAGTTTGTGGTTGTGATGTCGCTTGTGGCTGAGAGACCTCTAGGCCAGTGGTGGTCCTGTGGGTGCAGTTTGTGGCTGTGATGTCCCTTGTGGCTCAGTGCCTGCTAGGCCAGTGCTGGTCCTGTGGGTGCAGTTTGTGGTTGTGAGGTCACTTGTGGCTCAGTGCCTGATAGGCCAGTGCTGGTCCTGTGTGTGCAGTTTGTGGTTGTGAGGTCACTTGTGGCTCAGTGCCTGATAGGCCAGTGCTGGTCCTGTGGGTGCAGTTTGTGGTTGTGATGTCACTTGTGGCTGAGTGCCTGATAGGCCAGTGCTGGTCCTGTGGGTGCAGTTTGTGGTTTTGATGTCACTTGTGGCTGAATGCCTGCTAGGCCAGTGCTGGTCCTGTGGGTGCAGTTTGTGGTTGTGAGGTCTCTTGTGGCTGAGTTCCTGCTAGGCCAGTGCTGGTCCTGTGGGTGCAGTTTGTGGTTGTGAGGTCACTTGTGGCTCAGTGCCTGATAGGCCAGTGCTGGTCCTGTGGGTGCAGTTTGTGGTTGTGATGTCACTTGTGGCTGAGTGCCTGCTAGGCCAGTGCTGGTCCTGTGGGTGCAGTTTGTGGTTGTGATGTCACTTGTGGCTCAGTGCCTGATAGGCCAGTGCTGGTCCTGTGGGTGGAGTTTGTGGTTGTGATGTCCCTTGTGGCTGAGTGCCTGATAGGCCAGTGCTGGTCCTGTGTGTGCAGTTTGTGGTTGTGATGTCACTTGTGGCTGAGTGTCTGATAGGCCAGTGCTAGTGACATTGCTGCTGTTTGTGGTTGTGGTGTCACTTGTGGCTGAGTGACTTCTAGGCCAGTGCTGGTCCTGTGGGTGCAGTTTGTGGTTGTGAGGTCTCTTGTGGCTGAGTTCCTGCTAGGCCAGTGCTGGTCCTGTGGGTGCAATTTGTGGTTGTGAGGTCTCTTGTGGCTCAGTGCCTGCTAGGCCAGTGCTGGTCACGTGGGTGCAGTTTGTGGTTGTGATGTCACTTCTGGCTCAGTGCCTGATAGGCCAGTGCTGGTCACGTGGGTGCAGTTTGTGTTTGTGTTGTCACTTGTGGCTGAGTGCCTGCTAGGCCAGTGCTGGTCACGTGGGTGCAGTTTGTGTTTGTGTTGTCACTTGTGGCTGAGTGCCTGATAGGCCAGTGCTGGTCCTGCGGGTGCAGTTTGTGGTTGTGATGTCCCTTGTGGCTCAGTGCCTGCTAGTCCAGTGCTGGTCCTGTGGGTGCAGTTTGTCGTTGTGAGGTCTCTTGTGGCTCAGTGCCTGATAGGCCAGTGGTGGTCCTTATTGGTGCAGTTTGTGGTTGTGGTGTCACTTGTGGCCGAGTGCCTGCTAGGCCAGTGCTGGTCCTGTGGGTGCAGTTTGTGGTTGTGATGTCCCTTGTGGCTCAGTGCCTGCTCGGCCAGTGCTGGTCCTGTGGGTGCAGTTTGTGGTTGTGTTGTCACTTGTGGCTCAGTGCCTGATAGGCCAGTGCTGGTCATGTAGGTGTAGTTTGTGGTTGTGATGTCACTTGTGGCTCAATGCCTGCTAGGCCAGTGCTGGTCCTGTGGGTGCAGTTTGTGGTTGTGATGTCACTTGTGGTTCAGTGCCTCATAGGCCAGTGCTGGTCCTGTGGGTGCAGTTTGTGCTTGTGATGTCACTTGTGGCTCAGTGCCTGATAGGCCAGTGCTGGTCCTGTGGGTGCAGTTTGTGGTTGTGATGTCACTTGTGGCTGAGTGCCTGATAGGCCAGTGCTGGTCCTGTGGGTGCAGTTTGTGGTTGTGATGTCACTTGTGGCTGAGAGACCTCTAGGCCAGTGCTAGTCCTGTGGGTGCAATTTGTGGTTGTGATGTCCCTTGTGGCTCAGTGCCTGCTAGGCCAGTGCTGGTCCTGTGGGTGCACTTTGTGGTTGTGGTGTCACTTGTGGCTGAGTGCCTGCTAGGCCAGTGCTGGTCCTGCGGGTGCAGTTTGTGGTTGTGATGTCACTTGTGGCTGAGTGCCTGATAGGCCAGTGCTGGTCCTGTGGGTGCAGTTAGTGGTTGTGATGTCACTTGTGGCTCAGTGTCTGCTAGGCCAGTGCTGGTTCTGTGGGTGCAGTTTGTGGTTGTGATGTCCCTTGTGGCTCAGTGCCTGATAGGCCAGTGCTGGTCCTGTGGGTGCAGTTTGTGGTTGTGAGGTCTGTTGTGGCTGAGTGCCTGCTAGGCCAGTGCTGGTCCTGTGGGTGCAGTTTGTGGTTGTGATGTCACTTGTGGCTCAGTGCCTGATAGGCCAGTGCTGGTGATGTGGGTGCAGTTTGTGTTTCTGTGGTCACTTGTGGCTCAGTGCCTGATAGGCCAGTGCTGGTCCTGTGGGTGCAGTTTGTGGTTGTGATGTCCCTCGTGGCTCAGTGCCTGATAGGCCAGTGCTGGTCCTGTGGGTGCAGTTTGTGTTTCTGTGGTCACTTGTGGCTCAGTGCCTGCTAGGCCAGTGCTGGTCCTGTTGGTGCAGTTTGTGGTTGTGAGGTCACTTGTGGCTGAGTGCCTGATAGGCCAGTGCTGCTGATGTGGCTGCAGTTTGTGGTTGTGATGTCTCTTGTGGCTCAGTGCCTGATAGGCCAGTGCTGGTCCTGTGGCTGCAGTTTGTGGTTGTGATGTCCCTTGTGGCTCAGTGCCTGCTAGGCCAGTGCTGGTCCTGTGTGTGCAGTTTGTGGTTGTGATGTCACTTGTGGCTGAGTGTCTGATAGGCCAGTGCTAGTGACATTGCTGCTGTTTGTGGTTGTGGTGTCACTTGTGGCTGAGTGACTTCTAGGCCAGTGCTGGTCCTGTGGGTGCAGTTTGTGGTTGTGAGGTCACTTGTGGCTGAGTGCCTGATAGGCCAGTGCTGGTCCTTATTGGTGCAGTTTGTCGTTGTGAGGTCTCTTGTGGCTGAGTGCCTGCTAGGCCAGTGCTGGTCCTGCGGGTGCAGTTTGTGGTTGTGATGTCACTTGTGGCTGAGTGCCTGATAGGCCAGTGCTGGTCCTGTGGGTGCAGTTAGTGGTTGTGATGTCACTTGTGGCTCAGTGTCTGCTAGGCCAGTGCTGGTTCTGTGGGTGCAGTTTGTGGTTGTGATGTCCCTTGTGGCTCAGTGCCTGATAGGCCAGTGCTGGTCCTGTGGGTGCAGTTTGTGGTTGTGAGGTCTGTTGTGGCTGAGTGCCTGCTAGGCCAGTGCTGGTCCTGTGGGTGCAGTTTGTGGTTGTGATGTCACTTGTGGCTCAGTGCCTGATAGGCCAGTGCTGGTGATGTGGGTGCAGTTTGTGTTTCTGTGGTCACTTGTGGCTCAGTGCCTGATAGGCCAGTGCTGGTCCTGTGGGTGCAGTTTGTGGTTGTGATGTCCCTCGTGGCTCAGTGCCTGATAGGCCAGTGCTGGTCCTGTGGGTGCAGTTTGTGTTTCTGTGGTCACTTGTGGCTCAGTGCCTGCTAGGCCAGTGCTGGTCCTGTTGGTGCAGTTTGTGGTTGTGAGGTCACTTGTGGCTGAGTGCCTGATAGGCCAGTGCTGCTGATGTGGCTGCAGTTTGTGGTTGTGATGTCTCTTGTGGCTCAGTGCCTGATAGGCCAGTGCTGGTCCTGTGGCTGCAGTTTGTGGTTGTGATGTCCCTTGTGGCTCAGTGCCTGCTAGGCCAGTGCTGGTCCTGTGTGTGCAGTTTGTGGTTGTGATGTCACTTGTGGCTGAGTGTCTGATAGGCCAGTGCTAGTGACATTGCTGCTGTTTGTGGTTGTGGTGTCACTTGTGGCTGAGTGACTTCTAGGCCAGTGCTGGTCCTGTGGGTGCAGTTTGTGGTTGTGAGGTCACTTGTGGCTGAGTGCCTGATAGGCCAGTGCTGGTCCTTATTGGTGCAGTTTGTCGTTGTGAGGTCTCTTGTGGCTGAGTTCCTGCTAGGCCAGTGCTGGTCCTGTGGGTGCAGTTTGTGGTTGTGAGGTCTCTTGTGGCTCAGTGCCTGCTAGGCCAGTGCTGGTCACGTGGGGGCAGTTTGTGGTTGTGATGTCACTTGTGGCTCAGTGCCTGATAGGCCAGTGCTGGTCACGTGGGTGCAGTTTGTGTTTGTGTTGTCACTTGTGGCTCAGTGCCTGCTAGGCCAGTGCTGGTCCTGCGGCTGCAGTTTGTGGTTGTGATGTCCCTTGTGGCTCAGTGCCTGATAGGCCAGTGCTGGTCCTGTGGGTGCAGTTTGTGGTTTTGATGTCACTTGTGGCTGAGTGCCTGCTAGGCCAGTGGTGGTCCTATGGGTGTAGTTTGTGTTTTTGATGTCCCTTGTTGCTCAGTGCCTGCTAGTCCAGTGCTGGTCCTGTGGGTGCAGTTTGTCGTTGTGAGGTCTCTTGTGGCTGAGTTCCTGCTCGGCCATGGCTGGTCCTCTGTGTGCAGTTTGTGGTTGTGGTGTCACTTGTGGCTCAGTGCCTGATAGGCCAGTTCTGGTCCTGTGGGTGCAGTTTGTGGTTGTGATGTCACTTGTGGCTGAGTGACTTCTAGGCCAGTGCTGGTGATGTGGGTGCAGTTTGTGTTTCTGTGGTCACTTGTGGCTCAGTGCCTGATAGGCCAGTGCTGGTCCTGTGGGTGCAGTTTGTGGTTGTGATGTCACTTGTGGCTCAGTGCCTGATAGGCCAGTGCTGGTGATGTGGGTGCAGTTTGTGTTTCTGTGGTCACTTGTGGCTCAGTGCCTGATAGGCCAGTGCTGGTCCTGTGGGTGCAGTTTGTGGTTGTGATGTCACTTGTGGCTGAGTGACTTCTAGGCCAGTGCTGGTCCTGTGGGTGCAGTTTGTGTTTCTGTGGTCACTTGTGGCTCAGTGCCTGCTAGGCCAGTGCTGGTCCTGTGGGTGCAGTTTGTGGTTGTGATGTCACTTGTGGCTGAGTGCCTGATAGGCCAGTGCTGGTCCTGTGTGTGCAGTTTGTGGTTGTGATGTCACTTGTGGCTGAGAGACCTCTAGGCCAGTGCTAGTCCTGTGGGTGCAATTTGTGGTTGTGATGTCCCTTGTGGCTGAGTGCCTGATAGGCCAGTGCTGGTCCTGTGGGTGCAGTTTGTGGTTGTGAGGTCTGTTGTGGCTGAGTGCCTGCTAGGCCAGTGCTGGTCCTGTGGGTGCAGTTTGTGGTTGTGAGGTCTGTTGTGGCTGAGTGCCTGCTAGGCCAGTGCTGGTCCTGTGGGTGCAGTTTGTGGTTGTGATGTTACTTGTGGCTCAGTGCCTGATAGGCCAGTGCTGGTCCTGTGGGTGCAGTTTGTGGTTGTGATGTCACTTGCGGCTCAGTGCCTGCTAGGCCAGTGCTAGTCACGTGGCTGCAGTTTGTGGTTGTGATGTCGCTTGTGGCTGAGAGACCTCTAGGCCAGTGGTGGTCCTGTGGGTGCAGTTTGTGGCTGTGATGTCCCTCGTGGCTCAGTGCCTGATAGGCCAGTGCTGGTCCTGTGGGTGCAGTTTGTGGTTGTGAGGTCACTTGTGGCTCAGTGCCTGATAGGCCAGTGCTGGTCCTGTGGGTGCAGTTTGTGGTTGTGATGTCACTTGTGGCTGAGTGCCTGATAGGCCAGTGCTGGTCCTGTGGGTGCAGTTTGTGGTTTTGATGTCACTTGTGGCTGAATGCCTGCTAGGCCAGTGCTGGTCCTATGGGTGTAGTTTGTGTTTGTGATGTCCCTTGTTGCTCAGTGCCTGCTAGTCCAGTGCTGGTCCTGTGGGTGCAGTTTGTCGTTGTGAGGTCTCTTGTGGCTGAGTTCCTGCTCGGCCATGGCTGGTCCTCTGTGTGCAGTTTGTGGTTGTGGTGTCACTTGTGGCTCAGTGCCTGATAGGCCAGTTCTGGTCCTGTGGGTGCAGTTTGTGGTTGTGATGTCACTTGTGGCTGAGTGACTTCTAGGCCAGTGCTGGTGATGTGGGTGCAGTTTGTGTTTCTGTGGTCACTTGTGGCTCAGTGCCTGATAGGCCAGTGCTGGTCCTGTGGGTGCAGTTTGTGGTTGTGATGTCACTTGTGGCTCAGTGCTTGATAGGCCAGTGGTGGTCCTGCGGGTGCAGTTTGTTGTTGTGAGGTCTGTTGTGGCTGAGTGCCTGCTAGGCCAGTGCTGGTCCTGTGGGTGCAGTTTGTGGTTGTGATGTTACTTGTGGCTCAGTGCCTGATAGGCCAGTGCTGGTCCTGTGGGTGCAGTATGTGTTTCTGTGGTCACTTGCGGCTCAGTGCCTGCTAGGCCAGTGCTAGTCACGTGGCTGCAGTTTGTGGTTGTGATGTCGCTTGTGGCTGAGAGACCTTTAGGCCAGTGGTGGTCCTGTGGGTGCAGTTTGTGGCTGTGATGTCCCTTGTGGCTCAGTGCCTGATAGGCCAGTGCTGGTCCTGTGTGTGCAGTTTGTGGTTGTGATGTCACTTGTGGCTGAGTGTCTGATAGGCCAGTGCTAGTGACATTGCTGCTGTTTGTGGTTGTGGTGTCACTTGTGGCTGAGTGACTTCTAGGCCAGTGCTGGTCCTGTGGGTGCAGTTTGTGGTTGTGAGGTCTCTTGTGGCTGAGTTCCTGCTAGGCCAGTGCTGGTCCTGTGGGTGCAATTTGTGGTTGTGAGGTCTCTTGTGGCTCAGTGCCTGCTAGGCCAGTGCTGGTCACGTGGGTGCAGTTTGTGGTTGTGATGTCACTTCTGGCTCAGTGCCTGATAGGCCAGTGCTGGTCACGTGGGTGCAGTTTGTGTTTGTGTTGTCACTTGTGGCTGAGTGCCTGCTAGGCCAGTGCTGGTCACGTGGCTGCAGTTTGTGGTTGTGATGTCACTTGTGGCTCAGTGCCTGCTAGGCCAGTGCTGGTCCTGCGGGTGCAGTTTGTGGTTGTGATGTCCCTTGTGGCTCAGTGCCTGCTAGTCCAGTGCTGGTCCTGTGGGTGCAGTTTGTCGTTGTGAGGTCTCTTGTGGCTCAGTGCCTGCTAGGCCAGTGGTGGTCCTTATTGGTGCAGTTTGTGGTTGTGGTGTCACTTGTGGCCGAGTGCCTGCTAGGCCAGTGCTGGTCCTGTGGGTGCAGTTTGTGGTTGTGATGTCCCTTGTGGCTCAGTGCCTGCTCGGCCAGTGCTGGTCCTGTGGGTGCAGTTTGTGGTTGTGTTGTCACTTGTGGCTCAGTGCCTGATAGGCCAGTGCTGGTCATGTAGGTGTAGTTTGTGGTTGTGATGTCACTTGTGGCTCAATGCCTGCTAGACCAGTGCTGGTCCTGTGGGTGCAGTTTGTGGTTGTGATGTCACTTGTGGCTCAGTGCCTGATAGGCCAGTGGTGGTCCTACGGGTGCAGTTTGTGGTTGTGAGGTCACTTGTGGCTCAGTGCCTGATAGGCCAGTGCTAGTGACATGGCTGCTGTTTGTGGTTGTGAGGTCACTTGTGGCTGAGTGCCCGCTAGGCCAGTGCTGGTCATGTAGGTGTAGTTTGTGGTTCTGATGTCACTTGTGGCTCAGTGACTGATAGGGCAGTGCTGGTCCTGTGGGTGCAGTTTGTGGTTGTGATGTCACTTGTGGCTCAGTGCCTGATAGGCCAGTGCTGGTCCTGTGGGTGCAGTTTGTGGTTGTGATGTCACTTGTGGCTGAGTGCCTGATAGGCCAGTGCTGGTCCTGTGTGTGCAGTTTGTGTTTGTGATGTCACTTGTGGCTGAGTGTCTGATAGGCCAGTGCTAGTGACATTGCTGCTGTTTGTGGTTGTGGTGTCACTTGTGGCTGAGTGACTTCTAGGCCAGTGCTGGTCCTGTGGGTGCAGTTTGTGGTTGTGAGGTCTCTTGTGGCTGAGTTCCTGCTAGGCCAGTGCTGGTCCTGTGGGTGCAATTTGTGGTTGTGAGGTCTCTTGTGGCTCAGTGCCTGCTAGGCCAGTGCTGGTCACGTGGGTGCAGTTTGTGGTTGTGATGTCACTTCTGGCTCAGTGCCTGATAGGCCAGTGCTGGTCACGTGGGTGCAGTTTGTGTTTGTGTTGTCACTTGTGGCTGAGTGCCTGCTAGGCCAGTGCTGGTCACGTGGCTGCAGTTTGTGGTTGTGATGTCCCTTGTGGCTCAGTGCCTGCTAGGCCAGTGCTGGTCCTGCGGGTGCAGTTTGTGGTTGTGATGTCCCTTGTGGCTCAGTGCCTGCTAGTCCAGTGCTGGTCCTGTGGGTGCAGTTTGTCGTTGTGAGGTCTCTTGTGGCTCAGTGCCTGCTAGGCCAGTGGTGGTCCTTATTGGTGCAGTTTGTGGTTGTGGTGTCACTTGTGGCCGAGTGCCTGCTAGGCCAGTGCTGGTCCTGTGGGTGCAGTTTGTGGTTGTGATGTCCCTTGTGGCTCAGTGCCTGCTCGGCCAGTGCTGGTCCTGTGGGTGCAGTTTGTGGTTGTGTTGTCACTTGTGGCTCAGTGCCTGATAGGCCAGTGCTGGTCATGTAGGTGTAGTTTGTGGTTGTGATGTCACTTGTGGCTCAATGCCTGCTAGACCAGTGCTGGTCCTGTGGGTGCAGTTTGTGGTTGTGATGTCACTTGTGGCTCAGTGCCTGATAGGCCAGTGGTGGTCCTACGGGTGCAGTTTGTGGTTGTGATGTCACTTGTGGCTCAGTGCCTGATAGGCCAGTGCTAGTGACATGGCTGCTGTTTGTGGTTGTGAGGTCACTTGTGGCTGAGTGCCCGCTAGGCCAGTGCTGGTCATGTAGGTGTAGTTTGTGGTTCTGATGTCACTTGTGGCTCAGTGACTGATAGGGCAGTGCTGGTCCTGTGGGTGCAGTTTGTGGTTGTGATGTCACTTGTGGTTCAGTGCCTCATAGGCCAGTGCTGGTCCTGTGGGTGCAGTTTGTGGCTGTGATGTCACTTGTGGCTCAGTGCCTGATAGGCCAGTGCTGGTCCTGTGGGTGAAGTTTGTGGTTGTGATGTCACTTGTGGCTGAGTGCCTGATAGGCCAGTGCTGGTCCTGTGGGTGCAGTTTGTGGTTGTGATGTCACTTGTGGCTGAGAGACCTCTAGGCCAGTGCTAGTCCTGTGGGTGCAATTTGTGGTTGTGATGTCCCTTGTGGCTCAGTGCCTGCTAGGCCAGTGCTGGTCCTGTGGGTGCACTTTGTGGTTGTGGTGTCACTTGTGGCTGAGTGCCTGCTAGGCCAGTGCTGGTCCTTATTGGTGCAGTTTGTGGTTGTGATGTCACTTGTGGCTGAGTGCCTGATAGGCCAGTGCTGGTCCTGTGGGTGCAGTTAGTGGTTGTGATGTCACTTGTGGCTCAGTGTCTGCTAGGCCAGTGCTGGTTCTGTGGGTGCAGTTTGTGGTTGTGATGTCCCTTGTGGCTGAGTGCCTGATAGGCCAGTGCTGGTCCTGTGGGTGCAGTTTGTGGTTGTGAGGTCTGTTGTGGCTGAGTGCCTGCTAGGCCAGTGCTGGTCCTGTGGGTGCAGTTTGTGGTTGTGAGGTCTGTTGTGGCTGAGTGCCTGCTAGGCCAGTGCTGGTCCTGTGGGTGCAGTTTGTGGTTGTGATGTCACTTGTGGCTCAGTGCCTGATAGGCCAGTGCTGGTGATGTGGGTGCAGTTTGTGTTTCTGTGGTCACTTGTGGCTCAGTGCCTGATAGGCCAGTGCTGGTCCTGTGGGTGCAGTTTGTGGTTGTGATGTCACTTGTGGCTGAGTGACTTCTAGGCCAGTGCTGGTCCTGTGGGTGCAGTTTGTGTTTCTGTGGTCACTTGTGGCTCAGTGCCTGCTAGGCCAGTGCTGGTCCTGTGGGTGCAGTTTGTGGTTGTGAGGTCACTTGTGGCTGAGTGCCTGATAGGCCAGTGCTGCTGATGTGGCTGCAGTTTGTGGTTGTGATGTCTCTTGTGGCTCAGTGCCTGATAGGCCAGTGCTGGTCCTGTGGGTGCAGTTTGTGGTTGTGAGGTCACTTGTGGCTCAGTGCCTGCTAGGCCAGTGCTGGTCCTGTGTGTGCAGTTTGTGGTTGTGATGTCACTTGTGGCTGAGTGTCTGATAGGCCAGTGCTGGTCCTGTGTGTGCAGTTTGTGGTTGTGATGTCACTTGTGGCTGAGAGACCTCTAGGCCAGTGCTAGTCCTGTGGGTGCAATTTGTGGTTGTGATGTCCCTTGTGGCTCAGTGCCTGCTAGGCCAGTGCTGGTCCTGTGGGTGCAGTTTGTGGTTGTGATGTCACTTGTGGCTCAGTGCCTGATAGGCCAGTGCTGGTCCTGTGGCTGCACTTTGTAGTTGTGATGTCACTTGTTGCTCAGTGCCTGATAGGCCAGTGCTGGTCCTGTGGGTGCAGTTTGTGTTTGTGATGTCCCTTGTGGCTCAGTGCCTGATAGGCCAGTGCTGGTGATGTGGCTGTAGGTTGTGGTTGTGATGTCACTTGTGGCTCATTGCCTGCTAGGCCAGTGCTGGTCCTGTGGGTGCAGTTTGTGGTTGTGATGTCACTTGTGGCTGAGTGCCTGATAGGCCAGTGCTGGTCCTGTGGGTGCAGTTTGTGGTTTTGATGTCACTTGTGGCTGAGTGCCTGATAGGCCAGTGGTGGTGCTCTGGGTGCAGTTTGTGGTTGTGATGTCACTTGTGGCTGAATGCCTGCTAGGCCAGTGCTGGTCCTATGGGTGTAGTTTGTGTTTGTGATGTCCCTTGTTGCTCAGTGCCTGCTAGTCCAGTGCTGGTCCTGTGGGTGCAGTTTGTCGTTGTGAGGTCTCTTGTGGCTGAGTTCCTGCTCGGCCATGGCTGGTCCTCTGTGTGCAGTTTGTGGTTGTGGTGTCACTTGTGGCTCAGTGCCTGATAGGCCAGTTCTGGTCCTGTGGGTGCAGTTTGTGGTTGTGATGTCACTTGTGGCTGAGTGACTTCTAGGCCAGTGCTGGTGATGTGGGTGCAGTTTGTGTTTCTGTGGTCACTTGTGGCTCAGTGCCTGATAGGCCAGTGCTGGTCCTGTGGGTGCAGTTTGTGGTTGTGATGTCACTTGTGGCTCAGTGCCTGATAGGCCAGTGCTGGTGATGTGGGTGCAGTTTGTGTTTCTGTGGTCACTTGTGGCTCAGTGCCTGATAGGCCAGTGCTGGTCCTGTGGGTGCAGTTTGTGGTTGTGATGTCACTTGTGGCTGAGTGACTTCTAGGCCAGTGCTGGTCCTGTGGGTGCAGTTTGTGTTTCTGTGGTCACTTGTGGCTCAGTGCCTGCTAGGCCAGTGCTGGTCCTGTGGGTGCAGTTTGTGGTTGTGAGGTCACTTGTGGCTGAGTGCCTGATAGGCCAGTGCTGCTGATGTGGCTGCAGTTTGTGGTTGTGATGTCTCTTGTGGCTCAGTGCCTGATAGGCCAGTGCTGGTCCTGTGGCTGCAGTTTGTGGTTGTGATGTCCCTTGTGGCTCAGTGCCTGCTAGGCCAGTGCTGGTCCTGTGTGTGCAGTTTGTGGTTGTGATGTCACTTGTGGCTGAGTGTCTGATAGGCCAGTGCTAGTGACATTGCTGCTGTTTGTGGTTGTGGTGTCACTTGTGGCTGAGTGACTTCTAGGCCAGTGCTGGTCCTGTGGGTGCAGTTTGTGGTTGTGAGGTCACTTGTGGCTGAGTGCCTGATAGGCCAGTGCTGGTCCTTATTGGTGCAGTTTGTCGTTGTGAGGTCTCTTGTGGCTGAGTTCCTGCTAGGCCAGTGCTGGTCCTGTGGGTGCAGTTTGTGGTTGTGAGGTCTCTTGTGGCTCAGTGCCTGCTAGGCCAGTGCTGGTCACGTGGGGGCAGTTTGTGGTTGTGATGTCACTTGTGGCTCAGTGCCTGATAGGCCAGTGCTGGTCACGTGGGTGCAGTTTGTGTTTGTGTTGTCACTTGTGGCTCAGTGCCTGCTAGGCCAGTGCTGGTCCTGCGGCTGCAGTTTGTGGTTGTGATGTCCCTTGTGGCTCAGTGCCTGATAGGCCAGTGCTGGTCCTGTGGGTGCAGTTTGTGTTTGTGATGTCCCTTGTGGCTCAGTGCCTGCTAGGCCAGTGGTGGTCCTGTGGGTGCACTTTGTGTTTGTGACGTCACTTGTGGCTCAGTGCCTGCTAGGCCAGTGCTGGTCCTTATTGGTGCAGTTTGTGGTTGTGGTGTCACTTGTGGCCGAGTGCCTGCTAGGCCAGTGCTGGTCCTGTGGGTGCAGTGTGTGGTTGTGTTGTCACTTGTGGCTCAGTGCCTGATAGGGCAGTGCTGGTCCTGCGGGTGCAGTTTGTGGTTGTGATGTCACTTGTGGCTCAGTGCCTGATAGGCCAGTGCTGGTCCTGTGGGTGCAGTTTGTGGTTGTGAGGTCACTTGTGGCTCAGTGCCTGATAGGCCAGTGCTGGTCCTGTGGGTGCAGTTTGTGGTTGTGATGTCACTTGTGGCTCAGTGCCTGATAGGCCAGTGCTGGTCCTGTGTGTGCAGTTTGTGGTTGTGATGTCACTTGTGGCTGAGAGACCTCTAGGCCAGTGCTAGTCCTGTGGGTGCAATTTGTGGTTGTGATGTCCCTTGTGGCTCAGTGCCTGCTAGGCCAGTGCTGGTCCTGTGGGTGCAGTTTGTGGTTGTGATGTCACTTGTGGCTCAGTGCCTGATAGGCCAGTGCTGGTCCTGTGGCTGCACTTTGTAGTTGTGATGTCACTTGTTGCTCAGTGCCTGATAGGCCAGTGCTGGTCCTGTGGGTGCAGTTTGTGGTTGTGAGGTCACTTGTGGCTCAGTGCCTGATAGGCCAGTGCTGGTGATGTGGCTGTAGGTTGTGGTTGTGATGTCACTTGTGGCTCATTGCCTGCTAGGCCAGTGCTGGTCCTGTGGGTGCAGTTTGTGGTTGTGATGTCACTTGTGGCTGAGTGCCTGATAGGCCAGTGCTCGTCCTGTGGGTGCAGTTTGTGGTTTTGATGTCACTTGTGGCTGAGTGCCTGATAGGCCAGTGGTGGTGCTCTGGGTGCAGTTTGTGGTTGTGATGTCACTTGTGGCTGAATGCCTGCTAGGCCAGTGCTGGTCCTATGGGTGTAGTTTGTGTTTGTGATGTCCCTTGTTGCTCAGTGCCTGCTAGTCCAGTGCTGGTCCTGTGGGTGCAGTTTGTCGTTGTGAGGTCTCTTGTGGCTGAGTTCCTGCTCGGCCATGGCTGGTCCTCTGTGTGCAGTTTGTGGTTGTGGTGTCACTTGTGGCTCAGTGCCTGATAGGCCAGTTCTGGTCCTGTGGGTGCAGTTTGTGGTTGTGATGTCACTTGTGGCTGAGTGACTTCTAGGCCAGTGCTGGTGATGTGGGTGCAGTTTGTGTTTCTGTGGTCACTTGTGGCTCAGTGCCTGATAGGCCAGTGCTGGTCCTGTGGGTGCAGTTTGTGGTTGTGATGTCACTTGTGGCTCAGTGCCTGATAGGCCAGTGCTGGTGATGTGGGTGCAGTTTGTGTTTCTGTGGTCACTTGTGGCTCAGTGCCTGATAGGCCAGTGCTGGTCCTGTGGGTGCAGTTTGTGGTTGTGATGTCACTTGTGGCTGAGTGACTTCTAGGCCAGTGCTGGTCCTGTGGGTGCAGTTTGTGTTTCTGTGGTCACTTGTGGCTCAGTGCCTGCTAGGCCAGTGCTGGTCCTGTGGGTGCAGTTTGTGGTTGTGAGGTCACTTGTGGCTGAGTGCCTGATAGGCCAGTGCTGCTGATGTGGCTGCAGTTTGTGGTTGTGATGTCTCTTGTGGCTCAGTGCCTGATAGGCCAGTGCTGGTCCTGTGGCTGCAGTTTGTGGTTGTGATGTCCCTTGTGGCTCAGTGCCTGCTAGGCCAGTGCTGGTCCTGTGTGTGCAGTTTGTGGTTGTGATGTCACTTGTGGCTGAGTGTCTGATAGGCCAGTGCTAGTGACATTGCTGCTGTTTGTGGTTGTGGTGTCACTTGTGGCTGAGTGACTTCTAGGCCAGTGCTGGTCCTGTGGGTGCAGTTTGTGGTTGTGAGGTCACTTGTGGCTGAGTGCCTGATAGGCCAGTGCTGGTCCTTATTGGTGCAGTTTGTCGTTGTGAGGTCTCTTGTGGCTGAGTTCCTGCTAGGCCAGTGCTGGTCCTGTGGGTGCAGTTTGTGGTTGTGAGGTCTCTTGTGGCTCAGTGCCTGCTAGGCCAGTGCTGGTCACGTGGGGGCAGTTTGTGGTTGTGATGTCACTTGTGGCTCAGTGCCTGATAGGCCAGTGCTGGTCACGTGGGTGCAGTTTGTGTTTGTGTTGTCACTTGTGGCTCAGTGCCTGCTAGGCCAGTGCTGGTCCTGCGGCTGCAGTTTGTGGTTGTGATGTCCCTTGTGGCTCAGTGCCTGATAGGCCAGTGCTGGTCCTGTGGGTGCAGTTTGTGTTTGTGATGTCCCTTGTGGCTCAGTGCCTGCTAGGCCAGTGGTGGTCCTGTGGGTGCACTTTGTGTTTGTGACGTCACTTGTGGCTCAGTGCCTGCTAGGCCAGTGCTGGTCCTTATTGGTGCAGTTTGTGGTTGTGGTGTCACTTGTGGCCGAGTGCCTGCTAGGCCAGTGCTGGTCCTGTGGGTGCAGTGTGTGGTTGTGTTGTCACTTGTGGCTCAGTGCCTGATAGGGCAGTGCTGGTCCTGCGGGTGCAGTTTGTGGTTGTGATGTCACTTGTGGCTCAGTGCCTGATAGGCCAGTGCTGGTCCTGTGGGTGCAGTTTGTGGTTGTGAGGTCACTTGTGGCTCAGTGCCTGATAGGCCAGTGCTGGTCCTGTGGGTGCAGTTTGTGGTTGTGATGTCACTTGTGGCTGAGTGCCTGATAGGCCAGTGCTGGTCCTTATTGGTGCAGTTTGTGGTTGTGATGTCACTTGTGGCTGAGTGCCTGATAGGCCAGTGCTGGTCCTGTGGGTGCAGTTAGTGGTTGTGATGTCACTTGTGGCTCAGTGTCTGCTAGGCCAGTGCTGGTTCTGTGGGTGCAGTTTGTGGTTGTGATGTCCCTTGTGGCTGAGTGCCTGATAGGCCAGTGCTGGTCCTGTGGGTGCAGTTTGTGGTTGTGAGGTCTGTTGTGGCTGAGTGCCTGCTAGGCCAGTGCTGGTCCTGTGGGTGCAGTTTGTGGTTGTGATGTCACTTGTGGCTCAGTGCCTGATAGGCCAGTGCTGGTGATGTGGGTGCAGTTTGTGTTTCTGTGGTCACTTGTGGCTCAGTGCCTGATAGGCCAGTGCTGGTCCTGTGGGTGCAGTTTGTGGTTGTGATGTCACTTGTGGCTGAGTGACTTCTAGGCCAGTGCTGGTCCTGTGGGTGCAGTTTGTGTTTCTGTGGTCACTTGTGGCTCAGTGCCTGCTAGGCCAGTGCTGGTCCTGTGGGTGCAGTTTGTGGTTGTGAGGTCACTTGTGGCTGAGTGCCTGATAGGCCAGTGCTGCTGATGTGGCTGCAGTTTGTGGTTGTGATGTCTCTTGTGGCTCAGTGCCTGATAGGCCAGTGCTGGTCCTGTGGCTGCAGTTTGTGGTTGTGATGTCCCTTGTGGCTCAGTGCCTGCTAGGCCAGTGCTGGTCCTGTGTGTGCAGTTTGTGGTTGTGATGTCACTTGTGGCTGAGTGTCTGATAGGCCAGTGCTAGTGACATTGCTGCTGTTTGTGGTTGTGGTGTCACTTGTGGCTGAGTGACTTCTAGGCCAGTGCTGGTCCTGTGGGTGCAGTTTGTGGTTGTGAGGTCACTTGTGGCTGAGTGCCTGATAGGCCAGTGCTGGTCCTTATTGGTGCAGTTTGTCGTTGTGAGGTCTCTTGTGGCTGAGTTCCTGCTAGGCCAGTGCTGGTCCTGTGGGTGCAGTTTGTGGTTGTGAGGTCTCTTGTGGCTCAGTGCCTGCTAGGCCAGTGCTGGTCACGTGGGGGCAGTTTGTGGTTGTGATGTCACTTGTGGCTCAGTGCCTGATAGGCCAGTGCTGGTCACGTGGGTGCAGTTTGTGTTTGTGTTGTCACTTGTGGCTCAGTGCCTGCTAGGCCAGTGCTGGTCCTGCGGCTGCAGTTTGTGGTTGTGATGTCCCTTGTGGCTCAGTGCCTGATAGGCCAGTGCTGGTCCTGTGGGTGCAGTTTGTGTTTGTGATGTCCCTTGTGGCTCAGTGCCTGCTAGGCCAGTGGTGGTCCTGTGGGTGCACTTTGTGTTTGTGACGTCACTTGTGGCTCAGTGCCTGCTAGGCCAGTGCTGGTCCTTATTGGTGCAGTTTGTGGTTGTGGTGTCACTTGTGGCCGAGTGCCTGCTAGGCCAGTGCTGGTCCTGTGGGTGCAGTGTGTGGTTGTGTTGTCACTTGTGGCTCAGTGCCTGATAGGGCAGTGCTGGTCCTGCGGGTGCAGTTTGTGGTTGTGATGTCACTTGTGGCTCAGTGCCTGATAGGCCAGTGCTGGTCCTGTGGGTGCAGTTTGTGGTTGTGAGGTCACTTGTGGCTCAGTGCCTGATAGGCCAGTGCTGGTCCTGTGGGTGCAGTTTGTGGTTGTGATGTCACTTGTGGCTGAGTGCCTGATAGGCCAGTGCTGGTCCTGTGTGTGCAGTTTGTGGTTGTGATGTCACTTGTGGCTGAGAGACCTCTAGGCCAGTGCTAGTCCTGTGGGTGCAATTTGTGGTTGTGATGTCCCTTGTGGCTCAGTGCCTGCTAGGCCAGTGCTGGTCCTGTGGGTGCAGTTTGTGGTTGTGATGTCACTTGTGGCTCAGTGCCTGATAGGCCAGTGCTGGTCCTGTGGCTGCACTTTGTAGTTGTGATGTCACTTGTTGCTCAGTGCCTGATAGGCCAGTGCTGGTCCTGTGGGTGCAGTTTGTGGTTGTGAGGTCACTTGTGGCTCAGTGCCTGATAGGCCAGTGCTGGTGATGTGGCTGTAGGTTGTGGTTGTGATGTCACTTGTGGCTCATTGCCTGCTAGGCCAGTGCTGGTCCTGTGGGTGCAGTTTGTGGTTGTGATGTCACTTGTGGCTGAGTGCCTGATAGGCCAGTGCTGGTCCTGTGGGTGCAGTTTGTGGTTTTGATGTCACTTGTGGCTGAGTGCCTGATAGGCCAGTGGTGGTGCTCTGGGTGCAGTTTGTGGTTGTGATGTCACTTGTGGCTGAATGCCTGCTAGGCCAGTGCTGGTCCTATGGGTGTAGTTTGTGTTTGTGATGTCCCTTGTTGCTCAGTGCCTGCTAGTCCAGTGCTGGTCCTGTGGGTGCAGTTTGTCGTTGTGAGGTCTCTTGTGGCTGAGTTCCTGCTCGGCCATGGCTGGTCCTCTGTGTGCAGTTTGTGGTTGTGGTGTCACTTGTGGCTCAGTGCCTGATAGGCCAGTTCTGGTCCTGTGGGTGCAGTTTGTGGTTGTGATGTCACTTGTGGCTGAGTGACTTCTAGGCCAGTGCTGGTGATGTGGGTGCAGTTTGTGTTTCTGTGGTCACTTGTGGCTCAGTGCCTGATAGGCCAGTGCTGGTCCTGTGGGTGCAGTTTGTGGTTGTGATGTCACTTGTGGCTCAGTGCCTGATAGGCCAGTGCTGGTGATGTGGGTGCAGTTTGTGTTTCTGTGGTCACTTGTGGCTCAGTGCCTGATAGGCCAGTGCTGGTCCTGTGGGTGCAGTTTGTGGTTGTGATGTCACTTGTGGCTGAGTGACTTCTAGGCCAGTGCTGGTCCTGTGGGTGCAGTTTGTGTTTCTGTGGTCACTTGTGGCTCAGTGCCTGCTAGGCCAGTGCTGGTCCTGTGGGTGCAGTTTGTGGTTGTGAGGTCACTTGTGGCTGAGTGCCTGATAGGCCAGTGCTGCTGATGTGGCTGCAGTTTGTGGTTGTGATGTCTCTTGTGGCTCAGTGCCTGATAGGCCAGTGCTGGTCCTGTGGCTGCAGTTTGTGGTTGTGATGTCCCTTGTGGCTCAGTGCCTGCTAGGCCAGTGCTGGTCCTGTGTGTGCAGTTTGTGGTTGTGATGTCACTTGTGGCTGAGTGTCTGATAGGCCAGTGCTAGTGACATTGCTGCTGTTTGTGGTTGTGGTGTCACTTGTGGCTGAGTGACTTCTAGGCCAGTGCTGGTCCTGTGGGTGCAGTTTGTGGTTGTGAGGTCACTTGTGGCTGAGTGCCTGATAGGCCAGTGCTGGTCCTTATTGGTGCAGTTTGTCGTTGTGAGGTCTCTTGTGGCTGAGTTCCTGCTAGGCCAGTGCTGGTCCTGTGGGTGCAGTTTGTGGTTGTGAGGTCTCTTGTGGCTCAGTGCCTGCTAGGCCAGTGCTGGTCACGTGGGGGCAGTTTGTGGTTGTGATGTCACTTGTGGCTCAGTGCCTGATAGGCCAGTGCTGGTCACGTGGGTGCAGTTTGTGTTTGTGTTGTCACTTGTGGCTCAGTGCCTGCTAGGCCAGTGCTGGTCCTGCGGCTGCAGTTTGTGGTTGTGATGTCCCTTGTGGCTCAGTGCCTGATAGGCCAGTGCTGGTCCTGTGGGTGCAGTTTGTGTTTGTGATGTCCCTTGTGGCTCAGTGCCTGCTAGGCCAGTGGTGGTCCTGTGGGTGCACTTTGTGTTTGTGACGTCACTTGTGGCTCAGTGCCTGCTAGGCCAGTGCTGGTCCTTATTGGTGCAGTTTGTGGTTGTGGTGTCACTTGTGGCCGAGTGCCTGCTAGGCCAGTGCTGGTCCTGTGGGTGCAGTGTGTGGTTGTGTTGTCACTTGTGGCTCAGTGCCTGATAGGGCAGTGCTGGTCCTGCGGGTGCAGTTTGTGGTTGTGATGTCACTTGTGGCTCAGTGCCTGATAGGCCAGTGCTGGTCCTGTGGGTGCAGTTTGTGGTTGTGAGGTCACTTGTGGCTCAGTGCCTGATAGGCCAGTGCTGGTCCTGTGGGTGCAGTTTGTGGTTGTGATGTCACTTGTGGCTGAGTGCCTGATAGGCCAGTGCTGGTCCTGTGTGTGCAGTTTGTGGTTGTGATGTCACTTGTGGCTGAGAGACCTCTAGGCCAGTGCTAGTCCTGTGGGTGCAATTTGTGGTTGTGATGTCCCTTGTGGCTCAGTGCCTGCTAGGCCAGTGCTGGTCCTGTGGGTGCAGTTTGTGGTTGTGATGTCACTTGTGGCTCAGTGCCTGATAGGCCAGTGCTGGTCCTGTGGCTGCACTTTGTAGTTGTGATGTCACTTGTTGCTCAGTGCCTGATAGGCCAGTGCTGGTCCTGTGGGTGCAGTTTGTGGTTGTGAGGTCACTTGTGGCTCAGTGCCTGATAGGCCAGTGCTGGTGATGTGGCTGTAGGTTGTGGTTGTGATGTCACTTGTGGCTCATTGCCTGCTAGGCCAGTGCTGGTCCTGTGGGTGCAGTTTGTGGTTGTGATGTCACTTGTGGCTGAGTGCCTGATAGGCCAGTGCTGGTCCTGTGGGTGCAGTTTGTGGTTTTGATGTCACTTGTGGCTGAGTGCCTGATAGGCCAGTGGTGGTGCTCTGGGTGCAGTTTGTGGTTGTGATGTCACTTGTGGCTGAATGCCTGCTAGGCCAGTGCTGGTCCTATGGGTGTAGTTTGTGTTTGTGATGTCCCTTGTTGCTCAGTGCCTGCTAGTCCAGTGCTGGTCCTGTGGGTGCAGTTTGTCGTTGTGAGGTCTCTTGTGGCTGAGTTCCTGCTCGGCCATGGCTGGTCCTCTGTGTGCAGTTTGTGGTTGTGGTGTCACTTGTGGCTCAGTGCCTGATAGGCCAGTTCTGGTCCTGTGGGTGCAGTTTGTGGTTGTGATGTCACTTGTGGCTGAGTGACTTCTAGGCCAGTGCTGGTGATGTGGGTGCAGTTTGTGTTTCTGTGGTCACTTGTGGCTCAGTGCCTGATAGGCCAGTGCTGGTCCTGTGGGTGCAGTTTGTGGTTGTGATGTCACTTGTGGCTCAGTGCCTGATAGGCCAGTGCTGGTGATGTGGGTGCAGTTTGTGTTTCTGTGGTCACTTGTGGCTCAGTGCCTGATAGGCCAGTGCTGGTCCTGTGGGTGCAGTTTGTGGTTGTGATGTCACTTGTGGCTGAGTGCCTGATAGGCCAGTGCTGGTCCTGTGGGTGCAGTTTGTGTTTCTGTGGTCACTTGTGGCTCAGTGCCTGCTAGGCCAGTGCTGGTCCTGTGGGTGCAGTTTGTGGTTGTGAGGTCACTTGTGGCTGAGTGCCTGATAGGCCAGTGCTGCTGATGTGGCTGCAGTTTGTGGTTGTGATGTCTCTTGTGGCTCAGTGCCTGATAGGCCAGTGCTGGTCCTGTGGCTGCAGTTTGTGGTTGTGATGTCCCTTGTGGCTCAGTGCCTGCTAGGCCAGTGCTGGTCCTGTGTGTGCAGTTTGTGGTTGTGATGTCACTTGTGGCTGAGTGTCTGATAGGCCAGTGCTAGTGACATTGCT
The DNA here is from genome assembly GCF_036417845.1 of Apteryx mantelli. Classification (NCBI taxonomy): domain Eukaryota; kingdom Metazoa; phylum Chordata; class Aves; order Apterygiformes; family Apterygidae; genus Apteryx; species Apteryx mantelli. The sequence goes on along the minus strand of NC_090001.1, from coordinate 8,513,552 downwards.
GCTGTTTGTGGTTGTGGTGTCACTTGTGGCTGAGTGACTTCTAGGCCAGTGCTGGTCCTGTGGGTGCAGTTTGTGGTTGTGAGGTCACTTGTGGCTGAGTGCCTGATAGGCCAGTGCTGGTCCTTATTGGTGCAGTTTTTCGTTGTGAGGTCTCTTGTGGCTGAGTTCCTGCTAGGCCAGTGCTGGTCCTGTGGGTGCAGTTTGTGGTTGTGAGGTCTCTTGTGGCTCAGTGCCTGCTAGGCCAGTGCTGGTCACGTGGGGGCAGTTTGTGGTTGTGATGTCACTTGTGGCTCAGTGCCTGATACGCCAGTGCTGGTCACGTGGGTGCAGTTTGTGTTTGTGTTGTCACTTGTGGCTCAGTGCCTGCTAGGCCAGTGCTGGTCCTGCGGCTGCAGTTTGTGGTTGTGATGTCCCTTGTGGCTCAATGCCTGCTAGGCCAGTGCTGGTCCTGTGGGTGCAGTTTGTGTTTGTGATGTCCCTTGTGGCTCAGTGCCTGCTAGGCCAGTGGTGGTCCTGTGGGTGCACTTTGTGTTTGTGACGTCACTTGTGGCTCAGTGCCTGCTAGGCCAGTGCTGGTCCTTATTGGTGCAGTTTGTGGTTGTGGTGTCACTTGTGGCCGAGTGCCTGCTAGGCCAGTGCTGGTCCTGTGGGTGCAGTTTGTGGTTGTGATGTCACTTGTGGCTCAGTGCCTGATAGGGCAGTGCTGGTCCTGCGGGTGCAGTTTGTGGTTGTGATGTCACTTGTGGCTCAGTGCCTGATAGGCCAGTGCTGGTCCTGTGGGTGCAGTTTGTGGTTGTGAGGTCACTTGTGGCTCAGTGCCTGATAGGCCAGTGCTGGTCCTGTGGGTGCAGTTTGTGGTTGTGATGTCACTTGTGGCTGAGTGCCTGATAGGCCAGTGCTGGTCCTGTGGGTGCAGTTTGTGGTTTTGATGTCACTTGTGGCTGAATGCCTGCTAGGCCAGTGCTGGTCCTATGGGTGTAGTTTGTGTTTGTGATGTCCCTTGTTGCTCAGTGCCTGCTAGTCCAGTGCTGGTCCTGTCGGTGCAGTTTGTCGTTGTGAGGTCTCTTGTGGCTGAGTTCCTGCTAGGCCAGTGCTGGTCCTGTGGGTGCAGTTTGTGGTTGTGATGTCCCTTGTGGCTCAGTGCCTGATAGGCCAGTGCTGGTCCTGTGGGTGCAGTTTGTGGTTGTGATGTCACTTGTGGCTGAGTGCCTGCTAGGCCAGTGCTGGTCCTGTGGGTGCAGTTTGTGGTTGTGATGTCACTTGTGGCTCAGTGCCTGATAGGCCAGTGCTGGTCCTGTGGGTGGAGTTTGTGGTTGTGATGTCACTTGTGGCTGAGTGCCTGATAGGCCAGTGCTGGTCCTGTGTGTGCAGTTTGTGGTTGTGATGTCACTTGTGGCTGAGTGTCTGATAGGCCAGTGCTAGTGACATTGCTGCTGTTTGTGGTTGTGGTGTCACTTGTGGCTGAGTGACTTCTAGGCCAGTGCTGGTCCTGTGTGTGCAGTTTGTGGTTGTGAGGTCTCTTGTGGCTGAGTTCCTGCTAGGCCAGTGCTGGTCCTGTGGGTGCAATTTGTGGTTGTGAGGTCTCTTGTGGCTCAGTGCCTGCTAGGCCAGTGCTGGTCACGTGGGTGCAGTTTGTGTTTGTGTTGTCACTTGTGGCTCAGTGCCTGCTAGGCCAGTGCTGGTCACGTGGCTGCAGTTTGTGGTTGTGATGTCCCTTGTGGCTCAGTGCCTGCTAGGCCAGTGCTGGTCCTGCGGGTGCAGTTTGTGGTTGTGATGTCCCTTGTGGCTCAGTGCCTGCTAGGCCAGTGCTGGTCCTGTGGGTGCAGTTTGTCGTTGTGAGGTCTCTTGTGGCTCAGTGCCTGCTAGGCCAGTGGTGGTCCTTATTGGTGCAGTTTGTGGTTGTGGTGTCACTTCTGGCCGAGCGCCTGCTAGGCCAGTGCTGGTCCTGTGGGTGCAGTTTGTGGTTGTGATGTCCCTTGTGGCTCAGTGCCTGCTCGGCCAGTGCTGGTCCTGTGGGTGCAGTTTGTGGTTGTGTTGTCACTTGTGGCTCAGTGCCTGATAGGCCAGTGCTGGTCATGTAGGTGTAGTTTGTGGTTGTGATGTCACTTGTGGCTCAATGCCTGCTTGACCAGTGCTGGTCCTGTGGGTGCAGTTTGTGGTTGTGATGTCACTTGTGGCTCAGTGCCTGATAGGCCAGTGGTGGTCCTGCGGGTGCAGTTTGTGGTTGTGATGTCACTTGTGGCTCAGTGCCTGATAGGCCAGTGCTAGTGACATGGCTGCTGTTTGTGGTTGTGAGGTCACTTGTGGCTGAGTGCCCGCTAGGCCAGTGCTGGTCATGTAGGTGTAGTTTGTGGTTCTGATGTCACTTGTGGCTCAGTGACTGATAGGGCAGTGCTGGTCCTGTGGGTGCAGTTTGTGGTTGTGATGTCACTTGTGGTTCAGTGCCTCATAGGCCAGTGCTGGTCCTGTGGGTGCAGTTTGTGGCTGTGATGTCACTTGTGGCTCAGTGCCTGATAGGCCAGTGCTGGTCCTGTGGGTGCAGTTTGTGGTTGTGATGTCACTTGTGGCTGAGTGCCTGATAGGCCAGTGCTGGTCCTGTGGGTGCAGTTTGTGGTTGTGATGTCACTTGTGGCTGAGAGACCTCTAGGCCAGTGCTAGTCCTGTGGGTGCAATTTGTGGTTGTGATGTCCCTTGTGGCTCAGTGCCTGCTAGGCCAGTGCTGGTCCTGTGGGTGCACTTTGTGGTTGTGGTGTCACTTGTGGCTGAGTGCCTGCTAGGCCAGTGCTGGTCCTTATTGGTGCAGTTTGTGGTTGTGATGTCACTTGTGGCTGAGTGCCTGATAGGCCAGTGCTGGTCCTGTGGGTGCAGTTTGTGGTTGTGATGTCACTTGTGGCTCAGTGTCTGCTAGGCCAGTGCTGGTCCTGTGGGTGCAGTTTGTGGTTGTGAGGTCTGTTGTGGCTGAGTGCCTGCTAGGCCAGTGCTGGTCCTGTGGGTGCAGTTTGTGGTTGTGAGGTCTGTTGTGGCTGAGTGCCTGCTAGGCCAGTGCTGGTCCTGTGGGTGCAGTTTGTGGTTGTGATGTTACTTGTGGCTCAGTGCCTGATAGGCCAGTGCTGGTCCTGTGGGTGCAGTTTGTGGTTGTGATGTCACTTGCGGCTCAGTGCCTGCTAGGCCAGTGCTAGTCACGTGGCTGCAGTTTGTGGTTGTGATGTCGCTTGTGGCTGAGAGACCTCTAGGCCAGTGCTGGTCCTGTGGGTGCAGTTTGTGGCTGTGATGACCCTCGTGGCTCAGTGCCTGATAGGCCAGTGCTGGTCCTGTGGGTGCAGTTTGTGGTTGTGAGGTCACTTGTGGCTCAGTGCCTGATAGGCCAGTGCTGGTCCTGTGGGTGCAGTTTGTGGTTGTGATGTCACTTGTGGCTGAGTGCCTGATAGGCCAGTGCTGGTCCTGTGGGTGCAGTTTGTGGTTTTGATGTCACTTGTGGCTGAGTGCCTGATAGGCCAGTGGTGGTCCTATGGGTGTAGTTTGTGTTTTTGATGTCCCTTGTTGCTCAGTGCCTGCTAGTCCAGTGCTGGTCCTGTGGGTGCAGTTTGTCGTTGTGAGGTCTCTTGTGGCTGAGTTCCTGCTCGGCCATGGCTGGTCCTCTGTGTGCAGTTTGTGGTTGTGGTGTCACTTGTGGCTCAGTGCCTGATAGGCCAGTTCTGGTCCTGTGGGTGCAGTTTGTGGTTGTGATGTCACTTGTGGCTGAGTGACTTCTAGGCCAGTGCTGGTGATGTGGGTGCAGTTTGTGTTTCTGTGGTCACTTGTGGCTCAGTGCCTGATAGGCCAGTGCTGGTCCTGTGGGTGCAGTTTGTGGTTGTGATGTCACTTGTGGCTCAGTACCTGATAGGCCAGTGCTGGTGATGTGGGTGCAGTTTGTGTTTCTGTGGTCACTTGTGGCTCAGTGCCTGATAGGCCAGTGCTGGTCCTGTGGGTGCAGTTTGTGGTTGTGATGTCACTTGTGGCTGAGTGACTTCTAGGCCAGTGCTGGTCCTGTGGGTGCAGTTTGTGTTTCTGTGGTCACTTGTGGCTCAGTGCCTGCTAGGCCAGTGCTGGTCCTGTGGGTGCAGTTTGTGGTTGTGAGGTCACTTGTGGCTGAGTGCCTGATAGGCCAGTGCTGCTGATGTGGCTGCAGTTTGTGGTTGTGATGTCTCTTGTGGCTCAGTGCCTGATAGGCCAGTGCTGGTCCTGTGGCTGCAGTTTGTGGTTGTGATGTCCCTTGTGGCTCAGTGCCTGCTAGGCCAGTGCTGGTCCTGTGTGTGCAGTTTGTGGTTGTGATGTCACTTGTGGCTGAGTGTCTGATAGGCCAGTGCTAGTGACATTGCTGCTGTTTGTGGTTGTGGTGTCACTTGTGGCTGAGTGACTTCTAGGCCAGTGCTGGTCCTGTGGGTGCAGTTTGTGGTTGTGAGGTCACTTGTGGCTGAGTGCCTGATAGGCCAGTGCTGGTCCTTATTGGTGCAGTTTGTCGTTGTGAGGTCTCTTGTGGCTGAGTTCCTGCTAGGCCAGTGCTGGTCCTGTGGGTGCAGTTTGTGGTTGTGAGGTCTCTTGTGGCTCAGTGCCTGCTAGGCCAGTGCTGGTCACGTGGGGGCAGTTTGTGGTTGTGATGTCACTTGTGGCTCAGTGCCTGATAGGCCAGTGCTGGTCACGTGGGTGCAGTTTGTGTTTGTGTTGTCACTTGTGGCTCAGTGCCTGCTAGGCCAGTGCTGGTCCTGCGGCTGCAGTTTGTGGTTGTGATGTCCCTTGTGGCTCAGTGCCTGATAGGCCAGTGCTGGTCCTGTGGGTGCAGTTTGTGTTTGTGATGTCCCTTGTGGCTCAGTGCCTGCTAGGCCAGTGGTGGTCCTGTGGGTGCACTTTGTGTTTGTGACGTCACTTGTGGCTCAGTGCCTGCTAGGCCAGTGCTGGTCCTTATTGGTGCAGTTTGTGGTTGTGGTGTCACTTGTGGCCGAGTGCCTGCTAGGCCAGTGCTGGTCCTGTGGGTGCAATTTGTGGTTGTGATGTCACTTGTGGCTCAGTGCCTGATAGGGCAGTGCTGGTCCTGCGGGTGCAGTTTGTGGTTGTGATGTCACTTGTGGCTCAGTGCCTGATAGGCCAGTGCTGGTCCTGTGGGTGCAGTTTGTGGTTGTGAGGTCACTTGTGGCTCAGTGCCTGATAGGCCAGTGCTGGTCCTGTGGGTGCAGTTTGTGGTTGTGATGTCACTTGTGGCTGAGTGACTTCTAGGCCAGTGCTGGTCCTGTGGGTGCAGTTTGTGTTTCTGTGGTCACTTGTGGCTCAGTGCCTGCTAGGCCAGTGCTGGTCCTGTGGGTGCAGTTTGTGGTTGTGAGGTCACTTGTGGCTGAGTGCCTGATAGGCCAGTGCTGCTGATGTGGCTGCAGTTTGTGGTTGTGATGTCTCTTGTGGCTCAGTGCCTGATAGGCCAGTGCTGGTCCTGTGGCTGCAGTTTGTGGTTGTGATGTCCCTTGTGGCTCAGTGCCTGCTAGGCCAGTGCTGGTCCTGTGTGTGCAGTTTGTGGTTGTGATGTCACTTGTGGCTGAGTGTCTGATAGGCCAGTGCTAGTGACATTGCTGCTGTTTGTGGTTGTGGTGTCACTTGTGGCTGAGTGACTTCTAGGCCAGTGCTGGTCCTGTGGGTGCAGTTTGTGGTTGTGAGGTCACTTGTGGCTGAGTGCCTGATAGGCCAGTGCTGGTCCTTATTGGTGCAGTTTGTCGTTGTGAGGTCTCTTGTGGCTGAGTTCCTGCTAGGCCAGTGCTGGTCCTGTGGGTGCAGTTTGTGGTTGTGAGGTCTCTTGTGGCTCAGTGCCTGCTAGGCCAGTGCTGGTCACGTGGGGGCAGTTTGTGGTTGTGATGTCACTTGTGGCTCAGTGCCTGATAGGCCAGTGCTGGTCACGTGGGTGCAGTTTGTGTTTGTGTTGTCACTTGTGGCTCAGTGCCTGCTAGGCCAGTGCTGGTCCTGCGGCTGCAGTTTGTGGTTGTGATGTCCCTTGTGGCTCAGTGCCTGATAGGCCAGTGCTGGTCCTGTGGGTGCAGTTTGTGTTTGTGACGTCACTTGTGGCTCAGTGCCTGCTAGGCCAGTGCTGGTCCTTATTGGTGCAGTTTGTGGTTGTGGTGTCACTTGTGGCCGAGTGCCTGCTAGGCCAGTGCTGGTCCTGTGGGTGCAGTTTGTGGTTGTGATGTCACTTGTGGCTCAGTGCCTGATAGGCCAGTGCTGGTCCTGTGGGTGCAGTTTGTGGTTTTGATGTCACTTGTGGCTGAATGCCTGCTAGGCCAGTGCTGGTCCTATGGGTGTAGTTTGTGTTTGTGATGTCCCTTGTTGCTCAGTGCCTGCTAGTCCAGTGCTGGTCCTGTCGGTGCAGTTTGTCGTTGTGAGGTCTCTTGTGGCTGAGTTCCTGCTAGGCCAGTGCTGGTCCTGTGGGTGCAGTTTGTGGTTGTGATGTCCCTTGTGGCTCAGTGCCTGATAGGCCAGTGCTGGTCCTGTGGGTGCAGTTTGTGGTTGTGATGTCACTTGTGGCTGAGTGCCTGCTAGGCCAGTGCTGGTCCTGTGGGTGCAGTTTGTGGTTGTGATGTCACTTGTGGCTCAGTGCCTGATAGGCCAGTGCTGGTCCTGTGGGTGGAGTTTGTGGTTGTGATGTCACTTGTGGCTGAGTGCCTGATAGGCCAGTGCTGGTCCTGTGTGTGCAGTTTGTGGTTGTGATGTCACTTGTGGCTGAGTGTCTGATAGGCCAGTGCTAGTGACATTGCTGCTGTTTGTGGTTGTGGTGTCACTTGTGGCTGAGTGACTTCTAGGCCAGTGCTGGTCCTGTGGGTGCAGTTTGTGGTTGTGAGGTCTCTTGTGGCTGAGTTCCTGCTAGGCCAGTGCTGGTCACGTGGCTGCAGTTTGTGGTTGTGATGTCCCTTGTGGCTCAGTGCCTGCTAGGCCAGTGCTGGTCCTGCGGGTGCAGTTTGTGGTTGTGATGTCCCTTGTGGCTCAGTGCCTGCTAGTCCAGTGCTGGTCCTGTGGGTGCAGTTTGTCGTTGTGAGGTCTCTTGTGGCTCAGTGCCTGCTAGGCCAGTGGTGGTCCTTATTGGTGCAGTTTGTGGTTGTGGTGTCACTTGTGGCCGAGCGCCTGCTAGGCCAGTGCTGGTCCTGTGGGTGCAGTTTGTGGTTGTGATGTCCCTTGTGGCTCAGTGCCTGCTCGGCCATTGCTGGTCCTGTGGGTGCAGTTTGTGGTTGTGTTGTCACTTGTGGCTCAGTGCCTGCTAGGCCAGTGCTGGTCATGTAGGTGTAGTTTGTGGTTGTGATGTCACTTGTGGCTGAGTGCCTGCTAGGCCAGTGCTGGTCCTGTGGGTGCAGTTTGTGGTTGTGATGTTACTTGTGGCTCAGTGCCTGATAGGCCAGTGCTGGTCCTGTGGGTGCAGTATGTGTTTCTGTGGTCACTTGCGGCTCAGTGCCTGCTAGGCCAGTGCTAGTCACGTGGCTGCAGTTTGTGGTTGTGATGTCGCTTGTGGCTGAGAGACCTTTAGGCCAGTGGTGGTCCTGTGGGTGCAGTTTGTGGCTGTGATGTCCCTTGTGGCTCAGTGCCTGATAGGCCAGTGGTGGTCCTGCGGGTGCAGTTTGTGGTTGTGATGTCACTTGTGGCTCAGTGCCTGATAGGCCAGTGCTAGTGACATGGCTGCTGTTTGTGGTTGTGATGTCACTTGTGGCTGAGTGCCTGATAGGCCAGTGCTGGTCCTGTGGGTGCAGTTTGTGGTTGTGATGTCACTTGTGGCTGAGAGACCTCTAGGCCAGTGCTAGTCCTGTGGGTGCAATTTGTGGTTGTGATGTCCCTTGTGGCTCAGTGCCTGCTAGGCCAGTGCTGGTCCTGTGGGTGCACTTTGTGGTTGTGGTGTCACTTGTGGCTGAGTGCCTGCTAGGCCAGTGCTGGTCCTTATTGGTGCAGTTTGTGGTTGTGATGTCACTTGTGGCTGAGTGCCTGATAGGCCAGTGCTGGTCCTGTGGGTGCAGTTAGTGGTTGTGATGTCACTTGTGGCTCAGTGTCTGCTAGGCCAGTGCTGGTCCTGTGGGTGCAGTTTGTGGTTGTGAGGTCTGTTGTGGCTGAGTGCCTGCTAGGCCAGTGCTGGTCCTGTGGGTGCAGTTTGTGGTTGTGAGGTCTGTTGTGGCTGAGTGCCTGCTAGGCCAGTGCTGGTCCTGTGGGTGCAGTTTGTGGTTGTGATGTTACTTGTGGCTCAGTGCCTGATAGGCCAGTGCTGGTCCTGTGGGTGCAGTTTGTGGTTGTGATGTCACTTGTGGCTGAGTGCCTGCTCGGCCAGTGCTGGTCCTGTGGGTGCAGTTTGTGGTTGTGTTGTCACTTGTGGCTCAGTGCCTGATAGGGCAGTGCTGGTCCTGCGGGTGCAGTTTGTGGTTGTGATGTCCCTTGTGGCTCAGTGCCTGCTAGGCCAGTGGTGGTCCTGTGGGTGCACTTTGTGTTTGTGACGTCACTTGTGGCTCAGTGCCTGCTAGGCCAGTGCTGGTCCTTATTGGTGCAGTTTGTGGTTGTGGTGTCACTTGTGGCCGAGTGCCTGCTAGGCCAGTGCTGGTCCTGTGGGTGCAGTTTGTGGTTGTGATGTCACTTGTGGCTGAGTGCCTGCTCGGCCAGTGCTGGTCCTGTGGGTGCAGTTTGTGGTTGTGTTGTCACTTGTGGCTCAGTGCCTGATAGGGCAGTGCTGGTCCTGCGGGTGCAGTTTGTGGTTGTGATGTCACTTGTGGCTCAGTGCCTGCTAGGCCAGTGCTGGTCCTGCGGGTGCAGTTTGTGGTTGTGAGGTCACTTCTGGCTCAGTGCTTGATAGGCCAGTGCTAGTGACATGGCTGCTGTTTGTGGTTGTGAGGTCACTTGTGGCTGAGTGCCTGATAGGCCAGTGCTGGTCATGTAGGTGTAGTTTGTGGTTGTGATGTCACTTGTGGCTCAATGCCTGCTAGGCCAGTGCTGGTCCTGTGGGTGCAGTTTGTGGTTGTGATGTCACTTGTGGCTCAGTGCCTGATAGGCCAGTGGTGGTCCTGCGGGTGCAGTTTGTGGTTGTGAGGTCTGTTGTGGCTGAGTGCCTGCTAGGCCAGTGCTGGTCCTGTGGGTGCAGTTTGTGGTTGTGATGTTACTTGTGGCTCAGTGCCTGATAGGCCAGTGCTGGTCCTGTGGGTGCAGTATGTGTTTCTGTGGTCACTTGCGGCTCAGTGCCTGCTAGGCCAGTGCTAGTCACGTGGCTGCAGTTTGTGGTTGTGATGTCGCTTGTGGCTGAGAGACCTTTAGGCCAGTGGTGGTCCTGTGGGTGCAGTTTGTGGCTGTGATGTCCCTTGTGGCTCAGTGCCTGATAGGCCAGTGCTGGTCCTGTGTGTGCAGTTTGTGGTTGTGAGGTCACTTGTGGCTCAGTGCCTGATAGGCCAGTGCTGGTCCTGTGGGTGCAGTTTGTGTTTGTGATGTCCCTTGTGGCTCAGTGCCTGCTAGGCCAGTGGTGGTCCTGTGGGTGCAGTTTGTGGTTGTGATGTCACTTGTGGCTCAGTGCCTGATAGGCCAGTGCTGGTCCTGTGGGTGCAGTTTGTGGTTGTGATGTCACTTGTGGCTCAGTGCCTGATAGGCCAGTGCTGGTCCTGTGGGTGCAGTTTGTGGTTGTGATGTCACTTGTGGCTGAGTGCCTGATAGGCCAGTGCTGGTCCTGTGGGTGCAGTTTGTGGTTGTGATGTCACTTGTGGCTGAGAGACCTCTAGGCCAGTGCTAGTCCTGTGGGTGCAATTTGTGGTTGTGATGTCCCTTGTGGCTCAGTGCCTGCTAGGCCAGTGCTGGTCCTGTGGGTGCACTTTGTGGTTGTGGTGTCACTTGTGGCTGAGTGCCTGATAGGCCAGTGCTGGTCCTTATTGGTGCAGTTTGTGGTTGTGATGTCACTTGTGGCTGAGTGCCTGATAGGCCAGTGCTGGTCCTGTGGGTGCAGTTTGTGGTTGTGAGGTCTGTTGTGGCTGAGTGCCTGCTAGGCCAGTGCTGGTCCTGTGGGTGCAGTTTGTGGTTGTGAGGTCTGTTGTGGCTGAGTGCCTGCTAGGCCAGTGCTGGTCCTGTGGGTGCAGTTTGTGGTTGTGATGTTACTTGTGGCTCAGTGCCTGATAGGCCAGTGCTGGTCCTGTGGGTGCAGTTTGTGGTTGTGATGTCACTTGCGGCTCAGTGCCTGCTAGGCCAGTGCTAGTCACGTGGCTGCAGTTGGTGGTTGTGATGTCGCTTGTGGCTGAGAGACCTCTAGGCCAGTGGTGGTCCTGTGGGTGCAGTTTGTGGCTGTGATGTCCCTCGTGGCTCAGTGCCTGATAGGCCAGTGCTGGTCCTGTGGGTGCAGTTTGTGGTTGTGAGGTCACTTGTGGCTCAGTGCCTGATAGGCCAGTGCTGGTCCTGTGGGTGCAGTTTGTGGTTGTGATGTCACTTGTGGCTGAGTGCCTGATAGGCCAGTGCTGGTCCTGTGGGTGCAGTTTGTGGTTTTGATGTCACTTGTGGCTGAGTGCCTGATAGGCCAGTGGTGGTGCTCTGGGTGCAGTTTGTGGTTGTGATGTCACTTGTGGCTGAATGCCTGCTAGGCCAGTGCTGGTCCTATGGGTGTAGTTTGTGTTTGTGATGTCCCTTGTTGCTCAGTGCCTGCTAGTCCAGTGCTGGTCCTGTGGGTGCAGTTTGTCGTTGTGAGGTCTCTTGTGGCTGAGTTCCTGCTCGGCCATGGCTGGTCCTCTGTGTGCAGTTTGTGGTTGTGGTGTCACTTGTGGCTCAGTGCCTGATAGGCCAGTTCTGGTCCTGTGGGTGCAGTTTGTGGTTGTGATGTCACTTGCGGCTCAGTGCCTGCTAGGCCAGTGCTAGTCACGTGGCTGCAGTTTGTGGTTGTGATGTCGCTTGTGGCTGAGAGACCTCTAGGCCAGTGCTGGTCCTGTGGGTGCAGTTTGTGGCTGTGATGTCCCTCGTGGCTCAGTGCCTGATAGGCCAGTGCTGGTCCTGTGGGTGCAGTTTGTGGTTGTGAGGTCACTTGTGGCTCAGTGCCTGCTAGGCCAGTGCTGGTCCTGTGGGTGCAGTTTGTGGTTGTGATGTCACTTGTGGCTGAGTGCCTGATAGGCCAGTGCTGGTCCTGTGGGTGCAGTTTGTGGTTTTGATGTCACTTGTGGCTGAGTGCCTGATAGGCCAGTGCTGGTCCTATGGGTGTAGTTTGTGTTTTTGATGTCCCTTGTTGCTCAGTGCCTGCTAGTCCAGTGCTGGTCCTGTGGGTGCAGTTTGTCGTTGTGAGGTCTCTTGTGGCTGAGTTCCTGCTCGGCCATGGCTGGTCCTCTGTGTGCAGTTTGTGGTTGTGGTGTCACTTGTGGCTCAGTGCCTGATAGGCCAGTTCTGGTCCTGTGGGTGCAGTTTGTGGTTGTGATGTCACTTGTGGCTGAGTGACTTCTAGGCCAGTGCTGGTTATGTGGGTGCAGTTTGTGTTTCTGTGGTCACTTGTGGCTCAGTGCCTGATAGGCCAGTGCTGGTCCTGTGGGTGCAGTTTGTGGTTGTGATGTCACTTGTGGCTCAGTGCCTGATAGGCCAGTGCTGGTGATGTGGGTGCAGTTTGTGTTTCTGTGGTCACTTGTGGCTCAGTGCCTGATAGGCCAGTGCTGGTCCTGTGGGTGCAGTTTGTGGTTGTGATGTCACTTGTGGCTGAGTGACTTCTAGGCCAGTGCTGGTCCTGTGGGTGCAGTTTGTGTTTCTGTGGTCACTTGTGGCTCAGTGCCTGCTAGGCCAGTGCTGGTCCTGTGGGTGCAGTTTGTGGTTGTGAGGTCACTTGTGGCTGAGTGCCTGATAGGCCAGTGCTGCTGATGTGGCTGCAGTTTGTGGTTGTGATGTCTCTTGTGGCTCAGTGCCTGATAGGCCAGTGCTGGTCCTGTGGCTGCAGTTTGTGGTTGTGATGTCCCTTGTGGCTCAGTGCCTGCTAGGCCAGTGCTGGTCCTGTGTGTGCAGTTTGTGGTTGTGATGTCACTTGTGGCTGAGTGTCTGATAGGCCAGTGCTAGTGACATTGCTGCTGTTTGTGGTTGTGGTGTCACTTGTGGCTGAGTGACTTCTAGGCCAGTGCTGGTCCTGTGGGTGCAGTTTGTGGTTGTGAGGTCACTTGTGGCTGAGTGCCTGATAGGCCAGTGCTGGTCCTTATTGGTGCAGTTTGTGGTTGTGAGGTCTCTTGTGGCTCAGTGCCTGCTAGGCCAGTGCTGGTCACGTGGGGGCAGTTTGTGGTTGTGATGTCACTTGTGGCTCAGTGCCTGATAGGCCAGTGCTGGTCACGTGGGTGCAGTTTGTGTTTGTGTTGTCACTTGTGGCTCAGTGCCTGATAGGCCAGTGCTGGTCCTGCGGCTGCAGTTTGTGGTTGTGATGTCCCTTGTGGCTCAGTGCCTGATAGGCCAGTGCTGGTCCTGTGGGTGCAGTTTGTGTTTGTGACGTCACTTGTGGCTCAGTGCCTGCTAGGCCAGTGCTGGTCCTTATTGGTGCAGTTTATGGTTGTGGTGTCACTTGTGGCTGAGTGTCTGATAGGCCAGTGCTAGTGACATTGCTGCTGTTTGTGGTTGTGGTGTCACTTGTGGCCGAGTGCCTGCTAGGCCAGTGCTGGTCCTGTGGGTGCAGTTTGTGGTTGTGATGTCACTTGTGGCTGAGTGCCTGCTCGGCCAGTGCTGGTCCTGTGGGTGCAGTTTGTGGTTGTGTTGTCACTTGTGGCTCAGTGCCTGATAGGGCAGTGCTGGTCCTGCGGGTGCAGTTTGTGGTTGTGATGTCACTTGTGGCTCAGTGCCTGATAGGCCAGTGCTGGTCCTGCGGGTGCAGTTTGTGGTTGTGAGGTCACTTCTGGCTCAGTGCTTGATAGGCCAGTGCTAGTGACATGGCTGCTGTTTGTGGTTGTGAGGTCACTTGTGGCTGAGTGCCTGATAGGCCAGTGCTGGTCATGTAGGTGTAGTTTGTGGTTGTGATGTCACTTGTGGCTCAACGCCTGCTAGGCCAGTGCTGGTCCTGTGGGTGCAGTTTGTGGTTGTGATGTCACTTGTGGCTCAGTGCTTGATAGGCCAGTGGTGGTCCTGCGGGTGCAGTTTGTTGTTGTGAGGTCTGTTGTGGCTGAGTGCCTGCTAGGCCAGTGCTGGTCCTGTGGGTGCAGTTTGTGGTTGTGATGTTACTTGTGGCTCAGTGCCTGATAGGCCAGTGCTGGTCCTGTGGGTGCAGTATGTGTTTCTGTGGTCACTTGCGGCTCAGTGCCTGCTAGGCCAGTGCTAGTCACGTGGCTGCAGTTTGTGGTTGTGATGTCGCTTGTGGCTGAGAGACCTTTAGGCCAGTGGTGGTCCTGTGGGTGCAGTTTGTGGCTGTGATGTCCCTTGTGGCTCAGTGCCTGATAGGCCAGTGCTGGTCCTGTGTGTGCAGTTTGTGGTTGTGATGTCCCTCGTGGCTCAGTGCCTGATAGGCCAGTGCTGGTCCTGTGGGTGCAGTTTGTGGTTGTGATGTCACTTGTGGCTGAGTGCCTGATAGGCCAGTGCTGGTCCTGTGGGTGCAGTTTGTGGTTTTGATGTCACTTGTGGCTGAGTGCCTGATAGGCCAGTGGTGGTGCTCTGGGTGCAGTTTGTGGTTGTGATGTCACTTGTGGCTGAATGCCTGCTAGGCCAGTGCTGGTCCTATGGGTGTAGTTTGTGTTTGTGATGTCCCTTGTTGCTCAGTGCCTGCTAGTCCAGTGCTGGTCCTGTGGGTGCAGTTTGTCGTTGTGAGGTCTCTTGTGGCTGAGTTCCTGCTCGGCCATGGCTGGTCCTCTGTGTGCAGTTTGTGGTTGTGGTGTCACTTGTGGCTCAGTGCCTGATAGGCCAGTTCTGGTCCTGTGGGTGCAGTTTGTGGTTGTGATGTCACTTGTGGCTGAGTGACTTCTAGGCCAGTGCTGGTGATGTGGGTGCAGTTTGTGTTTCTGTGGTCACTTGTGGCTCAGTGCCTGATAGGCCAGTGCTGGTCCTGTGGGTGCAGTTTGTGGTTGTGATGTCACTTGTGGCTGAGTGACTTCTAGGCCAGTGCTGGTCCTGTGGGTGCAGTTTGTGTTTCTGTGGTCACTTGTGGCTCAGTGCCTGCTAGGCCAGTGCTGGTCCTGTGGGTGCAGTTTGTGGTTGTGAGGTCACTTGTGGCTGAGTACCTGATAGGCCAGTGCTGCTGATGTGGCTGCAGTTTGTGGTTGTGATGTCTCTTGTGGCTCAGTGCCTGATAGGCCAGTGCTGGTCCTGTGGCTGCAGTTTGTGGTTGTGATGTCCCTTGTGGCTCAGTGCCTGCTAGGCCAGTGCTGGTCCTGTGTGTGCAGTTTGTGGTTGTGATGTCACTTGTGGCTGAGTGTCTGATAGGCCAGTGCTAGTGACATTGCTGCTGTTTGTGGTTGTGGTATCACTTGTGGCTGAGTGACTTCTAGGCCAGTGCTGGTCCTGTGGGTGCAGTTTGTGGTTGTGAGGTCACTTGTGGCTGAGTGCCTGATAGGCCCGTGCTGGTCCTTATTGGTGCAGTTTGTCATTGTGAGGTCTCTTGTGGCTGAGTTCCTGCTAGGCCAGTGCTGGTCACGTGGGTGCAGTTTGTGTTTGTGTTGTCACTTGTGGCTCAGTGCCTGCTAGGCCAGTGCTGGTCCTGCGGCTGCAGTTTGTGGTTGTGATGTCCCTTGTGGCTCAGTGCCTGATAGGCCAGTGCTGGTCCTGTGGGTGCAGTTTGTGTTTGTGATGTCCCTTGTGGCTCAGTGCCTGCTAGGCCAGTGGTGGTCCTGTGGGTGCACTTTGTGTTTGTGACGTCACTTGTGGCTCAGTGCCTGCTAGGCCAGTGCTGGTCCTGTGGGTGCAGTTTGTGGTTGTGGTGTCACTTGTGGCCGAGTGCCTGCTAGGCCAGTGCTGGTCCTGTGGGTGCATTTTGTGGTTGTGTTGTCACTTGTGGCTCAGTGCCTGATAGGGCAGTGCTGGTCCTGCGGGTGCAGTTTGTGGTTGTGATGTCACTTGTGGCTCAGTGCCTGATAGGCCAGTGCTGGTCCTGCGGGTGCAGTTTGTGGTTGTGAGGTCACTTCTGGCTCAGTGCCTGATAGGCCAGTGCTAGTGACATGGCTGCTGTTTGTGGTTGTGATGTCACTTGTGGCTGAGTGCCTGATAGGCCAGTGCTAGTGACATGGCTGCTGTTTGTGGTTGTGAGGTCACTTGTGGCTGAGTGCCTGATAGGCCAGTGCTGGTCATGTAGGTGTAGTTTGTGGTTCTGATGTCACTTGTGGCTCAATGCCTGCTAGGCCAGTGCTGGTCCTGTGGGTGCAGTTTGTGGTTGTGATGTCACTTGTGGCTCAGTGCCTGATAGGCCAGTGGTGGTCCTGCGGGTGCAGTTTGTGGTTGTGATGTCACTTGTGGCTCAGTGCTTGATAAGCCAGAGCTAGTGACATGGCTGCAGTTTGTGGTTGTGATGTCCCTTGTGGCTCAGTGCCTGATAGGCCAGTGCTGGTCCTGTGGGTGCAGTTTGTGGTTGTGAGGTCTCTTGTGGCTGTGTTCCTGCTAGGCCATTGCTGGTCCTGTGTGTGCAGTTTGTGTTTGTGATGTCCCTTGTGGCTCAGTGCCTGATAGGCCAGTGCTGGTCCTGTGGGTGCAGTTTGTGGTTGTGATGTCACTTGTGGCTCAGTGACTGATAGGGTAGTGCTAGTGACATTGCTGCTGTTTGTGGTTGTGATGTCACTTGTGGCTCAGTGCCTGATAGGCCAGTGGTGGTCCTGCGGGTGCAGTTTGTGGTTGTGATGTCACTTGTGGCTGAGTGCCTGATAGGCCAGTGCTGGTCCTGTGGGTGCAGTCTGTGGTTGTGATGTCACTTGTGGCTCAATGCCTGCTAGGCCAGTGCTGGTCCTGTGGGTGCAGTTTGTGGTTGTGAGGTCTCTTGTGGCTCAATGCCTGCTAGGCCAGTGCTGGTCCTTATTGGTGCAGTTTGTGGTTGTGGTGTCACTTGTGGCCGAGTGCCTGCTAGGCCAGTGCTGGTCCTGTGGGTGCAGTTTGTGGTTGTGAGGTCTCTTGTGGCTCAGTGCCTGCTAGGCCATTGCTGGTCCTTATTGGTGCAGTTTGTGGTTGTGGTGTCACTTGTGGCCGAGTGCCTGCTAGGCCAGTGCTGGTCCTGTTGGTGCAGTTTGTGGTTGTGAGGTCTCTTGTGGCTCAGTGCCTGATAGGCCAGTGCTGGTCCTGTGGGTGCAGTTTGTGGTTGTGAGGTCTCTTGTGGCTGAGTGCCTGATAGGCCAGTGCTTGTCTTGTGGGTGCAGTTTGTGGTTGTGATGTCACTTGTGGCTCAGTGCCTGATAGGCCAGTGCTGGTCACGTGGGTGCAGTTTGTGTTTGTGTTGTCACTTGTGGCCGAGTGCCTGCTAGGCCAGTGCTGGTCCTGTGGGTGCAGTTTGTGGTTGTGATGTCACTTGTGGCTCAGTGCCTGATAGGGCAGTGCTGGTCCTGCGGGTGCAGTTTGTGGTTGTGATGTCACTTGTGGCTCAGTGCCTGCTAGGCCAGTGGTGGTCCTGTGGGTGCACTTTGTGTTTGTGACGTCACTTGTGGCTCAGTGCCTGCTAGGCCAGTGCTGGTCCTTATTGGTGCAGTTTGTGGTTGTGGTGTCACTTGTGGCCGAGTGCCTGCTAGGCCAGTGCTGGTCCTGTGGGTGCAGTTTGTGGTTGTGATGTCACTTGTGGCTCAGTGCCTGATAGGGCAGTGCTGGTCCTGCGGGTGCAGTTTGTGGTTGTGATGTCACTTGTGGCTCAGTGCCTGATAGGCCAGTGCTGGTCCTGTGGGTGCAGTTTGTGGTTGTGAGGTCACTTGTGGCTCAGTGCCTGATAGGCCAGTGCTGGTCCTGTGGGTGCAGTTTGTGGTTGTGATGTCACTTGTGGCTGAGTGACTTCTAGGCCAGTGCTGGTCCTGTGGGTGCAGTTTGTGTTTCTGTGGTCACTTGTGGCTCAGTGCCTGCTAGGCCAGTGCTGGTCCTGTGGGTGCAGTTTGTGGTTGTGAGGTCACTTGTGGCTGAGTGTCTGATAGGCCAGTGCTAGTGACATTGCTGCTGTTTGTGGTTGTGGTGTCACTTGTGGCTGAGTGACTTCTAGGCCAGTGCTGGTCCTGTGGGTGCAGTTTGTGGTTGTGATGTCACTTGTGGCTCAGTGCCTGATAGGGCAGTGCTGGTCCTGCGGGTGCAGTTTGTGGTTGTGATGTCACTTGTGGCTCAGTGCCTGATAGGCCAGTGCTGGTCCTTATTGGTGCAGTTTGTCGTTGTGAGGTCTCTTGTGGCTGAGTTCCTGCTAGGCCAGTGCTGGTCACGTGGGTGCAGTTTGTGGTTGTGTTGTCACTTGTGGCTCAGTGCCTGATAGGGCAGTGCTGGTCCTGCGGGTGCAGTTTGTGGTTGTGATGTCACTTGTGGCCGAGTGCCTGATAGGCCAGTGCTGGTCCTGTGGGTGCAGTTTGTGGTTGTGAGGTCTCTTGTGGCTGAGTGCCTGATAGGCCAGTGCTTGTCTTGTGGGTGCAGTTTGTGGTTCTGATGTCACTTGTGGCTCAATGCCTGCTAGGCCAGTGCTGGTCCTGTGGGTGCAGTTTGTGGTTGTGATGTCACTTGTGGCTCAGTGCCTGATAGGCCAGTGCTGGTCACGTGGGTGCAGTTTGTGTTTGTGATGTCACTTGTGGCTCAGTGCCTGTTAGGCCAGTGCTAGGTGCGTGGCTGCTGTTTGTGGTTGTGATGTCACTTGTGGCTGAGTGCCTGATAGGCTAGTGCCGGTCACATGGCTGCAGTTTGTGGTTGTGACGTCACTTGTGGCTCAGTGCCTTATAGGCCAGTGCTAGTCAGGTGACTGCAGTGTGTGGTTGTGATATCACTTGTGCCTCAGTGGCTGATAGGCCAGTGCTGGTCCTGTGGGTGCAGTATGTGTTTCTGTGGCCACTTGTGGCTCAGTGCCTGCTAGGCCAGTGCTAGTCACGTGTCTGCAGTTTGTGGTTGTGATGTCGCTTGTGGCTGAGAGACCTCTAGGCCAGTGGTGGTCCTGTGGGTGCAGTTTGTGGCTGTGATGTCCCTTGTGGCTCAGTGCCTGATAGGCCAGTGCTGGTCTTGTGGGTGCAGTTTGTGGTTGTGATGTCCCTCGTGGCTCAGTGCCTGATAGGCCAGTGCTGGTCCTGTGGGTGCAGTTTGTGGTTGTGAGGTCACTTGTGGCTCAGTGCCTGATAGGGTAGTGCTAGTGACATTGCTGCTGTTTGTGGTTGTGATGTCACTTGTGGCTCAGTGCCTGATAGGCCAGTGGTGGTCCTGCGGGTGCAGTTTGTGGTTGTGATGTCCCTTGTTGCTCAGTGCCTGCTAGTCCAGTGCTGGTCCTGTGGGTGCAGTTTGTCGTTGTGAGGTCTCTTGTGGCTGAGTTCCTGCTAGGCCAGTGCTGGTCCTGTGGGTGCAGTTTGTGGTTGTGATGTCACTTGTGGCTGAGTGCCTGCTAGGCCAGTGCTGGTCCTATGGGTGCACTTTGTGTTTGTGACGTCACTTGTGGTTCACTGCCTGCTAGGCCAGTGCTGGTCCTTATAGGTGCAGTTTGTGGTTGTGGTGTCACTTGTGGCTGAGTGCCTGATAGGCCAGTGCTGGTCATGTAGGTGTAGTTTGTGGTTGTGATGTCACTTGTGGCTCAGTGCCTGATAGGCCAGTGCTGGTCCTGCGGGTGCAGTTTGTGGTTGTGATGTCCCTTGTGGCTCAGTGCTTGATAAGCCAGAGCTAGTGACATGGTTGCAGTTTGTGGTTGTGATGTCCCTTGTGGCTCAGTGCCTGATAGGCCAGTGCTGGTCCTGTGGCTGCAGTTTGTCTTTGTGATGTCACTTGTGGCTCAGTGCTTGATAAGCCAGAGCTAGTGACATGGCTGCAGTTTGTGGTTGTGAGGTCACTTGTGGCTGAGTGCCTGATAGGCCAGTGCTGGTCATGTAGGTGTAGTTTGTGGTTGTGATGTCACTTGTGGCTCAGTGCCTGATAGGCCAGTGGTGGTCCTGCGGGTGCAGTTTGTGGTTGTGATGTCACTTGTGGCTCAGTGCTTGATAAGCCAGAGCTAGTGACATGGCTGCAGTTTGTGGTTGTGATGTCCCTTGTGGCTCAGTGCCTGATAGGCCAGTGCTGGTCCTGTGGGTGCAGTTTGTCTTTGTGATGTCACTTGTGGCTCAGTCTCCGATAGTCCAGTCCTGGTTACGGGGCTGCAGGTTGTGTTTGTGATGTCACTTGTGGCTCAGTGCCTGATAGGCCAGTGCTGGTCCTGTGGCTGCAGTTTGTGGTTGTGATGTCCCTTGTGGCTCAGTGCCTGATAGGCCAGTGCTGGTCCTGTGGGTGCAGTTTGTGGTTGTGAGGTCTCTTGTGGCTGTGTTCCTGCTAGGCCACTGCTGATCCTGTGGGTGCAGTTTGTGTTTGTGAGGTCACTTGTGGCTGAGTTCCTGCTCGGCCAGTGCTGGTCCTCTGTGTGCAGTTTGTGTTTGTGATGTTACTTTTGGCTGAGTGCCTGCTAGTCCAGTGCTGGTCCTGTGGGTGCAGTTTGTGGTTGTGATGTCACTTGTGACTCAGTGCCTGATAGGCCAGTGCTGGTCCTGTGGGTGCAGTTTGTGGTTGTGATGTCACTTGTGACTCAGTGCCTGATAGGCCAGTGCTAGTCCCATGGCTGCAGTTTGTGTTTGTGATGTCACTTGTGGCTCAGTGCCTGATAGGCCAGTGCTGGTCCTGTGGGTGCAGTTTGTGGTTGTGATGTCACTTGTGGCTCAGTGCCTGATAGGCCCGTGCTAGTCCCATGGCTGCAGTGTGTCGTTGTGATGTCACTTGTGGCTCAGTGCCTGCTAGGCCAGTCTTGGTGATATGGGTGGAGTTTTTGGTTGTTAGGTCACTTGTGGCTCAGTTCCTGATAGGCCAGTGCTGGTCACATGTCTACTCTTTTTACCTGTCAGCTTACTTCTACCTGAGCACCACCTAGTGGCACAGTAGGCCCATGGCTCCTCTTTGTCATTGTGATCTTATTGTGCCTCTGTACCTTATAGGGCAGCAGGAAGCACATGGTTTCGATGCAGATGTGAGTTCAGTTCTGCCTTCGCGTCTGTTAGGCCAGTAGCAGGTAGAAGGCTTTACAGCTTAGCTGGAAATCACTTTTTCTCACTACCTGGCTGAGAGCATAAGAAGGAACTTATTGTCAGCAATAATACTTAAAAACTTAGAAATAGAACTCCTGCTCCTCATTACCAGTACCCGAGAGCAAACAAAATGGAACAGATTATCTTATTTGTTTGGCCCCCCCAGATAGAACATAGCGAGGTTGCCATCTGGTGAGCACTGGCACTGGTCTTGCATGCCTACGTTTATTGGCCGTGGGCTCCCAGAGATCTACTTCAATGGGCACAGCAAATGCCCCGGGTGTGGGAGGACCTGGAAAAGGTAGCCCCACTGTTTTGTACAAGAGTAGAGGGACATCCCATTTGTTAGGGGGATGTTCAAGTATTGTTTCAACAGATATTTCGGCCAGGGGATAGAGAATGGATATTGAAAAAAGGATAGGGAATTGGCAGACTGAGATGATAACCGACAGCCTTGCCCACGAGGAGATCTGAATTGGGATTATAATAATACAAATGATTGGGCAGCATGTGAAATGGCATGCCAAAATCTGGTTTTAGCTCTAAGAACTGCAGGGCAAATGGGGGTTATCTCAGAAAAGGTACTAGCATTAGCAAAAGTCTGAGGAACACTCGATTTTTGGACTAGTTTGCTTGCGGCAAATTATGCTCTTATGCTATGGAGGGATGTCTGTGGAAAATGTTAATGAAAGGCTGGCAGTGAGCGTATTGGTCGAGCAAGCGGCACCAGCTATCCATGAGTATTTCAGAAACCATGCTCCAGGGTGGCAGGGAGAGAATTTACAGAAGATTCACTGTATTACAGCAGCTGGACCTTTACTAGAAACATTTGAGAGCTGTGACAGTATGGGCAGACATGTTACATGGTTGAGGGCTCATCTGTCACACAAGAGGAAGATCTCCATTTGGGTTATCTGATGGTTGCCTCTCTGGTCATCTACCGATAATGTCTAGTCAGTGCCCCCATGTACCAACAGCATGTGCTGATGTGCTTGAGGCACCACGTACAGGCAATGGCTTGTGATGTTCCCGAGCAAGAAACCTGGTCTGAAGGAGCCTCTGGAAATGAGGCAGCAGGCTGTGAGCTGGGGAGCTCTTCAGACAGGTTGAAGGCTGGTCACCTCTTCCAAAATGACCTTTGAAATTATGATTCATGACCAGGCGAACAGGACAGTGCCTGCCCTCACCTTTCCTGCCTTGTGCTGCAGTCTGACTTGGGCACAAGTCCATCCTGAGCTGCAAACTCAGCAGTCCCGGGGGTGCAGCAGTGCACCCAGGCTCATCCACCTTGCTGACGGGCTCGGCTTCTTTTCTCAAGCACGCCCCACACAAACCGAGCTGTGAGGCTCCTTAGGAGTGACTTACATCTCAGTAGCTCTGAAGTCAGGCAGAGGTTAAGGTCTATTTCTGTCTGTGTAGCTAGGTCTGTAATTTAAGCGGAGCAGAAATTATACCCTATTATTAAGTCATCGGTTTGTCTTGGTAGGTGTGTTCTGACACTTTGTCTCGATGTACTATCTATCTGGTTGATACAGTTTTCATCAGTTTACATTTTACATCCTGTTTACATGTGTTTACATGTGTTAGTTTGCATAGATACAGAGTTATTAGTTACATAGCAGCCTATTCTACATGGCTCAATATTCTCATACAAACTTCCTTTTCACCAGCACACAGGCAGGCCAGAGGACAACACCAACTCTCATTTATGTTCCACATGTCCACGTAAGGTTGGAGGCTTTTGGAGTCTCCTGGGAAGCTTCATTTACAACATTACTACAGAACAGTCCAGCATATGCACTAGGCTTTTGCTTGCAACTTCAGATGGATGGATATGTACATTTTCAAGTTTCATTTAATTTTCCTTTTCCAGTTTCATCTTCATTTATGTGTCCTTGAAGCACCTGAATGCTGTGCTTTCCCAAGCAACTGGATACTGTTATCATGAGGGCACCCTACCTGAAGCTCTTGTAATTAGCTTAGGCAAAAAACAAGACTGGAAACATCTGTCTAAACTGTTTTCTGAGGCAAGAGATTCACTTGGACCCAGTCTTCCCCTGCTTCCCACACACACAGGCTTATTAGACAGGTCTGTAAGTGTAAGTTTGCCTAGGGGAATCATTGCGGTGACTTTGAGATGGCTGTTTATATCCTGCGCCCAGTGTATGCAGTGAGTGCAATGTAAAAGGCAATCAAGATGTGTTCACTAAAAGCATACCTTCCCACAGTCCGCCACTGCAAAGTAGAGTTGTTACATTGTTCAGCAGAGAAATCAGTTGAGCACTTCAACGCCTTAACTACAGCGTCAGCTCTTGCTTCATAAAGGCCAAAGCTTGAAAAATTACGAAGCTCAATCCCATCTTGTGTTTCAGCGACTTTAGGAAGACAACAACTACCTCGATTTCCATCAGCAGACTTCAGGAGGAGTACAGCCTTCACTTTCCAGGCTTCTGAGAGTTGGCCTTGAAGGAAGGTGTTGAAGAGATGAAACAGGTTACTCTCCAGCTGATGATGTCTTCCTGAATATGGAAACACAAACCCTAACTGGATGCATTTACCATCAAAGGCTTTGCAAGTGCTTAACTTGGATACTGTTGGTAAATTCCTTCTAAAATTGAATACTGAAATTCCAGCACGTCAAGAGTTTCTGGCATCAAAGCGAGTCCCTTTTCTCACAGAAGGCTCCAGTAGTTCAGGGCTGAGCCCCCAGGTCAGGGGTCAGTGCTGGCCCTGGAACAGTCCTCCATTTCCTCAGGCTGGGGGAAGCCATGTCGCTCTCTGATGTCCAGTAGCCAAGGTGCAAAGGTTCCACCTTATCTTTCCAAAGACGATGAGAAGAAAATGGATTCAGGATATAACAATTAACGTAGGCCTCCTCAAAGAGTTCAAAGCCTTTCAGCCCAAGTAGCACTACCTCAAACACTGACATCTTTGAGGCTCTACCTGAAGCCTTTCTTGCAGTTCCTTCAAATGACATCATCAAATATCATGACTCATGCTGTCCTGCTATCTAAAGCCTTGCAGCTTCTCCACAAACTTTTGCTGCTTCCCCACAGTCCCTCTGCCTCCTCCCATTTCCACTTCATATCTTTAACAGTTCACTAAACTCAGTCTACTAGTCCATGGATCTGATCTAGCTCCAGACAGACAAGCAGGACTTGATAGCAAAGCCTTTCATTCCTTCTTAAAAAGTTGCAAGTTATTGGATTTTGTCTCCCAGAATTGGTCAGCTATAGCTGAGGAGAAAGGGTAAAGGTGGGAGGAAGGAAAAGGTATTCTGCATTTCCAGATAATACTTAAATACCAACTAGCAAAGCTAACCTACTGCTGTTTAGAAGAGAATGTCAATGAATAAAGCAGCAAAACATTTGAAGGTTTTGGTTTCCTTATTTGCAGTACTTTTAACCTTATTGAAAGAGAAGAATTTAAAGTTCTATTTCATCATGCTGTGAATTGAGTTTTGCTGATGATAGAGACTATATACAGCTAACTCTTAAATCTTCAGATATTGTGCCCACAAAGGGAAACACCTGGTCTTTCAAGCAAAAGATTACAATTGACTTCTAGCAGATAACCCTCTCCTGCTTATACACTAATCAAGGTCACATGTACATGAAACACTCAAATACGACAATACCCCAAAGCACCTTTTTAAACCAGGACGCTTTTGGAGTATACTTTCCTTTGATCACACAAGTCACTAAGCCTTTAACTATGGCAAGGGATTCCCTCTACCTTGAATCTCCATATAGTCTGCATTTTAAAAATCCTTAAGAACTGGCTTTTTACTACTACTATAAAAGCTCAGTGTTGGCAGAAGTTTTTCAAGCACACAGATGTATTGATGCCTCAGTTTACCTAAAGATAAATTCAACAGAACCCATGTCCTAGGTTAAAGCAAGGCAAAGAAACCCCATCCTTGCCTCTATTTATACATTTTCTGTTAGGGGGGGTTCTTTCTGAATAGCCTACTGTAAAGTGCAGGGGCAGCAGAATTTTACATTAAACTATTTAGAGTTTATGCCTAACCTCTCCAAAGAAATCCAATTGCTCTTAAAGAATCAATTTTAAAAGTCCAATGGTAGAGAGCCCAGTTAAGAGCCACCAGTGCCAACAACTTACATATTATGCCAACGCATTAATATTGCCACCATTTAGACTCTCTACAAGAGCAGGGAGGAGAATGCTTCAGAGTCACGCACTTGCTCCTCCTCTGCAGTAGATTCCTGGGCAGAATGTTGCTCATCAGCAGCAGCGGAGGATGGGGAATTGCTGCTGTAGACTGTGTGTTTCCATCTGCAAGCATTTCAAAGGCAATAACAAAAACAAGATTAGGTCACACTAAGTCAAAAATCAAGCGCAGTCTACGCCACAAGGTACTGTGAGATCTATGACATTTCCAGCCCATTATATGTATTTGTCGTGCATCTGATTTCAAACTGCATTACATGTTCTTCCTTGCGAGAACAAAATTCCATCTTTGTTGGGAAGTTAAAAAAAAAAAAAAAGGCACATGGTACTTATATGCAGCTTGACTTTGGCATATGATAGGCCAGAGCCTTGCAAAGTAACTGTAAAGCCTTGCAAAGTAGCTGTATTTGTGAATCTGTTGCCCCTGATTTCCCCTGAACTTCGTATTCACAGCTGTTACCAAAAACAGCAGGACAAGTCAAGAAGGGAGCTCCTGAGAGAGCTTCAATTAATTACGATGCATACAGGATGATAATTATGATGCATACAAGTTTTGGCTTGAACCTTTTTATAGGTTTTTATTCCCCTTGTTCAAGTCTTGCACAGGCTGCGGAACATGGGCGAGGTACTGCCTTCACGAGGTATTGCATAATTACCCCTCTTCCTCAAGGCATGATCAGCTCAACTACTGCAACATCCTCTTCTGTCCTGAAATACAGCCTTGCCCCACTCAGATCCATTCAGAAAGTTGCTCTAAAGATCATCTTCTGAACTTATTCCCTTCATCACAAAGCGCATTCTCCTGAGACCCTTCAAGTGTCTTCTCTCACAGCAAACAGAGTTGCTAAGGCCTTTCATGAATTACCCTCCTTCCTACGTTATTTCCCACTGAGTGCCCAGAAAACAGCTCTGAATTCTGAGCCGGCCCTGACAGCACCTCTCACTGACTAAGCCCTCAATACAAAAATGCAGAAGCATGTTCTCTTCTCACCTGCCACCTTCACACTTGGGAGAAGGTTTGCATATGCACCTAGCAGTCTTCCTTACCTCCTGAAAATTCTTGCTGGGCTGCTCAAAACCCATGAAAACTGTCAGGCTACTGCTGCAGTGAGAGCAGTGCTCATCATTCAGAGTAGGACTGTGCATTTCCTTGTATTCCCACCTCTTGACAGCCATCTCTTGCCTTTTCTCTTGTGCTTGGTTATAAGCATTTGGGAAAAGGACTGGTTTTGTGTGCTGACTCTCTGTCCGGAGCTTACCAGCAGGGCCCTGCAGTCCCTGACTATGGCTTGTAAGCACTAAGGCTATACAGAAATGTGAACAGATAAAAATACATCCAGTAGTTCAACTCATTTCAGCTGTTTCAGAGGAGGCTTTTGGCCAGAAGACAGTAAAGAAAATTGAAAGCCAGAACTAACCTGCACTGCCATCTTGAGTGTCAGAGATTTCCTCATCACTTCTCCTCGGGAGTACGTATCCAAGTTTTCCTAATGACAAGAAACAAGAAGGGTCAGTCACAAACATGCAGAAAATCTGACGTATGCACACTTGGTGCCTACACAGTAACTTTATCAAGGCTCTGCATGGACACAAAAGATGAGCATGCAGTTCTACGATGCAGAAAGCAAGGAAGCATTGCTGGAATCCAACCATCTAGTTTTACCTATTTTCACAAGAGGCACCTTCTGGTTTAGGCCTATATCTGTCAGTCTAAGAGAGAGGAGAAAATGGATGCATATTTTAAGACAAGAAGAAAACCTGTACTTTTAAATTTAGTTCATGGCCTACTTTGTCTCTCTGTTAACATGTTGATTCATGGCCCGGGACAAGTTTTTTTTAAAAAAAAAACAAAAACCCAAGACATCCACAGAGATTCCTGAAGTATATGAATTTATCTTTGCTTTTTATCCTAGAGTTCACAGAATCACAGAATGGTTGAGGTTGGAAGGGACCTCTGGAGATCATCTAGGCCGACCCTCCTGCTCAGGAAGGGTCACTTAGCACATGTTGCCCAGGACTGTGTCCAGATGGCTTGAACATCTCCAAGGAAGGAGCCAACCACAGCAGGCATTGCCCACACCAAGGCACCTAGGACAGGAGCCTGGAAGGTCTTGAAGGTGGTGAGCTTCAAAGCAAGCTGAGCTGACAACACAAGGGGAAACAGATGACAACACGAATCAGGCAATCGGAACACCATGGTGTGCGTTCGACTGGCTGCAATATGGCTGTTGGCATCCAAGTGTGCTTAAGGAAGGCAAAGTGTTGTTAAGAGAAAAAGCACGAGTCAACTTTCAAGGACAATTAGATGTACGCGGCTGCCAGTTTATGGGGGACAGTGCAGACAGCTTCCTAACACTCACTGCTGAGCAGGAAGCCCGAACTCTGACAAACAGGCCTTTCGAATATCCTGTGAAAGTTCACGAGCACGGAAGCAAGGCAGCTGCTAGGGGTTTCGTGTCGAGACTCCACACTGGACCAAATTAGGCCCCTAATTCCACGACCTACTCAAAAATAATTACAAAACCCCTATATCTGCATAATAACATCAGACACGTAAAAAGAAGTACTTGTGAACTATTATTTAAATAACAAACAGGATTAAAAAAAAAAAACTCTTTGGGGCAATAGTAAATGTGTACACATGACATTCTTACAAACTGCGGGCTACAGAAGAAAACTGTTTGTCAGCAAACCAATGTAACCTGACCTCTCTGCAGGGCACAGTTCAGGACACCCTCACAAGCTACATACCTCCAATTTTCTAGAGAAGGTCCAGAAAAGAAACCACCTGGATAAAAACAATGGAATGGGGCTTGTCCAGAAAAAATGTGATTTGCTTACTTGGTTTGGAAGCTCTGCCATCATAAAACAAACAAACAAGAACAAAAAAACCATACACACACCCCAAAGAGTTACAAAGGGATTATTTAAGAGTCTTGTCTAAACTCTACCTTAATTTAAGTAAAGGGCTCCTAAGGGTGCACAAGGAATTTATCTTCCACTGTTACTGCAAACGGCAGGACACTACAAAGGTCACCCCTAGG
Source organism: Apteryx mantelli (assembly GCF_036417845.1). NCBI lineage: Eukaryota > Metazoa > Chordata > Aves > Apterygiformes > Apterygidae > Apteryx > Apteryx mantelli. The sequence goes on along the minus strand of NC_090001.1, from coordinate 8,486,209 downwards.
AGAAGGGAGTTCAGACTATGCCTAAAACAGCCATTGGCACACCGAAGGCTCTCATTCACTTTCACCATGCATTTTCCCTTTCACAAAAACCTTACAAAGCCACTTCAGCCAGTAAGGAGCCAGGAGGGTTGTTTCCCTCACAACCCCCTTTTTTTTCTTTCTTTCCAGACAGAGCTTGTTGTATTCTACAGCTTCAAACAGAAGCTATATTAGTATAAATGCTCCAACTGATTTAGACTTCCTCGAGCAAAAGATCTTAGACTTTTGGCTGAAATGCTCTCGCTGCTGCCCATGGGGAGAGGCACAGAGCCAAAAAACAATACCTGGAGTCCAGGGCACTCTGCTGACGTGGGCATCTCTCCTGCTGGCACTAGAAATAGACCAACCCGTCACATTCACTTCGCACAGATTATATGTGACCTCAAAACCACAAACTGCAGGCACATGACCAGCACTGCCCTATCAGGCACTGAGCCACAAGTGACACCACAACCACAAACTGCACCCACAGGACCACCACTGGCCTATCAGGCACTCAGCCACAAGTGACCTCACAACCACAAACTCCACCCACAGGAGCATCACTGGCCTATCAGGCACTGAGCCACAAGTGACCTCACAAAAACAAATTCCATCCACATGACCAACACTGGCCTATCAGGCACTGAGCCACAAGTGACCTCACAACCACAAACTGCAGCCACAGGACCAGCACTGGCCTATCAGGCACTGAGCCACAAGTGACCTCACAACCACAAATTCCATCCACATGACCAACACTGGCCTATAAGGCACTGAGCCACAAGTGACATCACAACCACAAAATGCACCCACAGGACCAGCACTGGCCTATCAGGCACTGAGGCACAAGTGACCTCACAACCACAAACTGCAGCCACAGGACCAGCACTGGCCTATCAGGCACTGAGCCACAAGTGACCTCACAACCACAAACTGCACACACAGGACCAGCACTGGCCGAGAAGGCAGTGAACCACAAGTTACATCACAACCACAAACTGCACCCACAGGACCAGCACTGGCCTATCAGGCAGTGAACCACAAGTTACATTCACAACCAAAAACTGCACCCACAAGACTAGCACTGGCCTATCAGGCACTGAGGCACAAGTGACATCACAACCACAAACTGCACCCACAGGACCAGCACTGGCCTATCAGGCACTGAGCCACAAGTGACATCACAACCACAAAATGCACCCACAGGAACAGCGCTGGAGTATCAGGCACTGAGCCACAAGGGACATCACAACCACAAACTGCACCCACAGGACCAGCACTGGCCTAGCAGGCACTGAGCCACAAGTGACATCAAAACCACAAACTCCACCCACAGGACCAGCACTGGCCTATAAGGCACTAAGCCACAAGTGACATCACAACCACAAACTGCAGCCACATCAGCAGCACTGGCCTATCAGGCACTGAGCCACAAGTGACATCACAACCACAAACTGCACCCACAGGACCAGCACTGGCCTAGCAGGCACTAAGCCACAGGTGACCTCACAACCACAAACTGCACCCACAGGACCAGAACTGGCCTAGCAGGCAATGAGCGACAAGTGACATCACAACCACAACCTACAGCCACATCACCAGCACTGGCCTATCAGGCACTCAGCCACAAGTGACCTCACAAACACAAACTCCACCCACAGGACCAGCACTGGCCTATCAGGCACTGAGCCACAAGAGACATCACAACCACAAACTGCAGCCACATCAGCAGTACTGGCCTATCAGGCACTGAGCCACAAGTGACATCACAACCACAAACTGCACCCACAGGGCCAGCACTGGCCTATCAGGCACTCAGCCACAAGTGACATCACAACCACAAACTCCACCCACAGGACCAGCACTGGCCTATCAGGCACTGAGCCACAAGTGACCTCACAACCACAAATTCCATCCACATGACCAACACTGGCCTATAAGGCATTGAGCCACAAGTGACATCACAACCACAAAATGCACCCACAGGATCACCACTGGCCTAGCAGGCACTGAGCCACAAGTGACATCACAACCACAAACTGCACCCACAGGACCAGCACTGGCCTAGCAGGCACTCAGCCACAAGTGACATCACAAACACAAACTGCACTCACAGGACCAGCACTGGCCTATCAGGCACTCAGCCACAAGTGACATCACAAACACAAACTGCAGCCATGTCACTAGCACTGACCTATCAGGCACTGAGCCACAAGTGACATCACAACCACAAACTGCACCCGCAGGACCAGCACTGGCCTATCAGGCACTCAGTAACAAGGGACATCACAACCACAAACTGCACCCACAGGACCAGCACTGGCCTATCAGGCACTCAGCCACAAGTGACATCACTACAACAAACTGCACCCACAGGACCACCACTGACCTATCAGGCACTCAGCCACAAGTGACATCACAACCACAAACTGCACCCACAGGACCAGCACTGGCCTAGCAGGCACTGAGGCACAAGTGACATCACAACCACAAACTGCACCAATAAGGACCAGCACTGGCCTATCAGGCACTGAGCCACAAGTGACATCACAAACACAAACTGCACCCACAGGACGAGCACTGGCCTAGCAGGCACTGAGCCACAAGTGACATCACAACCACAAACTGCACCCACAGGACCAGCACTGGACTAGCAGGCACTCAGCCACAAGTGACATCACAACCAGAAACTGCACCCACAGGACCACCACTGACCTATCAGGCACTCAGCCACAAGTGACATCACAAACACAAACTCCACCCACAGGACCAGCACTGGCCTATCAGGCACTGAGCCACAAGAGACATCACAACCACAAACTGCAGCCACATCAGCAGTACTGGCCTATCAGGCACTGAGCCACAAGTGACATCACAACCACAAACTGCACCCACAGGGCCAGCACTGGCCTATCAGGCACTCAGCCACAAGTGACATCACAACCACAAACTCCACCCACAGGACCAGCACTGGCCTATCAGGCACTGAGCCACAAGTGACCTCACAACCACAAATTCCATCCACATGACCAACACTGGCCTATAAGGCATTGAGCCACAAGTGACATCACAACCACAAAATGCACCCACAGGATCACCACTGGCCTAGCAGGCACTGAGCCACAAGTGACATCACAACCACAAACTGCACCCACAGGACCAGCACTGGCCTAGCAGGCACTCAGCCACAAGTGACATCACAAACACAAACTGCACTCACAGGACCAGCACTGGCCTATCAGGCACTCAGCCACAAGTGACATCACAAACACAAACTGCAGCCATGTCACTAGCACTGACCTATCAGGCACTGAGCCACAAGTGACATCACAACCACAAACTGCACCCGCAGGACCAGCACTGGCCTATCAGGCACTCAGTAACAAGGGACATCACAACCACAAACTGCACCCACAGGACCAGCACTGGCCTATCAGGCACTCAGCCACAAGTGACATCACTACAACAAACTGCACCCACAGGACCACCACTGACCTATCAGGCACTCAGCCACAAGTGACATCACAACCACAAACTGCACCCACAGGACCAGCACTGGCCTAGCAGGCACTGAGGCACAAGTGACATCACAACCACAAACTGCACCAATAAGGACCAGCACTGGCCTATCAGGCACTCAGCCACAAGTGACATCACAACCACAAACTGCACCCACAGGACCAGCACTGGCCTATCAAGCACTCAGCCACAAGTGACCTCACAAACACAAACTGCAGCCATGTCACTAGCACTGACCTATCAGGCACTGAGCCACAAGTGACATCACAACCACAAACTGCACCCACAGGACCAGCACTGGCCTATCAGGCACTGAGCCACAAGTGACATCACAACCACAAAGTGCAGCCATGTGACCAGCACTGGCCTAGCAGGCACTGAGCCACAAGTGACCTCACAACCACAAACTGCACACACAGCACCAGCACTGGCCTAGAGGTCTCTCAGCCACAAGTGACATCACAACCACAAACTGCAGCCACAGGACCACCACTGGCCTTGAAGTCACTCAGCCACAAGTGACATCACAACCACAAACTGCAGCCACAGGACCAGCACTGGCCTAGCAGGCACTGAGCCACAAGGGACATCACAAACACAACCTGCAGCCACAGGACCAGCACTGGCCTATCAGGCACTGAGCCACAAGTGACATCACAACCACAAACTGCACCCACAGGACCACCACTGGCCTAGAAGTGACTCAGCCACAAGTGATATCACAACCACAAACTGCACCCACAGGACCAGCACTGGCCTAGCAGGCACTGAGCCACAAGTGACATCACAACCACAAACTGCACCCACAGGACCAGCACTGGACTAGCAGGCACTCAGCCACAAGTGACATCACAACCAGAAACTGCACCCACAGGACCACCACTGACCTATCAGGCACTCAGCCACAAGTGACATCACAAACACAAACTCCACCCACAGGACCAGCACTGGCCTATCAGGCACTCGGCCACAAGTGACATCACAACCACAAACTGCACCCACAGGACCAGCACTGGCCTAGCAGGCACTCAGCCACAAGGGACATCACAACCACAAACTGCAGCCACATGACCACCACTGGCCTATCAGGCACTCAGCCACAAGTGACATCACAAACACAAACTGCACCCGCAGGACCACCACTGGCCTATCAGGCACTCAGCCACAAGTGACATCACAAACACAAACTGCACCCACAGGACCAGCACTGGCCTAATCAGGCACTGAGCCACAAGTGACATCACAACCACAAACTGCAGCCATGTCACTAGCACTGACCTATCAGGCACTGAGCCACAAGTGACATCACAACCACAAACTGCACCCACAGGACCAGCACTGGCCTATCAGGCACTCAGCCACAAGTGACATCACTACAACAAACTGCACCCACAGGACCACCACTGACCTATCAGGCACTCAGCCACAAGTGACATCACAACCACAAACTGCACACACGTGACTAGCACTGGCCTGTCAGGCATTCAGCCACAAGTGATATCACAACCACAAACTGCACACACAGGACCAGCACTGGCCTAGCAGGCACTCAGCCACAAGTGACATCACAACCACAAACTGCACCCATAGGACCAGCACTGGCCTATCAAGCACTCAGCCACAAGTGACCTCACAAACACAAACTGCAGCCATGTCACTAGCACTGACCTATCAGGCACTGAGCCACAAGTGACATCACAACCACAAACTGCACCCACAGGACCAGCACTGGCCTATCAGGCACTCAGCCACAAGTGACATCACAACCACAAAGTGCAGCCATGTGACCAGCACTGGCCTAGCAGGCACTGAGCCACAAGTGACCTCACAACCACAAACTGCACACACAGCACCAGCACTGGCCTAGAGGTCTCTCAGCCACAAGTGACATCACAACCACAAACTGCAGCCACAGGACCACCACTGGCCTTGAAGTCACTCAGCCACAAGTGACATCACAACCACAAACTGCAGCCACAGGACCAGCACTGGCCTAGCAGGCACTGAGCCACAAGGGACATCACAAACACAACCTGCAGCCACAGGACCAGCACTGGCCTATCAGGCACTGAGCCACAAGTGACATCACAACCACAAACTGCACCCACAGGACCACCACTGGCCTAGAAGTGACTCAGCCACAAGTGATATCACAACCACAAACTGCACACACAGGACCAGCACTGGCCTATCAGGTACTGAGGCACAAGTGACACCGCAACCACATACTGCACCCACAGGACCAGCACTGGCCTATCAGGCACTGAGGCTCATGTGACCTCACAACCACAAAAGCAGCAATGTACTTGATGCTGTCGAATCAGGTGGTTAAGCAAAAGTCACCTCAGAAATACAAAAAAGGAGCAATGTGGCTGCTGGTGGCCTAGCAGATACTGACGCCAAATGACTCCCCAAACACAAACAGCAGCAATATCCATCGAGCTGGACTGTCAGGTGCTGAGGCTGAAGTGACCCCACAGGCAGCCATGAAGCCATATATCTGCTCCTGGCCTGTTAGCGACTGAGGCACAATTGACCTAAACAAGCACAAACAGCAGCAACGGGCCTGCTCCCCCTTTATGAGGCATGGAGACACAAGAGACCTCACCATCAGCACCAAAGCTATGGGCATGCTGTTGGCCTACCAGCTTCAGAGGCACAACTCACCTCACAAGCACAAATGGCATCGACCTGCCTGCTGCTGCCCTAGCTGCGACTGAGTCACAAGGGAGCTGAAAAGTGCAAACCTTCACAGAGGACAAGCTCACCTGGGCCACTCGCATGGCCCTTGATTACGCTGTTATCACTCCATACAGAACAGTCTTCTGCAAACGGCTTTCATCTCCTGGCAATACTCTCTCCAGATCATGGGACAGCTCCACTCTGGCACCCTGCACACAAATCACAAAAGGAACAATTGGTCTCGCTTTTCCTTTAGTACCATCAAGGCCGAGCTGGGAGCCTTTGCACTGCAGCACCTACACAATGACAGCACGATGCCACTTCCATTTCTAGTGCATTTCTAGGGACAGAGATCAGCTGAGGCAGCAGCTGCACTGGAAAGGGTTTCTGACACTCTCAGATCAACTCAGCACTGCACCAGGCATCAACCTGACGCCAGACCTCTGCTCTGCCACCTACTCTACAAACACACTGTCTCTGCCCCACACAGCTTCCTCTTCTGCTAGATACAACCTAGTGCCACCAAGAACAGATGCATGCAGGACACTCGCCACTTGCACACTCCACAGCCACTGCTCTGCTCGCTGCCTTCCCTTGCCTCCTCAACCCAGACACACAGGGAAGCTCTTGTGGAAACACCACAAGGTGGCCAAGGCACTCTAGGCTCACAAGGCCTCTGCAAATGAGCAGCACAAGATCAGGCACAGAGCTGCCTCCTTGGGCGATGGTGCTCTTTTCAGGGGGAAGGATCCTGCTTTCTTTGGGCACAGCAGGCTGCTGCTTTCCACCACCATCCCCTCAGGAATCTCCAGCTAGGCATTGGGGAGTGGGGATTTTCTTTAGGTATACAAAAGTTACAGATACAACACAGAAACACTTGAGAGTCCGGAAGGCCTCCTGAGCCCAAAGGAACCTCCGTTCCTTTCCTTTAGTTACTAGGACAAGGAGCCCTGGGGAAGGGAAAAAGGGTGCAGAGCCTTTGAAATGAGGCCCAAGCAATGAGACAGCCCCAGCCTGCAGGTCTGCTGAAATGCCAGCTCTCCTGGCTGCACAGGCTCTGCAGCAGCAGTCCGGGCTCCACAGCTGTCTCCACAGAGCACTGAGGGCTGGGTGCCACGGGCAACATGGCCCTGGGCACATCTTCACCCCTCGCAGAGCCAGGAGCCCAAGAGCTCTGAGACTTCCTCAGGTCAAGCTACGGACACCTTGGGGCACTCACACAAAAGCACCCAAGAGATGCTGGCATTTATTATAAGGGTCTTGCACTCATCCTATATGGCACCACAACCTCCTAGGAAAAGGAGGGGGCACAATAGCATTTGTTGAGGGGGCTGGCAGTAACAGCAGTTGTGGGAGGAGGAATTTGCAGTACAGCAGAGGTATCAGGAGGTGAACCCACAACCCAAGTCACCCAGGGAAGACAGGCGTATTTATGGAAGCCTTCGCATCCATACGTAGCCTCTTCTCAGTCACTTGCAGCTGCTTTCACAGAGGGCTCACGACGCTGGCCAAGATGTTGACAGGTACAGGGACACACCCTGGCATTCTGCCTCCATCCTCAGCGGCTCTAGCACTGCACTGGGAACCTCCATGAGTGGAGCAAACTAGAAAGAAAGAAAGAATTGGAGTGTTACTGGCAGTTCTGCTGGCCTTACACAGTCGCAACAGGCAGGGGAAAATGTCTCCCCTCTCTGCTGAGCTGTATTGGTGACAGCACAGCCAGTAGGGCCACCAAGACGTTCTACCCCTCTTTTTGGCACAGGTGACACCATGTCTGTATACCAGGTCCCATTTGGGCTCTCCAGTTCTGCACAGGCACTAACACACTGCAGGGAGTCCAGCACAGGGACACCAAGATGGTCAGGAGCTGGAGCATGGGACATATAAGGAGAGGCTGGGAGAGTTGGGTTTGTTCAGCCTAGACAAGAGAAGACCAAGGGAGATCTTCATGCTGTGCACAGCTCCCTTATGGAGGGCACAGAGAAGACGGAGCTGGATTTTCTTGGAGGTGCACACTAGTAGCATGGGAGGCAACAGGGACGAATCGGACAATGGGAAATGCTTCTGAGACGTTATGAAGAAACCTTTTTCTCCGTGAGGGTGGCCAAACTGCGGCACACAGATCCAGAGATTTTCCCAGATCTCCATCCTTGGAGATAATCAAAACTTCACTGGAAAAGGCCCCAAGATACCTCCTCTACTAGCACCTGCCTGGAGCAGGGCGTTGGAGCCCTGCTACCTCCACATGGCTCCCCCATTGCAGCCTCAAGGAATATGCTATTGTGAGACTCTTGCCAAAGGCACCAGAGGCTTTGGAGACGCCGCCTCCACCGCTGAACAAGGACAGGTGTCTCAGAGCCACCCATCGCCCTCACAGGCCTGACTTCTTGTGAGGGGGCATCTCCCCTGTCTGCAAGGCTCTGCGTAGGCACAACGTGGAGAAATGCCTCCAACTGCTTTCATTAACTACCCATCTCGCTGAGGGAAGGAATGGATTAGCGTCTGAGATGGGAAGATGCAATGAGGGTCCAGCTTCAACAAAAAGCCTTTAAGGAGGGAGAAGAGAACTCTCTCCAGCAGCCAGTAAAATCCCAAAGACTCACGGAAGCATCAAACTTTTCCGAAACTGCAAGCCTGAAGCTCAGCTGACAGAAACCACCAAACTGGGAGCAGCCCTGCCTCGCACCACGATGCTCCAAGGAGGCAACACGGTCACCAACAGTCCTCACCCAGGTCTCCCAGAAGGACACTGTGACGGCAGGCTGGGCCTTGGGAGCAGAGCACTGCTCTCTCCAGACACCTCCGCCCACGCTGAGCACCAAAACACTGGCGCCACCACCCGGCTCCACCACAGGGCATCTCGCACTGTAACACGCCGTTACCTCCACACCTCACAGACGGTTGGCAACCAACACACGCCTCTGCATCAGTGACACACAGCCCACAGCACCACACATGGCAGCACACAGGGCACCCCAAGCACCCCACAACACACAAAGCCCAACTCTCCAGACCTTCCATTCCTTTCTAGTCCTCCAAGGCCTTGCAACAGGCTCTGCCTCTGAACAGCCACTCACAGCCTGGGGCCTGCTCACTTCCCACCTCCAGGAAGCAGAGAAGAAGTGCTCTCACAGTGGCTGATCAGGACAGCTCTTGCCTCTCGCTTGTGCCTCAACTTGTCTGAAAAAGAAACCTCTTGGAAAATGTGGCCCATACCTTTTTGGGGGGTGACATTCCTTCTGTCTCCTCCAACAGCCTTTGCACCCATTCTCCAATGACTGCATACATGGACAGAAAACCCCAGACCTCAAACATGTTACAGTCCCAAATGTGTCATAAAAGCAGGTGAACACCTCAAAGACAGACACAGCATTCAGACCTGGCAGGAAAATCTCACAAGCTCCCTGCTCTTTTGACACGGGCAACTTCTAAAGCACACACACCCTGGCAAGAAAAGATTATTCACACCACTCCTCACACCAGCACTAGATTCACTTAGCAGCCTCAAAAGTCTAGCTGCACTCCCTAGCTGACTGCGAGGACGCTGCAAGCTTCTACTTAGCAACAAGCGGAAAGGCAAACTCCATGTCCATGCTCACCACAGAACATCATCTGCATTTGAAATGTAGCAGTATTAACGCATGATGACGGAGTGGAATAAAATTTGTGCCAGATGATGTGGAACATCCACTTCTGCTTGATTAATGAGTTGCACTTCTGTATTGCTGTAGAGCTCTGCAGGGGTCAATCCCTCCTCTGAGCACACGCCACAAACCCAAAAGTGACCTCACCATCAGCATCCAAGCCATGCGTCTTCTCCTCACCTCTCAGCTCCTCACATAGAGGTGTCATCACATCACAGATTCACATCATGGCCTCATAATACTCACAATGCTCTGAAACACCCATTGCCTACCAGTTACTACACCAAAAGATTAGCTTCTGCTATGCATTATCAACACCTAGCCTATGAAACTTAAGAATTGGAGAACAGCCTGCAAGTAATTCTTGGCAACATTTTCCAATGGGAGGACTGCATGGGAGCAGCGATCATGAAACTGAAGACAGCAGGGCCTCAAGTCCCAGGCACAGGGAGAAGCCTTCCCGCAACTCAGAACTCTGGTTCCTTCCCCAATGCTGAAAAAAAACAGAAAATCCTCTACACATCCAGGACAACAAGCATTCTCCTATTTTAGGCCCTGACAATTGGAGACACATGGAAGGACTCAGGCCAGGGCATCTCAGTTGGTGAAACCAGCAGAGCCACAATTCAGCAGCTCTTCACCCTGACCTAGGAGCATGGAAAGAACAACGGCAAGTGCAAGCACTGGCCCTTCATCAACTTTCAAGGCCCTTCACAAGCAAAACAGCTCACACTTACAGAGCTCTTCTGCAAACACCCTTCACCCTGCTGCCAGGCTCACAGGTCTCGGCGCAAAGCAAGAGGCCTGGAGCAAAAACAACGGCTAAGGCTCGGCATGACATGCGGGGACAGCCTCTCTCAGAGCCACTTGGAAATGCCGTTTTCACAACAAAAGACACCACTGGGAAGGGCACCTCGCGAAGACACCAGCAGCCTGCTCACACTTTGCCCAGCACCTCCCAAACGCAGCTCCGAGCAGCACCTGGGACTGCGCTGGCAGCAGCACCTCAGGGAAATGCTTTCACAGGGCCAAAGCTCCCTGCCCCCAAACCCCACCGAGCCGCCCCGGCCCAGCTGCTCACGGCAGGCCGCCACGTCTGGCTGCAGGGCAGCTCCCCGCTCTGGCCCACATAGCTCTGGCCCCTGCTCACGGCCCCACCAGCCCCTGCTGCAGCTCCTGCAGCAAAGCAGCCCCGGCGCCAGCACTGCTGCCCCGCCCTGGCGGGAGGGCACCTGCCACCATGTGAACGCGCCCGCAGCCCCCACCAAACCCTCTCGCCCGCTCGCTTCTCGCCTGCTTTGCTCCCGCTCCTCTTCCACCTCTTTTTTTTTCCCACATGTTGGACTCCAATTGGCTGACAGAGCCATCAGTGAAATTGATGCCCGCCCTCCTCCTCCTGACAGCCAATAGGAGGGCTGCACTGGGGCAATGCCATGGCAACGCTGGGCCCTCCTGCCCTGGCGGTCAGCTCTGCCCCCTCCCCCGCGGTCGGGCGCCATGTTGTGGGCGGCAGCGCGGGGCGCAGCGGGGCCTGGGGGCAGCGCGGCGCGGTGTGGGCGGACAGTGCGGGGCCCTGGGGCGTGGCCGCTGCCCCGGGGCGTGGCCACTGGCCTGTGCGGCAGGGGCCCCGCGGGGCTGCTGGCTGTCCTGCGCTCTAGGGGCTGTGCGGGACATGGGGGGTCAGTGGTGGGGCCTGTGCTGGTGGCAGTTGTGGCGCCGGCGTGGGGGCCCTGGGGCTGGCCGTGGCGGCGGAGCCCGCGGGCAGCGTCCTGCTGCCCCCAGGGCAGGGCAGGGCAGGGCAGTGTCATCTCCCCCTCCTGCCCTGGCCCCCTGACCACGGCAGCCCGGGTCTCGGCTAGGGAGCGGTGGTGTGTGTGGGGGGGGAGATCACGCCAGCACTGCCCACCCCAGCTCAGAGAAAAGACCTTGGCATCAGCCAGGACCTATTGAATGGGGATTGCACCTCTGCCTGTTTCCAATCTGCTCTCTCCAATGTATGTTCTTTTGGCTGCAGAGTTTTGAGCTCAATTTGCAGGAGGACAGGGGCAGTGGCCATCTGAAGATGGCATCTCTGAGCGCAAAACATGCTGCGCCAAGTTGGAAGGATCGAGGGGGAAGGAACAGAGATTTTCCCAAACACCCAGAGGACTTGGGGTTATTAAAAGGTGAAGGTTTTATTATCATATATGGACATTTCCAGCAGGGTCTTGAGAGTCCCATGGAGCTGCAGGCCACCTCAGCGTCTGGGATGCAGGACCCCTTTCCTGCCAGAGCCAGACCCCAAGGGGGGACCCACTCCCAGGAAAACTTGTCATGGATTCCCATGCTCCCCCCCCCCCACCCTAAGAGGTGATGGAGCTGGCCCCACAGAAGCCTTAGGGCTCAGGACAGCCCCAGCCCCAGGACCCAGGAGTCCTGGCTGTCACATTGTCCCCCGAGCCAGAGGGGACCCTCAGGCAGGGCTCTCGCAGCAGCCCCCAGCCCTGTCCAGGCACCCCCACAGCCTGGGATCCACAGCAGTTTTTGCAGTTAACAGTCTCTGTGCGACACCTCGGGAAGGATCTCCCAAAGCCCTTACCCTTGGTGGAGAGCCGCAGGAGTGCAGGGGACAAGGAGCTGTGGTCCTGGCTGATGGTGTCCATCCAGCAGTCCTCCATCTCGCTTGCCCTCTTGCTCTCATTTCACCTCTCCAGCCAGAGAAACAGGACGCTCTTCCCATCTCATTACCCAAAACTCCTTTCCAACATGCCCCTGCTCCTCCGCCTGTTGGTGAGGGGCCTCAACGTGGCCCCACTGCCTCCTGTCCCCTCTCCTTGCCATGGAGCCACTATGAAGGGCAGCCGTGGGGAGGGTGTGAGCAGTGCCCAGGAGTGCCTGGGCCTCACAGGGAAGTGAGGGTCCCTACCCACGACACTGGGGAGACCTCCCTGTGATGGGGCACGTCCCATTGTGACCTCAGCTTGTGTCATGTGGGGGCTCAGTAGGTCACTGCCATGGAGATGGCACAGCCAGGGAGAGAGCAGAGAGATTTCCCCTCACATCCTGGAAAGCCATCACTTCCCTTCACTGCAGTTATTTTCCATAATTTTCTGATAAATCCTTCAGGAATGTCTCCAGACAGTGCCAAAGACTGTGAAATATCTCAAATGGGGCACTGGAGACGTCACTTCTGCGCCCCTGCACTGACAGGTCACTGCACTGGGCAGACCTGTGCAGGAATCTGGGGTTTGGGGGTTGGCGTTTTTACAGGATCCAAGGCATGTGGGATGAACCAGCACAAAGCATGGCCACAGGCTGAGAAATGCTTTGGTGAGCCTCAAAACTGGTTTCTGCTGTGGGCCACTCTTTTTGCGGAAGCAGGATGCAGGACAATGTGGGACAGGACGTAGCTTTCCTCCTTTAGGCACCAAGGCAGACTCTTTGCTTTTAAAAGTGCTCGGCAAGGTTTCTCAGTCGGCAGTGCTTGAGCTAGAGATGCTATGCCAGAGAAGAGCAAACATACCCTTGACACACATCATCCAGAGGCCCTTATCCAGGACCCTGGAGCCTGCCAGGCTCCAAAGCCATGGGTGAGGCCAGGTAGCAAATGTGGGGAAGTTTTCCCATTTCCCATGAAGTTTGCCCATCTTTCCTTCTGGCTGAGCCTGAGGAAAGCCATTTCTCATCCCTGGGCCTCATTTGGTCCTTGTGCTTTTCAGTGTCACCTTGGGGCTGTGCTTCTCCCCTGGGTACGCTCCTTAGCCCCCTGCCCTCCTCCCCGAAGGCACCCTTGCTCTCCCGGGGTCTGTACAGCCCTGACATCCTGCATCTCCCACGTCTTATGACTCTGGGCTTCTCAGGACATGCCCACATACTGCAGTGCTGCTGTCCAGGCTCCGGTGCAGAGTCTATGAGGCAGTGCAATGCCTCAGGACCTGCATTTTGACTCACTCCCAAGTTTGTGAGATGACCAGCTCCCAGCTCTGCAGCTGCTGAAGTCTGAGAACATCCCTGCAACCAGCCTTCCTGCTCTTCCTAATCTCTGCACAGTCCTGGGACAAATCTTGCAGGAGGGAGACTCCGTTTGCCTTGAATAGTGTCAGAGATGTGGCTTTCCAAGTCACTGCAAAAGGAAGGACTCCTTTACTTCTTTGGGTTGCTTCTTGAGCCTGTGGCACCCCCTCTGTGATGCTGGGAGCCCCAGCTCTGCACTCTGATGTCTCTGCCCTTTCTCTCCCCTGTCTCCTGCTTGTCTGCCCAAAGTCTTCTCTACGCACCAAGGGCATGGGAAGTGCTGCTTTAGAGAGCTCATTTGAAGCTGTGACACGTTGTGAATCTGAAGGCCTGAAGGAGGCTAGTCTGGGATGTGGCCGTGCCCACAGACCCCCTCCTCTTCCCAGCCCGAGAACCCAGGAAGGTCTCCAGGGAGAGCAGTGGCTTTGGTGTGGGTGGGATGGGTTTCCCTCAACATCTCTGGGTCATGCATGGTTTTGTCTAAGCGCCCAGGAAAACCCCTCTTCTCTAGGGGCTTGCATCAAGGCTTTTCCAGACTTTTGTACAGAAAGACAGCCTGGTCCAAGATCCCCAAGGGCAGCACAGCCCCCAGCATTCCCCGGAACTCCCAGGAGCTGTCTGGCTCTCTCTTCTGTTCCCACATTCCCCGATTAAATGGACAGTTTGTAACCTCACCTTTACAACACTCCATCTGGATGCTGCAACATTGTGACTCCTCCCCTAGCTCATTCCCATAGGCAGCTGCTGATTTGTGACCTGCCAATTGGCTGGCAGGAGGAGGGGGGCAGGTCTGAATTTCACTGATGGCTCTGTCAGCCAACTGGAGTCCACCATGTGGAAGAAAAGAACATGTGAAAGAGAGAGGTGAAAGAGGAGAGGGAGTGAAGCAGGGGAGGCTTTGGGTGGAAAGCAGGACTGGGCTTGGGCAGCTTGTTTCTCACAAGACCGTGAGAAACGCTCTGCCCCCCTGCCCAGTAGAACTGCTCTGCCTGGCACTGAGGCACAGGAGGACTCAGGGTGGAGATCGGGCTCTGCAGAGAAGAGCCCCAGGGGCAGAGTTAGGAAACAAGAAAAGACCTCGAATGTGAAAAAACAGCATCTTTAAGTACACCAGAAACCAGCAGGGGCTGGAAAATACCCCAAGCTGTAGTAAAAGTTTCTGAGCATAAAGAAAAATCAATGGAAAAAAAAAAAACTGTTCAAATGTGAATAATAGATGGGTGTAACCGAGTAACCTTAAAAGAAGTAGCTTCAGCAGTTACAGTTAAAACCAAACTATAACAACCGAATGGCCTTGGTAGGGTTTACTTTTTGTTTGGGTTTTACAGAGTGACCCTCTGAAGAGCAACAACTTGAAAAGAAGCAGCCAGAAAGAGTGGTGGAATTGTTAGGCTAAGTAATGTGTTTTTTAAAGTATCTAAATAATAGAATGAACCTAGGAGCCAGAAGAGAAGTAACATCAAAGGAAGATGGCAGACCTAAGTATGAGAGGATACTCATACCAGGCTGATAACGAAACTCAACGGCTGTATTCTAGCGTTTGTAAAAATTCATGATCCTAAGGAAGGGGCTAACACCTTCCCTTGATGAAAGGAAAGGAAAGAAGGAGAAAAAGATGGTAAAATCTAAGCATAAGGGTAACAGCTGTCGATCTGAAGTTAAAGTTGTCTGTTTACTATAGAGAAGACAGGGAAATATGGAAAAATAATAAAAAAAAAGGTGACCAACTCTTTCTGAAGCTCCTCTAAAGGGAACTATTCCAGCTTGGGGAACAAACTGATCTTTGGGTGCAGGAAATTGCAATTAAAGGAAATAAGATTTCTGTGTTAACATATTGAACTGGAACAACACTCGGATTCACCGAATTTGGGTCCATAGGCCAGACCAATCATGTTGCTATTAGGATTAAGACTGTTATTTTTAACAGTTGTTTACGTGTTACTACAAATGGGCATGCTTTGCTTTTGGCGTCTATTAATAGCAGCGCGCATTTCCCCAGTACACTGTGCTTACCAAAAAGCCGCCCACTGCACACCAAGGGGAATTTGCTGGCTTCTGAAATAAATGTGTGTGTCTGGCAGTGTCAAGGGGTGGAGTGACAGGCGCCACACAGGCAAGCGTGGGACTCTGGATGGTGCAGCCCACAGAAGAGGGGTTTGCTCTGGGGTGCTCCCAGGATTTAAGGAACCCCGGGTGCATCACGGCTGGAGCCACCACACTGTGGGGTTGCTGCAGCCTGGGGGCACACCATCTAACAACCCCATGACTGACAAGGCCAGACAGAGGAGAAGTGACACCACAGACTCACCCCATAAACATCTAGGTGCTGTGGAACCATTCCCCACAGAACAAACTGTTCATGGGTGCTGTTGCCAACTGAGCAGTGCTGTGGGCTGAGCACTAGGTTACCTGTTGATGTGCACACTGTTATTGACTGAGGCCATACAGCCTTTGTGTAACTGCGGGCTGGCGTTGTTTGCACTGGCTATAAAAGAGAGTAAGCCACAGAAGTTGGTGTGGACTCTGACCGACCATCAGCTGGCCTGTGGATGTCAATGGCGTGGTGAGGAGAATCCAGGCAAAACCATACTGGAAGGGTGGCCAATAAAGGGCGAGAGCGGTCACTGTACCGAGCATCCGTGATTTAACTGTAGAGCTCTGATATGTATATATATTTTTTCAGTTCTGTTATATTTCTAGCTTTTTTTGTTATAACCTCTTATCTCTAATAAATTCTCATACTTGACAAATGATGATCTCTCGGAGTTCAGTGCAAATAACCCCCGAATTCAAAAGAATCACAGACACCCCTCTATTGGCATGTCGCAGGTAACACTCACAAGGGGCATCAAATCTCTTGAACGGGATGGTTGGTTACTGTCCAGATGGTGGTGGCAGTCTCCTTTGCCAGGGTCCTTCCAATAGTGGCTTCCACTGGATCAGATGAGACTCCCCAAACTGTTCTTCTGGGGAATTTTTATAGTCCAGCTGGCTTGTGGTCCTGTGTGACCTCTCCAGCATATGCATGAGCCATTGCTACTGATTACCTTAAATTGCATATCAAAGCATCTCCTAACTCTCCTAAGAATGCACAGGAGACTGTTCTACATGGCCACTTCTTCATTTGCAGGAGCAATTTGTACTGTCAATTTTCAAGGGCCTTAAGTATTTACAGTTTAATCAATTCTGTAGCTGGCATCTCTGCAGGGATCTCTGAAACAGCCAGGTACTCCACCTGTGATGGTACTCACCACATTTAAGCACAGGAATTGGTCCAGGCACAGCAGGATCTGCCTCTAGAAATCTCTAGAACTGTCTGAAATACCCACTGGGAGAGGTTCTGCACCAGTCAGTCCAACACTTAATTTGGAAAGCGGTAGCAGTTCAGTCAATCTCCTAGTTTCAAGTCCATCCCCTCTCTCAAACCTGCCCATCAGCTCACCTGTGTGGATTACTAGATGGGGGAGTTCCTGGGCCACCCAGGGGATTAATGACTTGAGTGCTCTGAGTGCACACACAGGCACAGGCCTGATAGCCTGTTGCCCACCCACGCCACAATTCTAACTGTAAGAGAAACCTGAATTTCATACCTGGAACTTGATTTCCAGAGCTTTTGCCACAAGTACTGGCTCTTAGCTAGCACTCTGGCCTACCTCTGCAAGCAAGTGAGGCAGGAGAGTTGTTTCCTGTGTCTAAAGACAGGTGGGATGAATCAACCTTTATTTCATGGCATTGGATATAAAGAAAGAGAAAATGAGAATCCCTTGTGCAGTTCTGGTCTCCCACCTCAGGAAAGACAAGTAGGACTAGGAAAAGGGAAGGGAAAGTTGATGAAGGTAGCAAGACGAATTTCACCACTCATGACATTAGTTACTCTCATCACACCTTCAACTGACCGGATTCTGAAATGGATCCTCCCAACCATACCATAGCAGGAAAATTCTTCCTCAAGGCCTTTTCAGTCACTCATGAAATGCAAATCCTCTTCTTCACACTGCCATGGGTGATTTATCTGCTCACTGCCATTGGGCATATGGTCATGATATCTATCATTTGATCAACCACCAGTTTCACCCCTAGTGTATCACTCCCCCAGCAGCGTCTTCTTCTCAGATATTTGGTTCCCTTTGCCCCTAAAAGGTTTTTTGGCCTCATCTTGGAGATTAAGACCATCCTGCAGCTACTTGCCAATCCCAGACCTTCCTTTCCATCTTCCTGGGCGCAACTGAGTTCAACCTGCTTGTTGTGATGTTTTTCAATTGCTGCGGGGCCATTTGCAACCCATTGCACTGCACCATCTTTATGAAGCCCTGGTTGGACTCCACACTCATCTTTACCCATTGGGTGATGGCATCTCTATCCTTGCTCAGCCCCACCATCTTATATACCAAGGTACCCTGTGTCCCCAGTAAAGAGACTCTTTCTTCTGTGGCCTCATCCCTTTGGTGAGAGCAGCCTGCACGGGCACCAGCTACCTTCAGACATGAGCTTTGTTCCCTTCTCTGCTATGTTGCTGAGCTCCTTCACATTGACCCCTCTGTCTTATGCCTGTGCTAGATGCACTGTCCTGAGAATACCCTCTGGGAAAGCCATAAGAAGCCTTCTTCACCTGCATATCTCACACTGCCATCGTCACTATTGCATATGGTAGCTCCATTTTTGGCTATGTGGGGCCTGAATACAGCAAATCATTTGAACCAACCAAAGCCTTATGAAAGGGTTCAAGAGGGTTACCCCCATTGTGAGCAGAGAAGCTGCTTTGCTGTAAGCTCTCAGCAGCTTTGCAGGTTCCTCTAAGAAAGTACATTCAGGAGAAGCACAGTTTAGGTAACATCCATCAGACTAAGAAGACACAACATTTTGAGTGCTGGAACTTACCCAGCAAATGGGAAGCTGGGACTGTCACCTCTGATTCACTGAGGCTACAGTGATATTGCTGTAGGTGACTGGGCTTGAGCTTTTGCTCAAATAATTACAGCCAGTGGTTCAATTTCAGCATGTCTTCCCTTATGCCAGAGATTCCCTTATGCCAGACTAGAAGCAGAGAGCAAGACAGAGCATCTGGGATCTAGGACTAACCTGAGCCCCAAGTTAAAATGCCAGTGCGAACATGAGGTATTGCACACTAATGAGCTTCCCATTTTACTCTCTGTATAAGAGTCACCCATTACACTCTGAGACAGGGTCTGGGGGACAACAGAGTCTGTGGAGAACCTCTGGTTCACTCCTTGAAATCCATCATCTCCTTCTCCCCTCCACCCTTGTATTTTTGAGGCATCCTGTTTGTGGAGTCATCTGCTCCTTTCCTTTATATGTCTAAAACCAAATGCAAAGGTGGAGGGAAAAATGTCAGTATTTATTGCCTATGTTTTCCTTTGGCTTCCTTCTGTTAAATGTGTTCTTTGGTTTTAAAAAGAAATTAGCAGCTAAATAAATGAAGAGATTTGAGACTGAAATAGTGAGTTCATCAACTTCACTGGAGGTGCCTGTGAGCAGCTGGAGCGTGCACTTGTTTTCCCTTGGTCCCTACATAGTCAACAGAGGGAAAGCGAGAGCTCTAGAGAGAGGCTGGCTCCTCCCAGACTGTAACCGGCAGGTGAAAGAAGTGTTACCAGTCTCTTCCAGACACTCTTCTCCCTCTCTGCACTGACAAGATGGGAGGAAGCTAACTTGCTCAAACTGAAGTGCCTGACTTTTAGGCATCTCAAATATAACCCTACTTAGTATTTTCTTTGTTCCAGACCCTTCCTATTTCAAATAATCAAAAGGACAGCCTTTAAGTTCTTTAAGATGAGACAATCCCGCCCCTCCCCTAGAGGGAAGGCAAGGCATTTAGGTCAGGACATTTAATAACAATGGAATTTGGCAATGCTTTGGCAAGAACTCTGTTTCAGTACACAAGGATATCAGATGAGACTGACACAGACATTTCCAATGACTGAATGGAACCCTCCTGAATTTCACTATTTAGAGTATTAAAGAAGGCAAGCTATACTTGTTCGCTATGTCTCCCCCTTTTCTGGAGAAAGAGAGAGGAAGAAGCTGTGGAAGAAAGCAGGAGATTACAGAAGAGATGCTCAGTACTGGCTTGTTTTGAAACCAGCAGCCTCACAGAAGTTCCAAGTCAAAAAAGGCAAGTACTGAAAAATAGAAGGAAGAACTTTCCAAATACTTATCTAAATGGATGGACTGGCATCTGCAGATAATAGTAAATACTTTTGCTGGGAGATTAGGTTGGCTTTTGAAGCACAGATGTGATGGATGTTTGCAATAGGTCGAAGTGAACAGGGAATTTCCCAGGCATGGCATGAACTAGTTCACAACCTCTTTACAGTACTGTGCTTGTGAGAAAGAATGCTTTGTGAGTGGCTGGAAAAGGTAGAAAGAAGACAGTAAAATCTCTGAGGACTCTCAGTGAAATGTGAAGCAGAGAAATCAGGGTGCGATGAATGGCTGAGAGGAATATTTCTGTCTGTGCTACCTAGGAAGCAAGCAAGGGAGCAAAGAAGGAAGGATCTACCCTCCCGTTGAGACTGTGAAATTCTCACACTTGTTTCTTCATGCTCCTGTCTCAGCAGGATGTACTGAAATTAGACATAGAACCAGGAAATGAAACTACAGTTGCTGAGTTCATCCTGGAGGGTTTCTCAGGGCTTGATCAAAGACTACAGCCATTTCTCTCCCTGCTCCTTCTACTCATATACCTGACAACAGTGACGAGGAACACAATGATCATTTTCCTCGTGCGTGTGGATCACACGCCTGCAAACTCCCCTGTACTTTTTCATCAGCAATCTGGCATTCCTGGAAATCTGGTTCACATCCTCCACAACCATCACCTTGTTGGCGATTCTGAGCTCTGGCAGGAGAGCAATCTCATTAAGCAGCTGCTTTGCCCAATCCTATTTCTATTTTGCCCTGGGTTTTATAGAGTTTGCTCTCCTTGTTGTCATGTCCTTTGACCGCTACGTTGCCATCTGCCAACCTTTGCATTGTGCTGCTGTCATGAAGTGGCAGCTCTGCACCCACCTGGTTGCTGCTGCGTGGGTCCTAGGCTTCACACTCTTCAGTTACCGCCTGGTCTTGCTCTCAAAGCCGACTTTCTGTGGTCCCAACAAGATCCACCTTTTTTTTTTGTGACAGCTCCCCCTTATTCACACTGTCTTGCTCTGACACCAGCCTGCTTTGGAAAGCAGACCCCATTTTGATATCATTTCCATTGCTGGGTTCCTTATGTTTAATCCTGGTGTCCTACATGGGCATCTTCCACTGTATTTTGCACATGCCAGCAGCGTCTGGGAGGAAGAAAGCTTTTGCTACATGTTCTTCCCATCTCACTGCCTTAGCCATTGTCTATGGAAGCTGCATTGTTCTCTATGCACGGCCCTCAGAAGGAGTTTCCTTGGAGACCAACACAATTGTAGCTTTGCTGAACACTGTCCTGTACCCATTCTTAAACCCCTTCATCTACAGTCTCAGAAACAAGACTGTGAATCTGGCCCTGAAGGAAGCCATTGGCCATGCAAAGGTTCTGCTTTTTCCCCAGTCATGATGCTTTTCATGACAGCAATTCTAATTATGTATCATGTATTATATCACACACACATATGTATAGCTATTAAATATGAGTGCCTCAGGAGATTTATTTTCTCATTGGATTGTATTCGTGAAAGGAAGGAACGTGAATTGTGTGCCTTGGTTGCAGGGGATTATTATAAACAAAATCTAAAAAATATTGATAAAATGTTGAAAACACACACACACACACACACTTCTTAGGACTGGGACAGAGACTGCCAGTGCATGCTGACACAAGGAAGTTTTCATAAGATCTCAGGAAATTTAGCTGAAAACTCTGGGACAATGTCCAAGGGTTGTTGAGGAAAGCTCAGAACACCTTCTCTCCCCGAATAACAGAAGGTGCTCAGCATGAAAATTAAGCTCAGACACTGCAATGGGTTCAAATTCATTGGATTCAAATCCATAATACACTTCCCAGTTTCATTAGTGTGATGCAGACAGCCTCATTGATTTGTCAATGATAGCCTGCAGACGATAGTTTTATTATTCACTCTGGAGGGAGATTTCTTAAAAATTCATATTTTCATAAGGTACTGTCAGCATGTCCACTGTTTAAAGCCCTGCTTTATCTATCTCCATTGATGACTCTAGGATGCATTCTCCTGAAGGAAAAAAAAAGAACATCATATTTCTTCTTGGAGAATTAGGCATTTTCTACCTTCCTTTTCTTTCCTGAAGGATTATTTCAGGATCAAGATTTTTTTCAAATAAACTATGTATGCTTCTATCACACTTTTTTCTTCTTGTCCATCAATGAAATTATATATTCCTCCCTATCCCCCCTTATTTTACACTTCTGTCTCCATCCATATCTTTACATGGCAAAGTGATGGGCAGAAGCATGTACAATTGATAAAAGGAAACATATTTTAGAGAAATAATCAACACACAGAGATCCCTTTTCTCCTTTTATTTTGCATTCCACAGGGAAAAACAAAGCACAGAGGAAGGGAAGGCATTGCCATTGCTTTACTCCTGTGCAGTTGTTTCTAATCAGCATTTCATTTTGTTAGGGCCTCTGAGGGGCAGAACTGTCCTTAACAGCTCTTTCAAAGTTTGTGTGTGTGTGTGTGTCCCATTTCCGAAGGGAATTCTACAGGGGCGAACTCTTTTTAGGAAAATCCATCTCTTCACATGAAACCCCAAGAAGCTATGGCACGTTGGGTGACCAAAGCTCAGCCCAGCAGAGCACTTGGGTGCTCTTGGGCACCTTGGTCATCCTGCTCTGGGTGGGTCCTTGTGCACCACAGTGAAGGATGTGGTGGCCCTGGGTCTTCCCATCCAGACCCACAGCTCCACCGGCAACACAGGGTTAGGGTATGCAGGCAGACGCCTAGGCTCTGCCTTGGGGTTGAGAGAACTGAACAGGACGTGAGAAACTAGTGGCTATGAGAAAACATTGGACACTGCAGGGAACAGAATGAGACCCTGCCAAGTTCCAGACAGCACGGTGAGCGATGGCTGGATTTCAGCAGTGATTAAGAGAGAGTTATATGAGAAAAGGACAAGCTTCACACATAACTGGCATATTGGGGATCCTCCAGGGAGTAGACTCTTGCAGCACCAGCAGTACCGAGGTAACGATATCAGATGCACCATATGAGCCAGGGGTTACCTAGCTAACAGTACCAGAAATATTAAACTTGAGTACATAGGCAGTAAAACTGGGACCAATGAAGAAAAAAATACTTAGAGACAGGCTGTTTATTTCAAAGGGGATAAAGCTGGAGAAAGGGAGGGATCAAGCTGCATCATGGAAGAAGCAGCATGGGAAAATGGAGGCAAAGGGAATAAAAGCGGCCAGTCATGTGTAAGCAAGCTGCTGGCAAGGACACTTGTCTCGCCAGGCTGTGTATCTGGTCTCTGTGGTGTAGCCTATCATTGTATTAAATCCTATTCCTAGCTCTTTTCTGGGTGAGCATGCTCGCTGTTCTGCGTGAGTGCATGTGTGGAAGGCTTGCAGACGTCAAGGCAGCCAGCTACCAGAGACACCCGTGCGAGGGTGCCTGTGAGGTCTCCTGCAAGCTTTGAGATTGATTAGCTGGTGAGCAAGAACAGGACCAGGCCGTTTGTATCGTTCATGTTTATGAGTGCTACTCGTGTCTCCATGGTGCCTGTAAAGGTACTGCGCCCCTGCCGGAGTTGATTTTTTGGTGGTCGACCACGTCCATACAGAGTGTGTGTATGCCTCTTGGAAGTACATGCCCTGTCTTGCTGCTGGCAGGACCAGGGAACAGAGAAGCGCAGCAGTCTCCCTTCCAGTGGACCAGGGAGGAGGAATCCCTTTATTCAAAAATCCACTGGATCCAGCATCCTCTAACAGTGCAGGCCTTGGAGGTGCTGCAGCCACTTGGTCTTGATGTCGAGGTCCCGCTTCTCTGTCACCTTGTGGTTCCCAAAGGGCACAGAGGCTTAGGCTTTGGGGTTGCAGCATGAAGGACCAGCTTTGGCACACATCTTTCTAGTTCCCCACTATTGATTTAAGCAATACAAATACCGAGATCTTATAAGTGTTTGGGTCAGTGATCCCCTAGAGTCAAAGGGAGTTTTGTTTTGTTTTGTTTTTTTCTGATCAGACTTTCCATCTGCCAGCCTTTATCATAAAAGTGGCTGGGGTTGGACAGGCAGTGCCATATGATCTACCCTCCATTTCTAAACCAACCACAGAAAGTAGCACTACTGTGATATGTGCTAATTTGTTGCATCAAAGTGAGAAACAGCCTTGGGAACATCTTGTATTGTGGTATGTACTAATTTGTTACATCAGTGAGAAACAGCCTTGGGAACATCTGTGGGAACATCCTACAGCCTGTGGTGGGGGGCATGTACCCCGCCTGAGAAAATTGAGCTGAGCTAGCGAAGTGGCAATGTTAGTTTAGATAGCCTAATATGGCACACAATGCAGAGGAAGACTCCAGCCTTCATCCCCACGACCACCAGAGGGCTGAAGAAGACCCCCTAGCAACAGCCGGCGCAACCACAGAAGTTACAGGAGGTGCCCCGTATACCCCAAACTGGAATCTCATATAAGGAGACTGTGAGGGGGGGTTGTGCGCGCCGTTGGTGGAGCAGGAGACTCCCCCTGGCCGCCCAGCGCTGTTTTGCTTACTTCTGACTTGCTCAATTATTTTATAAATTGGAATTTATGCAACCCGGCCCGAGTGGTTGTCAATTTGTCATGTTTACCTATAACACACAACAAACATTACTCTCCTGTTAAGGATGGTAGGAAGGTGTTTGGGTCGAGAAACTTTTTTGAGCTTTGTCAGGCATTGCACAAACATCTCCATAGCTGCATTATTGCCATTTCTGCCTGCTGTGAGACTGCAGATAACACGGGCACAAGAATAAGGTGCCTTAACTGCAAGCTGATGTGTAGGTCTGGGGCAGCACAAGGCCCCGGCTATTAGTCTTTAAATGGTATGTCCAGGATTTTGTGAGAGAGGTGCCCAGGCTACATGGAAAAGCATCACAAATGTAAAAGCTGGGAATGCTTTTTGTACCATGAAAAGATCTTGAACGTCAGCCAGCACCAGTGTTTCACACCTGTGGTTGAACCCCAGAAACAGGGAAGGGCTGTATTTGCTGTGATACGTAACATGTGCAGGAAACTGGAACCAATCACATTTCTCTCCTGGAGGTAGCACTGGAAGTAGCATGGGATGAAGAAGGGGTGGAAAGGAAAGCGCGGTGAGAACGGGAGTTCAGGAGGGTCACGAGTCTCAGGGACTTTCTGGGGTTGGCTCCGCCCACGCCGGCTTGAAGGTCTCCATGGGGAGGGACAGTCTGTGACACACCATGCTGCATCTCTATGGTCGCCTGGAGGGGACACCCTCCCTACCATCTCTATGGTCAGGTGGCTCCTCTGGGCTGGCCTCCAGCGCCTCTCTATGCTCTCCCGGCAGAGGGACACTCTGGGATCCCCCCTCCAGCCCCTTTCTTGGGCTGCTGATGGAGACAAAATTTCAGGGCCACCCGCTCATGGCAGATAATGCCAAAGGCTGCGATGGCCCCTGGGTTGTTCGCCCACTTCTGAAAAAAAGGCCGCAGCCTCCCGGGGCACCCGTGACGTGCACGTGCGTCCCCTTGCGGAGACTCGCCCAGGCCCCGGGGCAGAGCGGGGCCCTGTGGCAGCAGCGCCCTGGCAGCAGCGTTTCCCCGCTGACGCTCCCCTGCAGCACAACTCCCGCAGGCCAGGGCCAGCCCAGCGCCACTCCCTCTTGCTCCCCGCCCCCGGTCCCAGCCGGCAGCAGCTGCTGCAGGCTCCGGCCACACGAGCACACGCCGGGCGGCAGCGTCACTCCGGGCTCCCTGCGCAGCAGCCGCCAACACCCAGTGCTGCCGCAGCTGCTTCTCCGTGGCCTCGAGAGCGGCACCGTGGTGGGGCCCAGTGGGGGCGGGGCCAGCGGCACCAGGGGCGGTGACCATGGACACACAGGCCCTGTGATATGTGCTAATTTGTTGCATCAAAGTGAGAAACAGCCTTGGGAACATCTTGTATTGTGGTATGTACTAATTTGTTACATCAGCGAGAAACAGCCTTGGGAACATCTGTGGGAACATTCTACAGCCTGTGGTGGGGGGCATGTACCCCGCCTGAGAAAATTGAGCTGAGCTAGCGAAGCGGCAATGTTAGTTTAGATAGCCTAATATGGCACACAATGCAGAGGAAGACTCCAGCCTTCATCCCCACGACCACCAGAGGGCTGAAGAAGACCCCCTAGCAACAGCCGGCGCAACCACAGAAGTTACAGGAGGTGCCCCGTATACCCCAAACTGGAATCTCATATAAGGAGACTGTGAGGGGGGGTTGTGCGCGCCGTTGGTGGAGCAGGAGACTCCCCCTGGCCGCCCAGCGCTGTTTTGCTTACTTGTGACTTGCTCAATTATTAAATTGGAATTTATGCAACCCGGCCCGAGTGGTTGTCAATTTGTCACGTTTACCTATAACAGGCCCCGCCCCCCACAGGGCCGGAAGTGCCGCTTCCCACGGATCATGCACACTGGCACAGAGGAGGGCGGCGAGGGGCGGGGCGGGGGCAGGGCCGGGGCTGCCCGGGCCCTGCGGGGAGGGAGGGAGGGAGGGGGCGAGAGGCGGCTGGTGCCGCGCGGGGCAGCGTCTCCTGGCGCGGGGCCGCCTGGAGCCTCGAGTCGCAGCGCCGGGAGCTGCCGCGCTGGGGCCGAGGGCCGTGGGCTGGGCAGAGCGAGTGGCTGTGTGCGCGGGGGCAGCTGGAGCCGCCGCGGCCTGGTGTGTGTGAGCAGCTGCTGGGGAAGGCCCAGCCCGGCCTGGGCCACCTGCGGCCCCGCGGGAGCCCCCGGCTCTTGCGCCCTTGTGCTGGCGGCCCCGCGGCTCAGTGCCGGCTGCGGTGGCCGTTTGTCAGCGCCGTCCTGGCTGCGAGGGGAGGGCACGGGTGCAGCTGGGCTTGTGGTGGCTCCAGGCTGGAGGTGACAGCAGGCGTGGTGGAGCCAGCAGAGGTGCTGCTGGTGCTGCCTGTGGGCAGAGTGGTGTGAAGGCACTTTCTGAGCTTCCTCGCAGACCTGCTGGTCTCTCTGTGGGCTTCAGAGTCTCAGGCTCCTTTCCCTTCCCCCCGCTGCAGCAGCAGGGATCTGGAAGCAGAGGCTCAGGGAAGCTCCTTGCCTTTGGTGTCATCCCTGCCTGGAGCTTCCTGCTGAGAAGCCCCTGGGGAAGTGTCGTGGGGGCAAGCGGGAGCTGTGAGCAGCCCTGCCCCACGCAGCCCCTCTGCATGGGGAATGAGCCTGCCCTGCCGGGGCCGCTCCTTCCCCCGGAGCTTCCGCAGCCCATGTTCACCCTGTTTGTAGTTACCCCTGGATGTTGCCGGGAGAAGGCTGGGTTGTGCTTTGTGTCTGCTGGGAGACCGATGCTGGCGAGTTGTGACTGAAGGATCAGCATGAAATGTGCCTCTGGCTAAAAGCTGGACTGGAGCACACAGGCATTTTTTGTCACCTTGGGTTTTCCCTTCTGAAGTACCAGCATGTGCTGACCGAGAATGGATTTTGATAGGAATGGATTTGCACTTAAAATCGACGCCCTGATTTTTTTGTAAGTCAAATTCGGTAGCATATTGACAGCCGATGCTCTCTGTATGACAGGAAAGGTGCAGTTAAGGATATCGGCTTTGTTCTGCGGACGCTTTGTACATCTGATACCCTTGACGCTTGGGCCGCTGGCCAGCAGAGCACCGGCACAAGAGCACCGTGATGCAATGCTGCCGCTTCACCGTGGAGCGCGGGAGAGTCGGTGCAAGAGGGACGGGGGCTTCAGCCAGTGCCTGTGGAGTGGCCTTGGCCCTGGCACAGTGATGCACCCAATTTGCTGCCAGCAGCAGCAGCCGTGCAGATCTGACTATGCACTGATGCAAGAAGAAGAAATATGTCCTGAGGAGTCATGTTTTAACTCTGCATTTTGGATACATCAAGAGATTTGATGCCCCTTGTGAGTATTACCTGTGACACGCCAATAGAGGGGTGTCTGTGATTCTTTTGAATTCGGGGGTTATTTGCACTGAACTCCAAGAGATCATCATTTGTCAAGTATGAAAATTTATTAGAGATAAGAGGTCATAACAAAAAAAGCTAGAATATAACAGAACTGAAAAGATATATATACATTTCAGAGCTCTACAGTTAATCAAAGATGCACAATACAGCGACTGCTCTTGTTCTTTATTGGCCACCTTTCTGGTAGTTTTGCCTGGATTCTCCTCATCACGCCATTGAAATCCACAGGCCAGCTGATGGTCGGTCAGAGTCCACACCAACTTCTGTGGCTTACTCTCTTTTATAGCCAGTCCAAACAACGCCAGCTCGCAGCTACACAAAGGCTGTATGGCCTCAGTCAATAACAGTGCGCACATCAACAGGTAACCTAGTGCTCAGCCCACAGCACTGCTCAGTTGGCAACAGCACCCATGAACAGTTTGTTCTGTGGGGAATGGTTCCACAGCACCTAGACGTTTATGGGGTGAGTCTGTGGTGTCACTTCTCCTCTGTCTGGACTTGTCAGTCATGGGGTCGTTAGATGGTGTGCCCCCAGGCTGCAGCAACCCCACAGTGTGGTGGCTCCAGCCGTGATGCACCCGGGGTTCCTTAACTCCTGGGAGCACCCCAGAGCAAACCCCTCTTCTGTGGGCTGCACCATCCAGAGTCCCACGCTTGCCTGTGTGGCGCCTGTCACTCACCCCTTGACACCGCCAGACACACACATTTATTTCAGAAGCCAGCAAATTCCCCTTGGTGTGCAGTGGGCGGCTTTTTGGTAAGCACAGTGTACTGGGGAAATGTGCACTGCTATTAATAGACGCCAAAAGCAAAGCATGCCCATTTGTAGTAACACGTAAACAACTGTTAAAAATAACAGTCTTAATCCTAATAGCAACATGATTGGTCTGGCCTATTGACCCAAATTCGGTGAATCCGAGTGTTGTTCCAGTTCAATATGTTGACACAGAAATCTTATTTCCTTTAATTGCAAGCATTTCTTTCCTGCACCCAAAGATCAGTTTGTTCCCCAAGCTGGAATAGTTCCCTTTAGAGGAGCTTCAAATAGACTTGGTCACCTTTTTTTTTTTTCTCCATATTTCCCTGTCTTCTCTATAGTAAACAGACAACTTTAACTTCAGATCAACAGCTGTTACCCTTATGCTTTAGATTTTACCATCTTTTTCTCTTTCTTTCCTTTCCTTTCACAAGCAGGAGACAGGGGAGAGAAAGGGCAGAGACACCAGGCTGCAGACCTGGGGCTCCGAGCATTGTAGAGGGGGTGCCACAGGCTCAAGAAGCAACCCAAAGAAGTAAAGGAGTCCTTCCTTTTGCAGTGACTTGGAAAGCCACATCTCTCACAGTATTCAAGGTGAATGGAGCCTCCCTTCTGCAAGATTTGCCCCAGGACTGTGCAGAGATTAGGAAGAGCAGGAAGGTTGGTTGCAGGGATGCTCTCAAGCTTCAGCAGCTGCAGAGCTGGGAGCTGGTCATCTCACAAACTTGGGAGTGAGTCAAAATGCAGGTCCTGAGGCATTGCACTGCCTCATAGGCTCTGCACTGGAGCCTGGACAGCAGCACTGCAGTGTGTGGGCATGTCCTGAGAAGCCCAGAGTCATAAGACGTGGGAGATGCAGGATGTCAGGGCTGTACAGACCCCGGGAGAGCAAGGGTGCCTTCGGGGAGGAGGGCAGGGGGCTGAGGAGCATACCCAGGGGAGAAGCACAGCCCCAAGGTGACACTGAAAAGCACAAGGACCAAATGAGGCCCAGGGATGAGAAATGGCTTTCCTCAGGCTCAGCCAGTAGCAAAGATGGGCAAATTTCATGGGAAATGGGAAAACTTCCCCACATTTGCTACCTGGCCTCACCCATGGCTTTGGAGCCTGGCAGGCTCCAGGGTCCTGGATAAGGGCCTCTGGATGATGTGTGTTAAGGCTATGTTTGCTCTTCTCTGGCATAGCATCTCTAGCTCAAGCACTGCCGACTGAGAAACCTTGCCGAGCACTTTTAGAAGTAAAGAGCCTGCCTTGGCGCCTAAAAGAGGAAGGCTACATCTTGTCCCACATTGTCCTAATCTTGCTTCCACAAAAAGAGTGGCCCACAGCAGAAACCAGTTTTGAGGCTCACCAAAGCATTTCTCAGCCTGTGGCCATGCTTTGTGCTGGTTCATCCCACATGCCTTGGATCCTGTAAAAACGCCAACCCCCAAACCCCAGATTCCTGCACAGGTCTGCCCAGTGCAGTGACCTGTCAGTGCAGGGGCGCAGAAGTGACGTCTCCAGTGCCCCATTTGAGATATTTCACAGTCTTTGGCACTGTCTGGAGACATTCCTGAAGGATTTATCAGAAAATTATGGAAAATAACTGCAGTGAAGGGAAGTGATGGCTTTCCAGGATGTGAGGGGAAATCTCTCTGCTCTCTCCCTGGCTGTGCCATCTCCATGGCAGTGACCTACTGAGCCCCCACATGACACGAGCTGAGGTCACAATGGGACGTGCCCCATCACAGGGAGGTCTCCCCAGTGTCGTGGGTAGGGACCCTCACTTCCCTGTGAGGCCCAGGCACTCCTGGGCACTGCTCACACCCTCCCCACGGCTGCCCTTCATAGTGGCTCCATGGCAAGGAGAGGGGACAGGAGGCAGTGGGGCCACGTTGAGGCCCCTCACCAACAGACAGAGGAGCAGGGGCACGTTGGAAAGGAGTTTTGGGTAATGAGATGGGAAGAGCGTCCTGTTTCTCTGGCTGGAGAGGTGAAACGAGAGCAAGAGGGCAAGCGAGATGGAGGACTGCTGGATGGACACCATCAGCCAGGACCACAGCTCCTTGTCCCCTGCGCTCCTCCGGCTCTCCACCAAGGGTAAGGGCTTTGGGAGCTCCTTCCTGAGGTGTCGCACAGAGACTGTTAACTGCAAAAACTGCTGTGGATCCCAGGCTGTGGGGGTGGCGGGACAGGGCTGGGGGCTGCTGCAAGAGCCCTGCCTGAGGGTCCCCTCTGGCTCAGGCGACAATGTGGCAGCCAGGACTCCTGGGTCCTGGGGCTGGGGCTGTCCTGAGCCACAAGGCTTCTGTATGGCCAGCTACATCACCTCTTAGGGTGTGTGTGTGGGGGGGGGCATGGGAATCCATGACAGGTTCCCCTGGGAGTGGGTCCCCCCTTGGGGTCTGGCTCTGGCAGGAAAGGGGTCCTGCATCCCAGAGGCTGAGATGGCCTGCAGCTCCATGGGACTCTCAAGACCCTGCTGGAAATGTCCATATATGATAATAAAACCTTCACCTTGGAATAACACTAGGTCCTCTGGGTGTTTGGGAAAATCTCTGTTCCTTCCCCCTCGATCCTTTTATGCTTCCAACTTGGCGCAGCATGTTTTGTGCTCCGAGATGCCATCTTCAGATGGCCACTGCCCCTGTCCTCCTGCAAATTGGGCTCAAACCTCTGCACCCAAAAGAAAATACATTGCAGAGAGCAGACTGGAAACAGGCAGAGGTGCAATCCCCATTCAACAGGTCCTGGCTGATGCCAAGGTTTTTTCTCTGAGCTGGGGTGGGCAGTGCTGGGGTGAGCCCAACACAGCCATCTCCCCCAGCCCCCTCACGACCCCACACCACCGCTCCCCAGCACCAGCAGGCCCAGAGGTGCTCTCCACATCACTGTCCCGTGCCCCCATGGGGCTCCTCAGCCCTCTGGAGCGACCCCCTGGGCACAGCCCAGCCCCGAAGAGAGCAGCCCCTGCCTGGCTGCGGCCCAGCCCTGCCTGCTGCAACGTGAGGGTTGCCGAGCCCCGGGGCTACCGTGGGCAGGGGGTTGGGGCAGGAGGGACGAGAGTACACTGCCCTGCCCTGCCCTGCCCTGCCCTGGGGGCCACAGGACGCTGCCCACAGGCTCTGGCACCCCGGCCAGCCCCAGGGCCTCCACGCCGGCACCAGGGCTGCCAACCAGCACATGCCCCAGCTCTGCCCCCCCACGCCTCACACGGCCCCCAGGGCGCAGGGCAGCCAGCAGCCCCGCGGGGCCCCTGCCGCACAGCCCAGCCCCGCCAGGGCAGCGGCCGCACCCCGGGGCCCCCACTGCCCGACCACATGGCGCCGCGCTGCCCCCAGGCCCCGCCGCGCCCCGCGCTGCCGCCCACAACATGGCGCCCGACCGCGGGGGAGGGGGCGGAGCTGGCCGCCAGGGCAGGAGGGCCCAGCGTTGCCATGGCATCGCCCCAGTGCAGCCCTCCTATTGGCTGTCAGGAGGAGGAGGGCGGGCATCGATTTCACTGATGGCTCTGTCAGCCAATTGCAGTCCAGTATGTGGGAAAAAAAAAGACGTCAAAGAAAGAGGTGAGAGAGGAGCGGGAGCAAAGCAGGCGAGAAGCGAGCGGGCGAGAGGGTTTGGTGGGGGCTGCGGGCACATTCAAATGGCGGCGGGTGTCCTCCCGCCGGGGCAGGGCAGTGGTGCTGGCGCTGGGGCTGCTTTGCTGCAGGAGCTGCAGCAGGGGCTGGTGGGGCCGTGAGCAGGGGACAGAGAGACGTGGGCCAGAGGGGGGAGCTGCCCTGCAGTCAGACGTGGCGGCCTGCCATGAGCAGCTGGGCTGGGGCGGCTCGGTGGGGTTTGGGGGCAGGAAGCTTTGGGCCTGTGGTGGCTCTGGGATCCCTGTTAAAGCGTTTCCCTGAGCTGCTGCTGCCAGCACAGCCCCAGCTGCTGCTCGGAGCTGCATTTGGGAGGTGCTGGGCAAAGTGTGAGCAGGCTGCTGGTGTCCTCGCGAGATGCCCTTCCCAGTGGTGTCTTTTGTTGTGAAAACTGCATTTCCGAGTGGCTCTGAGAGAGGCTGTCCCCGCATGTCATGCCATGCCTTAGCCGTTGTTTTTGCTCCCTGCCTCTTGCTTTGCGCCGAGACCTGTGAGCCTGGCAGCAGGGTGAAGGGTGTTTGCAGAAGAGCTCTGTAAGTGTGAGCTGTTTTGCTTGTGAAGGGCCTTGAAAGTTGATGAAGGGCCAGTGCTTGCACTTGCCGTTGTTCTTTCCATGCTCCTAGGTCAGGGTGAAGAGCTGCTGAATTGTGGCTCTGCTGGTTTCACCAACTGAGATGCCCTGGCCTGAGTCCTTCCGCATGTCTCCAATTGTCAGGGCCTAAAATAGGAGAATGCTTGTTGTCCTGGATGTGTAGAGGATTTTCTGTTTTTTTTCAGCATTGGGGAAGGAACCAGAGTTCTGAGTTGCGGGAAGGCTTCTCCCTGTGCCTGGGACATGAGGCCCTGCTGTCTTCAGTTTCATGATTGCTGCTCCCATGCAATCCTCCCATTAGAAAATGTTGCCAAGAATTACTTGCAGGCTGTTCTCCAATTCTTAAGTTTCACAGGCTAGGTGTTGATAATGCATAGCAGAAGCTAATCTTTTGGTGTAGTAACTGGTAGGCAATGGGTGTTTCAGAGCATTGTGAGTATTATGAGGCCATGATGTGAATCTGTGATGTGATGACACCTCTATGTGAGGAGCTGAGAGGTGAGGAGAAGACACATGGCTTGGATGTTGGTGGTGAGGTCACTTCTGGGTTTGTTGCGTGTGCTCAGAGGAGGGATTGACCCCTGCAGAGCTCTACAGCAATACAGAAGTGCAACTCATTAATCAAGCAGAAGTGGATGTTCCACATCATCTGGCACAAATTTTATTCCACTCCGTCATCATGCGTTAATACTGCTACATTTCAAATGCAGATGATGTTCTGTGGTGAGCATGGACATGGAGTTTGCCTTTCCGCTTGTTGCTAAGTAGAAGCTTGCAGCGTCCTCGCAGTCAGCTAGGGAGTGCAGCTAGACTTTTGAGGCTGCTAAGTGAATCTAGTGCTGGTGTGAGGAGTGGTGTGAATAATCTTTTCTTGCCAGGGTGTGTGTGCTTTAGAAGTTGCCCGTGTCAAAAGAGCAGGGAGCTTGTGAGATTTTCCTGCCAGGTCTGAATGCTGTGTCTGTCTTTGAGGTGTTCACCTGCTTTTATGACACATTTGGGACTGTAACATGTTTGAGGTCTGGGGTTTTCTGTCCATGTATGCAGTCATTGGAGAATGGGTGCAAAGGCTGTTGGAGGAGACAGAAGGAATGTCACCCCCCAAAAAGGTATGGGCCACATTTTCCAAGAGGTTTCTTTTTCAGACAAGTTGAGGCACAAGCGAGAGGCAAGAGCTGTCCTGATCAGCCACTGTGAGAGCACTTCTTCTCTGCTTCCTGGAGGTGGGAAGTGAGCAGGCCCCAGGCTGTGAGTGGCTGTTCAGAGGCAGAGCCTGTTGCAAGGCCTTGGAGGACTAGAAAGGAATGGAAGGTCTGGAGAGTTGGGCTTTGTGTGTTGTGGGGTGCTTGGGGTGCCCTGTGTGCTGCCATGTGTGGTGCTGTGGGCTGTGTGTCGCTGATGCAGAGGCGTGTGTTGGTTGCCAACCGTCTGTGAGGTGTGGAGGTAACGGCGTGTTACAGTGCGAGATGCCCTGTGGTGGAGCCGGGTGGTGGTGCCAGTGTTTTGGTGCTCAGCGTGGGCGGAGGTGTCTGGAGAGAGCAGTGCTCTGCTCCCAAGGCCCAGCCTGCCGTCACAGTGTCCTTCTGGGAGACCTGGGTGAGGACTGTTGGTGACCGTGTTGCCTCCTTGGAGCATCGTGGTGCGAGGCAGGGCTGCTCCCAGTTTGGTGGTTTCTGTCAGCTGAGCTTCAGGCTTGCAGTTTCGGAGGGGTTTGATGCTTCTGTGAGTCTTTGGGATTTTACTGGCTGCTGGAGAGAGTTCTCTTCTCCCTCCTTAAAGGCTTTCTGTTGAATCTGGACCCTCATTGCATCTTCCCATCTCAGACGCTAATCCATTGCTATCCCTCAGTGAGATGGGTAGTTAATGAAAGCGGTCAGAGCCATTTCTGCACGTTGTGCCTACGCAGACCCTTGCAGACAGGGGAGATGCCCCCTCACAAGAAGTCAGGCCTGTGAGGGCGATGGGTGGCTCTGAGATACCTGTGGACATGGTGGAGGCGGCATCTCCAAAGCCTCTGGTGCCTTTGGCAAGAGTCTCACAATAGCATATTCCTTGAGGCTGCAATGGGGGAGCCATGTGGAGGTAGCAGGGCTCCAACGCCCTGCTCCAGGCAGGTGCTAGTAGAGGAGGTATCTTGGGGCCTTTTCCAGTGAAGTTTTGATTATCTCCAAGGATGGAGATCTGGGAAAATCTCTGGATCTGTGTGCCGCAGTTTGGCCACCGTCACGGAGAAAAAGGTTTCTTCATAACGTCTCAGAAGCATTTCCCATTGTCCGATTTGTCCCTGTTGCCTCCCATGCTGCTAGTGTGCACCTCCAAGAAAATCCAGCTCTGTCTTCTCTGTGCCCTCCATAAGGTAGCTGTGCACAGCATGAAGATGCCCCTTGGCCTTCTCTTGTCTAGGCTGAACAAACCCAGCTCTCGCAGCCTCTCCTTTTATGCCCCACGCTGCAGCTCCTGACCATCTTGGTGTCCCTGTGCTGGACTCCCTGCAGTGTGTTAGTGCCTGTGCAGAACTGGAGAGCCCAAATGGGACCTGGTCTACAGACATGGTGTCACCTGTGCCAAAAAGAGGGGTAGAACGTCTTGGTGGCCCTGCTGGCTGTGCTCTCCCCAATAGAGCTCAGCACAGAGGGGAGACATTTGCCCCTGCCTGTTGCGACTGTGTAAGGCCAGCAGAACTGCCAGTAACACTCCGATTCTCTCTTTCTTTCTTTCTAGGTTGCTCCACTCATGGAGGTTCCCAGTGCAGTGCTAGAGCCGCTGAGGATGGAGGCAGGGTGCCAGGCTGTGTCCCTGTACCTGTCAACATCTTGGCCAGCGTCGTGAGCCCTCTGTGAAAGCAGCTGCAAGTGACTGAGAAGAGGCTACGTCTGGATGCGAAGGCTTCCATAAATGCACCTGTCTTCCCTGGGTGACTTGGGGTGTGGGTTCACCTCCTGGTACCTCTGCTGTGCTGCAAATTCCTCCTCCCACAACTGCTGTTATTGCCAGCCCGCTCAACAAATGCTACGGTGCCCCCTCCTTTTCCTAGGAGGTTGTGGTGCCATATAGGATGAGTGCAAGACCCTTACAATAGATGCCAGCATGTCTTGAGTGCCTTTGTGTGAGTGCCCCAAAGCGTCCGTAGCTTGACCTGAGGAAGTCTCAGAGCTCTTGGGCTGCTGGCTCTGTGAGGGGTGAAGATGTGCCCAGGGCCAGGTTGCCCGTGGCACCCAGCCCTCAGTGCTCTGTGAAGCCAGCTGTGGAGCCTGGACTGCTGCTGCAGAGCCTGTGCAGCCAGGAGAGCTGTCATTTCAGCTGCCATCCACTGTGGGGCTGTCTCACTGCTTGGGCCTCATTTCAAAGGCTCTGCACCCTTTGTCCCTTCCCCGGGGCTCCTTGTCCTAGTAACTAAAGGAAAGGAACGGAGGTTGCTTTGGGCTCAGGAGGCCTTCCGGACTTTCAACTGTTTCTGCATTGTATCTGTATCTTTTGTATTACTAAAGAAAATCCCCATTCCCCCATGCCTAGCTGGAGGTTCCTGAATGGATGAGGGTGGAAAGCAGCAGCCTGCTGTGCCCAAAGAAAGCAGGATCGTTCCCTCTGAAAAGAGCAGCATCACCCAAGGAGGCAGCTCTGTGCCTGATCTTGTGCTGCTCATTTGCAGAGGCCTTGTGAGCCTAGAGTGCCTTGGCCACCTTGTGATGTTTCCACAAGAGCTTCCCTGTGTGTCTGGGTTGAGGAGGCAAGGGAAGGCAGCGAGCAGAGCAGTGGCTGTGGAGTGTGCAAGTGGCGAGTGTCCTGCATGCATCTGTTCTTGCTGGCACTTGGTTGTATGTAGCAGAAGAGGCAGCTGTGTGGGGCAGAGACAGTGTGTTTGTAGAGTAGGTGGCAGAGCAGAGGTCTGGCATCAGGTTGATGCCTGGTGCAGTGCCGTGTTGATCTGAGAGTGTCAGAAACCCTTTCCAGTGCAGCTGCTCCCTCAGCTGATCTCTGTCCCTAGAAATGCACTAGGAGTGGAAGTGGCATCCTGCTGCCATTCTGTAGGTGCTGCAGTGCAAAGGCTCCCAGCTCGGACTTGATGGTACTAAAGGAAAAGCGAGACCAATCGTTCCCTTTTGTGTTTTGTGCACAGGGTGCCAGAGTGGAGCTGTGCCATGATCTGGAGAGAATCTTGCCAGGAGATGAAAGCCGTTTGCAGAAGACTGTTCTGTACAGAATGATCACAGCGTAATCAAGGGCCGTGCGAGTTGCCAAGGTGAGCTCCACCTCTGTGAAGGTTTGCACTTTTCAGCTCCTTTGTGACTCAGTCCCAGATAGGGCAGCAGCAGGCAGGTCGATGCCATTTGTGCTTGTGAGGTGAGTTGTGCCTCTGAAGCTGCTAGGCCAACAGCATGCATGTAGCTTTGGTGCTGATGGTGAGGTCTCTTGTGTCTCCATGCCTCATAAACGAGGAGCAGGCCCGTTGCTGCTGTTGGTGCTTTTGTGGTCAGTTGTGCATCAGTATGTGACTGGCGATCAGCATGCACATTGCTGCTGTTTGTGCTTGTTTAGGTCAATTGTGCCTCAGTCGCAAAGAGGCCTGGAGCAGCTATATGGCTTCATGGCTGCCTGTGAGGTCACTTCAGCCTGAGCACCTGACAGTCCAGCTCGATGGATATTGCTGCTGTTTGTGTTTGTGCAGTTATTTGGCCTCAGTACCTGCTAGGCCACCAGCAGCCACATAGCTCCTTTTTTGTATTTGTGAGGTCACTTGTGGCTCAGTGCCTGATAGGCCAGTGCTGGTCCTGTGGGTGCAGTTTGTGTTTGTGAGGTAACTTGTGGCTGAGTGCCTGATAGGCCAGTGCTGCTCATGTGGGTGCAGTTTGTGTTTGTGATGTCACTTGTGTCTCAGTGCCTGATAGGCCAGTGCTGGTCCCGCGGGTACAGATTGTGGTTGTGATGTCACTTGTGGCTGAGTGCCTGATAGGCCAGTGCTGGTGCTGTGGGTGGAGTTTGTGGTAGTGAGGTCACTTGTGGCTCAGTGCCTGATAGGCCAGTTCTGGTCATGTGGGTCGAGTTTGTAGTTGTGATATCACTTTTGGCTCAGTGAGTGC
Source organism: Apteryx mantelli (assembly GCF_036417845.1). Classification (NCBI taxonomy): domain Eukaryota; kingdom Metazoa; phylum Chordata; class Aves; order Apterygiformes; family Apterygidae; genus Apteryx; species Apteryx mantelli. Next base: position 8,448,209 of record NC_090001.1, on the reverse strand, counting down.
TAGGCCAGTGCTGGTGCTGTGGGTGTAGTTTGTCTTTGTGATGTCACTTGTGGCTGAGTGCCTGATAGGCCAGTGCTGGTCCTGTGGGTGCAGTTTGTGGTTGTGAGGTCACTTGTGGCTCAGTGCCTGATAGGCCAGTGCTGCTGATGTGGGTGCAGTTTGTGGTTGTGATGTCTCTTGTGGCTCAGTGCCTGATAGGCCAGTGCTGCTCATGTGGGTGCAGTTTGTGGTTCTGAAGTCACTTGTGGCTCAGTGGCTGATAGGCCAGTGCTGGTGCTGTGGGTGTAGTTTGTCTTTGTGATGTCACTTGTGGCTCAGTGCCTGATAGGCCAGTGCTGGTCCTGTGGGTGGAGTTTGTGGTTGTGATGTCACTTGTGGCTCAGTGCCTGATAGGCCAGTGCTCGTCATGTGGGTGCAGTTTGTGGTTGTGAGGTCACTTGTGGCTCAGTGCCTGCTAGGCCAGTGCTGGTCTTGTGGGTGCAGTTTGTGGTTGTGATGTCACTTGTGGCTGAGTGCCTGATAGGCCAGTGCTGGTCCCGTGGGTGGAGTTTGTATTTGCGAGGACACTTGTGGCTGAGTGCCTGATAGGCCAGTGCTGGTCCTGTGGGTGGAGTTTGTATTTGCGAGGACACTTGTGGCTGAGTGCCTGATAGGCCAGTGCTAGTCACGTGGGTGCGGTTTGTGTTTGTAAGGTCACTTGTGGCTCAGTGCCTGATAGGCCAGTGCTAGTCACGTGTCTATAGTTTGTGGTTGTGATGTCACTTGTGGCTCAGTGCCTGATAGGCCAGTGCTGGTCTTGTGGGTGCAGTTTGTGGTTGTGATGTCACTTGTGGCTGAGTGCCTGATAGGCCAGTGCTGGTCACGTGGGTGCAGTTTGTGGTTGTGAGTTCAGTGGTGGCTCAGTGCCTGATAGGCCAGTGCTAGTCACATGGCTGCAGTTTGTGATTTTGTGGTCACTTGTGGCTGAGTGCCTGCTAGGCCTGTGCTGGTCACATGGCTGCAGTTTGTGGTTGTGAGGTCACTTGTGGCTCAGTGCCTGCTAGGCCAGTGCTGGTCCTGTGGGTGCAGTTTGTGGTTGTGAGGTCCCTTGTGGCTGAGTGCCTGATAGGCCAGTGCTTGTCCTGTGGGTGGAGTTTGTGGTTGTGATGTCACTTGTGGCTCAGTGCCTGATAGGCCAGTGCTGGTCCTGTGGGTGCAGTTTGTGGTTGTGATGTCACTTGTGGCTGAGTGCCTGATAGGCCAGTGCTGGTCCTGTGGGTGCAGTTTGTGGTTGTGATGTCACTTGTGGCTCAGTGCCTGATAGGCCAGTGCTGGTCACATGGCTGCAGTTTGTGGTTGTGATGTCACTTGTGGCTCAGTGCCTGATAGGCCAGTGCTGGTGATGTGGGTGCAGTTTGTGGTTGTGATGTCACTTGTGGCTTAGTGCCTGATAGGCCAGTGCTGGTCCTGTGGGTGGAGTTTGTGGTTGTGATGTCACTTGTGGCTCAGTGCCTGATAGGGCAGTGCTGGTCACGTGGCTGCAGTTTGTGGTTGTGATGTCACTTGTGGCTCAGTGCCTGATAGGCCAGTGCTGGTCCTGTGGGTGCAGTTTGTGGTTGTGAGGTCACTTCTGGCTCAGTGCCTGATAGGCCAGTGCTGGTGATGTGGCTGTAGGTTGTGGTTGTGATGTCTCTTGTGGCTCAGTGCCTGATAGGCCAGTGCTGGTGATTTGGCTGCAGTTTGTGTTTGTGATGTCCCTTGTGGCTCAGTGCGTGATAGGCCAGTGCTGGACACGTGGCTGCAGTTTGTGATTTTGAGGTCCCTTGTGGCTCAGTGCCTGATAGGCCAGTGCTGGTCCTGCGGGTGCAGTCTGTGGTTGTGAGGTCACTTGTGGCTGAGTGCCTGATAGGCCAGTGCTGGACACGTGTCTGTAGTTTGTGGTTGTGAGGTCAGTTGTGGCTCAGTGCCTGATAGGCCAGTGCTGGTCCTATGGGTGCAGTTTGTGGTTGTGATGTCACTTGTGGCTGAGTGCCTGATAGGCCAGTGCTAGACACGTGTATGTAGTTTGTGGTTGTGAGGTCACTTGTGGCTCAGTGCCTGATAGGCCAGTGGTGGTCCTGTGGGTGCAGTTTGTGTTTCTGATGTCACTTGTGGCTCAGTGCCTGATAGGCCAGTGCTGGTCGTGTGGGTGGAGTTTGTGGTTGTGATGTCACTTGTGGCTTAGTGCCTGATAGGCCAGTGCTGGTGATTTGGCTGCCGTTTGTGGTTGTGATGTCCCTTGTGGCTCAGTGCCTGCTAGGCCAGTGCTTGTCACGTGGCTGCAGTTTGTGGTTGTGATGTCACTTGTGGATCAGTGCCTGATAGGCCAGTGTTGGTCCTCTGGGTGCAGTTTGTGGTTGTGAGGTCACTTGTGGCTCAGTGCCTGATAGGCCAGTGGTAGTCACGTGGCTGCAGTTTGTGGTTGTGATGTCACTTGTGGCTCAGTGCCTGATAGGCCAGTGCTGGTGGTGTGGGTGAAGTTTGTGGTTGTGATGTCACTTGTGGCTGAGTGCCTGATAGGCCAGTGCTGGTCCTGTGGGTGAAGTTTGTGGTTGTGAGGTCACTTGTGACTCAGTGCCTGATAGGTCAGTGCTAGTCCTGTGGGTGGATTTTGTGATTTTGAGGTCAGTTGTGGCTGAGTGCCTGATAGGCCAGTGCTGGACACGTGTCTGTAGTTTGTGGTTGTGAGGTCACTTGTGGCTCAGTGCCTGATAGGCCAGTGCTGGTCCTGTGGCTGCACTTTGTAGTTGTGATGTCACTTGTTGCTCAGTGCCTGATAGGCCAGTGCTGGTCCTGTGGGTGCAGTTTGTGGTTGTGAGGTCACTTGTGGCTCAGTGCCTGATAGGCCAGTGCTGGTGATGTGGCTGTAGGTTGTGGTTGTGATGTCACTTGTGGCTCATTGCCTGCTAGGCCAGTGCTGGTCCTGTGGGTGCAGTTTGTGGTTGTGAGGTCACTTGTGGCTCAGTGCCTGATAGGCCAGTGCTGCTGATGTGCCTGCAGTTTGTGGTTGTGAGGTCACTTGTGGCTGAGTGCCTGATAGGCCAGTGCTGGTTATGTGGCTGTAGGTTGTGGTTGTGATGTCACTTGTGGCTCAATGCCTGATTGTCCAGTGCTGGTCACTTGTCTGCTGTTTTCACCTGCCAGGTTACTTCTACCTGAGCACCACATAGTGGCACAGTAGGCCCATGGCTCCTCTTTGCTGTTTTGAGGTCATTGTGCCCCTGTACCTTATAGGGCAGCAGGAAGCACATGGTTTCGATGCAGATGTGAGTTCAGTTCTGCCTTCGCGTCTGTTAGGCCAGTAGCAGGTAGAAGGCTTTACAGCTTAGCTGGAAATCACTTTTTCTCACTACCTGGCTGAGAGCATAAGAAGGAACTTATTGTCAGCAATAATACTTAAAAACTTAGAACTCCTGCTCCTCATTACCCGTACCCAAGAGCAAACAAAATGGAACAGATTATCTTATTTGTTTGGCCCCCCAGATAGAACACAGCGAGGTTGCCATCTGGTGAGCACTGGCACTGGTCTTGCATGCCTATGTTTATTGGTCATGGGCTCCCAGAGATCTACTTCAGTGGGCACAGCAAATGCCCCGGGTGTGGGAGGACCTGGAAAAGGCAGCCCCACTGTTTTGTACAAGAGTAGAGGGACATCCCATTTGTTAGGGGGATGTTCAAGTATTGTTTCAACAGATATTTCGGCCAGGGGATAGAGAATGGATATTGAAAAAAGGATAGGGAATTGGCAGACTGAGATGATAACCGACAGCCTTGCCCACGAGGAGATCTGAATTGGGATTATAATAATACAAATGATTGGGCAGCATGTGAAATGGCATGCCAAAATCTGGTTTTAGCTCTAAGAACTGCAGGGCAAATGGGGGTTATCTCAGAAAAGGTACTAGCATTAGCAAAAGTCTGAGGAACACTCGATTTTTGGACTAGTTTGCTTGCGGCAAATTATGCTCTTATGCTATGGAGGGATGTCTGTGGAAAATGTTAATGAAAGGCTGGCAGTGAGCGTATTGGTCGAGCAAGCGGCACCAGCTATCCATGAGTATTTCAGAAACCATGCTCCAGGGTGGCAGGGAGAGAATTTACAGAAGATTCACTGTATTACAGCAGCTGGACCTTTACTAGAAACATTTGAGAGCTGTGACAGTATGGGCAGACATGTTACATGGTTGAGGGCTCATCTGTCACACAAGAGGAAGATCTCCATTTGGGTTATCTGATGGTTGCCTCTCTGGTCATCTACCGATAATGTCTAGTCAGTGCCCCCATGTACCAACAGCATGTGCTAATGTGCTTGAGGCACCACGTACAGGCAATGGCTTGTGATGTTCCCGAGCAAGAAACCTGGTCTGAAGGAGCCTCTGGAAATGAGGCAGCAGGCTGTGAGCTGGGGAGCTCTTCAGACAGGTTGAAGGCTGGTCACCTCTTCCAAAATGACCTTTGAAATTATGATTCATGACCAGGCGAACAGGACAGTGCCTGCCCTCACCTTTCCTGCCTTGTGCTGCAGTCTGACTTGGGCACAAGTCCATCCTGAGCTGCAAACTCAGCAGTCCCGGGGGTGCAGCAGTGCACCCAGGCTCATCCACCTTGCTGAAGGGCTCGGCTTCTTTTCTCAAGCACGCCCCACACAAACCGAGCTGTGAGGCTCCTTAGGAGTGACTTACATCTCAGTAGCTCTGAAGTCAGGCAGAGGTTAAGGTCTATTTCTGTCTGTGTGGCTAGGTCTGTAATTTAAGCGGAGCAGAAATTATACCCTATTATTAAGTCATCGGTTTGTCTTGGTAGGTGTGTTCTGACACTTTGTCTCGATGTACTATGTATCCATCTGGTTGATACAGTTTTCATCAGTTTACATTTTACATCCTGTTTACATGTGTTTACATGTGTTAGTTTGCATAGATACAGAGTTATTAGTTACATAGCAGCCTATTCTACATGGCTCAATATTCTCATACAAACTTCCTTTTCACCAGCACACAGGCAGGCCAGAGGACAACACCAACTCTCATTTATGTTCCACATGTCCACGTAAGGTGGGAGGCTTTTGGAGTCTCCTGGGAAGCTCCATTTACAACATTACTACAGAACAGTCCAGCATATGCACAAGTTTTGTTGCTTGCAAATTCAGATGGATGGATAGGTATTGTTCTGAGTTTCCTTTTCCAGTTTCAAGGGCACTTAAGTGAAGATGAAGCACCTGAATGCTGCGCTTTCCCAAGCAACTGGATACTGTTATCACGAGGGCACCCTACCTGAACCTATTAACATTTGCTTAGCTGGAAAACAATACTGAAAACTTTTTTCTGAAGTGTTTTCAAAGTCAAGATTCACTCGGACCCAGCCTTCCCCACATTCTCACACACACAGGCTTACTTGACAGATCTGGAAGTTTGCCTAGGGGAATCATTGCAGTGACTCTGAGATGGCTATTTATATCCTGAGTCCAGTGTATGCAATGAGTGCAATGTAAAAGGCAACCAAGATGTGCTCACTAAAAGCATACCTTCCCACAGTCTGCCACTGCAAAGTAGAGTTGTTACATTGTTCAGCAGAGAAATCAGTTGAGCACTTCAACGCCTTAACTACAGTGTCAGCTCTTGCTTCATAAAGGCCAAAGCTTGAAAAATTACGAAGCTCAATCCCATCTTGTGTTTCAGCGACTTTAGGAAGACAACTACCTCGATTTCCATCAGCAGACTTCAGGAGGAGTACAGCCTTCACTTTCCAGGCTTCTGAGAGCTGGCCTTGAAGGAAGGTGTTTAAAAGATGAAACAGGTTACTCTCCAGCTGATGATGTCTTCCTGAACATGGAAACACAAACCCTAACTGGATGCGTTTACCATCAAAGGCTTTGCAAGTGCTTAACTTGGATACTGTTGGTAAATTCCTTCTAAAATTGAATACTGAAATTCCAGCACGTCAAGAGTTTTCGGCATCAAAGCGAGTCCCTTTTCTCACAGAAGGCTCCAGTAGTTCAGGGCTAAGCCCCCAGGTCAGGGGTCAGTGCTGGCCCTGGAAACAGTCCTCCATTTCCTCAGGATGGGGGGAGCCACGTTGCTCTCTGATGTCCAGTAGCCAAGGTGCAAAGGTTCCACCTTATCTTTCCAAAGAGGATGAGAAGAAAATGGATTTAGGATATAACAATTAACGTAGGCCTCCTCAAAGAGTTCAAAGCCCTTCAGCCCAAGTAGCACTACCTCAAACATTGACATCTTTGAGGCTCTACCTGAAGCCTTTCTTGCAGTTCCTTCAAATGACATCATCAAATATCATGACTCATGCTGTCCTGCTATCTAAAGCCTTGCAGCTTCTCCACAAACTTTTGCTGCTTCCCCACAGTCCCTCTGCCTCCTCCCATTTCCACTTCATATCTTTAACAGTTCACTAAACTCAGTCTACTAGTCCATGGATCTCATCTATCTCCAGATAGACAAGCAGGACTTGATAGCAAAGCCTTTCATTCCTTCTTAAAAAGTTGCAAGTTATTGGATTTTGTCTCCCAGAATTGGTTGGCAATAGCTGAGGAGAAAGGGTAAAGGTGGGAGGAAGAAAAAGGTATTCTGCATTTCCAGATAATACTTAAATACCAACTAGCAAAGCTAACCTACTGTTGTTTAGAAGAGAATGTCAATGAATAAAGCAGCTAAACATTTGAAGGTTTTGGTTTCCTTATTTGCAGTACTTTTAACCTTATTGAAAGAGAAGAATTTAAAGTTCTATTTCATCACGCTGTGAATTGAGTTTTGCTGATGACAGAGAATATATACAGCTAACTCTGTATATACAATATATATACAGCTACTTTCCTTTAATCACACAAGTCACTAAGCCTTTAACTATGGCAAGGGATTCCCTCTACCTTGAATCTCCATATAGTCTGCATTTTAAAAATCCTTAAGAACTGGCTTTTTACTACTACTATAAAAGCTCAGCTCAGTGTTGGCAGAAGTTTTTCAAGCACACAAATGTATTGATGCCTCAGTTTACCTAAAGATAAATTCAACAGAACCCATGTCCTAGGTTAAAGCAAGGCAAAGAAACCCCATCCTTGCCTCTATTTATACATTTTCTGTTAGGGGGGGTTTCTTTCTGAATAGCCTACTGTAAAGTGCAGGGGCAGCAGAATTTTACATTAAACTATTTAGAGTTTATGCCTAACCTCTCCAAAGAAATCCAATTGCTCTTAAAGAATCAATTTTAAAAGTCCAATGGTAGAGAGCCCAGTTAAGAGCCACCAGTGCCAACAACTTACATATTATGCCAACGCATTAATATTGCCACCATTTAGACTCTCTACAAGAGCAGGGAGGAGAATGCTTCAGAGTCACGCACTTGCTCCTCCTCTGCAGTAGATTCCTGGGCAGAATGTTGCTCATCAGCAGCAGCGGAGGATGGGGAATTGCTGCTGTAGACTGTGTGTTTCCATCTGCAAGCATTTCAAAGGCAATAACAAAAACAAGATTAGGTCACACTAAGTCAAAAATCAAGCGCAGTCTACGCCACAAGGTACTGTGAGATCTATGACATTTCCAGCCCATTATATGTATTTGTCGTGCATCTGATTTCAAACTGCATTACATGTTCTTCCTTGTGAGAGCAAAATTCCATCTTTGTTGGGAAGATAAAAAAAAAAAAAGGCACATGGTACTTATATGCAGCTTGACTTTGGCATATGATAGGCCAGAGCCTTGCAAAGTAACTGTAAAGCCTTGCAAAGTAGCTGTATTTGTGAATCTGTTGCCCCTGATTTCCCCTGAACTTCGTATTCACAGCTGTTACCAAAAACAGCAGGACAAGTCAAGAAGGGAGCTCCTGAGAGAGCTTCAATTAATTACGATGCATACAGGATGATAATTATGATGCATACGAGTTTTGGCTTGAACCTTTTTATAGGTTTTTATTCCCCTTGTTCAAGTCTTGCACAGGCTGCGGTACATGGGCGAGGTACTGCCTTCACGAGGTATTGCATAATTACCCCTCTTCCTCAAGGCATGATCAGCTCAACTACTGCAACATCCTCTTCTGTCCTGAAGTACAGCCTTGCCCCACTCAGATCCATTCAGAAAGTTGCTCTAAAGATCATCTTCTGAACTTATTCCCTTCATCACAAAGCGCATTCTCCTGAAACCCTTCAAGTGTCTTCTCTCACAGCAAACAGAGTTGCTAAGGCCTTTCATGAATTACGCTCCTTCCTACATTAGTTCCCACTGAGTGCCCAGAAAACAGCTCTGAATTCTGAGCCGGCCCTGACAGCACCTCTCACTGACTAAGCCCTCAATACAAAAATGCAGAAGCATGTTCTCTTCTCAGCTGTCACCTTCACGCTTGGGAGAAGGTTTTCATATGCACCTGGCAGTCTTCCTTACCTCCTGAAAATTCTTGCTCGGCTGCTCGAAAACTGTCAGACTACTGCTGCAGTGAGAGCAGTGCTCATCATTCAGAGTAGGACTGTGCATTTCCTTGTATTCCCACCTCTTGACAGCCATCTCTTGCCTTTTTCTTGTGCTTGGTTATAAGCATTTGGCAAAAGGACTGGTTTTGTTTGCTGACTCTCTGTCTGGAGCTTACTGGCAGGGCCCTGCAGTCCCTGACTATGGCTTGTAAGCACTAAGGCTATACAGAAATGTGAATAGATAAAAGAACATCCAGTAGTTCAACTCATTTCAGCTATTTCAGAGGAGGCTTTTGGCCAGAACACAGTAAAGAAAATTGAAAGCCAGAACTAACCTGCACTGCTATCTTGAGTGACAGCGATTTCCTCATCACTTCTCCTCGGGAGTACGTATCCAAGTTTTCCTAATGACAAGAAACAAGAAGGGTCAGTCACAAACATGCAGAAAATCTGACGTATGCACACTTGGTGCCTACACAGTAACTTTATCAAGGCTCTGCATGGACACAAAAGATGAGCATGCAGTTCTGCGATGCAGAAAGCAAGGAAGCATTGCTGGAATCCAACCATCTAGTTTTACCTATTTTCACAAGAGGCACCTTCTGGTTTAGGCCTATATCTGTCAGTCTAAGAGAGAGGAGAAAATGGATGCATATTTTAAGACAAGAAGAAAACCTGTACTTTTAAATTTAGTTCATGGCCTACTTTGTCTCTCTGTTAACATGTTGATTCATGGCCCGGGACAAGTTTTTTTTTAAAAAAAAACAAAAACCCAAGACATCCACAGAGATTCCTGAAGTATATGAATTTATCTTTGCTTTTTATCCTAGAGTTCACAGAATCACAGAATGGTTGAGGTTGGAAGGGACCTCTGGAGATCTTCTAGTCCGACCCTCCTGCTCAGGAAGAGTCACTTAGCATATGTTACCCAGGACTGTGTCCAGATGGCTTGAACATCTCCAAGGAAGGAGCCAACCACAGCACGCATTGCCCACACCAAGGCACCTAGGACAGGAGCCTGGAAGGTCTTGAAGGTGGTGAGCTTCAAAGCAAGCTGAGCTGACAACACAAGGGGAAACAGATGACAACACAAATCAGGCAATCGGAACACCATGGTGTGCGTTCGACTGGCTGCAATATGGCTGTTGGCATCCAAGTGTGTTTAAGGAAGGCAAAGTGTTGTTAAGAGAAAAAGCACGAGTCAACTTTCAAGGACAATTAAATGTTTATGGGGGACAGTGCAGACAGCTTCCTAACACTGACTGCTGAGCAGGAAGCCCGAACTCTGACAAACAGGCCTTTCGAATATCCTGTGAAAGTTCACGAGCACGGAAGCAAGGCAGCTGCTAGGGGTTTCGTGTCGAGACTCCACACTGGACCAAATTAGGCCCCTAATTCCAGCACCTACTCAAAAATAATTACAAAACCCCTATATCTGCATAATAACCTCAGACACGTAAAAAGAAGTACTTGTGAACTATTATTTAAATAACAAACAGGATTAAAAAAAAAAAACTCTTTGGGGCAATAGTAAATGTGTACACATGACATTCTTACAAACTGCAGGCTACAGAAGAAAATTGTCAGCAAACCAATGTAACCTGACCTCTCTGCAGGGCACAGTTCAAGACACCCTCACAAGTTACATACCTCCAATTTCCTAGAGAAGGTCCAGAAAAGAAACTACCTTGATAAAAACAATGGAACGGGGCTTGTCCAGAAAAGATGTGATTTGCTTACTTGGTTTGGAAGCTCTGCCATCATAAAAGAAACAAACAAGAAAACAAACAAAAAAACCATACACACACCCCAAAGAGTTACAAAGGGATTATTTAAGAGTCTTGTCTAAACTCTACCTTAATTTAAGTAAAGGGCTCCTAAGGGTGCACAAGGAATTTATCTTCCACTGTTACTGCAAACGGCAGGACACTACAAAGGTCACCCCTAGGAGAAGGGAGTTCAGACTACGCCTAAAAGAGCCACTGGCACACTGAAGGCTCTCCTTCACTTTCAAAATGCATTTTCCCTTTCACAAAAAAACCTTACAAAGCCACTTCAGCCAGTAACTAGCCAGGAGGGTTGTTTCCCCCCCCAACCCTCTTTTTTTTCTTTCTTTCCAGAAAGAGCTTGTTGTATTCTACAGCTTCCAACAGAAAATATATTAGCATAAATGCTCCAGCTGATATAGACTTCCTCGAGCAAAAGATCTTAGACTTTGGGTGGAATGCTCTCGCTGCTGCCCATGGGGAGAGGCACAGAGCCAGAAAACAATACCTGAAGTCCAGGGCACTTTGCTAACGTGGGCATCTCTCCTGATGGCACTAGAAAAAGAGCATCCCGTCACATTCACTCCGCACAGATTATATGTGACCTCACAACCACAAACTGCACCCACAGGACCAGCACTGGCCTAGCAGGCACTCAGCCACAAGTGACATCACAACCACAAACTGCACCCACAGGACCAGCACTGGCCTATCAGGCACTCAGCCACAAGTGACATCACAACCACAAACTGCACCCACAGGACCAGCACTGGCCTATCAGGCACTCAGCCACAAGTGACATCACAACCACAAACTGCACCCACAGGAACAGCACCGGCCTATCAGGCACTGAGCCAAAAGTGTCATCACAAACACAAACTGCACCCACAGGACCAGCACTGGCCTATCAGGCACTCAGCCACAAGGGACATCACAACCACAGAATGCACCCACAGGACCACCACTGGCCTATCAGGCACTGAGCCACAAGTGACATCACAACCACAAACTGCAGCCACAGGACCAGCACTGGCCTATCAGGCACTGAGTCACAAGTGACATCACAATCACAAATTGCAGCCACGTGACTAGCACTGGCCTATCAGGCACTGAGCCACAAATGACCTCACAAACACAAACTGCAACCATGTGACCAGCACTGGCCTATCAGGCACTGAGCCACTAGTGACATCACAACCACAAACTGCAGCCACAGGAACAGCACTGGCCTAGCAGGCACTGAGCCAAAAGTGACATCACAACCACAAACTGCACCCACAGGACCAGCACTGGCCTAGCAGGCACTGAGCCACAAGTGACATCACAACCACTAAGGGCAGCCACATCATCACCACTGGCCTAGCAGGTACACAGCCACAAGTGACATCACAACCACAAACTGCACCCACAGGACCAGCACTGGCCTAGAAGTCACTCAGCCACAAGTGACATCACAACCACAAACTGCAGCCATGTGACCAGCACTGGCCTATCAGGCACTGAGCCACAAGTGACATCACAACCACAAACTGCACCCACAGGACCAGCACTGGCCTATCAGGCACTCAGCCACAAGTGACATCACAAACACAAACTACACCTACATGACCAGCACTGGCCTATCAGGCACTCAGCCACAAGTGACATCACAACCACAAACTGCAGCCACGTGACCAGCACTGGCCTATCAGGCACTGAGCCACAAGAGACATCACAACCACAAACTGCACCCACAGGACCAGCACTGGCCTATCAGGCACTCAGCCACAAGGGACCTCACAACCACAAACTGCAGCCACGTGACCAGCACTGGCCTATCAGGCAGTGAGTCACAAGTGACCTCAAAACCACGAACTGCACCCACAGGACCAGCACTGGCGTAGCACGCGCTGAGGGACAAGTGACATCACAAACACAAACTGCAGCCTCATCACCATTATTGGCCTATCAGGCACTGAGCCACAAGTGACATCACAACCACAAACTGCACCCACAGGACCAGCACTGGCCTATCAGGCACTCAGCCACAAGTGACATCACAAACACAAACTCCACCCACAGGACCAGCACTGGCCTAGCAGGCACTCAGCCACAAGGGACCTCACAACCACAAACTGCAGCCACATCAGCAGCACTGGCCTATCAGGCACTCAGCCACAAGTGACATCACAACCACAAACTGCACCCACAGGACCAGCACTGGCCTATCAGGCACTCAGCCACAAGTGACATCACAAACACAAACTACACCTACATGACCAGCACTGGCCTATCAGGCACTCAGCCACAAGTGACATCACAACCACAAACTGCAGCCATGTGACCAGCACTGGCCTATCAGGCACTCAGCCACAAGTGACAACACAACCACAAACTGCACCCACATCACAAGCACTGGCCTATCAGGCACTGAGCCACTAGTGACATCACAAACAGAAACTGCACCCACAGGAACAGCACTGGCTTATCAGGCACTGAGCCAAAAGTGACATCACAACCACAAACTGCACACACAGGACCAGCACTGGCCTATCAGGCACTCAGCCAGAAGGGACATCACAACCACAGACTGCACCCACAGGACCAGCACTGGCCTATCAGGCACTCAGCCACAAGTGACATCACAACCACAAACTGCAGCCACGTGACCACCACTGGCCTATCAGGCACTGAGCCACAAGGGACATCACAACCACAAACTGCACCCACAGGACCAGCACTGGCCTAGCAGGCACTCAGCCACAAGTGACATCACAACCACAAACTGCAGCCACGTGACCACCACTGGCCTATCAGGCACTGAGCCACAAGGGACATCACAACCACAAACTGCACCCACAGGACCAGCACTGGCCTAGCAGGCACTCAGCCACAAGTGACATCACAACCACAAACTGCAGCCACGTGACCAGCACTGGCCTATCAGGCACTGAGCCACAAGGGACATCACAACCACAAACTGCACCCACAGGACCAGCTTTGGCCTATCAGGGAATGAGGCACAAGTGACCTCTGTGGTGGATCTTGGGAAACTGCATAGACAAGATATTTGCATGAGAAGCGGTAGACTAGGCGTAGCGGAAGATCACGCGGTGTGATGCGCAGCCTAGGGGTGGAAACGAAGTGCACCTGTATGTAAGCTTGCATGCAGCTCACAATAAACGCCATTTTAGCATCTCTCACATTGAGGTCTGTGCTTTGTGACCCTGCAGTAGAGGAGGCTGCAGTGCTCCCCTGGTGGCACCATGGGTCCGGGCGAGAGCACGGCAACAAGTGGTGACCCCGACGTGATTCGGCAGGACCGACACGTCTCGCCGTGAGACCCAGGGGGTGCGGGCCGTCTCCAGAGGGAGAACGGCGGCTGCGACGGCGAGCAGCGGGTGATAGCCGAGAGTCCGGACGATATGGAGGCGTTAATAAAGGTAGTTGTGTTCCTAGCTAAGACATGGGGAGCTTCTGTGAAGCCAAAAGATATTACACTATGTGTAGAGCAGCTCCAGAAAGAAGGAGTCATAAATAAGCCGGGGGACTGCTTGCAGCTGGAATTCTGGCCGCGATGCACTACGGTGCTGGCGGAGCGAGCTATGTCCACAAACAAGGCTAAAGATCTCAAGACGTGGGGAGTTATACTCCGTCTTTTGAAGCGGTCGCGGGAGGAATTGCCTACTTGGAAGGCCGCCCGCGACGCGTTGCTTCATCAGGAGAAGGCTGAGACGGAAACGGAGGAGAAGTCTAGCGATGGGGGCGGGGAGGCCCCGGCGAAAGAACAGGAGAGTGGGGGCGGGGAGGTTCCAGTGATCCTACCGGTGGAATCCCAGGAGCCGCCTCCGGTGTATCCCTGGCAAGATCTCGCACAAGACAGAGAGGGATGGGGGGTCGACGGGACCGAACCCGAGGATTGCGTGCCTGGTGCAGTTTTGAGGAAGACGCTTAGTGAGGAAGATAGGACCCTGCTGCCGTGGGCCCCGGCAGAAGAGGGTGCTGTAGGCAGGGAGAGTCAGGCAGTGCAGCGAAGGAGGAAGGGTAACGGCCAATCGGAGCGGAGAGGCCAGAGTACAACCTTGAAAGGAGGAAGGAAAGTCCGAGTGAGATCGCCCATTAAGGAGGAGAGCAGAGAAGATAGTGACGAAGAAGGCGGGGGCTTGTGGGAAGTTACGCGCAGGCTGCGGGGGTGTGTATTAGGAGAAACACCTCCGAAAGGGAGGCCAAAGGGCGGAGAAGAAGTAACAACATCCCCGGTCGATACCCTATTGCGTGCATTAGAGGAAATAAGGCGGGAGGTCAAGAAACAGAGGGACCTGCTCAGCAGAGCTAAAAGGGAAGCGGCCCCTGCCAAGTCCATACCGCTCACTGACTGGCGGCTAATAGCCGATTCATGTGCCCTTCAGGGCCTACGGTTCGAGCAAGCACCGCAAGTCTGCCCCGTAAGAGCAGTACTGGGGGAAGGGGTCCAGTGGGTGGCGCTCGAGCCCAAGATAGTACAGGGACTGATGACCTCAGTGAAGGAGAATGGGCTGAAACATCAGCAAACTCAGATGTTGTTGGATAGTGTGCATGCCCAGGCGTGCACGCCTTATGACCTACGGCAGCTGGCGAGGGCGATACTGTCACCCACACATTGGATACTGTGGAAGGAAGCGTGGCAAAGCCGTTGCGCTGCCCTCGCTGCAGCTGCCGCCGGGGACCCAAACCACCCCCTAGCAGGTACCACGCTGGATTGCTTGGTGGGGCGGGGTGCAAGCCTTGCATCCCCAAACCAGCAAGCGGCAACTCTAAGGGCCCGGGAGGTCATGGCCACAACAGAGGCTTCGCGGGCTGCGTATGAGGAACTCAGGAAGCTAGTAAAAGTAGAGCCCCCCTGGACAAAGATAAAACAGACACATGCAGAGAGCTTCACTGAATTCTGTGACAGCCTCCAACGGGCCATTGCAGAGCCAGACTTGCCCCCTGAGGCCCAGGGCCCGGTCATGATGGAGTGCCTCTGGCAGCAGAGTAATGCCATGCCGGAGTTCAAGCCTCAGCCTTGGCTGGCGGTAACAGTAGACACCTGTAGCACCGTGATCATCGCAACACAGCATCAGAAGCAGACAGCCCGGGTGGCACAGAGCCACTGGAACCTAGCCATTGCGTGGCTAGGGGTGCCTACAAAGATAAAGATGGACAACGGGCCCTGCTTTGTCTCCCAGAGCACAGCCGAATGGGCACAGCTATGGGGAATCGCTCTACTCAGAGGCCTGCCCTATAACTCCACAGGCCAGGCAACAGTAGAACGGGCCAACCAAACACTGAAAAGGAAAATAAAATCCCTAGCTGAGGCGGAAGGCTGTGGGGGAGGCATCCCTCCTGAGAAACAGGCGATGCTACTGCATCGGGCGCTCTACGTGCTGAAGCACCACAGCAGAGGGGATTGCCCCACGGAGCCAGTGAGGAGACATTGGGGGCACCTACCGCCCTCAACGGGTCCAGGTGTGAAGGTCCGCTTCCCAGGGGAAGGGGAGTGGGAGACAGGATGGGAACTGATATCACAGGGAAGAGGGTATGCCGCGGTAAAACGGGAGGAGCAGATAAGATGGGTTCCAATGAAATGCATAAGACCTGACTTAAATGCGCGTATGGAAGGGTCTGGGGCGTAACTAATCATTCTCGGTGAGATTCCATCCTGAACAGGGCATCGCCAGATGGGGATGCTGCTGCCTGATTGGATTGATGTTTATCGCCGGCTTCATGATTCCGGGTACCGCAGAGTCATACTGGAGGACAGGAGCACAGGCGCACAGAGCAGTGCACTACTGCATCCCGCTCAACCCCGAGGCGGGGCCGGCAGAGACCCTTCCTGACGGGGAACAAGTCAACACAGGGGGGTGGATCTTGTCATGGTTTGATTGTAAATGGCTTATAACACTGAGCTTGGTAGCACTCACAGTAGTGATAGCGATATGCTGTGGCTTGCTAATTCTGAATTATTGCTTACGGCATGTATGGGCTTAACTGCTTGATAGACATGAGCGCAGAGTATATCAATTAATAGTACAGGAAAAAGAGGTTCTAGAAAGGGGGGGGAGATGTGGAGTATCTTGGGAAACTGCGTAGACAAAGATATTTGCATGAGAAGCGGTAGAGTAGGCGTAGCGGAAGATCACGTGGTGTGATGCGCAGCCTAGGGGTGGAAACGAAATGCAACTGTATGTAAGCTTGATCGCAGCTCACAATAAACGCCATTTTAGCATCTCTCACATTGAGGTCTGTGCTTGTGACCCTGCAGTAGAGGAGGCTGCAGTGCACCCCCCGGTGGCACCATGGGACCGAGCGAGAGCGCGGCAACACAAGGGCACATTGCTGCCTCATGCTTAACTTGGTGTCCACCAGCACTCCCAGGTCCTTCTCAGCAGAGCTGCTTTCCAGCAGGTCAATCCCCAGCCTGTACTGGTGCATGGGGTTGTTGCTCCCCAGGCGCAGGACCCTGCACTTGCCTTTGTTGAACTTCATGAGGTTCCTCTCCGCCCACCTCTCCAGCCTGTCCAGGTCTCTCTGAATGGCAGCACAGCCCTCTGGTGTGTTGGCCACTCCTCCCAGGTTTGTATCGTCGGCAAACTTGCTGAGGGTGCACTCTGTGCCTTCATCCAGGTCATTGATGAAGAAGTTGAACAAGACTGGACCCCGTACTGACCCCTGGGGGACACCGCTAGCTACAGGCCTCCAACTAGACTCTGTGCCGCTGATCACAACCCTCGGAGCTCTGCCATTCAGCCAGTTCTCAATCCACCTCACTGTCCACTCATCCAGCCCACACTTCCTGAGCTTCCCTATGAGGATGTTATGGGAGACAGTGTCGATAGCCTTGCTGAAGTCTAGGTAGACAACATCCACTGCTCTCCCCTCATCCACCCAGCCAGTCATTCCATCCCAGAAGGCTATCAGATTGGTTGAGCATGATTTCCCCTTTTGGTGAAGCCATGCTGACTACTCCTGATCACCTTCTTGTCCTCCACATGCTTGGAGATGGCCTCCAGGATGAGCTGCTCCATCACCTTTCCAGGAATGCAGGTGAGGCTGACTGGCCTGTAGTTGCCTGGGTCCTCCTTCTTGCCCTTTTGGAAGACTGGGGAGACACTGGCTTTCTTCCAGTCCTCAGGCACCTCTCCTGTCCTCCATGACCTTTCAAAGAGGATGCAGACTGGCCTAGCAATAATGTCCACCAGCTCCCTCAGCACTCGTGGGTGCATCCCATCAGGGCCCATGGATTTGTGGGTGTCAAGTTTGCTTAAATGATCTCTAACCCAATCCTCCTCCACCAAGGGAAAGTCTTCCTTTCTCCAGACTTTCTCTCTTGCCTCCAGGGTCTGGGGTCCCTGAGGGCCGGCCTGAGCAGTAAAGACTGAAGCAAAGGCAGCATTCAGTAGCTCTGCCTTCTCTGTATCCTTCGTCACCAGGGCACCCACCCCATTCAGCAGCAGGCCCACATTTCCCCTAGTCTTCCTTTTGCTACTGATGTCTTTGAAGAAGCCCTTCTTGCTGTCCTTGACATCTCTCGCCAGATTTAATTCCAAACGGGCCTTAGCCTTCCTCGTCGCATCCCTGCATACTCTTACAACGTTCCTATATTCCTCCCAAGTGGCCTGTCCCCCTTTCCACTTTCTGTAGACTTCCTTCTTCTGGTTGAGTTTTGCCAGGAGCTCCTTGCTCATCCATGCAGGTCTCCTGCCTCCTTTGCTTGACTTCCTGCTCATAGGGATGCACCGATCTTGAGCTTGGAGGAAGTGATGTTTGAATATTAACCAACTCTCTTGAACACTCCTTCCTTCCAGGGCCCTCACCCATGGGATTCCTCCAAGTAGGTCCCTGAAGAGGCCAAAGTTTGCTCTCCTGAACTCCAGGGTTGCGATCCTACTTGGTGCCCTGCTGCCTCCTCGCAGGATACTGAACTCCACCATCTCATGGTCACTGCAGCCAAGGCTGCCCCCAACCTTCACATCTTCAACCAGGCCTTCTTTGTTTGTTAGTCCAAGGTCCAGCAGCACACCTCTCCTTGTTGGCTCCTCCACCACCTGGGTCAAGAAGTTGTCACCAATGCTCTGCAGGAACCTCCGGGACTGTTTGTGCCTAGCTGTGTTGTCTTTCCAGCAGATATCGGGGTGGTTGAAGTCCCCCATGAGAACCAGGGCCTGTGATCATGAGGCTACTTCCAGCTGTCTGTAGAATGCCTGATTGACTTCCTCTTCCTGATCAGGTGGCCTGTAGTAAACACCCGCAACAGTGTCACCCATGCTAGCCTGCCCTTTCATCCTTACCCATAAGCTCTCAGCTCACTCTTCATCCACCCCTAGGATCAATACAAAGCCAGGGGCTCACCACAGACTCTCCTTGGGTGTCCTGTTGAACCACAGCACAAGTCACATTTACTTTCCCAGAAGTTCAGTCTGAACCAATCAAGCTGCATTTTTTTTGGCTCTTTCCCCTTCTCATGCTATTTCCTACTCCCCAGAAAAGCTCCATCACCTTTGAAATCACCCTTCAAGCAGTCACAGGCTGCTGCTGTACTGCCCTTAGCCTCCACTTCACCAGGCTGAAGAAGGCCAGGTCCCTCAGCCTCTCTGTAAAGGCCTTGTGCTTCAGGATACTAACCCCATCTTGGCAGACCTCCTCTGGACCCTCTCGCAGTCCTTCCTATTCCTCCAGCACTGGGCAGCCCACACTGGGACACACTATTCCACATGTGGCCACCCCAGTGCTGAGTTGAGGGGGATAATAACTGTCCTTGCCTGGGTGGCCAGGCTCTTCCTAATGCAGCCCTGCGTGAAGCTGGCCTGATTTTTGGTGAGCACGCACCACAGGCTCATATGGCATCCCTTGTAATGTCCAGGCCCTTCTCCTCAGGGTCACTCCTCTGACGGTCTGGAAAAGCCAAATGAAGGTAAAAAGAAAGCAAAACTGGAGCCGGGGGGACGGGGTAAACAGAGGTGGGCTATTTGTATGGGAGGGCATGTGTATGAGAAAAGCAAAGGACTTGGAAGGAGGAAAGAGGAAAACAGAAAAGAGAAGGTGAAATGAAGACTATGAAGAGAGCTGTTTGTGGGTACCCGCCAAGCAGTCCTACATCTGAGCAACGGTGACTGGAAAAGAACAAGACAGCAGCGTCTGCTTTGACCATATTGTTTCTGACTTACTTCCATGGTCACATGGAACCTGACGGCTTTCCCTACCATCAAGAAGGGAAGATGCGAGGTGGAAGGAAATGCAAAATCATCCAGGCAGGAAGGGGCATGGAGAAGTATCTAGGCCAACCTCCTGCTCACAGCAGGGTCAGCTATCAGGTCCGACTAGCTGGCTCATGGCTTTATTGAGTTAGGGATGAAAACCTGCAAGGGAGGAGATGGCACAGCATCTCTGGGCAACCTGCCTGTGACTGCAAGGCGGGAAAGGGAGGGTCAGATACCGGTATAGAGAGACACTCAAGGTTCGTGAGGGGTTAAACAAAGTAGGTTTTATGAAGGACTTACACTCTAAACTGTGTGGGGAGGCCAGGACACTGCTTGGAGGGGTCACTGATGGGCGGATGCTGGACACAGGGCTGGGACGCCCAGGCAGGGCTTACTTTGTGTATCCTAAGGGCCTCTTAGAGCTAGTTCCTTATCTCCACTATGCAAAGCTCGAGTCAATACTGGCTGTGAAGCAGCTGGACATTGCTGACAAAAGGGAATAGGCATGTCCAGCCCTGAGCGGCTTTGGTCAGTGTGTACAGAGCACGCTCCAGGGCTGTGATAGCGTACTCTGCTGCTCCCCTGACTCCTCAACAGATCTCCTGCAGCGGTTCTCACTACACCGCCCCAGGATTTGCCTGTCTGGAGAGAAAAAAATTTCCTTATACCCATGCTGAACCTCTCTTGTTTCAACTAATGCTCATTGGCCCTCATCCTTCCATCGATCACAACAGTGAGGAGCATCACGTTGTAAGGCACAGGTATTGTAGGCTGTGAGGAGGGCCCATTCTGGAGAGGTAGCCATTCATAATTAAGCTTTGAACTGAAAACCTTTCAGGCCCAAGAGGCAACCTCCCACCACTGGGAGGGGCTGGCTCTGGGGATGCCCTGTGTGGTGCTAACCCACATGCGGAAAAGGAATTCAGGAGTGCAAGAATCACAGTAGCTATTGCCAGAGAGGACAGAATCACCAAAGCATTCCAGTTGGAAGGGACCTTGGGAGGTCTCTAGTCCAGCCTCCTGCTCTACTGAAGATCAACACTGAATTCACACTAAGTTCCTCCGGGCTTTGTCCAACAGCATGCTGAAAGCCTCCAAGAACAGAGAGTCCAAAAGCTCTCTGGACCCCACTTCAAATACTTTGTTATCCTCATTGATGTTTCTCCCTTTAATGCAATTCTAGCTGCGCTTGTGTCAGCTTCTAACCGTTGCTCTCATTCTCCTGCCCTGTATCTCTATAAAGAGCCTGGTTCTTTCTTGATGGTAACCTTGATTTGGGAAGCTGCTATGAGTCCCCCAAGAGCCTTTCCTTCTGCAGGCTGAACAAGGCCTGTTCCCTCAGCCTCTCCTCACAGGGCAAGTACTCCAGCCCTGACCCCCTTGAGGGTCTGCCACTGAACTCACTCTGAGTGTTCAACATCATTCTTCTGCAGGGGGCCCCCCACATGGGGGCCATCTCTAGATGTGCTCTGACGAGTGCTGAGTAGAAGGGGATAATCACTTCCCTTGATCACCTGACTCTGCTACTGTCATGCAACCCAGGATGCTGTGGCCTCCTTTGCTGCCAGGACACGCTGCTGGCTCTTGTTCAGCAGCTCCCCGAGTTGTTCTTGTGGCCTTCTTTGAAGATGGGCACAACATATTCCTTTTTCTGGTCATTGGCACCTCCCTGATCTCCACAACCTTTGATGATAGTGAGTTGCTTTGCTGTGGCAGCAGGAAGCTCTCTCAATGTCTGAGCATGCCACACATCCAATCCCATAGACTGTATTGGCTGAGTTCTTGCAAGTCATCCCTCTCTCAACCCTCATGCACTGCAGGCTGGTTTTCTCATCTGCAGTCCTGACTCTAGGCACAACAGCCCAGGAGACCTTGTTGGTGCAGCCTGAAGCCAAGAAGGCACTGAGCTCCTCAGACCTATCTACACCTGCTCTTGCTACATTCCCTGCCCCATGCAGCACTGAGCCCCTACTTTCCTTCTTTACTCTTTTACTGTTACTGAAGCAGTAGCAGCTCTTCTTTGTGCTCGTGATGTCCCCTGCAAGTGTGTCTGCTAGGGGAGCTTTGACTTCCCTACTTCGCTGGACAACAGTGTATTTCTGAATTCCTCCTTTTCAGCCTCTCCTTTCTTCCCCTTCCCTTATGCTGTGTTACTGCACCGGAGCTCAGGCATGAGTTCCCTGTTTAGCCAAGACAGGGTCTGGAGGTGCCTACAAATTTGACAAGCTGTCAGTATGGAGCACTGCTGTGCTTTGTGGGTGCTCTTCTTAATGACCTGCTGGCTTTCCTTAGCTCCTCTGCCCTTCAGAGCTGCCTCCCGTTGTCTGTCCCATGGAAGAGCTCCGTATATCTGAGTGTTGCCTTCACACAAAGGTCATCCCCCCTCCTCATCTCCCCTTCCAGTGTCTCCTGATGGACTTGTACCCTACCATCACAGCACTCGAGTCGTGGGACTGATCCCACCATATCTCAGTTATGGCAATCCTGTCTGTGCCCCAGGCTGCTTTTGTTTGCATCTATTTTGGCTTCATCACCTCAGCTGTCACACCAGCTGAAGATCTGTCACAGCAAAACCTGTTACCAAGGACCTGGTGCATGCAGAGGATTTGATTCCGAGTAGTGACAGGCTGGCATACAGAGCAGGTG
This sequence comes from Apteryx mantelli, assembly GCF_036417845.1. Lineage (NCBI taxonomy): Eukaryota > Metazoa > Chordata > Aves > Apterygiformes > Apterygidae > Apteryx > Apteryx mantelli. The sequence goes on along the minus strand of NC_090001.1, from coordinate 8,426,172 downwards.
GCAACGTAATGGTGAAACAAGGTTCCCACTAAAAGAGCAAACCCTGCAGTGGCCAAGGCCAGGGAGAAAGAGAGCTGGGCCTTGCAGGAACAGAAGGAGAGGGGTTTGCTGCCTGAGCTGACCCTGCAGCACCTTGGGGCCTGTGGCAGAGGTGAACTGATCTCCAGAAGGGACAAGGTGCCACTGAGAAAGTCCTTGGGCCTGAAGAGTCGGCAATGCAGCCACTTTGTGGACACCTTTAACACAGTCCCCATTCATTTGGGGTGAGAAGAGGTTCAGAGGAATAAGAACTAGAAGGGTTTAAGAGTGCAGGGACATGAGTAGAGACCTTGGTGTGATGTGCTTCCCATTTATGAAGCACACTTGGCTCTAGATGGGATGGACTTTGCCTGAAGGCAGTGGTGGGATTCCGTTGTTTGGGCAGAGGCAGGAAACCCAAAATGCCCTGGGGCACTTGCCCTATTTTTGTTATTAAATGAAGTGTCTGCACTGAATTACATCAACTGCTCACAGTGTAGGGATCTGCTTGTGCCTCAGCTTCATGAGTGGAGCTCTAGCAGTATTAGGCATCTCGTGTCATTTCAGATGACCAAGGAAATTCCCTATGTGGCCCCCAGCTGAGGCTTTAGAAGGACGTGGGTCTCACACTTGCTCCATCACAGCAAGCAAACACATGCTTTGGACCACCTCTGTCTCTTCAAATGTCACCAGGTTTTTGTGTGCCGACAACTGACTCCCACCCTCCATCTCTGTTGGTTACAGTGGGAGTTTAGACAAGGAGCTTGCACGCGGATGTCTATGTTGTGCTCACTACAGGTTGAGAAAGGGGAATCCCACCTCCTGTGTGTTTGTGGAGTTCATGGGAGAGAGCTGAATCCCACTCCATCCCAGGGACTTCTACACAGGCATGAGATGCCCAGATTGACTCACCTCAATCAATACCTGAACCATGGGAAAATGAACTCTGTTCTTGGCCTCGTCTAGGTTCCTGCCTAGTTAAGAGATGGGCATAGGGTCTTCCAGAGTGGGACGTTTCCATGTGTCCTAGATGACCATCCTCTGATGCAACAAATAGTCATGCTGAAATCAGTGTCTCTGCATGGTTTAGAGAGGGACTCTAGCTCATTATTGTCATCTACTTTAGTGAACGTGTCCCAGGAGGAGGGAGCACAAGAGACAGAGAAATTCACTCCTTCTGCTGGCCTCTGCTCCTAAGCGGGGCCAGGCTCCTGGGACAGAGGGAGCTCATGGCAACCTGGCAGCACTGCTGAGAGACAGCTGTGTGCAGGAGCAGCTCCTCTGCAAAGAGCAGCAGGGCTCTGGGCACTTCCTGCTGTTGCTGACATCCATGAGAGAAGGCAGAGAGAAGTGAAAGGCAGTGTGGAGTGGGAGGACAGCTGAGTGCTCACGGTGGGAGAAATCTTCACAGCCCTTGCACGGTAAGTCTCTGGCTGCAGGGCAACACTGCTTCCTGGAGAGGTCTTCTAAACCCATCCCATCCTATGACTGATAGATTCAGTGACCTCTGGCAGGACAGGTTCATTCTCCCGTCAAGACGGTGCTGTGTGTGTGTCAGGGTGCTCACAGCTCTAGCTCACGCACAGGACATATGCGAAGGGTCTTTTAGGAGGAAGGTGAAAAAAAGGCTAAGAGAAAGGGAAGGAGCTCTCCGACTAGAAAAAACTACTTAGTACTGATAAAACTAGAAAAAAAATAGATCCTAATTTTGGCAGGGAGATAAACGGAAAGAGGTTTTTTTGTTGTTGTTGTTTGGCAAGAAATTTGGCCTGCCAAACCTTCCCTCTCAGAGATCACTAGGTCTGTGAGAAAGCTCAGCAAACCCCTTCAACCCCACCTCAGCCTACAGGCAGCACCAGCATCCCCTTTATGGCCTTGTCAGGGTTTTTCTGACCTGCTCCTCAGGACCTTTGAGCACAGCAATGCCTCTGCCCAGCACCCTGTCCCGGTAGGTTTCTGTTGGGCAGAACTGAGCATGCAGAGGGTGGGATGGGGTCTGCGAGCACCGTCAGGGAAAAGACATTGGGATAGAGAAGGAGCTGCCAGCAGGGAGAGCTCCAGGCAGCGAGATGGGCAGGGAGTGAGAGGGAACTGCAAATGGAATCAGAATGGGAGGAAGGGTTTGGGCAAGTCATGGTCAGTCCCTCCGATGCAGACACCTTCCTCTGGGCCTGTCCCCTGTGTCTCTGCTCCCACCCAGCAGATCCTCTGCCCTGACAGCCATGGAGTGCAGGCCATGAGCCACCTCTTCTGCAGCCAGACCTGCGGCAGAGGAGAGAGGCATCTCTCCTGCCACGGGCCCATTTTGTGCTGCCCGACAAAGGGGCTGAGAGTGACTGCCCTGCAATATTGCTGACTTTGAGGTTCCAAGTCCAGCTGGGGAAGATGAAAGCTTTCCTGAGTGCCCATCTGTCTCTCTCTCTCCTTGCCTCCCTTTGCAGCAGCATCACTGTGTTCCTCCTTCTTTGCCCTCCTGGTCTTGCTGCTCCTGCTCTTCTCTTGGGCTGCCTGGGGTTGGGGAGTTTCAGCTGCAGTTCAGACAGCTGCTCTGCAAGTTGTGCAACAGAGGGGTGTGCGTAGGAGTAAGCTGTCCCCAGCCCCCTGAATCCTGTGAGGCTCCAGGAAATGCAATCCAAGGGGTTGGCGAATTAGTTGACCTTGTCATGCTCTTCATCACTCTCTCCCTATTTGACCTGAGAGAGAAGAATGTGGAGATCTTCCCCTAAAACCTGAAGTGCTCGGCTCTCAGCTCAGTCCCCTTTCTTTCTGAGAGAAACTTGGACTGTGAGTGTCCTTTAGGTGAGTGAGGCAAGCGCAAGGCCATGAGGGGCAAGACTCATGGACAGACCACATCCCGTGACTCTGTACAAAGTCACGGTGAGCCCTTATTTCCTCTTGGGATGCACAGATGCTCATCCTCAGAGCAGATGAAATGCCAGAGATTTCTACCCTGTCAAAGAATGCTCCCATGGTGAGATGGAGATATCTAAAAGTTAATATCTAATCAGACACCTCTGCTGAAGATTATATTCCGGAGAAAATAGGTGCCAGAATGTTGAACAGTCTTTCCACATAAGGGGTAGATATAATCTGCTGCAGGATGCGTACATCAGAGATAGTCACTCCCCACTCGCACTACAGAGGAAGAGCAGATGGTAAATTGGTGTGAGGAGAGGGTCTATCGCATTGGAATGGAGACATCCAGAAAGGGTCGGGCACCCGCTGTCTTCACGTGAGAGTTTCCCTGCCTTGCTAGAATGGGAGCTGGTGTGGCTGCTTCAGATACAAACACCTCTGCTCAGGAGGGCAAGGCTGGGGGAGATGAATGCCTCACAAGGATCTTCCCTTTCCAAGACAGCTGGCAGGAGAGCTTGTCAGAGTCCAATTCTCCCTGACCAGGTTCTTTTAGCTGTTCCACAAATGCACGGTGTAATGTTGAATATCAAAATTTACTTCTTTGAAGATATTGGACGTTACACCGGACTTTTGATTTAGCGGAGTGACACAGCAATATGCTGAAATCACAATACAAGTGTGAGTTACACTTAGCAAAATAGAGCAATTGCAGTATCAGTTCAATCACATAACCAGTGTGATCCCCATTACTGGTCTCTATCCTGTGCTCACCGTAACAACACTGGGCATCAGTATATTGACATTCCCACTGTGTCACTGGACTGAGTCTCCTTAGCTCAGCTCATGGAGCCCAAACCCTCCTATCCCCACCAAAGGACTGGAAATGTTTGTCACCCACCCCCATTTACACCCCTCAGCAGAGCAGCACTGACTCCTCTGGAAATCATTCGCAGAGGCCCCTGCTCTGCATGGCACACTCAGCCAGCACAAAGCGGAGCTCAAGCCAGGGAGCTGAACGAAGGTAAAGGAAAGAGGAAAAGTGGGAGGTTCAATGAGAAAGGCAAAGGGTTTGTCTCCCAGAAGACTGCTCTAATTTGTCCCTGTCTTTTCCTCCTTGGACAGGCCCCCATGCCCAGCATCAGCAAATGTCCAACAGCAGCTCCTTCAAAGAGTTCCTCCTCCAGGCATTTGCAGATACGCGGCAGCTGCAGCTCTTGCACTTCTGGCTCTTCCTGGGCATCTACCTGGCTGCCCTCCAGGGCAACGGCCTCATCATCACAGCAGTAGCCTGTGACCACCGCCTCCATGCCCCCATGTACTTCTTCCTCCTCAATCTCTCCCTCCTCGACCTTGGCACCATCTCCACCACTGTCCCCAAATCCATGGCCAATTCCCTGAGCAACACCAGGGCCATTTCCTACTGGGAATGTGCTGCACAGCTCTTTCATTTTTACTTTCTCATAACAACTGAGTATTCTGTTCTCACTGTCATGGCCTATGACCGCTACATGGCCATCTGCAAACCCCTGCACTACGGGACCATCATGGGCAGCAGAGCTTGTGTTAAAATGGCAGCAGCTGCCTGGAGCCCTGGTTTTCTCAATGCTCTCCTGCACACTGCTAACACATTTTCCATACCACTCTGCCAAGGCAATGTTGTGGAGCAGTTCTTCTGTGAAATTCCCCAGATCCTCAAGCTTTCCTGCTCAGACTCCCACCTCAGGGAATTTGGGCTTATTGTGATTGGTGCTTGTTTAGGCTTTGGGTGTTTTGTTTTCATTGTGCTGTCCTATGTGCAGATCTTCACAGTTGTGCTGAGGATCCCCTCTGAGCAGGGCCGGCACAAAGCCTTCTCCATGTGCCTCCCTCACCTGGCCGTGGTCTCCCTCTTTGTCAGCACTGCAATTTTTGCCTGCCTGAAGCCCCCCTCCCTCTCCTCCCCACTTCTGGATCTGGTGGTGGCTGTTCTGTACTCGGTGGTGCCTCCAGCAGTGAACCCCCTCATCTACAGCATGAGGAACATAGAGCTCAAGGATGCCTTGAGGAAACTGGTTCAACTGCTACTACTTCAGCAGCAATAAGCTGCCCATCTCTCCTCACAAGCGATTTCCAATTTACCTGGGCAACTCTTGTGCTTTGGACATTCTATCTGTGATAATTCTGTTTGTAAATGACTGAGTTCATCCCACTTCTCCAGCAGCACAAAGCCCATCTGTCTGGCCTAGAAGCCTTCCGTAAATCTGTGTAGCACTGTGTCCGGGCAGGCCTCCCTGCCATCATGTCTGCAATAAAAGGGGATTTCCTGAGGACAGTGCCTGAAGTTTGGGCTCTTCTTCCCAAGCTGGAGCCAAGAATGTGCTCAGGGAGTTGCACCCGAAAAGGCCCTTTGCTGTGCTTGGCTTTTCCGTGGGCTAAGGGGCGTGAGCTCATAGGGTGATGTGTTTGGGCAGGAGGGCTGGAGTCAGCTGTAACTTGTGGGTGCCCAGTGTCCCTGGAGCAGGTGAGTGGTCAAGTGGTGTCTCCCGGGGACTGTCTGCCATATTACAGGGCTGGTGAGAGATGTCCATGCTTCTGGAAGGGAATATGGAGCCACCCCGAGAGCACAGGGGATCTCCTGGGACAGCATGTGCCTGGGATGGGCAGTGAGTGGAGACTCCCAGAAGCAAGTGGAGTCGCCCAAAGGTAAAGGGCTAAACCGAAGAATGCACTGAATGAGAGCTCAGAAATCTCAGGCAAAGCAGTGGGGACCCAGCAGGCACAGGGAAGGGAGTGTCCCTCCCCACCCTCAGCCTGGGCTGCTCTACTGGGTGGTCTGGGGAGAGGGCAGGGGAGGTGGGGGAGCTGGGGAGTTGCTGAGATGGGCTGGAAAGTGCCTGGGAGAGGCAAAACGCCAGCAGGCAGCTCCTGTGTGTGAACAGAAGTGTGGGAGCACCCACCAGTGTGCTTGCAGGCAAATGCAGGTCTCCTGGGAAAGGCATCAGGACATGGAGGGTGCAGAAGAGAAGAGCCCAGGTTGTTCCCTGTGTTGCATGGACACACTGGGGAATCATTTCATAGTCATTGAATAATACTCCAGCCCTTTCCATGCGTGAGGTCTCTGGTTCCAGCTCCGGCTGAGTTCTGGCTTTCCTCACTACATCCCTGTGTGCATGGACAACGTCTGAATGGTCCCCCTGGGCAGCCCGTCTCCCTTCCACCCTCTGTGCCCTCCATCCCGGCACCCTGAGCATGGGTGCTGCTGTCAGGGCAGAGGTGGAAGATCACCCAGAGTGGTTCCTCAGGGAGATCCCTGGGGAAAAGCTGAGCCCAGTCCCGGCCTCATGCCCAGCCCCAGCAAGGCAGAGGGGAGCTGCTCTCTCCCAAGTCACCGTGGTGGTGCACTGGACAGGTGATGCCTTTGTGGCCAGCCAGGCTCCAGGTTCAGGCTGGATGCCAGCTCGAGGGTAGGAGCACTGGGATTTTCATGGGCTTCCAGTGGTGAAGGCAAGTGGGCACAAGTGCAAGTGCAAAGGCTGGGGGTGGAAAAGGCAGTGTGGGGCTGGTGAAGGCCCTCCCTCTGCTCCGCATGGGGAGGAGAGTCCCCAGGCAATGCTGAGCTCCAGTTTGTCCAGCAGGAGGGGAGCACAGGGCAGGGTGGAAGAGGCAGATGGAGCCCCTTGGGTTCTGTGAGGGAGTTTTCTTACCCCTCTTACCCCCCTTGCTTACCATCTTACCCCTGCTGCTGCCCCAGCCAGGCTCACTCTGCCCTGCCCGAGGAGCTCTCATCCCTGTGCCAGCCATGCTGGAGCAGAGGCTGAGGAGCTGGAGGTGCCTCAGGCCAAGCTGTGCCAGCCATGGGGAGCTGGCCGTGAGCACAGGGCAGGCCAAGTATCTCCTTGCGTATCCCATCCTGCTGGGAGGGCAGCATGGGGACGGGGGAACAGCCTGCTCCTTCCCGGGGGCCATGCGGGACCTTTTGGGAGGGAGGCAAAGGCAACAGCCAGTGCGCTGCAGCAGCACCGGCTGTGCCCCCTGCATGAGGCCCCTGCCGCATTCCTGCCCAACCCGGCCCCTGCCTGGCCTGCTGCCCCCTCAGTCCCAGCCCCTGGCCCCTCTCCTGGCACCATGGGGACCAGCTCTGAAGGCAGCAGCTCCCTGGCCTTCCACACCTCTCCCCACATCGGGGATCCACCCCCAGCCAGGCAACAAGACACCCGCTCAGACGTAGAAGAGATGAGCAAGCATGGGACAGGACAAGGGTTCTTGCTGCTCCCAACAACATCCTCTTTGTAGCAGGAACCCAGAGGCAAATGGTGCTTAAACACTTGAGCTGGGATACAGAAACACTTGCTCTCGGAACTGTGCATCATCAAATCAGACCCCAAGTGGCTGCCCTCACTTTTTCATTCAGCTAAGAGTCTGTGGGCAGTGTTAGGTGGGTAGGGGCTGAAATCTGAAGCCCTCCTTACACCTTTGAATTGGCTTTCAGGCTAGAGTTGCTGTGGGGATATACGGTCACCTTTTGTACCTAAAACTTTCTCTGGGATCTGCTCAGATCCCAGCTTCCCTTGCCAAGGCTTTCTTGCCTGTAGTGAGGGGGCAGGTCTGAGGCAGAGATGGGGAGTCGGGTCAGCAGGATGGGGACAGGGCAGGTCAACACTCAAAAGGTGCAGGGCCAGGCACAGGCATGTCCACAGCGTAACTCAGGCCAGGCCCCAGGACAAGGGTAGCGGCTCTCCAGTGAAGGGGAGGAGGCCCCGCAATGAGGCCAGGCACTCTCTGTCTCCCCTGCTCTTGTGTCCAGCAGATACCCCTCCCTGTCTGCCTGCAGACACTCCATGCCCATCCTGCTGTCCAGGACAGCATGAGAGCCATGGCTCTGCAGCCCCTCTGGCGGCTCCTGCTGCCCCAGAGACAGAGCCACCTGCCCTGAGCTGGTGCACAGAGAAACCTCTTTCTTGTTCTCATTTGTTTCCCTTGTTTCCTTATTCATACCTGGGTTTAGTGCTTCACCTTCTGGTTACTCCACCATGGACTGTCCCTCATTGTGTGAGGCTCCACTCACTGCCCACCCCAAGGCACATGATGTCCCTGGAGATCCCCTGAGCTCTCCTGGTGCCTAAGATTCCCCTCCAGAAGCAGGGCATCTCTCATCAACACTGTCACCTGTTGCACAGCCCTGAGCAGGCAATTCAGAGACCATTCCCTATCCCCACTGGCACTGCTCACCAAGAGATGAGCCCTGGATCCAGCCCTTGCTCCCTAACAGATCACTCTGGCACTCTGAGCTCGTCCTATGGAGCCCACAGAGTTCACAAGCAGAGCAGAGGCCCTTTTGTGGTGCAGTTCCTTGGGTGTATTTTTGGCTGCATCTTTGAAGAAAGGCCTGAGTTCAGGCACGTCACAGGGCAGATCTCCTTTTATTATGGAAATGTTATTCTGGGGGCCAGGGCTGGCAGAAAGGTGCCCAATGCCTGGTACTCTTGGTGCTCACAGGAATGCACCACCACCACCACATTATGAGAGTGCTCAGGCCATCTACACACCTCAGAGCACAGCAGGCCAGTGTGGAAGTGAGGAAAAGAAGCCCTGAAGAAAGAAAGTCCTGCTGCCATTGGCAGACCTGTCTCCAGGAAGGCTGCAGCCCCCATGCAAAGCCTGCAGTGAGGAAATGTGGGTTGTGGTAGTGGGGGGGGATGGTCCTGAGGAGCAGAGGGTCTGTCCCCACAGGCTGCATCCAGACTGCCCTGCTGCATCCAGACCCTCCACTCCCACTCCACTGTGAACGATGGAGCACAGTATGGGGAAGGGACCAGCCCACAATGACACCTGGCTGCCACCCTCGCAGAAGAGGTGTATGAGATCACACCCTGGCTGTGGCCAGTGAAGCTGAGATCTCCTAATGGACACAGGATCCATTGTCTCACCCAGCCTGTACTCACCTGAGCTCCTTTGGTGTCAGTGCCAAGAAAGACATTGCAAAGGGAAACTCTGCTCATGGCACTGGGGGAAAAAGAGGAGAAGCAGAAAAACCTGGGCAGCACATCCCCAACAGGAAATGGACCTGGTGCTGCTCAGGGAATTAGCCATGGATTTGGGGACAGTGATAGAGATGGTGCCAAGGTCGAGGAGGGAGAGGTTGAAGAGGAAGAAGTACATGGGGCTGTGGAGGCGGTGGTCACAGGCTACGGCTGTGATGATGAGGCCATTGCCCAGGAGGGCAGCCAGGTAGATGCCCAGGAAGAGCCCGAAGTGCAAGAGCTGCAGCTGCCGCGTATCTGCAAATGCCAGGAGGAGGAACTCGTTGAGGGAGCTGCTATTGGACATTTGCTCCCTCCCAGCTGAGGGAACTGTCTGAGGAAGAAGAGTCATTGACAAGTTAGGACAGACTTCTCTGCAGAAAATTTTTTCATAACCTCCCCCAAACACACACACATTACCTCTCCCCATCTCAGCACCACTGTCATTGAGCTCCATGGTTGGAGCTCTGGTCTGTGCTGGCTGAGGTTGCTGTGAGGAGCAGGGGCCTCTGCCCATGGTCTCCAGAGGAGTCAGCCCTGACCTACAGCACTGCATACATGGGAGCAGGGGTGACTCAACTTCTATATTCACCTTTTGAGTCAGATTTAATCCACTGCTCATGTAGAAGGGCTTTCAGCATCTTCACTCCCAGTTCTAAACAATGTGAGTTCATTAACAGTTTTAAGGATTTTCTTTTTTCTTTTCTTTTCTTTTCTTTTCTTTTCTTTTCTTTTCTTTTCTTTTCTTTTCTTTTCTTTTTTTTTCTTACCTTCTCTTCTCTTCTCTTCTCTTCTCTTCTCTCTCTTTTCTCTTCTCTCTCTTCTCTTCTCTTCTCTTCTCTTCTCTTCTCTTCTCTTCTCTTTTCTCTTTTCTCTTTTCTCTTTTCTCTTTTCTCTTTTCTCTTTTCTCTTTTCCCTGTCACACCCAAGAAAGAGGATTCTTGGAGACAGAAATCTTCAGCATTGCTGCTGCACTCAGAGTGACCAGCTGTGGTTCCTGTGAGACAAAAGGATTCACTGTAGCTTTAGTGCAGAGTGAGCAGAGCTGGTCTGCCCATGTGTCTTGTTCCCAGCTGCCCTGTGCTCGCACCGCAGAGGTGGAGGACAATTGCACTCATGTTACCCTAAAAAGAAACAACACCAGTAAGGGCAGAGGAAGACAGTCTCAATGTGCAGATCAACAAACTCAGCACCCTTTCCTTGAGCATCTGAGGGACATCTCAGCACTCCCCTTCTAACCAGGAGCACCTTGGACTCATTCCAGTTGCCCACATGCAGCCTGCCAGCAGCATTTCCGTGGCCTCAGGAACTAGGAGGTTCTCCATGGGGCACCTAGATAACACCAGGATGCAATGGGGGATCTGTGCCCTTCTGGAGGGCAGAGTGCAGCCCAGCTGGACACCCCAAGGAAACAGTGGAATGTCCTAAGAGGGGGTGTCCTGAAGAGAGAGTTGGCTCATTCCCAGCCCCCCACACTGCATTGCCCAGAGCCCCCCACATTAGAGGGGGGCTTGGGCACCTCAGTGTCAAGGAGACGTCTGCATGGCAGGACCCACAGGGTCAGTGTCTGAACTGCATCAGAAACCCCCCTGCCCAGAGAGTCCAAGGGCAAGGACAACGGCAGAATGGACAGGTGGGTACCGGAGAGCAATCCCATGATATTTCTGCTGAGGGAGGGAAGCACAGGGAGCTGTGCCATAGCTGAGGCTCTGCAGCCCAAATATCTGCAAATGTCTTCAGCCTGGGGCACAGGCAGGAGCAGGTGGAGATGCACAAGCTTTCACAGTGCTGCCACATGGCTGGAATAACGGAAATGTGGTGGAATCACTCACACCACTGGAGGGCTGTGATGGCAGGCTACAAGCTCCTCAGGTGAGATTGGCATGGAAGATGAGGCAGGAGGATGCCTTTTGTGTGAAGTGGCAGCTCAGATGTATGGAGGTCTTCCCTGGGATGGACCCAGGGCTGGGTGAGAGCTTGTGGGTGAGCATGAGTTTCAGACCACTCAGTTAGGCTGAGGAGGTGGATGCATCTCCTTGAATCAATGGGAGGAAGCCTGTGGATCACAGCGCCTGCTTCTTATGCAGGCAATTTCATCCCCCTGTCACAGCAGAGTGCAAGCAGTGCAGGAGGTTTCTGGAGGGTGTCAGGACATTGAGAGGGCTGACCACTACGACAACAAGGCTCTTCTTTGAAAGGTTGTGGAGATCGGGAGAGGTGCCAATGACGAGAACAAGGAAGATGTTGTGGCCATCTGCCTAAAAGGCCACAAGGACAACGCGGGGAGCTGCAGGCCATTCTGCCTCACTTGAGTGTGGAGTGTGTCATGGAGCGATTCATCTTGGATCACCTTTCTGGGCACATGAAGGAGAAGGTGACTCAGAACAGTCCACATAGATTAAGTGAAGGGAAATCATTCCTGACCAACCTGATTGCCTTCTCTGATAAAAGACCTGTCTTGTGGAGGAGCGGAGAGTAGTGGAGGTCCCTTACCATGATTTTAAGCAAGGCGTTTGACACTGTCTCCCACAATATTCTTGTATACAAGAAAGGCGTTGTGATAGGCTGGGTAGACAACCAGATGGCAAACAGGCTGGTTGGATGATTGAGCTCAGAGGGTTTTCAGGAAGGGGTCATTCTTTCCCTGGAAGCTGCTGACAAGTGGAGTATGCAGGGGTCTCTACTGCCACCTGACCTGTCTAACAGGTTCATCAGTGACCTGGAGGAGGCAACTCTCATCACATTTGAGATGACACCTCATCAGGCAGAGCAGTCACATGCTTGAGGGCTGCCATTGGGAGGGACCTCAGCAGGGAGGCGGAATGGGCTATCAGGATCTTTGTGAAATTCAAGCGGGACAAATGCCAGGTCCTGCACCTCGCATAGACCAACACCCTGAAGAGATACAGGCTGGAGAGTCCCTGGCTGGGCAGCAGCTCGGCGGAAAAGCACCTGGGAGACTTTGTGGGCAGGGAGCTGAATGCAAGCCAGCAGCGTTCCTTGGCAGCCACAGAGGCCACAGCATCCTGGCCTGCATGAAGCAGAACAAAGGCAGGAGATGGAGGGAAGTGATTATCACCCTCTACGCTGCCTCTTTAGAGCACATCTAGATGCTGCATCCATTTGGGGGCCCTGTAGAAGAGCACTGCTGATCACTCAGAGTGATTTCAGTGGCAGGTCCCCAAGGTGATTGGGGGCTGGAGCACTTGCCCTGTGAGGAGAGGCTGAGGGAAGGAGTTTGTTCAGCCTGGAGCAGGGAAGGCTTTTGGAGTGACTTGTAGCAGCTTCCCAACTCAAGTTTAGCACCCATAGTGAACCAGGATTTTACAGGGATTCCTGGCAGGAGAATGAGAGAATGAATCAAGACTTAATTATGAAGGACTGCTTGTCCAGAATGGGCCCTCCTCACCGTCTACAACACCAGTTCACTACAACACGACACCTAATGAGTGTGATGCACGCAGAAAGTCATGGCATGAGGGTGATTGCACTCTAACAGGCCTAAAGGTCCTCTGCAGATCCAGTAAAACCCAGAAGCATTGGGAGAGCCTTTAACATCCTAGGCACACATTTGTAAGGTCAGTTTTGTCACTGTGGGAGGCTGAGGGAGATGGGTTGGTTCAGCGTGGAGAAGAGGAGGCTTTGGGCACACCTAATAACAGCCTGCCCATCCTACCAGGAGGTCATCAAGAAGATGGAGCCAGGCTCTTCACCATTGTGCACCATGGGAGGATGAGGCCCAGTGGGCACGAGCTGAAAGAAGAGAGGTTCAGGCTGGGGATAAGGGCCAACGTTTTACCCATGCAAACAGTGAAGCACTGGGGCAGGTTGCCCAGACGGCTTGTGCCATCTCCATCCTCAGAGGCTTTAAAGACCTAAATGACTGAAGGCCTCAGAAAGCTAGTTGGAGCTGATAGCTGAGCCTGCTGTGAGAAGGAGGTTGGGCTAGAGACAACCTGAGGTCCCTTCCAGCCTGAAGCATTTGGCATTTCCTTCCACCCCGGTTCTTCTCCTTTTGACCTTATGCAAAACATTCCCCTTCTGTCTTGTGCTGCTCTGGTCAGAATAGTTCAGATTCAGGGCTGCTTGGCAGGTACCCCCACATAGCCCTGGGCTTTCATTTGCTTCACCTTTCATTGCATTCTCCCCTCTTTTCCACCTTACAAGCTCTTCTCCTTTACCACCCTGATCTCCTCCCATGCAATCAGACCACCTCTCTTTACCCTGTCCCCATTGACCCTGCTTTTGCTGCCTTTGTACCTTCCTTTGCCTTCTCCAAGATGGTTGCCATGCTCATTTCCACCATTGCCAGCACTTCCTTTAAAATACTACCCCCTTTATTATCTGCAGTGTCCTGCAGGTCGTCATGCTGGTATCCCATCAGAGGCCTGGCAAGATGGGAAGAGGCATCTGCATGCACACATTCAGAGCTGACAGAAAGGAGCTTGAGTGGAGAGGGAGCTGGAGAAGCTTGGAGATGAGGCCAAGAGAAGCCTGCTGAAGTTGTGCAAGGGGAAGCGGCAGGTGCTGCCTTGGGGGAGTGACCCTGAGGAGAAGGGCCTCGACATGACGAGGGATGCCATATGAGCCTGTGGTGCGTGCTCACCACAGATGAGGCCAGCTGCATACGGGGCTGCATTAGGAAGCATCTGGCCACCCAGACAAGGACAGTTCCTATCCCCCATCGACTCAGCACTGGCGTGGCCACATCTGGAATCATGTGTGCCAGTGTGGGATGCCCAGTGCTGGAGGAATGGGGAGGATGTGGAGAGGGTCCAGAGGAGGTCTGCCAAGATGGTGCTTGTTGCCTGCAGCACATGACCTGTAGAGGGAGGCTGAGGGACCTGGGCTACATTATCCTGGTGAAGTGGAGGCTAAGGGCAGTACAGGAGCAGCCTGTGAGTGCTTGAAGGGTGGTTTCAGAGATGCTGGTGCTTTGCTTGTTAGGGGGAATCAGCATGAGAAGGGGAAAGAGCCACAGTCTTCAGCTTGAGAGGTTCAGAATGGACATTGGAAGAAGAAATGTCCCTTGAAGGGTAGTGCTGTGGTGCAACAGGTCAGCCAGAGGGAGTCTGTGGTGAGCTCCTGGCTTTGTGTTTCAAGGAAAAGCACGGGAGGGTGGAGAGCCATCAGTAAAGGTGGGCAGATCCCTGGGTGAGAGCAAGGTGGGGAAGCAGGCTGGGTGTCTACAGGCTGCAGTGGAAGAGGCGCAAGCATGGGAGAGTGTAGGACAGCCTGGGGTGCATATGGCCAGGGGCACTGCCAAGGCCGAAAGCTTCTGACAGAACTGAGGTCTTTCTCCTCTTGGCTAGGTCTGCAGTATCTGCCACTGAGGCCTACCAGAAGACACCATTTCCTTGCAGCACCGGGGCCTTGTTTCCTCCTCCTGCCTCCCAGGGAGCGCCTGGGAGGTGCCATCTTGTTGTCCCTAACTCAGTGTTGCACACCCCCACCCTCACACTGCCCCCACAAAGAGGCCTGAGCAAAGTGTGAGGGAAGGGATCACCCTACCCAGGGACTGGGTGTCACTGCTTGGCCATGTTGTATGATAAAACACATCAAGGCTGACTTGGCATCAGAGTCACCTGCACATTTCCTTTGCCTACCTGCAATCAGGGCCTACAACTTTCTGCTCTCATTAGCCCCTGGGGAATCTCCGTGAGTAATGGCCCTCAGGGGGACCCCTTAATGTTCCAAGTAGCTTTGGGTTTGCTTCAGACTTCATCTTCTTGAGAGTTTTGTTCAGCCTGCTCTCAGTATCTGAGGTTCATGGACTAAGCACCAAATATTCCCCAGGGGCTATTAAAATGCAAAAAGCCCTAAGAAGCCAATGTCACTCCACATGGCTTTTTTCAGTCCTTCAATTCTCATGTGGCTAACTGGAGGGGTCTTGGGAGTGTATTTAAAAGAAGAAGATTTCAATGAGCACCTAAAAAAAAGAAAGGATTTCTGCCTTTTATGTTTTAGTTTTCAGCTTGCAGAATAAGAGAGAGGCACATTCTCTAATTCATATTGATTCAGAGGGTCTCCTAATGAATCGTGATATGATATGTGCTAATTTGTTACATCAAAGTGAGAAACAGCCTTGAAACATCCTGGACTGTGATGTGTGCTAATTTGTTACATCAAAATAAGAAACAGCCTTGGGAACATCTGTGGGAACATCCTACATCCTGTGGTGGGGGCATGTACCCCGCCTGAGATAAGGGAGTTGAGCTAGCGAGGCGGCAATGTTAGTTTAGATAGCCTAATATGGTGATGGCGATGTCACACAACTGTGAAATATAGCACAACCTCGAAAGTTGTAAAATATATGCGTGACCTGAGGGTAACCACTCACAATGCAGAGGGCTGAAGAAGACCCCCTAGCAACAGCCAGCGCAACCGCAGAAGTTGCAGGAAGTGCCACATATACCCGGAGCTGGAATTGCATATAAGGAGACTGTGAGGCGGGGGATCACGCGCGCCGTTGGTGGAGCAGGAGACTCCCCCGGCTGCCCAGCGCTGTTTTGCTTACTTGTAACTTGCTCAATTATTCTATTAAATTGGAATTTATGCAACCCGACCCGAGTGGTTGTCAATTTGTCGCGTTTACCTATAACAGTGATGTCTAAGAAAAGAAGCATTTTTTTTTAGGAGGCATGAATGATCACCCTTCCTGCCCATTGTCCCAACCCTGCCATTTTGCTCATCGGCCGCTGGGGATCTACATCACTCTTGTTAAAATTGGACCTTTTTCCACTTGAGTCTGTAGCTGCATGTTACAGCTCCTGTGCACCAATTCCCACCTGCTTTCCTTCGAGAACTAGCTGCAAATAGACACAGAAGGGTTTTTCTTAATTGGGATCAAACAAAACTAAAACATGATGCAGTTTAATAAAAACTCAGCAAGGCTTTCGACACTGCCTCCCATAACATCCTCACAGGGAAGCTCAGGAAGTGTGGGCTAGATGAGTGGACAGTGAGGTGGATTGAGAACTGGCTGAATGGCAGAGCTCCGAGGGTTGTGAGCAGCAGCGCAGAGTCTAGTTGGAGGCCTGGAGCTAGCGGTGTCCCCCAGGTCCTGGGGTCCAGTCTTGTTCAACTTCTTCCTCAGTGACCTGCATGAAGGGACAGAGTGCACCCTCAGCAAGTTTGCTGATGAGACCAAACTGGGAGGAGTGGCCGATACCCCAGAGCGCTGTGCTGCCATTCAGGGAGACCTGGATCTGATGCAAAGATGACTTTAGAAATGACCAATTTAATCAGGGCATGTACAAATATGCGAAAGATTACTGAGATTTTATACACAGCACAATAGTCCGAGCAGTGGTGACACAAGTTCAGGGGCAGATCAATAGCTCTTCTCCTGAGATTAATAACCTTTGCGGAAATTTCCATTATGTCATCATGGGAAAACATTGACATTTTTATTCAAATTAGTCAATCATTTCAGATGAGGAAAAGGGGCACATATTTTTTTTTTCAGATATTGAAAACAGTTCTTCACCTTTTCAGGCAGAGCTCAGGTGTCTAACCACAAGCATCCAGTGGCACTTGGAGAGGCCCTGATGTATCTGAGGTACCCGCCTGGGTCTGGCAGCTCTCACAGAGGACCTGCAGGAGACCAGAGCCCCTCGGAGCTGCAGAGGGAGGCTGGGCAGAGGGGACCAGGGCACCTACAATGGCACCAGATGTCTGTTACCTTGTGATTGCATCCCACCCCAATTCTGAACATTGCTTTTTCAAAAAAAAAAAAAGAAAAAAAAAGACCAGTATACTAAAAACAAAGCAAGAAGGATGACAAGAAACCAAGGAATTTTAAAAGCTGATAAGTGTTTAAAAAAAATCCAAAACATTGCTTTAGATCATTTATTTAATTTCTTACTTGTTGCATTTTTTTATTGACATTTTCTAAAGGTTACTTTTATAATCAGGCCCACACCATTAAAAAAGATATTGTTGTGCCTCACACGGAGCCCAGAACCCTGCAAAACACTCCCTGCCAAGGGCTGTCCATGCCACTCCTCCTTGCGCAGAGCGTGACACACAGAGAAACTGAGTTCTCTCAAAAGATAGTGGAAAACGGAGTAACCAGCTTCAGTGAAATACTCATTTTGGATGGCCCAATTTGCACAAATCTCAGCAAATCTATGTTACAGTGATGTCTTAAAGGAGCCCCTACACATTTTACATGGATGAGACTGATCTCACCTGATGCCAGACACCCTCAGTGCAGAGGTCTCTGTCTAACCCAGCTGCCTGGACTTCCCTTTCTGGGCAAGGGAGAGAAATACGGTGTCTCCCTGAGAGACTTCTCCTGGTGACCAGCTAATGCTCCAGAAAGGATCCCATAGGTCCTGGGTCACATTTCCCAGCACCGCCTGGGAACACAGAGATCCCAGGGCATCTCAGGCAGCAATAGCCTTTATGGGTGACAAATGAATAAAGGCCTGAAAGACAAATATTCATCATGAGATGAAACTTACTCGAAAAATAACCCTATGCAATAACTGAAAAAAATCTTCATGCACAGAACTTCAAAAAGATTGTATCAATTCTTTCATTCAAAGTTTTTTTTCTTTATTGGCAGTGCCTTGTGCATGCAGTAGTTACTTTCTCTTT
Source organism: Apteryx mantelli (assembly GCF_036417845.1). NCBI lineage: Eukaryota > Metazoa > Chordata > Aves > Apterygiformes > Apterygidae > Apteryx > Apteryx mantelli. Next base: position 8,408,695 of record NC_090001.1, on the reverse strand, counting down.
GTGAGTGTGTTTGTTTATATATATATATATATATATATATATAGTGTGTGTGTGTGTGTGTGTGTGTGTGTGTGTGTATGTCTCTCTCTATATGTACAGTTACTCATCACAATGCATTTCCTACCAACAGTCTGAATGCAGACACTTTCTTCTGAAGCACTACTATATTTAAACTGACCTATTCTCCATCTTTTCTTCTGTTTCTCTGTCCTGTCTTCTTCCTCTGCCTCTTCTCTCTTTACAGAGCTCTCCCGGAAAAGATTCATTGAATCACAGCACTTAGGGTGGATGAGACCTCTCGACGCCATCTAGTCCCGCCTCCCTGCTCAATGCAGAGGGAAAGATAAGGTTGTTCAGGGGCTTCCCCCAGTTACATCCATCCCAGTTACATCGCAGGGCCATGATCCCATTGCCATTACAGAGACATGGTGGGATAGCTCGCATGACTGGAGTGCTGTCATGGATGGCTACGTGCTTTCTGGGAAAGACAGGCCAGGAAAGCAAGGTGGTGGAGCTGCTCTTTATGTGAGAGAGCAACTGGAATGTATTGAGCTGTGCCTAGGGGTGGATGAAGAGCGAGTCGAGAGCTTCTGGGTAAGGATCAAAGGGCAGGCTAATAGAGGTGACACTGTTGTGGGTGTTTACTACAGGCCACCTGATCAGGAAGAGGAAGTCGATGAGGCCTTCTACAGACAGCTGGAAGTAGCCTCACAATCCCAGGCCCTGGTTCTCATGGGGGACTTCACCCACCCTGATATCTGCTGGAAAGACAACACAGCTAGGCACAAACAGTCCTGGAGATTCCTGCAGAGCATTGGTGACAACTTCTTGACCCAGGTGGTGGAGGAGCCAACAAGGAGAGGTGTGCTGCTGGACCTCGTACTAACAAACAAAGAAGGACTGGTTGAAGATGTGAAGGTTGGGGGCTGCCTTGGCTGCAGTGACCATGAGATGGTGGAGTTCAGGATCCTGCAAGGAGGCAGCAGGGCACCAAGTAGGATCGCAACCCTGGAGTTCAGGAGAGCAAACTTTGGCCTCTTCAGGGACCTACTTGGAGGAATCCCATGGGTGAGGGCCCTGGAAGGAAGGAGTGTTCAAGAGAGTTGGTTAATATTCAAACATCACTTCCTCCAGGCTCAAGAGCGGTGCATCCCTATGAGTAGGAAGTCAAGCAAAGGAGGCAGGAGACCTGCATGGATGAGCAAGGAGCTCCTGGCAAAACTCAACCAGAAGAAGGAAGTCTACAGAAAGTGGAAAGGGGGACAGGCCACTTGGGAGGAATATAGGAATGTTGTCAGAGTATGCAGGGATGCGACGAGGAAGGCTAAGGCCCGTTTGGAATTAAATCTGGCTAGAGATGTCAAGGACAACAAGAAGGGCTTCTTCAAATACATCAGCAGCAAGAGGAAGACTAGGGAAAATGTGGGCCCTTTGCTGAATGGAGTGGGTGCCCTGGTGACGAAGGATGCAGAGAAGGCAGAGTTACTGAATGCCTTCTTTGCTTCAGTCTTTACTGGTCAGGCCAGCCCTCAGGAACCCCAGACCCTGGAGGCAAGAGAGAAAGTCTGGAGAGAGGAAGACTTTCCCTTGGTGGAGGAGGAGTGGGTTAGAGATCATTTAGGCAAACTTGACACCCACAAATCCATGGGCCCTGATGGGATGCACCCACGAGTGCTGAGGGAGCTGGCGGATGTTATTGCTAAGCCACTCTCCATCCTCTTTGAAAGGTCCCGGAGAACAGGAGAGGTGCCCGAGGACTGGAAGAAAGCCAATGTCACCCCAGTCTTCCAAAAGGGCAAGAAGGAGGAGCCAGGGAACTACAGGCCAGTCAGCCTCACCTCCATCCCTGGAAAGGTGATGGAGCAGCTCATCCTGGAAGCCATCTCCACACATGTGGAGGAAAAGAAGGTGATCAGGAGTAGTCAGCATGGCTTCACCAAGGGGAAATCATGCCTAACCAATCTGATAGCCTTCTATGATGGAATGACTGGCTGGGTAGATGAGGGGAGAGCAGTGGATGTTGTCTACCTAGACTTCAGCAAGGCTTTTGACACTGTCTCCCATAGCATCCTCATAGAGAAGCTCAGGAAGTGTGGGTTAGATGAGTGGACAGTGAGGTGGATTGAGACCTGGCTGAATGGCAGAGCTCAGAGAGTTGTGATCAGTGGCACAGAGTCTAGTTGGAGGCCTGTAGCTAGCGGTGTCCCCCAGGGGTCAGTACTGGGTCCAGTCTTGTTCAACTTCTTCATCAATGACCTGGATGAAGGCACAGAGTGCACACTCAGCAAGTTTGCCGACGATACAAACCTGGGAGGAGTGGCCGATACGCCAGAGGGCTGTGCTGCCATTCAAAGAGACTTGGACAGGCTGGAGAGGTGGGCGGAGAGGAACCTCATGAAATTCAACAAAGGGAAGTGCAGGGTCCTGCACCTGGGGAGGAATAACCCCATGCACCAGTACAGGTTGGGGGTTGACCTGCTGGAAAGCAGCTCTGCTGAGAAGGACCTGGGAGTGCTGATGGACACCAAGTTAAGTATGAGGCAGCAGTGTGCCCTTGTGGCCAAGAAGGCCAATGGTATCCTGGGCTGCATCAGAAAGAGTGTTGCCAGCAGGTCGAGGGAGGTGATTCTCCCCCTCTACTCAGCCCTGGTGAGGCCACATCTGGAGTACTGCGTCCAGTTCTGGGCTCCCCAGTACAAGAGGGATGTGGCACTACTGGAGCAAGTCCAGCGAAGGGCCACAAAGATGATTAGGGGACTGGAGCATCTCTCTTATGAGGAAAGGCTGAGAGAGCTTGGCCTGTTTAGCTTGGAGAAGAGAAGGCTGAGAGGAGATCTTATCAATGTGTACAAGTATCTGAAGGGAGGGTGTCGAGAGGATGGGGCCAGACTCTTTTCAGTGGTGCCGAGCGACAGGACGCGAGGCAATGGGCACAAACTGAAACACAGACACTTCCATCTTAACATGAGGAAAAACTTTTTCACTGTGAGGGTGACAGAGCACTGGAACAGGTTGCCCCGAGAGGTGGTGGAGTCTCCTTCTCTGGAGATATTCAAAAGCCGCCTGGATGCAATCCTGTGCAATGTGCTCTAGGTGACCCTGGTGGAGCAGGGGGGTTGGACTAGATGATCTCCAGAGGTCCCTTCCAACCTCAGTGATTCTGTGATTCTGTGATTCTGTGAATGTCAGGGAGAAAAAGGTCTCCTGATAAGAACCAGAGCCTGTGATGCACAGACTTCCTCAGGTTGCTTAAGGGAGCCTGTGTCCACTTCCTCACCCTGATCAGGTGCTCACTATGTCACCCTTCCTCTCATGCTCACCCACAAGCTCTCACTCAGCCCCTGAGCATCCCACGGAAGAGCTCCATACATCTGAGCTGGCCCTTCACACAAAGGCCATCCTCCCTCCTCATCTTCCCTCACACTCTTTCCTGAAGATCTTGTAGCCTGCTTTTAGAGCCCTCCGGTCGTGTGAGTGATCCCAGCACATCTCAGCAATCCCAGCAATGCTGTAGTGCTGTGACAGCTTGTGCATCTCCATCTGCTCCTGTCTGTGCCCCAGGCTGCATGCACTTGTGTATAGATGGGCTGCAGAGCCTCAGCTGAGACACAGAGCACAGACTGGTTGTGGTGAAACCTGTTGCCAAGAGCAAAGGACACCATGTGTGCAATGGCTCCACTTCAGAGCAGAGGCAAGCTGGCATAGCTAGCAGGAGGCAATGGAATGGTGAAATGAGGTTCCAACAGAGCTGGGCTGTGCAGAAATGGCAGGAGAGGAGTGTGCTGCTGGAGCTGACTTGTAGCACTATGGGGCCTGTGACAAAGGTGAACCAGTCTCCAGGAAGGACAAGGTGCCACTGAAGAGTGGAGACCTTGGTGTGATGGGCCTCCCATCTATGCAGGATGGTTGGATGCAGATGTGAAGGACTTTGCCTAAAGGTGGCGGTGGGATTCATTTATTTGGGCACAGGCAGGAAACCTGAGGTGCCCTCGGGCACTTGCCCAGCAACCACTCCAAAAGGGCATGGTTTTCCTGTAGGTCCCATGCTGTACCTGCTAGAGACATGTGGTTGTGCTGGACACCCCAAGCATCGGACATGATGCTGCTGGGCTATCTTTCTGTCACTGACTCAAGTGTGTGCACTGAATTCCATTAGCTGTTTGCAATGTAGAGATCTGCATGATTACTTTAGCCTGCCTCAGTGAACATCTCCCAGGAGGAGGGAGTACGAAGGAGAAATGAAGTCCTACTTTCAGCTGGGCCCCTGTTCCCGAGTGGGGCCAGGCTCCTGGGACAGAGGGAGCTCATGGCAACCTGGCAGCACTGCTGAGAGACAGCTGTGTCCAGGAGCAGCTCCTCTGCAAAGAGCAGCAGGACTCCGGGCACTGCCTGCTGCTGCTGCCATAAGATGAGACAAGACGGAGAGACGTGGAAGGCAGTGTGGAGTGGGAGGACAGAGGAGAGGAGAGCTCCTTGTGGGAGAAATCTTCACAGCCCTTGACACGGTGAGTCTCTGCCTGTAGAGCAATACTACTGGGGTTCTTGGAGAGGTCTTCTAAACCCATCTCATCTTGTGACTGATAGTTTTTCTATCTGTTGGAGGGACAGGACATGCTGCTACCTTCTCCCAGGGACACTGCAGGGGTGTGAAGCCAGGGAGTGCACCCAGGACTGCACCGGCACCATAATTCAGAGCAGTGTCCCTCTGCCCCAGGGTGCCATGTGCCTGGGGCAGTGACTCTGCTGCCTCCAAGACTCAGCACTCAGCCTGCCCAGGGAATTCCTCACAGTGCAGCGGGGAGAAGCTCTGGGTAGGAGGATCGACCCCCAGCAGGGCAGGTTCATTCTCCTGTTGAGAGGGTGCTGCATGGGTCAGGGCTGCTCACAGCTCTAGCTCCTGCACAGGGCATATTTGAGGGGTCTTTTCAAGAGCAAGGTGAAAAAACGGCTATTCGAAAGGGAAGGAGCTTTCCTTCTGGCATCTGCGCTTTCAGTTTCCTTATTTTGGCAGGGAGAAAAAAGGAAAGAGCTTTCTGGTTTGGCAAGGGACTGCGACTCCTCAGCCTTCACTCTCAGAGTCAGTAGGTTTGTGAGAAACCTCAGCAAACCCCTTCAGCCCCACCTCAGCCTACAGACAGCACCAGCATCACCTTTACGGCCTCCTCGGGCTTTATCTGACCTGCTCCTTAGGACCTGCATGCACAGAGATGCCCCTGCCCAGTGCCCTGAGCCAGGAGGTTTCTGTCGGGCAGAACTGAACACCCACAGGGTGGGATGGGGTCTGTGTGCGCTGCCTGGAAAAGTCATTGGGGCAGCGAATCAGCTCCCAGCAGGGACAGCTGCAGGCAGCAGAGATGGGCAGGGAATGAGAGCAACAAAGAGAATCATCATGGGAGGGTGGATTTGGGCAAGTCATGGGCAGTCCCTCTGATGCAGACACCTTCTTCTTCTGAGCAAGCCCCCCACGTCTCCTCTCCCATCCAGCAGAGCCTCTGTTCTGACAGCAATGGAGTCTGGGGCATGAGTCACCTCCTCTGCAGCCAGACCTCCAGCAGAGGAGAGGGGCATGTTTCCTGCCATGGGCCCTTTTCATGCTGCCCAACAAAGGGGCTGAGAGCAACTGCCCTGCAATGTTGCTGTCTTTGAGGTGGCATGACCAGGTGAAGCCTTTCCTGAGTTCCCATCTGCCTCTGTCTCCTTGCCTCCCTTGGCAGCAGGATCATGGTGTTGCTCCTTGTTTGCCCTCCTGTCCGTGCTACTCCTGCTCTTCTCTCGGGCTCCCTGGGGTTGGGGGGGTTCAGCTGCAGTTCAGAAACTGACACTGCAAGTTGTGCAACAGAGGGGTGTGCATGGGAGTGAGGTTGCCCCAGCCCCCTTCTAATATGTGGGGCTCCAGGAAATGCAGTCCGTGGGGCTGGGAAAAGAGCAGACTTTCCCTTAAGGACAGACCATCTTTAGGACATTTGACTGTTTCCCTGTGGCGTCCTGACAGGCTTTGAGCTGCCCTCCAGAAGGGCACAGCTGTCTCATAGCATCTCTGTGATGTCCGAGAGCCCCATGAAGAAGCTGCAGAGATGCGAAGAGTATGGAAATGGTGGTGGGACGCTGTACAGGGGCAGCTGAAAAGAGCCCTGTGTGTCCTTGGCTAGAAGGGGCGTGTGGAGACCTCCCTCTGGTGCTCTGAGAAAGGGAGAGAACGTTGGAGATCTGCACCTTGAAACTGGACTCCTCTGCTCTCAGCAGGGGCTTGTTTCTTTGTAAGGCAGCATATGAGTGTGATCATCCTCCAGCTCAAAGAGGTGGGAAGACAGGACAGCTGGGATCAAGGCTAACAGACTAGCTGTCCTCACGCTGCACCAAGTGAGAGTGAATCCTTTCCTCTCAGGACTCAGGAGTAATGTCAAAGATTTTTACCTTTGAGGAACATTCCCCAGGGGTAACAAGGACATCGAAAAGAAAAAAGGCAATTTTAAAAAATCCCTAACGCTCTGTTCCTCAACCCTCCTTCTTTAGAACTGGTGGTGCAGATGCTGAAAGGGCCTTCCACATGACAAGTGGACTTCACTTCTGTATGTCAGAGCTAGTCAACTCCATTCCCTCCTTCCCAACACTGTACAGCAGGATGGACTCCTCTGGAGCCCATGGGCAGAGGTCCCTGGTCCTCATAGAACACTCAGGCAGTGCAAAGTGGAGCTCAAGCAAGGGAGCTGCACGCAGATCCTCTTAGCAAAGAGAGATGCAATATGGGGCGTTGTATGAGAACTGGAACATTTTGGGGTTTTTTTGCTTGAAAAGTGTCTCCTAACTTCTCAATGTCTTTTTCTCCTTGGACAGTCCCACGTCCCCAGGGTGAGCAAATGTCCAACAGCAGCTCCTTCAATGAGTTCCTCCTCCTGGCGCTCACGGACACACAGGAGCTGCAGCTCTTGCACTTCTCGCTCTTCCTGGGCATCTACCTGGCTGCCCTCCTGGGCAATGGCCTCATCATCACAGCTGTAGCCTGCGACCACCGCCTCCACACCCCCATGTACTTCTTCCTTCTCAACCTCTCCCTCCTCGACCTTGGCACCATCTCCACCACTGTCCCCAAATCTATGGCCAATGCTCTCTGGAATACCAGGACCATTTCCTACTCAGGATGTGCTGCCCAGGTCTTTCTGCTTTTCTTCGTGTTCTCAGCAGAATATTCTCTTCTCACTGTCATGGCCTATGACCGCTACGTGGCCATCTGCAAACCCCTGCACTATGGGACCACCATGAGCAGCAGAGCTTGTGTCAAAATGGCAGCAGCTGCCTGGGCCAGTGGTTTTCTCTATGCTCTCCTGCACACTGCTAACACATTTTCCATACCACTCTGCCAAGGCAATGTTGTGGAGCAGTTCTTCTGTGAAATGGCCCAGATCTTCAAGCTCTCCTGCTCAGACGCCTACCTCAGGGAACTTGAGGCTATTGTGATTAGTCTTTGTTTAGTCTTTGGGTGTTTCATCTTCATTGTGCTGTCTTATGTGCAGATCTTCACAGTTGTGCTGAGGATCCCCTCTGAGCAGGGTCGGCACAAAGCCTTTTCTATGTGCCTCCCTCACCTGGCCGTGGTCTCCCTGTTTGTCAGTACTCTTGCATTTGCCTACTTGAAGCCCCCCTCCATGTCCTCCCCAATTCTGGATCTGGTGGTGGCTGTTCTGTATGCAGTGGTGCCTCCAGCAATGAACCCCCTCATCTACAGCATGAGGAACAAGGAGCTCAAGGAAGCCTTGAGGAAACTGGTTCAATGGGTACAATGTCAGCGCTAATAACTGTCCTAGTGCAGCCACTCACCATTCCCAGGGTATCTGGCCTCAAGGCTATGTGTTGTTCACTTCTTTCTTTAATTTCTGTTACATTCTTGTCAAAAGACAAAAAGGTTTGGTTCATTCCACTTGTCCTCAGGAATCTCTCGTTTGAATCTGACCGAGAGACCATGTAGAAGCAGGAAGCCAGGCTTCCCCCTTCATCAGCAGAGATGGGGGAACCTCAGAGCCCACTACTCGGAGCTCCCTGAGATGCCTTCAGTGCAAAGAGGAGAGTTTCCCTTTGCAGTGTCTCTTTTGCACTGACACCAAGGGAGCTCAGGGGACAGAGTGAGGCTCAGACAAATAAAGATGGGGTGAGTCCATGGCTCCCATGTCCATTAGGAGAGCTCAGCTTCCCTGGCCCTTGTCAAGGTGTGATCTCACACGCCTCTCCTGCAAGGGTGGCAGCCAGTTGTCACCTTGGGCTGGTCCCTTCCCTCTCCAGTGCTCCAAAACTGCAAGTGGAGGGGAAGCAGAGGGCAGGGGAGTCAGGCAGCAGCTTGTGGGTCAGACTCTGTGTTCCTCAGGACCATCCCCCTGCTGCCACAGCAGGCATTTCCTCACTGCAGCCTTTGGGTGGTGGCTGCAGCTTTCCTGAGACATGTCCACCAACAGCAGCAGGACTTTCTCTTTTTAGAGTTGTTCTCTTCATTTCCATGCTGTCCTTCTGTGCCCTATTCTGCGTATATGGGCCAGGAGTTCTCATAACCTGGTGGTGGTAGGGTCGTGTTTCCATGTGCATGTGTCCTGTAAGTTCAGGCAGGACCAGGCAATGGGCACTCTTGTGCCAGACCTGGCCTCCAGAATAACATTCCTATAATAAAAAGGGGATCTCCTCTGTGACGTGCCTGAAGTCTGGCCCTTCTTCAGAAGCTGGAGTCAAAAATACACCCAAGGGATTGCCCCATAAAAGGGCCTGCTGCTCTGCCTGTGCACTCCGTGGGCTCCGGGAGGCGAACTCAGAGTCCCAGTGTGATCTTTCAGGGACCAAGGGCTGGATTCAGGGTTCATTCCTCGGTGACCACTGCCAGTGGAGATGCTGAATGGTCTCTGAATTGCGTACTTGGGCTGTTACACAGGTGACACTGCTGATGACAGCTGCCCATCCCTCTGGAAGGGAACCTGAGCCCCCAGGAGAGCTCAGGGGATCTCCAGAGACATGGTGGGCCTGGGGGTGGGCAGTGAGTGGAGCCTCACCAAACAAGGGACAGTCCATGGTAGAGTCACCCAACGACACAGCACTAAATCCAGGTATGCCTGCGGAAAGGAGGACTCTGCAATCCTGGAGAGGCAGTGGGGACCCAGGAGGCCAAGGGAAGGGGCACTGGAGAGTGATTCCTGCACCCTCAGTGAAACACCACAGGCCGGAGCTAGTGCACACCCAAAAACATCTGCTGCCATTGCAAACGCCCTGGGCTCACCCTGACCACAGTCCATGAGGGCAGACACATGCCAGCAGTGTCAGCGGTGGTGAGCCCTCTTTGGCCGGGTCTGCTTCCCACCCTAACCAGCATGGCCCTTGCGGAGTCAGGAGTCACCCTGTGGCCTTGGGGCCCCACAACACACTCCCTCTGCAGAGCCACACCACCACCCTGGGGCCCTGCGGGGTGCACCAGGGAGGGGTGCAGGAATAGCCAGGCAGGCCAGCATGGACACACTCCCCTGGGAAAAGTCTATCTGGGGAGCAGGGACGTCGCAGGAGAAGAGCAGGGTGGCATTCAGAGATAGAAAATGAGAATGGGAAAGAGGTTTCTCTGTGCACCAGCTCAGGGCAGGTGGCTCTGTCCCCGGGGCAGCAGGAGCTGCCAGAGGGGCTGCAGGGCCAGGGCTCTCGTGCTGTGCTGGGCAGCAGGGTGGGCATGGAGGGGCTGCAGGCAGAGAGGGAGGGGGATGTGCTGGGCACAAGAGCAGGGCAGACAGAGAGTGACCAGCATCATTGTGGGGCCTCTTCCTCTTGCCGGGGAGCTGCTCTCCTTGCCCTTAAGCCTGCCCTGAGTTATGCTGTGGACATGCCTGTGCCTGGCCCTGCACCTCTCGGGTGCTGACCTGCCCTGTCCTCGTCCTGCTGACCTGACTCCCCATCTCTGCCTCAGACCTGCCCCCTCACTACAGGCAAGAAAGCCTTGGCAAGGGAAGCTGGGATCTGAGCAGATCCCAGGGAAGGCTGTAGGTTGAAAAGCTCGCAGTATATCCACATCAGCAGCTCTTGCCCAGCAGCTGAATTACAGGTGCAAGGAGTGCTTTAGGTTTGGACCCCTACCCAGGTAGTGCTGCATGCAGAGTCTCAGCGAGCACAGCCACTTGGGTGTGATTTTATGATGCATAGTTAGGAGAGCAGGATTTTCTGTTTCACAGCTCAAGTGCTTATGCACCTTTTGCCCTGAGCTGGGGCAGCTCCAGCTCCCCGCGAGGGGGAAGGGGTCCAGGGGGAGTGGGCCAGGGGGGAAGCCGAAGTCCCACTGCATGGCTGGGGCTGGATCCCGGCATGTGGAGAGGTGGGGAGGGCCAGGGAGCTCCTTCCTGTAGAGCTGGTCCCCACGGTGCCAGGAGAGGGACCAAGGCTGGGAGCAAGTGGGGCAGCAGGGCAGCAGGGGCAGGCAGGGCTGCGGTGGGGGCCACAAGGAGGGGGCGCAGCCAGTGCTGCTGCAGCGCAGCAGCTGTCATGGTCATCTCCCTTGCAAAAGGTCCCGCACTGCCCCTAGGCAGGAACAGGCTGTTCCCCCGTCCCTGTGCTGCCCTCCCAGGAAGGGACACGTGAGGAGGGGCTCGGCCTGCCCAGTGCTCAGGGAGAGATCTCCAGGGCTGGCACAGCTTGGCCTGAGGCAGCACGGAGACAAGAGCTCCTCGGGCAGGTCAGGGACACCAGTGAACACCAGTTCACTACAACACGACGCCCAATGAGTGTGATGCATGCAGAAAGTCATGGCATGAGGGTGATTGCACTCTAACAGTCCTAAGGTCCTTTGCAGATCCAGTAAAATCCAGAAGGATTGGGAAGGCCTTCAACATCCTAGGCACACATTTGTAAAGGTCAGCTTTGTTACTGTGGGAGGCTGAGGGAGCTGGGCTGGTTCAGTGTGGAGAAGAGGAGGCTTTGGGCAGATCTAATAACAGCCTGCCCATCCCTACCAGGAGGTCATCAAGAAGATGGAGCCAGGCTCTTCACTGTTGTACAACATGGGAGGATGAGGCCCAGTGGAGATTAGGTGAAAGAAGAGAGGTTCAGGCTGGGGATAAGGGCCAACGTTTTACCCATCCAAAGAGTGAAGCACTGGGGCAGCTTGCCCGGAGGGTTTGTGCCATCTCCTTCCTCAGAGGTTTTCAAGACCTAAATGACTCAAGGCCTCAGCAAGTTGGTTGGAGCTGATAGGTGAGCCTGCTGTGAGAAGGAGGTTGGGCTAGAGACAACCTGAGGTCCCTTCCAGCCTGAAGCATTTGGCATTTCCTTCCACCACGGGTCTTCGCCTGTTGACCTTAGGCAAAACATTCCGCTTACTGTCTTGTGCTGCACTGGTCAGAGTAGTTCATATTCAGGGCTGCTTGGCAGGTACCCCCACATAGCCCTGGGCTTTCATTTGCTTCACCTTTTCTTGCATTTTCCCCTCTTTTCCACCTTACAAGCTCTTCTCCTTTACCACCCTGATCTCCTCCCATGCAGTCAGACCACCTCTTTTTCCCCTAACCCCATTGACCCTGCTTTTGCTGCCTTTCTACCTTCCTTTGCCTTCTCCAAGATGGTTGCCATGCTCATTTCCACCACTGCCAGCACTTCCTTTAAAATACTACCCCCTTTATTATCTGCAGTGTCCTGCAGGTCGTCATGCTGTTATCCTGTGAGAGGCCTGGCAAGAAGGGATGAGGCATCTGCACGCACACATTCAGAGCTGACAGAAAGGAGCTTGAGTGGAGAGGGAGCTGCAGAAGCTTGGAGATGAGGCCAACAGAAGCCTGCTGAAGTTGTGCAAGGGGAAGTGGCAGGTGCTGCCTTGGGGGAGTGACCCTGAGGAGAAGGGCCTGGACATTAGGAGGGATGCCATATGAGCCTGTGGTGTGTGCTCACCACAGATGAGGCCAGCTGCATACGGGGCTGCATTAGGAAGCGTCTGGCCACCCAGACAAGGACAGTTACTATCCCCCCTCGACTCAGCACTGGCATGGCCACATCTGGAATCATGTGTGCCAGTGTGGGATGCCCAGTGCTGGAGGAATGGGGAGGACGTGGAGTGGGTCCAGAGGAGGTCTGCCAAGATGGGGCTTGTTGCCTGCAGCACATGACCTGTAGAGGGAGGCTGAGGGACCTGGGCTACATTATCCTGGTGAAGTGGAGGCTTAGGGCAGTAGAGGCCTTGTTTCCTTCTCATGCCTCCCAGGGAGCGCCTGGAAGGTGCCATCTCATTGTCCCTAACTCAGTGTGGCACACTCCCACCCTCACACTGCCCCCACAAAGAGACCTGAGGAAAGTGTGAGGCAAGGGATCACCCTACCCAGGGGCTGGGTGTCAGTGCCTGGCCATGTTGTATGATAAAACACATCAAGGATGACTTGGCATCAGAGCCACCTGCACATTTCCTTTGCCTACCTGCAATCAGGGCCTACAACTTTCTGCTCTAATCAGCCCCCAGGGAGGCTCTGTGAGTAATGGTCCTCAGGGGGACCCATTAATGCTCCTGGAAGCTTTGGGACTGGCTTCTGAATTCAACTTCTTGAGAGGTTTGTTCAGTCTCCTCGCAGAATCCAACATTCATGGACTCAGCACCAAATACACCCGAGGGTCATTAAAACGCAAAAAGCCCTAACAAGCCCTGTCTGTCCCCATAATTTCCTTCAGTCCTTCAGTCCTAGTGTGGCTAATTGGAGAGGTTTCAGGAGTGTCTTTACAAGAGGAAGATTTCAGTGAGAACCTAAAAAAAAAAAAAAAGGAAGGGATTTCTGCTTGCAACGTTTTCTTTACTTTTCAGCTTACAGAATAAGTGATAGCCACATTCTCCAACTCATAGGGACTCAGAGGGTCTCCTAAGGAATCGTGATGTGTGAGAAAAGCAGTATTTCTGACAGGACACATGTACGAACAGCCTTGCTCCTCACCTCCCCAGCCCTGCCATTTCTCTCATCAGCCACTGGGGACCTACCTCACTCTTGTCAAAATCAAAGCTTTTTCCACTCCCGTCTGTAGCTGAATGTTACAGCTCCTATGCACCAATTCCCACCTGCTTTCCTTCGAGAACTAGCTGCAAATAGACACAGAAGGCTTTTTCTTTATTGGGATCAAACAAAAGTAAAACATGATGGAGTTGAATGAAAAACAAAATACACTCCTAAACTGTGTTTCAAGTCCAGGCTGCCTCCAGGGAGGTGCACTTTACACATGGGATAGCCTTAGTAGAAATGTTTTAGACAGATTGATAGGAAAGGATAGAGGAAAAAACCAGTTAAGGTATTGTCTAAAGAGACAATTAGCCTCCTGAAAGATGAGGCAAGCTTTACACTCCCCGAAGCTCAGAGCAGCACCTAGAGAGAGCAGAGGTGTCTGAATGAATAAAGAGAAAGGAGAGAAGGAAAAGTGGAAAAGAAGGCAAAGTGCCTATGTCCAGACAGTCTGCTGCAAAGATGACTTTAGAAATGATCAGTTTAATCAGGATGTGGGGAAATATGTGAAAGGTTACTGAGATTAAGTCCATAGCATAACAGACAAAGCGGTGGTACACCAGCTTGAGGGGTAGATGAAAATTTCTTCTCCTGAGATTCACAACCTCCCTGACAATTTCCAGTGTTTCATCATGGGAAAACATGGACATTTTTATTACAATGAGTCAGTCTCCAAATCCAGTCCCCATCGACTAATCAATTTGGCAGACAGGGTTTGTGCCTCTGTAGAAGTGGGATCAACTCAAGTATTTGTGTACAAATGACTATCACAGGCAGAATGCCCAAAGCACAAGAGTTGCCTGAGGTAAATTGGAAATCCCTTGTGAGGAGAGATGGGCAGCTTATTGCTGCTGAAGTAGTAGCAGTTGAACCAGTTTCTTCAGGGCGTCCTTGAGCTCCTTGTTCCTCATGCTGTAGATGAGAGGGTTCACTGCTGGAGGCACCACTGCATAGAGAACAGCCACGACCAGATCCAGAATTGGGGAGGAGAGGGAGGGGGGCTTCAGGTAGGCAAACAAGATAGTGCTCATAAACAGGGAGACCACAGCCAGGTGAGGGAGGCACATGGAGAAGGCTTTGTGCTGGCCATGCTCAGAGGGGATCCTCAGCACAACTGTGAAGATCTGCACATAGGACAGCACAATGAAAACAAAACAACCAAAGAGTAAAAAAATACTAATCACAATAAGCTGAAGTTCCCTGAGGTAGGTGTCTGAGCAGGAGAGCTTGAGGATCTGGGGGATTTCACAGAAGAACTGCTCCACAACATTGCCTTGGCAGAGTGGTATGGAAAATGTGTTAGCAGTGTGCAGGAGACCATCGAGAAAACCACTGCTCCAGGCAGCTGCTGCCATTTTGACACAAGCTCTGCTGCTCATGATGGTCCCATAGTGCAGGGGTTTGCAAATGGCCACATAGCGGTCATAGGCCATGACAGTGAGAACAAAATACTCAGTTGAGATGAGAAAGTAAAAATGAAAAACCTGTGCAGCACATTCCCAGTAGGAAATGGCCCTGGTGTTGCAGAGGGAATTGGCCATGGATTTGGGGACAGTGGTGGAGATGGTGACAAGGTCAAGGAGGGAGAGGTTGAAGAGGAAGAAGTACATGGGGGTGTGGAGGCGGTGGTCGCAGGCTATGGCTGTGATGATGAGGCCATTGCCCAGGAGGGCAGCCAGGTAGATGCCCAGGAAGAGCCAGAAGTGCAAGAGCTGCAGCTGCTGCATATCTGCAAATGCCTGGAGGAGGAAATCATTGAAGGAGCTGCTGTTGGACATTTGCTGATGCTGGTCATGGGGGCCTGTCCAAGGAGGAAAAGACAGGGACAAATTAGAGCAGTCTTCTGCGAGACAAACCCTATGCCTTTCTCATTGAACCTCCCACTTTTCCTCTCTCCTTTACCTTCATTCAGCTCCCCGGCTTGAGCTCCGCTTTGTGCTGCCTGAGTGTGCCATGCAGAGCAGGGGCCTCTGCTAACGATTTCCAGAGGAGTCAGTGCTGCTCTGCTGGGGGGTGTAAATGGAGGAAGGTGACAAACATTTCCAGTTCTTTGGTGGGGATAGGAGGGGGTTTGGGTTCCATGAGCTTAGTTAAGGAGTCTCAGGCCGGTGACCCAGTGGGAATGTCAATATACTGATGCCCAGTGTTGTTACAGTGAGCACAGGATAGAGACCAGTAATGGGAACCACACTGGTATTGTGATTGAACTGATATTGCAATTGCTCTATTTTACTAAGCGTAACTCACACTTGTATTGTGATTACAGTATATTTCTGTGTCACTCTGCAAATCAAAAATCCTGTGTAATGTCCAATATCTTCAAAGAATTAAATGTTGATATTCAACATTACACCGTCCATGTGTGGAATGCCGAAAAGAACCTGGTCAGGGAGGATTGGACTCTGACAAGCTCTCCTGGCAGCTGTCTTGGAAAGGGAAGATCCTTGTGCGGGATTCATCTCCCCCAGCCTTGCCCTCCTGAACAGAGGTGTTTGTATCTGAAGCAGCCACGCCAGCTCCCATTCTAGCAAGGCAGGGAAACTGTCACGTGAAGGCACCGGGTGCCCGACCCTTTCTGGGTGTCTCCATTCCAATGCGATAGACCCTCTCCTCACACCAATTTACCATCTGCTCTTCCTCTGTAGTGCGAATGGGCAGTGACTAGCTCTGATGTACGCATCCTGCAGCAGATTCTATCTACCCCTTATGTGGAAAGACTGTTCAATATTTTGGCACCTGTTTTCTCCGGAATATAATCTTCAGCAGAGGTGTCTGATTAGATATTGATTTAGCTTTTAGATACCTCCATCTCACCGTGGGAGCATTCTTTGACAGGGTAGAAATCTTTGGCATTTCAACTGCTCTGAGGATGAGCATCTGTGCATCCCAAGAGGAAAAAAGGGCTCACCGTGACTTTCTGCAGAGTCACGGGATGTGGTCTGTCCATGAATCTTGCCCCTCATGGCCTTGTGCTTGCACCTCACTCAGTTAAAGGACACCCACAGTCACAAGTCCCTGCCCATCTCGCTGCCTGGAGCTCTCCCTGCTGGCAGCTCCTTCTCTATCCCAATGTCGTTTCCCTGCTGGTGCTCACAGACCCCATCCCACCCTCTGCATGCTCAGTTCTGCCCGACAGAAACCTACCGGGACAGGGCGCTGGGCAGTGGCATTGCTGTGCTCAAAGGTCCTGAGGAGGAGGTCAGGAAAACCCTGACAAGGCCACAAAGGGGATGCTGGTGCTGTCTGTAGGGTGAGGAGGGGCTGAAGGGGTTTGCTGAGCTTTCTCACAGACCATGTGATCTCTGAGAGGGAAGGGTTGAGAGTCTCAGTTCCTTCCCAAACCACAAAACTCTTTCCTGTTTTCCCACTCCCCAAATTAGGGAACTCAAAGCACACAGCCTAGAAGGAAAGCTCCTTCCCTTTCAAGTATCCCCTGCCTTCACCTTCCTTTTGAAAAGTGCCCTCCAGAAATGTCCTCAGGGTGAGCTGGAGCTGTGAGCAGCCCTGACACAGGCAGCAACCTCTCCACAGCACACTCAGCCTGCCCTGACAGGCTCTCTCCTTCCACCCAGAGCTTCTCCCCGCAGAGCTGTGGGGAGTTTGCTGGGCAGGCTGAGTGCTGACCCTCGCAGGCAGCAGACTCACTGCCCGGGGCACACAGCACCCTGGGGTGCAGGAACACTGCTCTGAATGACAGCCCTGGCTAGACCTCTGGCACACCCTGGCTTCACACCCATGCAGTTCTCCCTGGCAGAAGGCAGCAGGACACCCTGTCCCTGGCATGCTGTGGCAGGGAATCCCCTCCTGCACTCTGGAGAAGTCAGGAGAGCAATCCTCAAGAAAACTCTCTGTTATGGGCTGGGTATAGAAGACCCCTCCAGCAACAGCAGTAGCATTGCCCTGCAGCCAGAGGCTTACCGTGCAAAGGGCTGTGAAGATTCCTCCCACAAGGAGCTCTCCTCTGGCCTCCCACTCCACACTCCCTTTCACTTCTCTCTGCCTTCTCTCATGGATGTCAGCAAGAGCAGGCAGTGCCCACAGCCCTGCTGCTCTTGACAGCGGAGCTGCTCCTGCAAAGAGTTGTCTCCCAGCAGTGCTGCCACGTTGCCAGGAGCTCTCTCCATCCCAGGAGCCTGCCTCTGCTCAGCAACAGTGGTCGAGCTGAAGGCGTGAATTTCTCTCTCCCTTGTGCTTCCTCCTCCTGTGACATGGTCACTGAAGTAGACTGAAATAATCATCTCTGGACCTTTTCTAAAGAATGGAGAGACACCCATTCCAGCATTGCAATTTGTCTCATCAGAGGATGGTCATCTAGGAGACATGGAAATGTCCCACTCTGGAAGACCCTATTCCCAGCTCTTAACTAGGCAGGACACCTAGAAAAGGGGCAAGAAGGCATTTCAATTATCCATGGCTTAGGTATTGATTCAGACGCGTCAGTCTGTGCTTCTCATGCTGGTTTAGAAGCCCCTGGGATGGAGTGGGATTCAGAGCCCTTCTGTGCACTCCACAAACACACAGGACGTGGGATTCCCCTTTCACAACCTGGACTGTGCACAACAAAGATGCCAGCATGTAGGCTCCCTCTCTAAGCTCCCATGATAATCACTGGAGAGGGAGGGGAGTAGCCAGCTGCCCACACACAAACACGTGGTGACATCTGAAGCGAGAGAGGTGGTGCAAGGCATATGCCAGTGTCTGCTGGCTCTGATGGAGCAACCGTGAGACCCACATCCTTCTACAGCATTAGGTGGTGGCCAGGTGGAGAATCTCCTTGGCCATCTGAAATGACACGAGATGCCTAATACTGCCAGAGCTCCACACATTAGGAGGCTGAGGCACAAGCAGATCCCTACACTGCAAGCAGTTCATGTCATTCAGTGCACGCACTAGATTCCGTGATGCCTGGCGTGTCAAGCACAACCATATGTCTCCAGCAGATACCGCATGGGACCTGCCTGTGTCCAAACAACTGAATCCCACTTCTGTCTTCAAGTGAAGTCCATGCCCTCTACATCCAAGTGTGCAGCAGAGAGCTGCACATCACACCAAGGGCTCTACTCATGTCCCTGCATGCTTAACACCTTCTAGCTCTCCTCTCCCTGAGCCTCTTCCCACTCCCACATGATATGAACAGGGACTGTGCTAATGATGTCCACAGCATGGCTGCATGGCAGGCTGTGCAGGCTCAAGAAATTTTTCAGGGGCACCTTCTCCTTCCTGAACATTGATTTACTTCCATCAAAGGCCCCACGGTGCTGCAGAGGTAGCTCAGGCAGCAAACCCCTCTCCTGCCATTCCTGCACAGCCCAGCTCTTTTTCTCCCTGGCCTTGCGCACTGTAGGCCTTGCTCTCTTAGTGGGAACCTCCTTTCACCACTACATGTGTTTCACCAGACTGCAGTGCTCTGATGGCATGCTACAAGCTCTTCAGCAGTGACTCTTAGGGCAGATAGATGATGGGGGGATGCCCTCTGTGCGAAGAGACATCTGGGATTTGTGGAGCTCTTCCAAGGGAAGGACAAGGTGCTGGATGGGAAAAGGTGAGTGAGCATGGGAGTAAGGGTGACCTTGCGATGGGAATTACAGTTCACCCGATCAGGGCAAGGAAGTGGACGCAGGCTCCTTTAAGCAAGCTGAGGAAGTCTGTGGCACACAGGGCCTGCTGCTTATGGAGGGACTTCAATCCCCCTGGCATGCAGTGGAAGAGCAAAGCGCAGGGTGAAAGCAGTGCAGGAGGTTTCTGCAGGGTGTCACGGACACCTTCTTAGCACAGCTGCCAGATGGGCTAAGAAGGGCGACGCTCTCCTGCATCTGGTACTCGCAAAAAAGGAAGAACTGATCAGGGAGGTGACCATCAGTGGAAACGCTGGCTGCAGGGACCATGAAATAGTGGAGTGCCACATCCTGAAGGCAGGGAGGAAGGAGAGCAGCGGAGTACAGACTCGGGACTAGAGAGGAGCAGACTTTGGCCTCTTTGAGGACTGCTGTGGGATCCCATGGGAGTGAGCTCTGAAGGGCACAGGAACTCAGGAAAGCCAGCAGGTCATTAAGAGCAGCACCCACCAAGCATAAAGATGGTCCATACCAATACTCAGTAAAACCAGTGGACATCTCAGCACAACAGCTGGACTAAACAGTGCATTATAGTCAAGCAAAGTAGGGTTGCTGTTTGGGAGGCCAAAGCTCCTCTAGGATAGACACTTGCAGGGGACGTCAAGGTGTCGCAAAGGAGTGATGCACTTCACTCGCAAGAGGGAAGCAGCACTATGTTTATTGAGGTAAGATAGCAACTTAACAAAGTTCAATCGTAAATAAGAATGATTTAACGAGGTTTGATTGGTAGGGTTCACCCAGTTATTTTCTGCATGAAGGACAGGGTCAGATGCACATGCAACGGAGACCCTCCCATTGAGTCATGAGGTTCAGAAACGACCCACTTGCTTTCCAAACTTCCTCAGAGAGGAGGCTAGGTGTGGCTGGATCCAATCCTAGTCCCAGACATGGTCAACGGTTAATGCCTAAAGGAGTGTGTGCGACAGACTGGAGAAACCAGCCTTGAGACTCACCAAAGCATCTCAAAATGTGGCCACACTTTGTGCAGTTTCAACCCACATGACTTTGATCCTGTAAAAATGCTAAGCCCCAAACCAACCCCCAAACCCCAGATTCCTGCATAGATATGCCCAGTGCAGTGACCTGCCAGTGTAGGGGCACAGAAGTGACTTCTCTAGTTCCCCATTTTAGGTATTTCACTGCCTTTGGCAACATCTGCAGATGGTCCTCAAGGAGTTATCAGAAAATTTTGGAAAATACCTGGGGTGGAGGGA
The DNA here is from genome assembly GCF_036417845.1 of Apteryx mantelli. Classification (NCBI taxonomy): domain Eukaryota; kingdom Metazoa; phylum Chordata; class Aves; order Apterygiformes; family Apterygidae; genus Apteryx; species Apteryx mantelli. Next base: position 8,388,892 of record NC_090001.1, on the reverse strand, counting down.
GGTTTCTGCTTTCCAGGACACGAGGGGAAATCTCTCTGCTCTCTCCCTGCCTCTGCCATCTCCATGGCAGTGACCTACCGAGCCCCCACATGACACGAGCTGAGGTCACACTGGGATATGCTGCATCACAGGCAGGTCTTCTCGGTGGCATGAGCGGGCGCCCTCACTTCCCCATGAGGCCCAGGCACTGCTTGGCACTACTCATGTGATACCCACAGCTGTCCTTCGTAGTGGTTCTACAGCAAGGAGAGGGGACAGGAGGCAGTGGGGCCGTGTTGGGGCCCCTCGCCAAAGGGCAGAGGAGCAGGAGCACATTGGAAAGGAGTTTGGGGTGATGAAACGGGAAGAGCATCCTTCCTCCATTGCTGAAGATGCAAGCTGAGGGCAAGGGGACAAGCGAGATGGAGGACTGCTGGACGGACACCATCAGCCCACACCACAGTTCCTTCTTCCCAGCGCTCCTGCGGCTCTCCACTGAGGGTAAGGGCTTTGGGAGCTCCTTTCCGAGGTGTTGCACAGAGACTAACTGCAAAAACTGCTGGGAATCCTGGGCTGTTGTTGTGGCTGGACAGGGCTGGGGGCTGCCAAGAGAGTCCTGCCTGAGGGTCCCCTCTGCCTCCAGTAGACAATGTGGCAGCCAGGACTCCTGGGTCCTGGGGCTGCCATGAGCCACAAGGCTTCTGTGGGACCAGCTCCATGCCCTCAGGTTGGAGGGACGGGGTGGGCAATCCATGGCCAGGTTTCCCTGGGAGTGGTTCCTCCTTTGGGGTCTGCCTCTGAGAAGAAAGGCGTCCTGTGTCCCAGAGGCTAGGGTGGCCTGCAGCTCCCGTGGGATCCACTAGAACATGCTGGAAATGTCCATATACAATAACGAAACCTTCGCTTTGTAATAACCCCAAATCCTCTGCGTGTTTGATAAAACTTCTGATCCTTCCCTTTGGATCCTTTTATACTTCCAACTTGGCACAGCATGCTTTGGGCTCAGAGATACCATCTTGAGATGGCCACAGCCCCTGTCCTCCTCCAATTTGGGCTCAAACCTCTAAACACAGAAGACAGCTTGTTTGGGAGAGCAGCTTGGAAACAGGTGGGGGATGCCCACCTGGCCATGGCCCAGTGCAGCCAAGCACAGTGTGAGGGCTATCAAGTCCCGGGGCTGCGGTGGGGAGGGGGCTGGGGCAGGAGGGGTGCTACACTGCCCCTGGCCCCGCCGTGACCCAGCCACTCACTGCTGCCCATAACATGGCGCCCAATAGCGAAGGGAGGGGGCAGAGCAGGCCGCCAGGGCAGGAGGGCCCAACGTTGCCATGGCATCGCCCCAGTGCAGACCTCCTACTGGCTGGCAGGAGGAGGAGGGTGGGCATCGATTTCACTGATGGCTCTGACAGCCAGTTGGAATCCAACATGTGCAAGGAGAAAAAAGATGTGAAGGAGGAGTGGGAGCAAAGCAGGCGAGAAGCGAGCGGGAGAGAGAGCCAGTGTGAGGGGGTTTGGTGGGGGCTGCGGGCGCATTCAACTGGCGGTGGGTGCCTTCCCGCTGGGGCGGGGGCAGCGGTGCTGGCACCGGGGCTGCTTTGCTGCAGGAGCTGCAGCAGGGGCTGGTGGGGCCGTGAGCAGGGGACAGAGCGACGTGGGCCAGAGCGGGGAGCTGCCCTGCAGCCAGACGTGGCGGCCTGCCCCGAGCAGCTGCGCTGTGGCAGGTCGGTGGGGTTGGGGTGCAGGAACCTTTGGCCCTGTGGTGGGTCTGGATCCATGTTAAAGCATTTCCCTGAGGTGCTGCTGCCAGCGCAGCCCCAGGTGCTGCTTGGAGCTGCGTTTGGGAGCTGCTGGGCAGAGTGTGAGCAGGCTGCTGGTGTCCTCACACGGTGCCCGTCCCAGTGGTGTCTTTTGTTCTGAAAAGGGCATTTCCGAGTGTCTCTTAGAGCGGCTGTCCCTGCATGTTATGCTGTGCCCTAGCCAGTGTTTTTGCTCCATGCTTCTTGCTTTGCGCCGAGACCTGTGAGCCTGGCAGCAGCTTGAAGGGTGTTTCCAGAGCAGCTCTGTAAGTGTGAGCTGTTTTGCTTGTCAAGGGCCTTGAAAGTTGATGAATGGCCAGTGCTTGCACTTGCCGTTGTTCTTTCCATGCTCCTAGGTCAGGATGAAGAGTTGCTGAATTGTGGCTCTGCTGGTTTCACCAGCCGAGATGCCCTGGCCTGAGTCCTTCCGCGTGTCTCCAATTCTCAGGGCATAAAACAGGAGAATGCTTGGATGTGTAGAGGATTTTCTGGGTTTGTTCAGCTTTGAGGAAGGAACTCGACTTCTGAGTTGCGGGAAAGATTCTTCCTCTGCCTGGGATTTGAGGCCCTGCTGTCTTCAAGTTCCCGATTGCTGCTCACATGCAACCCTCCTGTTAGAAAATGTTGCCAAGAATTACTTGCAGGCCTTCTCCTAATTCCTAAGTTTTATGGGCTATGTGTAGAGACTACCTAAGCAAAAGCTACTCTTGTTTTGGGGTCGTAACTGGTACCTGAGGGGTGTTTTACTCACTCTGATCATTATGAAGCCACGAGGTGAATGAGGGAGGCCGTTCAGGAGCTGGCTCAGCCTTGGGGAAGAGCAGGGGGAGCTGCAGGAGGCAACAGCCCCATGGTCATGGTGTGGGTAGTGAGGTCACCACTGTCTGTGAGAGCTATGCCAGCAAATCACCAGTGTCAAATCAGTTCTTTGCAAGTAGCTGAAAGGCCAGCAGGAGGCACATGGCTCAGCTGTTGATGATGAGGTGACTTCTGCCTGAGTACCTGATAGTGCAGGTGGAGGAAGAAGGCTTGGCTGTTGCTTGTGAGGTCCCTTCTGACTGCTGAACTGATTGGGTAGCAGCCAAGATGTGGCTGGAGAGGTGATTGTGAGGTCATTTCTACCTGAGTGGTTGATAGGGCAGCAGCAGCAGGTCCATGGCTGGGATGTGTGTTTTTGAGATCATTTCTGCCTGTGCAGCTGATAAGGCAGGATTTGTCTCATGGCTGGGGAACTTGTAGTGAGGTAATTTCTGTCTTAGAGGCTTCTAGGCCAGTGACAGAGCCATGGCTGTGAAGGTGACTGTGAGGTCACGTCTTTCTGAGTGCCTGCTAGGCCAGCAGCAGGCAGTTAGGCATGGGCATTGATTGTGAGGTCCCTTTTGTCAGAGTACCTGCTAGGCCAGCAGTAGTTCATGGCTGGGGAAGTTATTTGGAGGGAACTTGTGTCTCTGAAGCCCATAGGCCAGCAGCAGGCCTGTGGTGGGGGGTATGCACCTGTGAGGTCACCTTTCTCTGAGCAGCTGATAGGTGAGGAGAAGACACATGGCTTAGATGGTGGTGGTGAGGTCACTTCTGGGTTTGCTGATTGTGCTCAGAGGAGGGATTGACCCCTGCAGAGCTCTGCAGCAGTACAGAAATGCAACTCATTAATCAAGCAGAAGTAGATGTTCCCCATCATCTGGCACAAATTTTATTCCACTCCGTCATCATGAGTTAGTACTGCTACATTTCAAATGTGGATGATGTTCTGTGGTGAACATGGACATGGAGTTGGACTCTCCACTTCTTGCTAAGCAGAAGCTTGCAGCCTCCTCCTGGTCAGCTAGGGTGTCCAAGTAGACTTCTGAGGCTGCTAAATGAATCTAGTGCTGTTGTGAGCAGTGGTGTTAGTAATCTCTTCTTGCCAGGGAGTGTGTGCTTTAGAAATTGCCGCTGTCAAAAGAGCAGGGAGCTTGTGAGATTTTCCTGCTAGGTCTGAATGCTGTGTCTGTCTTTGAGGTGTCCAGCTGCTTTTATGACACATTTGGGACTGTAACACGTTAGAGGTCTCTGATTTTCGGTCCATGTATGCAGTCACTGGAGAATGGGTGCAAAGTTTGTTGGAGGAGGCAGAAGGAATGTCACCCCCCAAAAAGGTATGGGCCACATTTTCAAAGAGATTTCTTGTGCAGAGAAGTTGAGGCACAAGCGAGAGGCAAGAGGTGACCTGATCAGCTGCTGTGAGAGCACTTGTTCTCTGCTTCCTGGAGGTGGGAAGTGAGCAGACCCCAAGCTGTGAGTGGATGTGCAGAGGAAGTACCTGTTGCAAGGCCTTGGAGGCCTAGAAGGGAATGGAAGGTCTGGAGAGTTGGGCTTTCTGTGTGTTGGGGTGCTTGGGGGAACCCTGCCTGCTGCCCTGTGTGGTCCTGTGCCCTGTGTGTCACTGATGCAGAGGCGCGTGTTGTCTGCCAACCCTCTGTGAGGTTCGGGGGGACCGGCGTGTTCCAGTGCGGGGTGCCCTGTGGTGGAGCCGGGTGGTGGCCCCAGTGTTTTGCTGCTCAGCATGGGAGGAGGTGTCTGGAGAGAGCAGTGCTCTGCTCCCAGAGACCAGCCTGCCATCACGGTGTCCTTCTGGGAGACCTGGGTGAGGACTGTTGGTGACCATGTTCCCTCCTTGGAGCATCGTGGTGCGAGCCAGGGCTGCTTGCAGTTTGGTGGTTTCTGTCAGCTGAGGTCCAGGCTTGCAGTTTCTGGAGGTCTTGATGCTTCCCTGAGTCTTTGGGATTTTTATCTTCTCCCTCCTTAAAGGCTTTCTGTTGAAGCTGGACCCTCATTGCATCTTCCCATCCCAGACCCTAATCCATTCCCATCCCGAATAGCAGATCCCTTGAGCCTGCAGTGGAGGAGACATCTGGAGGTGGGGGTGCAACACCCTGCTGAAGGCAGGTCCCAGGAAATTAGGTATCTTGGGGCCTTTTCCAGTGAAGTTTTGATTATCTCCAAGGATGGAGATCTGAGAACAACTCTGGTTGCCTGTGCCACAGTCCGGCCACCCTGACGGAGAAAAAGGTTTGCTCTTAACATCTAAGAAGAATTTCCCATTATCCAATTTGTCCCTGTTGCCTCTCATGTTATTAGTGTGCACCTCCAAGAAAATCCGGCTCCATCTTCCCTGTGCCCTCCATAAGGGAGCTGTGCACAGCAGGAAGATCCCCCTTGGCCTTCTCTTGTCTAGGCTGAACCAACTGAGCTCTCCCAGCCTCTCCTTATGTGCCCCACGTTCCAGCTCCTGACCATCTAGGTGTCCCTGTGCTGGACTCCCTCCTGTGTGTTAGCACCCTTCAGGACCCGGTATACAGAAAAGGTCTCCCCTGTGCCAAAAAGAGGCGTAGAACGTCTCAGTGGCCCTGCTGGCTGTGCTCTCACCAATACAGCTCAGCACAGAGGGGAGACATTTGCCCCTGACTGTTGCGACTGTGTAAGGCCAGCAGAACTGACAGTAACACTCTGATTCTTTCTTTCTTTCTAGCTTGCTGCACTCATGGAGATTCCCAGTGCAGTCCTAGAGCCCCTGAGGTTGGAGGCAGGGTGCCCAGGTGTGTCCCTGTAGCTGTGAATGTCTTTGCCAACATCGTGAGCCCTATGTGAAAGCAGCTACAAGTGATGAGATGAGGCTTCATACGGTTGCGAAGGCTTCCATAAATGCACCTGGCTTCCCTGTGTGACTTGGGGTGTGGGTTCACCTCCTGGTACCTCTGCTGTGCTGCAAATTCCTCCTCCCACAACTGCTGTTACTGCCAGCCCCCTCAGCAAATGCTGTTGTGCCCCCTCCTTTTCCTAGAAGGTTGTAGTGCCATATAGGATGAGTCCAAGACCCCTAGAATAAATGCCAGCATCTCTTGGGTGCCTTTGTGTGAGTGCCCCAAAGCATCCGTAGCTTGACCTGAGAAAGTCTCAGAGCTCTTGGGCTGCTGGCTCTGTGAGGGGTGAAGATGTGCCCAGGGCCAGGTTGCCCGTGGCACCCAGCCCTCAGTGCTCTGTGGAGACAGCTGTGGAGCCCGGACTGCTGCTGCAGAGCCTGCGCAGCCAGGAGAGCTGGCATTTCAGCAGACCTGCAGGCTGGGGCTGTCTCATTGCTTGGGCCTCATTTCAAAGCCTCTGCACCCTTTGTCCCTTCAGAGAGGCTCCTTGTGCTAGTAACTAAAGGGAAGGAAGGAGGTTCCTTTGGGCTCAGGAGGCCTTCAGGACTCTCAACTGTTTCTGCATTGTATCTGTAACTTTTGTATAACTAAACAAAAAACCCATCCCCCCCCCACGCCTAGCTGGAGGTTGCTGAGGGGATGGGGGTGGAAAGCAGCAGCCTGCTGTGCCCAAAGAAAGCAGGATCCTTCCCTCTGAAAACAAAAGCATCACCCAAGGAGCCAGCTCTGTGCCTGCCTGATCTTGTGCTGCTCATTTGCACAGGCCTTGTGAGCCCAGAGTGCCTTGGCCACCTTGTGGTGTTTCCACAAGAGCTTCGCTGTGTGTCTGGGTTGAGGAGCCAAGGGAAGGCAGCGAGCAGAGCAGTGGCTGGGGAGTGTGCAAGTCGCGAGTGTCCTGCATCCATCTCTTCTTGCTGGTTCCTGCTTGTATGGAGCAGACCAGTCAGCTGTGTGGGGCAGAGACAGTGTGTTTGTAGAGTAGGTGGCAGAGCAGAGGTCTGGCGTCAGGTTGATGCCTGCTGCAGTGCTGAGTTGATCTGAGAGTGTCAGAAACGCTTTCCAGTGCAGCTGCTCCCTCAGCTGATCTCTGCACCTCGGCACTAGGAGTGGAAGTGGCATCGTGCTGTCATTGTGTAGGTGCTGCAGTGCAAAGGCTCCCAGCTCGGGCTTGATGGTGATAAAGGAAAAGCAAGACCAATTGTTCCCTTTTGTGATTTGTGCCCAGGGTGACAGAGTGGAGCTGTCGCATGACCTGGAGAGAGTCTTGCCAGGAGATGAAAGCTGTTTGCAGAAGACTGTTCTGTATGGAGTGATAACAGTGTAATCAAGGGACATGCGAGTGGCCCAGGTGAGCTTGTCCTCTGTGAAGGTTTGCACTTTTGAGATCCCTTGTGACTCGGTCCCAGATAGGGCAGCAGCAGGCATGTCGATGCCATTTGTGCTTGTGAGGTCAGTTGTGCCTCTGAAGCTGGTAGGCCAACAGCATGCCCATAGCTTTGGTGCCGATGGTGAGGTGCCTTGTGTCTCAATGCCTCATAAACGGGGAGCAGGCCCATTGCTGCTGTTGGTGTTTGTTTAGGTCAATTGTGCCTCAGTCGCTAACAGGCCAGGAGCAGATATATGGCTTCATGGCTTCCTGCGAGGTCACTTCAGCCTCAGCACCTGACAGTCCAGCTAGATGCATTTTGCTGCTGTTTGTGTTTGTGGAGTCCTTTGGCCTCAGGATCTGCTCGTCCACCAGCAGCCCCATTGCTCCTTTTTGTACTTGTGAGGTGACTTTTGCTTCAGTACCTGCTTAGACAGCATCAAGCACATTGGTTCTTTGGGGCTTGTGAGGTCACTTGTGCCTCAGGGCCTGATAGGCCAGTGCTGGTCATGTGGCTGCTGTTTGTGGTTGTGAGGTCACTTGTGCCTCAGTCACAGAATCACAGACTCACAGAATCACAAAATGGTTGAGTTTGGAAGGGACCTGTGGAGATCATCTAGTCCAACCCTCCTTCTCAAGCTGGGTCACCTAGAGCACCTTGCACAGCATTGCGTCCAGGCGGCTTTTGAATATCTCCAGAGAAGGAGACTCCACAATCTCTCTGGGAAACCTGTTCCAGTGCTCTCTCACCCTCACAGTGAAGAAGTTTTTCCTCATGTTCAGGTGGAATTGTCTGTGTTTCAGTTTGTGCCCGTTGCCTCACGTCCCGTCTCTGGGCACCACTGAAAAGAGTCTGGTCCCATCCTCTTGACACCCTCCCTTCAGATATTTGCATACACTGATAAGATCTCTCAGTCTTCTCTTCTCTAAGCTAAACAGGCCCAGCTCTCTCAGTCGTTCTTCATAGGAGAGATGCTCCAGTCCCCTCATCAATTTTGTATCCGTCCGCTGGACTCTTCCCAGTAGTGCCACCTCCCTCTTGTACAGGGGAGCCCAGAACTGGACACAGTACTCCAGATGTGGCCTCAGCAGGGCTGAGCAGAGGGGGAGGACCCCCTCCCTTGACCTGCTGGCAATACTCTTCCTGATGCACCTCAGGATACCATTGGCCTTCTTGGCCACAAGGGCACATTGCTGCCTCATGCTTAACTTGGTGTCCACCAGCACTCCCAGGTCCTTCTCCGCAGAGCTGCTTTCCAGCAGGTCAACCCCCAGCCTGTACTGGTGCATGGGGTTATTCCTCCCCAGGTGCAGGACCCTGCACTTGCCTTTGTTGAACTTCATGAGGTTCCTCTCTGCCCACCTCTCCAGCCTGTCCAGGTCCTTCTGAATGGCAGCACAGCCCTCTGGCGTATCGGCCACTCCTCCCAGGTTTGTATCATCAGCAAACGATCAGACACAAGCCCTGGCTCTGCACCACAAACCCAACAGTGTGTGTCCTCACCCTGCCTGTTCATACAGCTGAGCTAACATTGGCATTTCCTTCTCTTGCGCCCTTACCAGCCCAGCCCAGTCCAGTCCTCCCTGGCCCTCCCCACCTCCTCTGCCCTCTCCCCAGCCCACCCAGCAGAGCAGCCCAGGCTGGCGGTGGCCCCGCAGCAGTGCCCACAACAGGGTGCTGCAGCGCTCTGGGCACTCACACCACAGCCACGGCCCCCCCGTGCAGGCACAACAGCTCGGGGCAGGGGGGGAGAGGTGCAGGGGTGTGTGCGTCAGCTGCCCCATCAGCCTCCAAGCTGGAATGGACCCCAACCCCCTGCTGAGGCCTCTGTGGGCCTGGACGATGCTCTGAGCAATTGCAGGGCATGTCAAATGGCTCAGGCTGTGTTCAGGCCTGTCACTACATAAAGCCCATGGCTTTTCGTTGAAGGTGACGTGGACCACTCTCCAGGCTCCCTTCCCTGGGCCTCCTCGGTCCCCAACGCCTCTCGTGGGATTGCAGAGCTCTCACTAGCCTGGACATTCATGTGTTTAGCCCTTTATCTTTGGATGAATCCACTGGATTTTGTGAAGCTCCATTCGCTGCCCACCCCGCGGCCGATGGTGCCCTTGGAGATGCCCTATGCTCTCCTGATGGATCCATACACCCTTCGAGAAGGACAGGCATCAGTGTCCAGCCTTGTCATATGGCAGATACCGCTTGACCATTCACCATCTCCAGGAGCACTGGGCACCCACAAGTGAGAGCTGAATGCAGATCCCCAGAAAAGCAACAGGCCCTTTCAGGGAGAAAGCCCTTGAGCACATTCTTGGCTCCAGCTTTTGAAGGAGAGCCCAACCTTCAAGCACTGCCCTGAGGAAATGCCCTTTTATTAGAGAGAGGCCAGCTCTGACACAGTGATAGACACATTTACAGAAGACTTCTGGGTCAGACAGACTGGGTTCATGCCTGTAAGCAAGTGGGATGAATTCCAACACTTCTGCACAAACGTGATGATCACAGCGAGAATGCCCAAAGCACAAGAGTTGTGTGAGATACTTAGAAAGCACTTGTGAAGAGGGATGGGCAGCTCATTGCTGCTGCACTAATACCAGTTGAACCAGCTTCTTCAGTGCATCCCTGAGCTCCCTGTTCCTCATGCTGTAGATGAGGGGGTTCACTGTTGGAGGCACCACCGAGTACAAAATGGCCAGCAGCAGATCGAGAGCTGGGGACGAGATGGAAGGGGGCTTCAGATAGGCAAACACTGCAGTGCTGATAAACATGGAGACCACGGTCAGGTGAGGGAAGCACATGGACAAAGCTTTGTGCCGGCCCTGCTCGGAGGGGATCCTCAGCACAACTGTGAAGATCTGCACGTAGGACAGCACAATGAAGATGAAACACCCAAAAGATAAACAAACACTAACCACAAGCACCCCAGGTTCCCTGAGGTAGGTGTCTGAGCAAGAGAGCTTGAGGATGTGGGGAATTTCACAGAAGAACTGCTCCACAACATTGCCTTGGCAGAGTGGTATGGAAAATGTGTTAGCAGTGTGCAGGAGAGCATAGAGAAAACCACTGGCCCAGGCAGCTGCTGCCATTTTGACACAAGCTCTGCTGCTCATGATGGTCCCATAGTGCAGAGGTTTGCAGATGGCCACGTAGCAATCGTAGGCCATGACAGTGAGAAGAGAATACTCAGCCAAAATGAAAAAGATAAGAAAAAAGACCTTGGCAGCACATCCTGAGTAGGAAATGGCCCTGGTGTCCAACAGGTAATTGGCCATGGATTTGGGGACAGTGACAGAAATGGTGCCAAGGTCAAGGAGGGAGAGGTTGAGGAGGAAGAAGTACATGGGGGTGTGGAGGCGGTGGTCGCAGGCTACGGCTGTGATGATGAGGCCATTGCCCAGGAGGGCAGCCAGGTAGATGCCCAGGAAGAGCAAGAAGTGTAAGAGCTGCAGCTGCCGCGTATCTGCAAATGCCAGGAGGAGGAACTCATTCAGCAAACTGCTGTTGGGCATTTGCTTCCTCTGAGCTTTGGGGACTGTCCAAAAAGGAAGAGGCATTTGTAAGTTAAAAGAGTTTTCTCTCAGGCAAATCCCAAACTATTCTTAATAGAACCCTCCACATTTCCTCTCTTCTCTAGCTTGGTTCAATCCCTATTTCTTATCTCTGGTTTGTGCTGGCTGAGTGTGCTGTGCAGAGCAGGGGCCTCTGGGTGTGGCTTCCAGAGGAGTCAGTCCTGCTCTGCTGCGGTTGTAAATGGAGGCATCAAATTGCCCCGAGTATTTGGTGGAGATTCCTGGAGACAGGTACCTGGATTCCTGGAGAAGGGCATTCGGTCCAATGACCCAGTGGGAACACTCTCTATTTATCATTGTGAGAGCTGAATACAGCACTCCTGCCAGTTGTGTCTGGAAGAGAAGACCCTTGTGAGGAATTCATCTCCCCCAACCTTGCCCTCCTGAACAGAGGTGTCTCTATCTGAATCAGCCACACCAGTTCCCTCTCTGGCAGGCAAAAGAAACACTGAGGTGAAGGCAGGGGATGACCCCACCCTTTCTAAACATCTCTGTTCCAAAGAGATGGACCCTTTCCTCACATCGATTTGCCATCTGCACTCTTTCTCCAGGCGCTGTAATGGGAGTGGGACGTGACTAGCTCTGATGGACACATCCTACAGCCACCCATTTTGTGGAAAGGCCGTTCAACATCTTAACACTCATTTTCTCCAGAAAAATGGGCTGCAGTGAAGGGCTCTGATTCTATATTTCTTGAGCTTCTAGATGCCTCCATCACACTGGGGGAGCATCCTTTGATGGAGTAGAAATCTTTGGCATTTAAGTTATGCTCAGCATTAGAACTTGTGTGTCCAAGAGGAAAAGGGCTCACAGTGACTGTACAGAGTCAGGGGATCTGGACTGTGCATGAGTCTTGTTCCCTGCTGCCCTGTGCTAGCACCCCTCCCGGCTAAAGGACAATCACACTCACAAGTTACTCTAAGAAGGAAACTGGACTGAGCTGAGAGTGGAGGAACATAGTTCCTGAGTGAAGATTTCCACATTCTTCTCTCTCAGAGTAGATATGAAGAGCGTGCTATGGAGAGCTCTTCAGCGCACGTGATGAGGTTTCTGACTTGCATGAGCAGCACAAAGACTCTCAGCTATCACAAATATGCTGTGGCAGAGCTGGGGTCTTGTGGAGGGCAGCTTGCAGCCTGGCAGGACACCCCAGCGAGACAGTCAAGAGTTCTAAAGATGGGTGGGCAGCCTTAAGAGAGAGTCAGATCATTGCCTAACCGGATGAAATACATTGCCTAGAAGGTTGGAAGGGACCTTGGGCATGTTGCTGCCATGAAGACAGCTCCACGCAGGACCCATGGGGTCCATGCCTTAACTGCAGCTGAACCCCTCTCCTTAACCCCGGAGAGCAGGAGAGCAAGAAGCAGAGCAGCCCCGAGAGGAGAGGAAACCAGGAGCAATACCATGACCCTGCTACCAAAGGGAAAGCAAGGAGGGAGAGCTGAACGGGCAGTTAGGAAAGCCTCCACCTCACCCAGCTGTGCACACCAACTCTCAGACAGTGACATCGCAGGACAGTCACTCTCAGCCCCTTCGTCATGCGCTGCTGGGAAATGGGCACGTCACAGGAGAGATGCCCCCCTCCTCTGCTGGAGCTCAGGCTGCTGAGGAGGGGGAGCATGCCCTGGACCCCGTGGCCTTGAGGGCAGAAGCTCTGCTGGGCACGAGAGGAGACACAGCGGGGCTTCCTTAGAGGAAGATGTCTGCATTGCAGGCACTGACCGGGAGTTTTCCAAATCCCCCTTCCCACAGCATTTATGCTTCTGCTTTCCTCTCTTTCTCTGATCATATCTCCACTGCCCAGAGCTTTTTCTCCTGAGAGCTGTTTCTCTGTCCCATCTCCTTTCCCTGTCAGCGCTCACAGACCCCATCCCACCCTCTGCGCACTCAGTTCTGCCCTGCAGAAACCTCCCAGCAGCAGGACACTGTCCAGGGCATCTCTGTGTCTTTAGGTGCTAGGGAGCAGGTCACACAAATGCCGCTGAGGCCAGAGAAGGTGATGGTGGTGCTTTCCGTAGGCAGAGCACTGGCTGAAAGGACTTCATGAGGTCCCTCACAGAACGACTCATTTCTCACTGTAATGGTCTGGGAGTATCAGTCTCTTGTCCAAAGCCCACAGCTCCTTCCCCCTCGCCTTCCACCTCCCATGCACAAACAGTAGGAAACTGACAGCAGAGACTCAGGAAAAGTCCTTATCTTTAAGGGAAGCCCTGCCATGGCTGTCGTCTTGAAAAGGCCCCTTGGCAATATCCTGAGGGTGAGCGAGATCTGAGAGCAGCCCTCACCCGCACAGCACCCTCTCAACAGGGGGATGAACCTGCCCTTCTCGGGGTCGCTCCTTCCACCCAGGGCTTCTCCCTGAAGAGCCCTGGGGAGTCCCCTGGGCAGGCTGAGTGCTGACCCTCGCAGGCAGCAGAGTCACTGCCCTGGGCACACAGCACCCTGCGGCAAAGGGACACTGCTCTCAATTACAGCCCACGCACACCTGGGTACACTCCTTGGCTTCACACCCCAGCACCATCCCTGGCAGAAGGTAGCTGTGATGTCCTGTCCCTGTGACGGTGTGGCAGGGAATCCCTGCTCTAAAGCATCGCCTGCTCCAAACAGGACAAGCTGGCAGAGCTGCCCTGACAGACCCTACCAGCTGTGCAAGGCGGCAGCTTTCGAAGAACCTGCCGACAACCACAGCAGCAATGTTGCCCTGCAGCCAGAGACTTACTGTGTTATGGGCTATGAAGATTTCTCCCTGCAGTGAGCTCTGCGGCATCCTCTGATTCCCGACTCTCTTCAACTTCTGAGTCGTTCATCTCATTCTGGACCCTGCAGGCGGTGTCCTGAGTCCTGCTTCTCCATTAAGAGGAGCTGCACTTGGACAGAGCTGTCTCTCCGCAGCTCCTGCCAGGTTGCCATGGGCTCTGGCAACCCCAGGAGTCAAGCCCAGCTCAGGAGCAGAGGCCCAGCTGAAGACTTTGTGACTTTGTCTGTCCACTGTGCACCCTCGAGATGTTCTTGGGACTCCAGGGCTGACAGCTCCTGAAAGGCAGCAGGGTCACCCCTGGGAATTATCCACTGAAGTAGATTAAAATAATCCCTCTCTAGCAGTGGAGAGACTGAGTCTAGCATTGCAGTTGCTCTCATCAGAGCATGGCTATCTAAGAGGGGTGGAAACATCCCACTCTAGAAAGCCCTGCTCCCATCTCCTAAGAGCACAGGGACAAGAAGGGCGTTCATTTGCTCGTGCTTTAGGGACTGATTGAGAGGAATTAATCAACACATCTAATGGCCATTGAGAAGCCCCTGGGATGGAGTGGGATACACTTCCCTCCCATGCTCTCCACAAACTCACAGGAGGTGGGATTCCCCTTGCCCAAGTTTTAGCATGCACAAAATGCCTGTCTGCGTGGCAGCTCCTTGTTTAAGCTCCCACTGTAATCAATGGAGATGAAGGGAGGGAATCAGCTGTACACGCACACACCCCTTTGGCCATTTGAAGGGCCAGAGGTGGTCGAAGACATGGCCCAGTTTCTGCTTGCTCTCATGGAACAATTAGGAGACCCATATCCTTCCAGAGCATTAGCTGAGGGCCAGCTGGAGAATCTCCTTGGCCATCTGAAATGGCACTAGCTGCCGACTACTGCAAGAGCTCCGCTCATCAAGAAGCCGAGACATATGCAGATCCTGACATTGCAAACAGCTCATGTAATTCAGTGCACACACACACTTGATTTAAGGCCATGACAATGGGCTGGCAGGGCCATGTCAGATGCATGGGGTGTCCAGCACAAGCACCACTTTTCTAGCAGGTACAGCACAGGACCTACAGGAAAAGCATGTCCTTCCAGAGTGGTTGCTGGACAAACACTCCAGGGCACCTCGCATTTCCTGCCTGTTCCCAAACAATGGATTCCCACCACTGCCTTTAGGCAAACTCCATCCCGTCTACATCCGAGCATGCTGCAAAGATGGAAGGCACATCACACCAGGGTCTCCACACATATGCCTCCATTCTCAAACCCTGCTAGCTCTCCTCTCCCTAAACCTTTTCTCCTGATGATATGAAAAGGGATTGTGTTAATGATGCAGCCACAGTGTGCCCGGATTGCAGGCTGTTCAGGCCTGGGGACTTTCTCAGTGGCACCTTGTCTTTCCTGGAGTTCTGGTCACCTCCGTCACAGGCCCCAAGGTGCTGCAGAGTCAGCTCAGGAACCAAGCACCTCTCTTGCCACGGCTGCATGGTCCAGCTCTGTTTCTCTCAGGCCTTGTGTACTGCAGGGTTTGCTCTCTCAGTGGGCACCTCACATCATCACTGCATTTGCTGTCTACACCAGCATGTCTCTGCTCTGAACTTAGGCCTTTCTATACACAGTGTCCTTGGCTCTTGGGAACAGGTTTCACCGTGACAAGGCTGCACTCAGCCTTGGTGCCACAGCTGAGGTTCTGCAGCCCAAATATACACAGAAGCCCAAAGCCTGGGCCACAAGGAAGAGGAAATGGAGATGCACAAGCTGCTGCAGAACTGCAAAAGCTTTAAGCAGCCCGAGGAAGCCTGTGGATCAGAGACCCCAGTTCTTATGGGGGGACTTTAATCTCCCTGACATTCCGTGGGAGGGCAATGCAGCAGGCTGCAAAGCGTCCAGGAGGATTCTGGAGGGTGTGGAGGACAACTTCTTAGCACCGCTAAGCCTGCTAGGTCAACAAGGGTGACACTTTCCTGGTCCTGGAACCTGCCAACAAGGAAGAACTCATGAGGGCTGTGGTAATCAGGGTCAGCCTTGCCTGCAGTGGCCATGAGGTGGTGGAGTTCCAGATGCTGAGGGGTGTGAGGAGGAAGAGGAGGAAGAGGAGCAGAGTCCAGACTTCGGATGTCAGAGAAGCAGACTTGGGCCCACTGGTAGAGGGAATCCCATGGCAGGCAGCTCTGAAGGGCAGAGGAGCTCAAGACAGTTGGCAGGTCTTTAAGGACAGCGTCCTCCAAGCTCAGGAATGGCCCATACTGATACCCAGGAGAACAAGTGGACATCTCAGGAGACAGGGTGGCTGAACAGGCAACTCGCAACTGAACAACAGTACAAAAAGGCAGCACACGGGAACAGAAAGCAGGGAGAGGCTGCAAAGGAGGAATTCAAAAATGTTGTCCAGTGAAGTAGGGAAGCAGTTAGGAAAGCCAAAGCTTCTTTAGGACCGATGCTTGCAAGGATTTCTAGGGCACAGAGATGATCTACTGTTGCTTCAGTAACAGGAAAAGCATAAGCAAGGAAGATGTGGGCCCATGGCTGACTGGGCCAGGGAATCTGGTAACAGCAGAGGTAGATAGGTCTGGGCAACTCAATCCCTCGCCTTCAGCCCCCAACCAACAAGGTCTCCCAGGCCACTGCACCGAGAGTCAGGACGCCTGAGGAGAAAAACAACCAGCGGTGCCTGAGGCTTGAGTCAAGAATTATTTGTAACTCTATGGGATTGGATGGGCTGCAGCTGAGGATGCTGAGAGAGCTGGTTGCTATCTAGCAAGGCCACTCTCTGGCATCTTTGAAAGCTGTGGAGACTCGGGGAGGTCCCAATGCCTGGAGAAGGGCAAATGTTACATCCCTCTTCCAAAAAGGCCACAGGACAACCTCCTTTGAGGAGGAGAGTGTCATGGAGCAAGCCCATTCTGATCACATTTCTGGGTCACTGAAGGAGAATGAGGTGTCTGGGAACAGTCAGCATAGATTTACTGAGGGGAAATCATGCCTCACCAACGTGATGACTTCCTGTGTTAAAAGAATTGTATTTGTGGACAAACAGAGAACAGTGAATGTCAGTCACCTCAACTTTTGGAAGGCTTTTGAAACTTTCTCCTGCAGTATACTTGCACACAAACTAGCCCTTTATGGTCTGAATGGTGAGACAACCAAATGGCCAAAGAAGTGGTTGGATGGTGGGGCTCAGAGTGTAGCGGTGAATGGGTAGTGTTGTTCCTGGAGATTTGAATCACAGAATCACAGAATGGTTGAAGTTGGAAGGGACCTCTGGAGATCATCTAGTCCAACCTCCCCTGCTCAAGCACCGTCACCTAGAGCACCTTGCACAGGATCACATCCAGGCGGGTTTTGAATATCTCCAGGCAAGGAGACTCCACAACCTCTCTGGGCAACCTGTTCCAGTGCGCTGTCACTCTCACAGTGAAGAAGTTTTTCCTCATATTCAGATGGAACTGTCTGTGTTTCAGTTTGTGCCTGTTGCCTTGCGTCCTGTCGCTGGGCACCACTGAAAAGAGTCTGGCCCCATCCTCTCGACACCCTCCCTTCAGATACTTGTAAACATTGATAAGATCTCCTCTCAGCCTTCTATTCTCCAAGCTAAACAGGCCAAGCTCTCTCAGCCTTTCCTCATAAGAGAGATGCTCCAGTCCCCTAATCATCTTTGTGGCCCTTCGCTGGACTTGCTCCAGTAGTGCCACATCCCTCTTGTACTGGGGAGCCCAGAACTGGACGCAGTACTCCAGATGTGGCCTCAGCAGGGCTGAGTAGAGGGGCAGGATCACCTCCCTCCACCTGCTGGCAACACTCTTCCTCATGCACCCCAGGATACCATTGGCCTTCTTGGCCACAAGGGCACATTGCTGCCTCATGCTTAACTTGGTGTCCACCAGCACTCCCAGGTCCTTCTCAGCAGAGCTGCTTTCCAGTAGGTCACCCCCAGCCTGTACTGGTGCATGGGGTTATTCCTCCCCAGGTGCACGACCCTGCACTTGCCTTTGTTGAACTTCAAGAGGTTCCTCTCCGCCCACCTCTCCAGCCTGTCCAGGTCTCTCTGAATGGCAGCACAGCCCTCTGGTTTATCAGCCACTCCTCCCAGTTTTGTATTGTCAGCAAACTTGCTGAGGGTGCACTCTGTGCCTTCATGCAGGTCATTGATGAAGAAGTTGACAAGACTGGACCCACTACTGACCCCTGGGGGACACCGCTAGCTACAGACCTCCAACTAGACTCTGCGCCACTGATCACAACCCTCGGAGCTCTGCCATTCAGCCAGTTCTCAATCCACCTCACTGTCCACTCATCTAAACCACACCTCCTGAGCTTCCCTATGAGGATGTTATGGGAGACAGTGTCAAAAGCCTTGCTGAAGTCAAGGGAGACAACATCCACTGCTCTCCCCTCATCTACCCAGCCAGGCATTCCATCATAGAAGACTATCAGATTGGTTGAGCATGATTTCCCCTTTTGGTGAAGCCATGCTGACTACTCCTGATCACCTTCTTTTCCTCCACGTGCTTGGAGATGGCCTCCAGCACGAGCTGCTCCATCCCCTTTGCAGGGATGCAGGTGAGGCTGACTGGCCTGTAGTTCCCTGGCTCCTCCTTCTTGCCCTTTTGGAAGACTGGGGTGACATCATTGGTTTTCTTCCAGTCCTCAGGCACCTCTACTGTTCTCCAGGACTTTTCAAAGAGGATGGAGAGTGGCTTAGCAACGACATCCGCCAGCTCCCTCGGCACTCATGGGTGCATCCCATCGGGGCCCATGGATTTGTGGGTGTCAAGTTTGCTTAAATGATCTCTAACCCACTCCTCCTCCACCAAGGGAAAGTGTTCCTTTCTCCAGACTTTCTCTCTTGCCTCCAGGGTCTGGGATTCCTGAGGACTGGCCTGAGCAGTAAAGACTGAAGCAAAGAAGGCATTCAGTAACTCTGCTTTCTCTGCATCCTTCGTCACCAGGGCACCCACCCCATTCACCAAAGGCCCCGCATTTTCCCTAGTCTTCCATTTGCTACTGATATATCTGAAGAAGCCCTTCTTGTTGTCCTTGACATCCCTTGCCAGATTTAATTCCAAACGGGCCTTAGCCTTCCTTGTCACATCCCAGCATACTCTGGCAATGTTCCTATATTCCTCCCAAGTGGCCTGTCCCCCTTTCCACTTTCTGTAGACTTCCTTCTTCTGGTTGAGTTTTGCCAGGAGCTCCTTGCTCATCCATGCAGGTCTCCTGCCCCCTTTGCTTGACTTCCTACTCATAGGGATGCACCACTCTTGAGCCTGGAGGAAGTGATGCTTGAATATTAACCAGCTCTCTTGGAGCCGCCTTCCTTCTAGGGCCCTAACCCATGAGATTCCTCCAAGTAGGTCCCTGAAGAGGCCGAAGTTTGCTCTCCTGAATTCCAGGGTTGCGATCCTACTTATTGCCCTGCCTCCTCCTCGCAGGATCCTGAACTCCACCATCTCCTGGTCTCTGCAGCCAAGGCTGCCCCCGACCTTCACATCTTCCACCAGTCCTTCTTTGTTTGTTAGTACAAGGTCTGGGAGCACACCTCTCCTCGTTGGCTCCTCCACCACCTGTGTCAAGAAGTTGTCATCAATGCTCTGCAGGAACCTCCGGAACTGTTTGTGTCTAGCTTTGTTGTCTCTCCAGCAGATATCAGGGTGGTTGAAGTCCCCCATGAGAACCAGGGCCTATGATCATGAGGCTACTTCCAGCTGTCTGTAGAAGGCCTCATCGACTTCCTCTTCCTGATCGGGTGGCCTGTAGTAAACACCCGCAACAGTGTCACCCATGCTAGCCTGCCCTTTCATCCTTACCCGTAATCTCTCAACTCGCTCTTCATCCACCCCTAGGATCAATACAAAGCCCGGGGCTCACCACAGACTCTCCTAGGGTGTCCTGTTGAACCACAGCACAAGTCACATTTAGTTTTCCAGAAGTTCAGTCTGAACCAATCAACCTGCCTTTTTTGGCTCTTTCCCCTTCTCATGCTATTTCCTACTCCCCAGAAAAGCTCCATCACCTCTGAAATCACCCTTCAAGCAGTCACAGGCTGCTGCTGTACTGCCCTTAGCCTCCACTTCACCAGGCTGAAGAAGGCCAGGTCCCTCAGCCTCTCCGTAAAGGCCTTGTGCTTCAGGACACTAACCCCATCTTGGCAGACCTCCTCTGGACCCTCTCGCTGTCCTTCCTATTCCTCCAGCACTGGGCAACCCACACTGGGACACACTATTCCACATGTGGCCATGCCAGTGCTGAGTCGACGGGGGATAATAGCTGTCCTTGCCTGGGTGGCCAGGCTCTTCCTAAGGCAGCCCTGCGTGAAGCTGGCCTGATTTTTGGTGAGCACGCACCACTGGTTCATATGGCATCCCTTGTAATGTCCAGGCCCTTGTCCTCAGGGTCACTCCTCTGATGGTCTGGAAAAGCCAAATGAAGGTAAAAAGTAAGCAAAACTGGAGCCGGGGGACAGGGTAAACAGAGGTGGGCTATTTGTATGAGAGGGCACGTGTATGATAAAAGCAAAGGACTTGGAAGGGGGAAAGAGGAAAACAGAAAAGAGAAGGTGAAATGAAGACTATGAAGAGAGCTGTTTGTGGGTACCTGCCACACAGTCCTACATCTGAGCAACGGTGACTGGAAAAGAACAAGACAGCAGCGTCTGCTTTGACCATATTGTTTCTGACTTACTTCCATGGTCACATGGAACCTGACGGCTTTCCCTACCATCAAGAAGGGAAGATGCGAGGTGGAAGGAAATGCAAAATCATCCAGGCAGGAAGGGGCATGGAGAAGTATCTAGGCCAACCTCCTGCTCACAGCAGGGTCAGCTATCAGGTCCGACCAGCTGGCTCATGGCTTTATTGAGTTAGGGATGAAAACCTGCAAGGGAGGAGATGGCACAGCATCTCTGGGCAACCTGCCTGTGACTGCAAGGCGGGAAAGGGAGGGTCAGATACCGGTATAGAGAGACACTCAAGGTTTGTGAGGGGTTAAACAAAGTAGGTTTAATGAAGGACTTACACTCTAAACTGTGTGTGGAGCCCAGGACACTGCTTGGAGGGGTCACTGATGGGCAGATGCTGGACACAGGGCTGGGACACCCAGGCGGGGCTTACTTTGTGTATCCGAAGGGCTCCTTAGAGCTAGTTCCTTATTTCCACTATGCAAAGCTCGAGTCAATACTGGCTGTGAAGCAGCTGGACATTGTTGAGAAAAGGGAATAGGCATGTCCAGCCCTGAGCGGTTTTGGTCAGTGTGTACAGAGCACACTCCAGGGCTGTGATAGCGTACTCTGCTGCTCCCCTGACTCCTCAACAGATCTCCTGCAGCGGTTCTCACTTCACTGCCCCAGGATTTGCCTGTCTGGAGGGAAAAAAATTTCCTTATACCCAGCCTGAACCTCTCTTGTTTCAACTAATGCTCATTGGCCCTCATCCTTCCATTGATCACAACAGTGAAGAGCATCGCGTTGTAAGGCACAGGTATTGTAGGCTGTGAGGAGGGCCCATTCTGGAGAGGTAGCCATTCATAATCAAACTTTGAACTGAAAACCTTTCAGGCCCAAGAGGCAACCACTGGGGAGGTTCCCACACCACTGGGAGGGGCTGGCTCTGGGGATGCCATGTATGGTGCTAACCCACATGCTGAAAAGGAATTCAGGAGCGCAAGAATCACAGTAGCTATTGCCAGAGAGGACAGAATCACCAAACCATTCCAGTTGGAAGGGACCTCGGGAGGTGTCTACTCCAGCCTCCTGCTCTACTCAGGATCAACACTGAATTCACACTAAGTTCCTCCGGGCTTTGTCCAACAGCATGCTGAAAGCCTCCAAGAACAGAGAGTCCAAAAGCTCTCTGGACCCCACTTCAAATACTTTGTTATCCTCATTGATGTTTCTCCCTTTAATCCAATTCTAGCTGCACTGGTGTCAACCTATAACCATTCTAGCTGCGTTTGTGTCAGCTTCTAAATGTTGCCTCCCATTCTCCTGCCCTGAATCTCTGTAAAGAGCCTGGTTCTTTCTTGGTGGTAACCGTGAGTTGGGAAGCTGCTATGAGTCCTCCCAGAGCCTTTCCTTCTGCAGGCTGAACAAGGCCTCTTCCCTCAGTCTTTCCTCACAGGGCAAGTTCTCCAGCACTGATGCCCTTAGGGGCCGGCCACTGAACTCACTCTGAGCGTTCAACATTATTCTTCTACACAGGGCCCCCACATGGGGGACGTATCTAGATGTGCTGGATGGAAGGGGATAATCACATCCCTCTCACCTGCTGAGGTCCCTCTGAATGGCAGCCCTCAAGCATATCACTGTTCTGCCCAATTAGCTGTCATCTACACGAGTGCTGAGTAGAAGGGGATAATCACTTCCCTTGATCACCTGACTCTGCTACTGTTCATGCAACCCAGGATGCAGTGGCCTCCTTTGCTGCCAGGACATGCTGCTGGCTCTTGTTCAGCAGCTCCCTGAGTTGTTCTTGTGGCCTTCTTTGAAGATGGGCACAACATAGTCTTTTTTCTGGTCATTGGCACCTCCCCTGATCTCCACAACCTTTGATGATAGTGAGTTGCTTTGCTGTGGCAGCAGGAAGCTCTCTCAATGTCTGAGCATGCCACACATCCAATCCCATAGACTGTATTGGCTGAGTTCTTGCAAGTCATCCCTCTCTCAACCCTCATGCACTGCAGGCTGGTTTTCTCATCTGCAGTCCTGACTCTAGGCACAACAGCCCATGAGCTCTTGTTGGTGAAGCCTGAAGCCAAGAAGGCACCGAGCTCCTCAGACCTATCTACATCTGCTCTTGCTACATTCCCTGCCCCATGCAGCACTGAGCCCCCACTTTCCTTCTTTACTCTTTTACTGTTACTGAAGCAGTAGCAGCTCTTCTTTGTGCTCGTGATGTCCCCTGCAAATGTGTATGCTAGGGGAGCTTTGACTTCCCTACTTCGCTGGACAACACTGTATTTCTGAATTCCTCCTTTTCAGCCTCTCCTTTCTTCCCCTTCCCTTATGCTGCGTTCCTGCACCGGAGCTCAGGCATGAGTTCCCTGTTTAGCCAAGACAGGGTCTGGAGATGCCTACAAATTTGACAAGCTGTCAGTATGGAGCACTCATGTGCTTTGTGGGTGCTCTTCTTAAGGACCTGCTGGCTTTTCTTAGCTCCTCTGCCCTTCAGGGCTGCCTCCCGTTGTCTGTCCCATGGAAGAGCTACATGCATCTGAGTGTTGCCTTCACACAAAGGACATCCCCCCTCCTCATCTTCCCTTCCAGTGTCTCCTGAAGGACTTGTACCCTACCATCACAGCACTCGAGTCATGGGACTGATCCCACCACATCTCAGTTACAGCAATCCTGTCTGTGCCCCAGGCTGCTTTTGTTTGCATCTATTTTGGCTTCATCACCTCAGCTGTCACACCAGCTGAAGATCTGTCACAGCAAAGCCTGTTACCAAGGACCTGGTGCATGCAGAGGATTTGATTCCGAGTATTGTCAGGCTGACATAGAGAGCAGGTGGCAATGTAATGGTGAAATGAGGTTCCCACTAAAAGAGCAAACCCTGCAGTGGCCAAGGCCAGGGAGAAAGAGAGCTGGGCCTTGCAGGAACAGAAGGAGAGGGGTTTGCTGCCCGAGCTGACCCTGCAGCACCTTGGGGCCTGTGACAGAGGTGAACTGATCTCCAGAAGGGACAAGGTGCCACTGAGAAAGTCCTTGGGCCTGGAGAGTCAGCAATCCAGCCACTTTGTGGACATCCTTAACACAGTCCCCGTTCATTTGGGGTGAGAAGAGGTTCAGAGGAATAAGATCTAGAAGGGTTTAAGAGTGCAGGGACATGAGCAGATTCCTTGGTGTGATGTGCTTCCCATTTATGAAGCACACTTGGCTCTAGATGGGATGGACTTTGCCTGAAGGCAGTGGTGGGATCTCGTTGTTTGGGCAGAGGCAGGAAACCCAAATTGCCCTGGGGCACTTGCCCTATTTTTTTATTAAATGAAGTGTCTGCACTGAATTACATCAACCGTTTACAGTGCAAGGATCTGCTTGTGCCTCAGCTTCATGAGTGGAGCTCTAGCAGTATTAGGCATCTCGTGTCATTTGAGATGACCAAGGATATTCCTTATGTGGCCCCCAGCTGAGGCTCTAGAAGGACGTGGGTCTCACACGTGCTCCATCAGGGCAAGCAAATACATGCTTTGGACCACCTCTGTCTACTCAAATGTCACCAGGTTTTTGTGTGCCAACAACTGACTCTCACCCTCCATCTCTATTGGTTACAGTGGGAGCTTAGACAAGGAGCTGGCACGCGGACGTCTATGTTGTGCTCAGTACAGGTTGAGAAAGGGGAATCCCACCTCCTGTGTGTTTGTGGAGTTCATGGGAGAGAGCTGAATCCCACTCCAGCCCAGGGGCTCCTAAACTGTCATGTGATGCCCACATTGACTCATCTGAATCAATACCTGAACCATGGGTAAATGACTTCCCTTCTTGGCCTCCTCTAGGCTCCTGCCTAGTTAAGAGATGGGAAGGGGGTCTTCTAGAGTGGCACATTTCCACCTCCTGCAGATTGTAATGCTGGAATTAGTCACCCTTCACTGTTCAGAGAGGGACTGTTGGTGATTATTTTCATCTATGTCAGTGAAACTTTCCAAGGAGGAGGGAGCACAAGGGACAGAGAAATTCACTCCTTCAGCTGGGCCTCTGCTCTCGAGCGGGGCCAGGCTCCTGGGACAGAGGGAGCTCATGGCAACCTGGCAGCATTGTTGAGAGACAGCTGTGTGCAGGAGCAGCTCCTCTGCAAAGAGCAGCAGGGCTCTGGGCACTGCCTGCTGTTGCTGAGATGTGATGGGACAGGAGAGGGAGAAGTGAAATGCAGTGTGGAGTGGGAGGACAGCGGAGCGCTCATGGTGGGAGAAATCTTCACAGCCCCTGACACGGTAAGTCTCTGGCTGCAGGGCAACACTGCTTCCTGGAGAGGTCTTCTAAACCCATCCTATCCTATGACTGATAGATTCAGTGACCTCTGGCAGGACAGGTTCATTCTCCCGCCAAGGCGGTGCTGTGCGTGTCAGGGGTGCTCACAGCTCTAGCTCACGCAGAGGACATATGCGAAGGGTCTTTTAGGAGGAAGGTGAAAAATAGGCTAAGAGAAAGGGAAGGAGCTCTCCATCTAGAAAAAGCTACTTAGTACTGATAAAACTCGAAAGAATAGGTCCTAATTTTGGCAGGGAGATAAAAGGAAAGAGGTTTTTTTGTTGTTGTTTGGCAAGGAATTTGGACTGCCAAACCTTCCCTCTCAGAGATCACTAGGTCTGTGAGAAAGCTCAGCAAACCCCTTCAACCTCTCCTCAGCCTACAGACAGCACCAGCATCACCTTTATGGCCTTGTCAGGGTTTTTCTGACCTGCTCCTCAGAACCTTTGAGCACAGCAGTGCCTCTGCCCAGCGCCCTGTCCCGGTAGGTTTCTGTCGGGCAGAACTGAGCATGCAGAGGGTGGGATGGGGTCTGTGAGCACCGTCAGGGAAAAGACATTGGGATAGAGAAGGAGCTGCCAGCAGGGGGAGCTCCAGGCAGCGAGATGGGCAGGGAATGAGAGGGAACTGCAAATGGAATTGCCGTGGGAGGAAGGATTTGGGCAAGTCATGGTCAGTCCCTCCGATACAGACACCTTCCTCTGAGCCAGTCCCCTGTGTCTCTGCTCCCACCCAGCAGATCCTCTGCCCTGACAGCCATGGAGTGCAGGCCATGAGCCACCTCCTCTGCAGCCAGACCTGCGGCAGAGGAGAAGGGCATGTCTCCTGCCACGGGCCCATTTCATGCTGCCCGACAAAGGGGCTGAGAGTGACTGCCCTGCAGTGTTGCTGGCTTTGAGGTGGCATGTCCAGCTGGGGAAGATGAAAGCTTTCCTGAGTGCCCATCTGTCTCTCTCTCCTTGCCTCCCTTTGCAGCAGCATCACTGAGTTGCTCCTTCTTTGCCCTCCTGGTCTTCTCTTGGGCTGCCTGGGATTGGGGAGTTTCAGCTGCAGTTCAGACACCTGCCCTGCAAGTTGTGCAACAGAGGGGTGTGCGTAGGAGTAAACAGTCCCCAGCCCCCCAAACCCTGTGCGGCTCCAGGAGATGCAATGCAAGGAGCTGGCGAATTAGTTGACCTTGTCATGCTCTTCATCACTCTCTCCCTATCTGGCCTGAGAGAGAAGAATGTGGAGATCTTCCCCTAAAACCTGAAGTGCTCGGCTCTCAGCTCAGTCCCCTTTCTTTCTGAGAGAAACTTGGACTGTGAGTGTCCTTTAGCTGAGTGAGGTGCAAGCACAAGGCCATGAGGGGCAAGACTCATGGACAGACCACATCCCGTGACTCTGTACAAAGTCACGGTGAGCCCTTTTTTCCTCTTGGGATGCATAAATGCTCATCCTGAGAGCAGCTGAAATACCAAAGATTTCTACCCTGTCAAAGAATGCTCCCACGGTGAGATGGAGGTATCTAAAAGCTAAATCAATATCTAATCAGACACCTCTGCTGAAGATTATACTCCGGAGAAAATAGGTGCCAAAATATTGGACAGTCTTTCCACATAAGGGGTAGATATAATGTGCTGCAGGATGCGTACATCAGAGCTAGTCACTCCCCACTCGCACTACAGAGGAAGAGCAGATGGTAAATTGGTGTGAGGAGAGGGTCTATCGCATTGGAACGGAGACATCCAGCAAGGGTCGGGCACCCGCTGCCTTCACGTGACAGTTTCCCTGCCTTGCTAGAATGGGAGCTGGTGTGGCTGCTTCAGATACAAACACCTCTGCTCAGGAGGGCAAAGCTGGGGGAGATGAATGCCTCACAAGGATCTTCCCTTTCCAAGACAGTTGGCAGCAGAGCTTGTCAGAGTCCAATTCTCCCTCACCAGGTCCTTTTAGCTATTCCACACATGGACAGTGTAGTGTTTAATATCAACATTTACTTCTTTGAAGATATTGGACATTACACAGGACTTTTGATTTAGCGGAGTGACACAACAATATCCTGAAATCACAATACAAGTGTGAGATACACTTAGCAAAATAGAGCAATTGTAATATCAGTTCAATCACAATACCAGTGTGATCCCCATTACTGGTCTCTATACTGTGCTCACCATCACAACGCTGGGCATCCCCAGTCGCCGGGAGGGAAGACATTCGATGAAACCAGCTCAGTCACATTGCTCTCTGACAAATTCTTTTGTTAGTTGTTCAGTTTTTATACTCCCTGCTGGGCTGAGCCATGAATACACTCCCCCCCATGCTGGTCTGGCTAACTGAGGGAGACATTCACACTCTTTTGATGAACTCAGGGGAAAACACTGACACCAGCTAATCCACTCAGTTGGGCTGCAGTCACTTGATCCACTCAACTGACATAGCTGTTTATCTAAAACCAAGATTACCCTCCAGTCATGGTCCCCTTTGCGCTGAGATAAGGTCAGCTTTCTGTGCAACAGCTGTGGTCAGTCACACCCTACCTTATCCCCTCAGCTTCATGGGCACATGCCCCTTGCCCATCTCCCCTGAGCCTTCTTCCATTGTAGGGGTTTATTGGTTGGTCCAAGTGCTCTATTCCTCTCTCCTCCTGGTAAACAGAGACTATAACCACTGAGTCACCGGACTGAGTCTCCTTAGGTCAGCTCATGGAGCCCAACCCCCTCCTATCCCCACCAAAGAACTGGAAATGTTTGTCACCTTCCTCCATTTACACCCCCCAGCAGAGCAGCTGGAAATCGTTAGCAGAGGCCCCTGCTCTGCATGGCACACTCAGGCAGCACAAAGCGGAGCTCGAGCCAGGGAGCTGAACGAAGGTAAAGGAGAGAGGAAAAGTGGGAGGTTCTGTGAGGAAGGCAAAGGTTTGTCTCCCCGAAGACTGCTCTAATTTGTCCCTGTCTTTTCCTCCTTGGACAGGCCCCCATGCCCAGCGTCAGCAAATGTCCAACAGCAGCTCCTTCAATGAGTTCCTCCTCCAGGCATTTGCAGATACGCGGCAGCTGCAGCTCTTGCACTTCTGGCTCTTCCTGGGCATCTACCTGGCTGCCCTCCTGGGCAACGGCCTCATCATCACAGCCATAGCCTGCGACCACTGCCTCCACACCCCCATGTACTTCTTCCTCCTCAACCTCTCCCTCCTCGACCTTGGCTCCATCTCTGTCACTGTCCCCAAATCCATGGCCAATTCCCTGAGCAACACCAGGGCCATTTCCTACTGGGAATGTGCTGCACAGCTCTTTCATTTTTACTTTCTCTTAACAACTGAGTATTCTGTTCTCACTGTCATGGCCTATGACCGCTACGTGGCCATCTGCAAACCCCTGCACTACGGGACCATCATGAGCAGCAGAGCTTGTGTCAAAATGGCAGCAGCTGCCTGGGCCAGTGGTTTTCTCTATGGTCTCCTGCACACTGCTAACACATTTTCCATACCACTCTGCCAAGGCAATGTTGTGGAGCAGTTCTTCTGTGAAATTCCCCACATCCTCAAGCTCTCCTGCTCAGACGCCTACCTCAGGGAACTTGGGGTGCTTGTGGTTAGTATTTGTTTAGCTTTGGGATGTTTTGTTTTCATTGTGCTGTCCTATGTGCAGATCTTCACAGTTGTGCTGAGGATCCCCTCTGAGCAGGGCTGGCACAAAGCCTTCTCCATGTGCCTCCCTCACCTGGCCGTGGTCTCCATGTTTATGAGCACTGTCATGATTGCCTACCTGAAGCCCCCCTCCCTCTCCTTCCCAATTCTGGATCTGGTGGTGGCTGTTCTGTACTCGGTGGTGCCTCCAGCAGTGAACCCTCTCATCTACAGCATCAGGAACAAGGAGCTCAAGGACGCACTGAAGAAACTGGTTCAACTGCTACTACTTCAGCAGCAATAAGCTGCCCATCTCTCCTCACAAGGGATTTCCAATTTACCTCGGGCAACACTTGTGCTTTGGGCATTCTGCCTGTGATAGTCATTTGTACACAAATACTTGAATTCATCCCACTTCTCCAGAGGCACAAACCCTGTCTTCCAAATTGATTAGTCAGTGGGGATTGGATTTGGAGACTGACTCATTGTAATATAAATGTCCATGTTTTCCCATGATGAAACACTGGAAATTGTCAGGAAGGCTGTGAATCTCAGGAGAAGAAATATTCATCTACCCCTCAGGCTGGTGTACCACTGCTTTGTCTGTTATGCTATGGAGTTAATCTCAGTAAGCTTTCACATATTTCCCCACGTCCTGATTAAACTGATCATTTCTAAAGTCATCTTTGCAGCAGACTATCTGGACATAGGCACTTTCCCTTGTTTTCCACTTTTCCTTCTCTCTCTTTATTCATTCAGACACCTCTGCTCTCTCTAGGTGCTGCTCTGATGTTCGGGGAGTGTAAAGCTTGCCTCATCTTTCAGGAGGCTAATTGTCTCTTTAGACAATGCCTTAACTGGTTTTTTCCTCTATCCTTTCCGATCAATCTCTCTAAAACATTTCTACTAAGGCTATCCCTTGTGGAAAGTGCACCTCCCTGGAGGCAGCCTGGACTTGAAACACAGTTTAGGAGTTTATTTTGTTTTTCATTCAACTCCATCATGTTTTACTTTTGTTTGATCCCAATAAAGAAAAAGTCTTCTGTGTCTATTTGCAGCTAGTTCTCGAAGGAAAGCAGGTGGGAATTGGTGCAGAGAGGCTGTAACATTCAGCTACAGACGTGAGTGGAAGAAAGCTTCGATTTTAACAAGAGTGGGGTAGGTCCCCAGTGGCTGATGAGAGAAATGGCAGGGCTGGGGAGGTGAGGAGCAAGGCTGTTCGTACATGTCTCCTCTCCAAAATACTGCTTTTCTCACACATCACAATTCCTTAGGAGACCCTCTGAGTCATCATGTGGCTATCACTGTGGCTATCACTTATTCTGTAAGCTGAAAAGTAAAGACAATGTTACAAGCAGAAATCTTTTCTCTCTTTTTTTTAGGTGCTCATTGAAATCTTCCTCTTGTAAAGACACTCCTGAAACCTCTCCAGTTAGCCACACGAGGACTGAAGGAAATTATGGGTATAGACAGGGCTTGTTAGGGCTTTTTGCATTTTAGTGACCCCTCGGGTATATTTGGTGCTGAGTCCATGAATGCCGGATTCTGCGAGGAGACTGAACAAACCTCTCAAGAAGTTGAATTCAGAAGCCAGTCCCAAAGCTTCTAGGAGCATTAATGGGTCCCCCTGAGGGCCATTACTCACCGAGCCTCCCTAGGGGCTGATTAGAGCAGAAAGTTGTAGGCCCTGATTGCAGGTAGGCAAAGGAAATGTGCAGGTGGCTCTGATGCCAAGTCAACCTTGAGGTGTTTTATCATACAACATGGCCAGGCACTGACACCCAGTCCCTGGGTAGGGTGATCCCTTCCCTCACACTTTGCTCAGGCCTCTTTGTGGGGGCAGTGTGAGGGTGGGGGTGTGCAACGCTGAGTTAGGGACAACAAGATGGTACCTCCCAGGCCCGCCCTGGGAGGCAGGAAGAGGAAATAAGGCCTCTACTGCCCTTAGCCTTCACTTCACCAGCATAATGTAGCCCAGGTGCCTCAGCCTCCCTCTACAGGTCATGTGCTGCAGGCAACAAGCCCCATCTTGGCAGACCTCCTCTGGACCCTCTCCACGTCCTCCCCATTCCTCCAGCACTGGGCATCCCACACTGGCACACATGGTTCCAGATGTGGCCACGCCAGTGCTGAGTCGACAGGGGATAGTAACTGTCCTTGTCTGGGTGGCCAGATGCTTCCTCATGCAGCCCCGTATGCAGCTGGCCTCATCTGTGGTGAGCACGCACCACAGGCTCATATGGCATCCCTCGTCATGTCCAGGCCCTTCTCCTCAGGGTCACTCCCCCAAGGCAGCACCTGCCACTTCCCCTTGCACAACTTCAGCAGGCTTCTGTTGGCCTCATCTCCAAGCTTCTGCAGCTCCCTCTCCACTCAAGCTCCTTTCTGTCAGCTCTGAATGTGTGCGTGCAGATGCCTCATCCCTTCTTGCCAGGCCTCTCACAGGATAACAGCATGACGACCTGCAGGACACTGCAGATAATAAAGGGGGTAGTATTTTAAAGGAAGTGCTGGCAATGGTGGAAATGAGCATGGCAACCATCTCGGAGAAGGCAAAGGAAGGTAGAAAGGCAGCAAAAGCAGGGTCAATGGGGACAGGGTAAAGAGAGGTGGTCTGACTGCATGGGAGGAGATCAGGGTGGTAAAGGAGAAGAGCTTGTAAGGTGGAAAAGAGGGGAAAATGCAATAAAAGGTGAAGCAAATGAAAGCCCAGGGCTATGTGGGGGTACCTGCCAAGCAGCCCTGAATCTGAACTCCTCTGACCAGAGCAGCACAAAACAGTAAGAGGAATATTTTGCCTAAGGTCAACAAGAGAAGACCCGGGGTGGAAGGAAATGCCAAATGCTTCAGGCTGGAAGGGACCTCAGGTTGTCTCTAGCCCAACCTCCTTCTCACAGCAGGCTCACCTATCAGCTCCAACCAGCGTGATGAGGCCTTCAAGTCATTCAGGTCTTGAAAACCTCTGAGGATGGAGATGGCACAAACCCTCTGGGCAACTTGCCCCAGTGCTTCACTGTTTGCATGGGTAAAACATTTGCCCTTATCCCCAGCCAGAACCTCTCTTCTTTCACCTCATGCCCATTGGGCCTCATCTTCCCATAGTGCATAACAGTGAAGAGCCTGGCTTCATCTTCTTGATGACCTCCTGGTAGGGATGGGCAGGCTGTTATTCGGTCTGCCCAAAGCCTCCTCTTCTCCACGCTGAACAAACCCAGCTCCCTCAGCCTCCCACAGTGACAAAGCTGACCTTACAAATGTGTGCCTAGGTTGTTAAAGGCCCTCCCAATCCTTCTGGATTTTGCTTGATCTGCAAAGGACCTTAGGCCTGTTAGAGTGCAATCACCTTCATGCCATGCCTTTCTGCATGCATCACACTCACTGGGAGTCATGTTGTAGTGAACTGGTGTTGTAGACGGTGAGGAGGGCCCATTCTGGACAAACAGTCCTTCATCATTAAGTCTTGATTCATTCTCTTATTCTCCTGCCATGAATCCCTGTAAAAGCCTGGTTCATTATGGGTGGCAGCCTTGAGTTGGGAAGCTGCTCCGAGTTCCTCCAAAAGCCTTCCCTTCTGCAGGCTGAACAAACTCGTTCCCTCAGCCTCTTCTTACAGGACAAGTGCTCCAGCCCCCAATCACCTTGGGGGCCTGCCACTGAAATCACTCTGAGTGATCAGTAGTGCTCTTCCACAGGGCCCCCAAATGGATGCAGTATCTAGATGTGCTCTAACGAGGCAGAGTAGAGGGGGATAATCACTTCCCTCCATCTCCTGCCTTTGTTCTGGTTCATGCAGGGCAGGAGGCTGTCGCCTCCGTGGCTGCCAAGGAATGCTGCTGACTCACATTCAGGTTCCTGCCCACAAAGTCTCCCAGGTGCTTTTCCGCTGAGCTGCTGCCCAGCCAGGGACTCCCCAGCCTGTATCGCTTCAGGGTGTTGGTCTATGCGAGGTGCAGGACCTGGCATTTGTCCTGCTTGAATTTCACAAAGATCCCGATAGCCCATTCCTCCTCCCTGCTGAGGTCCCTCCCAATGGCAGCCCTCAAGCATGTGACTGCTCTGCCTGATGAGGTGTCATCTCAAATGTGATGAGAGTTGCCTCCTCCAGGTCACTGATGAACCTGTTAGACAGGTCAGGTGGCAGTAGAGACCCCTGCATACTCCGCTTGTCAGCAGCTTCCAGGGAAAGAACGACCCCTTCCTGAAAACCCTCTGAGCTCGATCATCCAGCCAGCTTTTTAGCCTTCTGGTTGTCTACCGAGCCTATCACAATGCCTTTCTTGTATACAAGAATATTGTGGGAGACAGTGTCAAACAGCTTGCTTAAAACCATGGTAAGGGACCTCCACTACTCTCCGCTCCTCCACAAGACAGCTCTTTTATCACAGGAGGCAATCAGGTTGGTCAGGAATGATTTCCCTTCACTTAATCTATGTGGACTGTTCGGAGTCACCTTCTTCTCCTTCATGTGCCCAGAAAGGTGATCCAAGATGAATTGCTCCATGACACACTCCACACTCAAGTGAGGTAGAATGGCCTGCAGCTCCCCGCGTTGTCCTTGTGGCCTTTTTGGCAGATGGCCACAACATCTTCCTTTTTCTCGTCATTGCCACCTCCCCCAACTCCACAACCTTTCAAAGAAGAGCCTTGTTGTGATAGTGGTCAGCCCTCTCAATGTCCTGACACCCTCCAGAAACCTCCTGCACTGCTTGCACTCTGCTGTGACAGGGGCATGAAATTGCCTGCATAAGAAGCAGGCCCTGCGATCCACAGGCTTCCTCACATTGATTCAAGGAGATGCATCCACCTCCTTACCCTGATCATGCAGTCTGAAAGTCATGCTCACCCACAAGCTCTCACCCAGCCCCTGGTCCATCCCAGGCAAGACCTCCATACATCTGAGCTGCCCCTTCACACTAAGGGCATCCTCCCACCTCATCTTCCACGACAATCTCTCCTGAAGAGCTTGTAGCCTGCCATCACAGCCCTCTAGTGGTGTGAGTGATTCCACCACATTTCTGTTATTCCAGCCATCTGGCAGCATTGTGAAAGCTTGTGCATCTCCACCTGCTCCTGCCTGTGCCCCAGGCTGAAGACATTTGCAGATATTTGGGCTGCAGAGCCGCAGCTATGGCACAGCTCCCTGTGCTTCCCTCCCTCAGCAGAAATATCATGGTATTGCTCTCCATTACCCACCTGTCCATGCTGCCCTTGTCCTTGCCCTTGGACTCTCTGGGCAGGGGGGTTTCCAATGCAGTTCAGACACTCACCCTGTGGGTCCTGCCATGCAGACGTCTCCTTGACACTGAGGTGCCCAAGCCCCCCTCTAATGTGGGGGGCTCTGGGCAATGCAGTGTGGGGGGCTGGGAATGAGCCAACTCTCTCTTCAGGACACCCCCTCTTAGGACATTCCACTAGTTCCTTGGGGTGTCCAGCTGGGCTGCACTCTGCCCTCCAGAAGGCCACAGATCCCCCATTGCATCTTGGTGTTATCTAGGTGCCCCAGGGAGAAGCCGCCTAGTTACTGAGGCCACGGAAATGGTGCTGGCAGGCTGCATGTGGGCAACTGGAATGAGTGCAAGGTGCTCCTGGTTAGAAGGGGAGTGCTGAGATGTCCCTCAGATGCTCAGGGAAAGGGTGCTGGGTTGGTTGATCTGCATGTTCAGATTGGCTTCCTCTGCCCTCACTGGTGTTGTTTCTTTTTAGGGTAACATGAGTGCAATTGTCCTCCACCTCTGCGGTGCGAGCACAGGGCATCTGGGAACAAGACAGATGGTCAGACCAGCTCTCCTCACTCTGCGCTAAAGCTATTGTGAATCCTTTTGTCTCTCAGGAACCACAGCTGGTTACTCTGAGTGCAGTAGCAGTGCTGAGGATTTCTGTCTCCAAGAAGCCTCCTCGGGTGTGAGAAGGGAAAGGAAAGGAAAGGAAAGGAAAGGAAAGGAGAGGAGAGGAGAGGAGAGGAGAGGAGAGGAGAGGAGAGGAGAGGAGAGGAGAGGAGAGGAGAGGAGAGGAGAGGAGAGGAGAGGAGAGGAGAGGAGAGGAGAGGAGAGGAGAGGAGAGGAAAGGAAAATATCCTTAAAACTCTTAATGAACTCCCATTGTTTAGAAGTGGGAGTGAAGATGCTGAAAGCCCTTCTACATGAGCAGTGGATTAAATCTGATTCAAAAGGTGAATATAGAAGTTGAGTCACCCCTGCTCCCATGTATGCAGTGCTGTAGGTCAGGGCTGAATCCTCTGGAGACCACGGGCAAAGGCCCCGGCTCCTCACAGCAACCTCAGCCAGCACAGACCAGAGCTCCAGCTATGGAGCTCAATGACAGTCGTGCTGAGATGGGGAGAGGTAATGTGTGTGTGTTTGGGGGAGGTTATGAGAAAATTTTCCGCAGAGAGGTCTGTCCTAACTTGTCAATGACTCTTGTTCCTCAGACAGTTCCCTGAGCTGGGAGGGAGCAAATGTCCAATAGCAGCTCCCTGAAGGAGTTCCTCCTCCTGGCATTTCCAGACACATGGCAGCTGCAGCTCTTGCACTTCTGGCTCTTCCTGGGCATCTACCTGGCTGCCCTCCTGGGCAATGGCCTCATCATCACAGCCGTAGCCTGCGACAACCGCCTCCACACCCCCATGTACTTCTTCCTCTTCAACCTCTCCCTCCTCGACCTTGGCACCATCTCCACCACTGTCCCCAAATCCATGGCCAGTTCCCTGAGCAACACCAGGGCCATTTCCTACTGGGGATGTGCTGCCCAGGTTTTTTTGCTTCTCTTCTTTTTCCCCCAGTGCCATGAGCAGAGTTTCCCTTTGCAGTGTCTTTCTTGGCACTGACACCAAGGGAGCTCAGGTGAGTACAGGCAGGGTGAGACCATGTCCATTAGGAGATCTCAGCTTCCCTGGCCACAGCCAGGGTGTGATCTCACACTCCTCTTCTGCGAGGGTGGCAGCCAGGTGTCACCGTGGGCTGGTCCCTTTCCCATACTGTGCTCCATCATTCACAGTGGAGCGGGAGTGGAGGGTCTGGATGCAGCAGGGCAGTCTGGATACAGTCTGTGGAGATAGACCACCTGCTCCTCAGGACCATCCCCCCCCACTACCACAGCCCACATTTCCTCACTGCAGCCTTTGCATGGGGGCTGCAGCCTTCCTGGAGACACAGCCACCAACAGTAGCAGGACTTACTTTCTTCAGGGCTTCTTTTCCTCATATCCACACCGGCCTGCTGTGCTCTGAGGTATGTATATGGCCTATGAGCTGTCATAATGTGGTGGTGATGGTGCATTCCTGTGAGCACCAAGAGAACCAGGCATTGGGTACCTTATGCCAGCCCTGGCCTCCAGAATAACATTTCCATGATAAAAGGAGATCTGCCCTGTGACATGCCTGAACTCAGGCCTTTCTTCAAAGATGGAGCCAAAAATACACCCAAGGAACTGCACCACAAAAGGGCCTCTGCTCTGCTTGTGAACTCTGTGGGCTCCGTAGGATGAGCTGAGAGTCCCAGAGAGATCTGTTAGGGAGCAAGGGCTGGATCCAGGGCTCATCTCTTGGTGACCAGTGCCAGTGGAGATGGGGAATGGTCTCTGAATTACCTGCTCAGGGCTGTGCCACAGGTGACAGTGCGATGAGAGATGCCCATGCTTCTGGAGGGGAATCTTAGGCACCAGGAGAGCTCAGGGGATCTCCAGGGACATCATGTGCCTTGGAGTGGGCAGTGAGTGGAGCCTTACAAAATGAGGGACAGTCCATGGTGGAGTAACCAGAAGGTGAAGCACTAAACCCAGGTATGGATAGGGAAAGGAGGGCTCTGCAATCCCGGAGAGGCAGTGGGGACCCAGGACGCCAAGGGAAGAGGCACTGGAGAGTGATTCCTGCACCCTCAGTGAAACACCACAGGCTGGAGCTAGTGCACACCCAAACACATCTCCTGCCATTGTAAATGCCCTGGGCTCACTCTGACCACAGGCCATGAGCTCGGATGGGTGGCAGCAGTATCAGTGGTGGTGAGCCCTGTCCAGCTGGTTTTGCTTTCAACCTTGACAAGCATGGCCAGCGCAGAGTCAGGAGTCACCCTGTGGCCTCAGGGCCCCACAGCCCACTCGCTCTGCAGAGCAGCAGTGCCAGCCCAGGGCCCTGCGGGGAGCACAGGGGAGGAAGCAGGAACGGCCGGCCAGGCCATCATGGACACACTCCCTTGGGGAAAGGCTCTCTGGGGAGCAGGGACATCCCAGGAAAAGAGGAGGGCAGCATTCACAGAGAGAAAAGGAGAACAAGAAAGAGGTTTCTCTGTGCACAAGCTCAGGGCAGGCATCTCTGTCCCCGGGGCAGCAGGAGCTGCCAGAGGAGCAGCAGAGCCAGGGCTCTCGTGCTGTCCTGGACAGCAGGATGGGCATGGAGGGTCTGCAGGCAGAGAGGGAGGGGGGATCTGCTGGACACAACAGCAGGGCAGACAGAGAGTGACTGGCCTCATTGCTGGGCCTCCTGCCCTTTGCTGGAGAGCTGCTCTCCTTGTCCTGGGGCCTAGCCTGAATTACGCTGTGGACATGCCTGTGCCTGGCCATGCACCTCTCGGGTGCTGACCTGACCCTGTGCCCATCCTGCTGACCTGACTCCCCATCTCTGCCTCAGACCTGCCCCCTCACTACAGGCAAGAAAGCCTTGGCAAGTGAAGCTGGGATCCGAGCAGATCCCAGAGAAGGTTGTAGGTACAAAAGGTGACCGCATATCCCTACAGCAACTCTTGCCTGAAAGCCAATTCAAAGGTGTAAGGAGGGCTTCAGATTTCAGCCCCTACCCACGTAACACTGCCCACAGACGAACAGCTGAATGAAAAGTGAGGGCAGCCACTTGGGGTCTGATTTGATGATGCACAGTTACGAGAGCAAGTGTTTCTGTATCCCAGCTCAAGTGCTTAAGCACCGTTTGCTTCCTAGTTCCTGCTACAAAGAAGATGATGTTGGGAGCAGCAAGAGCCCTTGTCCTGTCCCATGCTTGCTCATCTGCTCTGCGTCTGAGCGGGCATCTTGTTGCATGGCTGGTGTTGGATGCCCGACGTGGAGAGAGGTGGGGAAGGCCAGGGATCTCCTGCCTGCAGAGCTGGTCCCCACGGTGCCAGGAGAGGGGCCATGGGCTGGGAGCAAGGGGGCAGCAGGCCAGGCAGGGGTGGGCAGGGATGTGGCAGGAGCCTCATGAAGGAGGCAGAGATGGTGCTGGTGCAGCGCAACAGCTGTCGCCTTTGCATCCCTCGCAAAAGGTCCCGCACGGCCCCCGGGCAGGAACAGTCTACTCCCCTGTC
This sequence comes from Apteryx mantelli, assembly GCF_036417845.1. Classification (NCBI taxonomy): domain Eukaryota; kingdom Metazoa; phylum Chordata; class Aves; order Apterygiformes; family Apterygidae; genus Apteryx; species Apteryx mantelli. Next base: position 8,351,906 of record NC_090001.1, on the reverse strand, counting down.
CTCGTGCTGCCCTCCCAGCAGGACGGGACAGGTGAGGAGGGACTTGGCCAACACCATGATCACGGCCAGCTCACCGGGGCTGGTACAGCTTGGCCTGAGGCAGCTCCAGCTCCTCAGCCTCTGCTCCAGCATGGCTGGCACAGGGATGAGAGCTCCTCGGGCAGGGCAGAGCGAGCCTGGCTGGGGCAGCATGAGGGGTAAGATGGTAAGCAAGGGGGGTAAGAGGGGTAAGAAAACTCCCTCATGCATCCCGAGAGGCTCCATCTGCCTCTTCCACCCTGCCCTGTGCTCCCCTCCCGCTGGACAAAGTGGAGTTCAGCATTGCCTGGGGACTCTCCTCCCCATGGGGAGCAGAGGGAGGGCCTTCACCAGCCCCACACTGCCTTTTCCACCCCCAGCCTTTGCACTTGCATGTGCCCACTTGCCTTCACCACTGGAAGCCCATGAAAATCCCAGTGCTCCTGCCCTCGAGCTGGCATCCAGCCTGAACCTGGAGCCTGGCTGGCTGCAAAGGCATCACCTGTCCAGTGCACCGCCAGGGTGGCTTGGGAGAGGGCAGCTCCCCTCTGCCTCACTGGGGCTGGGCATGAGGCCGGGACTGGGCTCAGCTGTTCCCCAGGGATCTCCCTGAGGAGCCATTACAGGTGATCTTCCACCTCTGCCCTGGCAGCAGCACCCATGCTCAGGGTGCCAGGATGGAATGCACAGAGGGTGGAAGGGGGATGGGCTGCCCAGGGGAAGCATTGAGACCTTGTCCGTGCACACAGGGATGTAGTGAGGAAAGCGAGAACTCAGCTGGAGCTGGAACCAGAGACCTCGCACATGGAAAGGGCTGGAGTATTATTCAATGATTATGAAATGATCCCCCAGAGTCTGCGGGATCAAGGCACCCAACCCCTGCCCAGTATGGGCTGGGCCCCCCACAGCTGTCAGCAGACAGCTGTGCTCCCAGATCTGCTGGGGTCAGGTACAAAAGAGTGACCATGCAAGGCTGGCCTTTTCCCCTCCACTGGGACATGGAGACCTGCAGGAGGACGGAGCTGGCCATGCACCACCCCACAGCTGGGATGAGCAGCCAGCAGTGGAAAAGGGCCAGGTGAGGGGCTGGACCAGGACGATGGCCCTGGAGCAACTTCCCCAGTGTGTCCATGCAACACAGGGACCACCCTGGGCTCTTCTCTTCTGCACCCTCCATGTCCTGGTGCCTTTCCCAGGAGACGTCCATTTGCCTGCAAGCACACTGGTGGGCGCTCCCACACTGCTGTTCACACACAGGAGCTGCCTGTTGGCGTTTTGCCTCTCCCAGGCCCTTTCCAGCCCATCTCAGCAAATCCCCAGCTCTCCCCACCTCCCCTGCCCTCTCCCCAGACCACCCAGCAGAGCAGCCCAGCCTGAGGGTGGCCCCGCAGCAGTGCCCTCCGCAGGGAGCTGCAGAGCTCTGGGCACTTGCACCACAGCCCCAGCCCCTGTCCAGGATAGCACCAGAGTCCTGGTCCCGGGGCTGCTCAGGCAGATCCTGCTGCCCCAGTGACAGAGACGCCTGCCCTGAGCTGGTGCACACAGGAAAGGGTTTCTCTTTGTTTTTCTCCCCTGTGCACACATGCACCCCTACTCCCTCCTGGATTTCCCTGCTCCCAGAGAGCCTTTCCCCAGGGGAGTGTGTTCATGCTGGTCTGCCTGGCTATTCCTGCACCTCTCCCCAGTGCTCCCCGCAGGGCCCTGCAGAGGGAGCGGGTTGTGGGGCCCCAAGGCCACAGGGTGACTCCTGACTCCGAACGGGCCATGCAGGTTGGTGTGGGAAGCAGACCCAGCCAAAGAGGACTCACCATCGCTGACACTGCTGGCACGTGTCTGCCCTCATGGCCTGTGCTCAGAGTGAGCCCAGGGCGTTTGCAATGGCAGCAGATGTTTTTGGGTGTGCACTAGCTTCGGCCTCTAGTGTTTCACTGTGGGTACATGAATCACTGTCCACTGCCCCTTCCCTGGGCCTCCTGGGTCCCCACTGCCTCTCTGGGATTGCACAGCCTTACTTTCCGTAGGCATACCTGGATTGAGTGCTGTGTTGTTGGGTGACTCTACCATGGACTGTCCCTTGTTTGGTGAGGCTCCACTCACTGCCCACCCCCAGGCCCACAATGTCTCTGGAGATCCCCTGAGCTCTCCTGGGGGCTCAAGTTCCATTCCAGAAGGATGGACAGCTGTCATTAGCACTGTCACCTGTGCGACAGCCCCAAGTATGCAATTCAGAGACCATTCAGCATCTCCACTGGCAATGGTCACCGAGGAATGAACCCTGAATCCAGCCCTTGGTCCCTGAAAGATCACACTGGGACTCTGAGTTCGCCCCCCGGAGCCCACGGAGTGCACAGGCAGAGCAGCAGGCCCTTTTATGGGGCAATCCCTTGGGCGTATTTTTGACTCCAGCTTCTGAAGAAAGGCCAGACTTCAGGCACGTCACAGAGGAGATCCCCTTTTTATTATAGGAATGTTATTCTGGAGGCCAGGTCTGGTATAAGAGTGCCCATTGCCTGGTCCTGCCTGAACTTACAGGACATATGCACATGGAAACACAACCCTACCACCACCAGGTTATGAGAACTCCTGGCCCATATACGCAGAATAGGGCACAGAAGGACAGCATGGAAATGAAGAGAACAACTCTAAAAAGAGAAAGTCCTGCTGCTGTTGGTGGACATGTCTCAGGAAAGCTGCAGCCACCACCCAAAGGCTGCAGTGAGGAAATGCCTGCTGTGGCAGCAGGGGCATGGTCCTGAGGAACACAGGGTCTGTCCCCACAAGCTGCTGCCTGACTCCCCTGCCCTCTGCTTCCCCTCCACTTGTAGTTTTGGAGCACTGGAGAGGGAAGGGACCAGCCCAAGGTGACAACTGGCTGCCACCCTTGCAGGAGAGGGGTGTGAGATCACACCTTGACAAGGGCCAGGGAAGCTGAGCTCTCCTGATGTACATGGGAGCCATGGTCTCACCCCATCTTTATTTGTCTGAGCCTCACTCTGTCCCCTGAGCTCCCTTGGTGTCAGTGCAAAAGAGACACTGCAAAGGGAAACTCTCCTTTTTGCACTGAAGGCATCTCAGGGAGCTCCGAGTAGTGGGCTCTGAGGTTCCCCCATCTCTGCTGATGAAGGGGGAAGCCTGGCTTCCTGCTTCTACACGGTCTCTCGGTCAGATTCAAAGGAGAAATTCCTGAGGACAAGTGGCACAAACCAACCCTTTTTGTCTTTTGACAAGAATGTAACAGAGGAAAGTAAAGAAAGAAAGAACAGAACAACACATAGCCTTGAGGCCAAATACACTGGGAATGATGAGTGGATGCACTGGAACAGTTATTGGTGCTGACATTGTACCCATTGAACCAATTTCCTCAAGGCATCCTTGAGCTCCTTGTTCCTCATGCTGTAGATGAGGGGGTTCACTGCTGGAGGCACCACTGCATATAGAACAGCCAGCACCAGATCCAGAAGTGGGGAGGAGAGGGAGGGGGGCTTCATGGCAGAAAATATTACAGTGCTGACAAACAGGGAGACCACAGCCAGGTGAGGGAGGCACATGGAGAAGGCTTTGTACCGGCCCTGCTCAGAGGGGATCCTCAGCACAACTGTGAAGATCTGCACATAGGATAGCACAATGAAGATGAAACACCCAAAGACTAAACAAACACTAACCACAAGCACCCCAAGTTCCCTGAGGTAGGTGTCTGAGCAGGAGAGCTTGAGGATCTGGGGGATTTCACAGAAGAACTGCTCCAGGACATTGCCTTGGCAGAGTGGTAATGAAAATGTGTTCCCAGTGTGTAGAGAAGCATAGATTAAACCAGTGGCCCAGGCAGCTGCTGCCATTTTAACACAAGCTCTGCCGCCCATGATGGTCCCATAGTGCAGGGGTCTGCAGATGGCAACAAAGCGGTCATAGGCCATGACAGTGAGAAGAGAATATTCTGCTGAGAACAAGAAGAAAAGCAGAAAGACCTGGGCAGCACATCCCCAGTAGGAAATGGTCCTGGTTTCCCACAGGTATTTGGCCATGGATCTGGGGACAGTGACAGAGATGGAGCCAAGGTCAAGGAGGGAGAAGTTGAGGAGGAAGAAGTACATGGCAGTGTGGAGTTGGTGGTCGCAGGCTACAGCTGTGATGATGAGGCCATTGCCCAGGAGGGCAGCCAGGTAGATGCCCAGGAAGAGCCAGAAGTGCAAGAGCTGCAGCTCCTGTGTGTCCGTGAGCGCCAGGAGGAGGAACTCATTGAAGGAGCTGCTGTTGGACATTTGTTCACCCTGGGCATGTGGGACTGTCCAAGGAGAAAAAGACATTGAGAAGTTAGGAGACACTTTTCAAGCAAAAAAAAAAAAAAAAAAAAAAAGTTCCAGTTCTCATACAATGCCCCATATTGCATCTCTCTTTGCTGAGAGGATCTGTATGCAGCTCCCTTGCTTGAGCTCCACTTTGCACTGCCTGAGTGTGCTGTGAGGACCAAGGACCTCTGCCCATGGGCTCCAGAGGAGTCCATCCTGCTGTACAGTGGTGGGAAGGAGGGAATGGAGTTGACTGGCTCTGACATACAGAATTTCTGCCAGGTGAAGTCCACTTGTCATGTGGAAGGCCTTTTCAGCATCTGCACCACCAGTTCTAAAGAAGGAGGGTTGAGGAACAGAGTTTTAGGGATTTTTTTAATATTATTTTTTCTTTTCTTTTCAATGTCCTTGTTATCCCTGGGGAGTGTTCCTTAGAAATCTTTGGCATTTCTCCTGAGTCCTGAGAGGAAAGGATTCACTCTCACTTGGTGCAGAGTGAGGATAGCTAGTCTATTAGCCTTGATCCCAGCTGTCCTGTCTTCCCACCTCTTTGAGCTGGAGGATGATCACACTCATATGCTGCCTTACAAAGAAACAAGCCCCTGCTGAGAGCAGAGGAGTCCAGTTCCAAAGTGCAGATGTCCAACGTTCTTTCCTTTTCTCAGAGCACAAGAGGGAGGTCTCCACACTCCCCTTCTAGCCAAGGACACACAGGGCTCTTTTCAGCTGCCCCTATACAGCTGCCCACCACCATTTCCATACTCTTCGCATCTCTGCAGCTTCTTCATGGGTCTCTCAGACATCACAGAGATGCTATGAGACAGCTGTGCCCTTCTGGAGGGCAGCTCTCAGCCTGGCAGGACACTACAGGGAAACAGTCAAATGTCCAAAAGATGGTCTGTCCTTAAGGGAGAAGCTGCTCTTTTCCCAGCCCCACGGACTGCATTTCCTGGAGTCCCACAGGTTAGAAGGGGGCTGGGGCAACCTCGCTCCCATGCAGACCCCGCTGTTGCACAACTTGCAGGGCAGGTGTCTGAACTGCAGCTGAACGCCCCCAACCCGAGGGAGCCCGAGAGAAGAGCAGGAGCAGCATGGACAGGAGGGCAAACAAGGAGCAACACCATGATCCTACTGCCAAGGGAGGCAAGGAGACAGAGACAGATGGGCACTCAGAAAAGCTTTCATCTTCCCCAGGTGGTCATGCTACCTCAAAGACAGCAACATTGCAGGGCAGTCACTCTCAGCCCGTTTTTTGGCAGCATGAAATGGGCCCGTGGCAGGAGAGTTGCCCTTCTCCTCTGCTGGAGCTCTGGCTGCAGAGGAGGTGACTCATGCCCCAGACTCCACTGCTGTCAGGGTAGAGGCTCTGTTGGATGGGAGAGGAGATGTGGGGGGCTTGCTCAGAGGAAGAAGGTGTCTGCATCAGAGGGACTGCCCATGACTTGCCCAAATCCACCCTCCCACGATGATTCTCTTTGTTGCTCTCATTCCCTGCCCATCGCTGCTGCCTGCAGCTGCCCCTGCTGGGAGCTCATTCTCTGCCCCAATGACTTTTCCCAGTCAGTGCGCACAGACCCCATCCCACCCTGTGGGTGTTCAGTTCTGCCTGACAGAAACCTCCTGGCTCAGGGCACTGGGCAGGGGCATCTCTGTGCATGCAGGTCCTAAGGAGCAGGTCAGATAAAGCCCGAGGAGGCCATAAAGGTGATGCTGATGCTGTCTGTAAGGTGAGGTGGGGCTGAAGGGGTTTGCTGAGGTTTCTCACAAACCTACTGACTCTGAGAGTGAAGGCTGAGGAGTCGCAGTCCCTTGCCAAACCAGAAAACTCTTTCCTTTTTTCTCCCTGCCAAAATAAGGAAACTGAAAGTGTAGATGCCAGAGGGAAAGCTTGTTCCCTTTCAAATAGCCGTTTTTTCACCTTGCTCTTGAAAAGACCCCTTAAATATGCCCTGTGCAGGAGCTAGAGCTGTGAGCAGCCCTGACCCATGCAGTACCCTCTCAATGGGAGAATGAACCTGCCCTGCTGGGGGTCGATCCTCCTACCCAGAGCTTCTCCCCGCTGCACCGTGAGGAATTCCCCGGGCAGGCTGAGTGCTGAGCCTTGCAGGCAGCAGAGTCACTGCCCCAGGCACATGGCACCCTGGGGCAGAGGGACACTGCTCTGAATTATGGTGCCAGTGCAGTCCTGGGTGCACTCCCTGGCTTCACACGCCTGCAGTGTCCCTGGGAGAAGGTAGCAGCATGTCCTGTCCCTCTGACAGTGTGGCTGGGAATCCCTGCTCTGAAGCACCTCCTCCTCCTCTGCTCTCAAGAAGCCAGGTGAGACATCCTAACAAAACTATCAGTCACGAGATGAGATGGGTTTAGAAGACCTCTCCAAGAACCCCAGTAGTATTGCTCTACAGGCAGAGACTCACCGTGTCAAGGGCTGTGAAGATGTCTCCCACAAGAGCTCTCCTCTCCTCTGTCCTCCCACTCCACAATGCCTTTCACATCTGTCCATCTTGTCTCATCTTATGGCAGCAGCAGCAGGCAGTGCCTGGAGTCCTGCTGCTCTTTGCAGAGGAGCTACTCCTGGACAGAGCTGTCTCTCAGCAGTGCTGCCAGGTTGCCATGAGCTCCCTCCGTCCCAGGAGCCTGGCCCCACTCGGGAACAGTGGCCCAGCTGAAAGTAGGACTTCATTTCTCCTTCGTACTCCCTCCTCCTGGGAGATGTTCACTGAGGCAGACTAAAGTAATCATGCAGATCTCTACATTGCAAACAGCTGATGTAATTCAGTGCAGACACTTGATTTAATGCCATGACAATAGGCCTGCAGGGCCATGTCCGATGCTTGGGGTGTCCAGCACAACCACATGTCTCTAGCAGGTACAGCGTGGGACCTACAGGAAAACCATGCCCTTTTGGAGTGGTTGCTGGGCAAGTGCCCGAGGGCACCTCAGGTTTCCTGCCTGTGCCCAAATAAATGAATCCCACCACTACCTTTAGGCAAAGTCCATCACGTCTACATCCAACCGTCCTGCATAGATGGGAGGCCCATCACAACAAGGTCTCCACTCTTCAGTGGCACCTTGTCCTTCCTGGAGACTGGTTCACCTTTGTCACAGGCCCCACAGTGCTACAAGTCAGCTCAGGCAGCACACTCCTCTCCTGCCATTGCTGCACAGCCCAGTTCTGTTGGAACCTCATTTCACCATTCCATTGCCTCCTGCTAGCTATGCCAGCTTGCCTCTGCTCGGAAGTGGAGCCATTGCACACATGGTGTCCTTTGCTCTTGGCAACAGGTTTCACCACAACCAGTCTGTGCTCTGTGTCTCAGCTGAGGCTCTGCAGCCCAACTATACACAAGTGCATGCAGCCTGGGGCACAGACAGGAGCAGATGGAGATGCACAAGCTGTCACAGCACTACAGCATTGCTGGGATTGCTGAGATGTGGTGGGATCACTCACGCGACTGGAGGGCTGTAAAAGCAGGCTACAGGATCTTCAGGAAAGAGTGTGAGGGAAGATGAGGAGGGAGGATGGCCTTTGTGTGAAGGGCCAGCTCAGATGTATGGAGCTCTTCCGTGGGATGCTCAGGGGCTGAGTGAGCGCTTGTGGGTGAGCATGAGAGGAAGGGTGACATAGTGAGCACCTGATCAGGGTGAGGAAGTGGACACAGGCTCCCTTAAGCAACCTGAGGAAGTCTGTGCATCACAGGCTCTGGTTCTTATCAGGAGACCTTTTTCTTCCTGACATTCACTGGAAGGCCAAATAGCAGAGTGCTTAAAGAGTCCAGGAGGTTTCTGGAGGGTGTCAGGGACAACTTCTTAGCACAGCTGCACAATGTGCTCAGAAGGGTGATGCTTTCCTGGATGCAGAAATTGCAAACAAGGAGGAACTGATCAGGCATGGGATAGTCAGTGTCTGCCTTGCCTAAGGTGACCATGAAAAAGTGGAGTGCCAGATCCTGAAGGGAGTGAGGCAGAACTGTAGCAGAGTACAGACCGTGGACTTCAGAGGAGCAGACTTGGGCCTCTCCAAGGGACTGGTGGGGAGTGCCATGGGAGACATCTCTGAAAGGCCCAGGGCCTCCGGATAAGCAGGAGGCCTTCAAGGACAGCACCCGCCAAGCACAGGAATGGTTCATAGCACTACTCAGTAAAACTAGGAGGCATGTCAGAGGACTACCTTGACTAAACAGGGAACTCGTGCCTGAGCTCCAGGGCAATAAGGCAGCGTATGGGAAGGGGAAGGAGGGAGAAGCTGCAAAGGAGGAATTTAGAAATATTGTCCAGTGACATAGGCATGGTGTTAGGGAAGCCAAAGCACCCCTAGTATTAACACTTGTGGTGGATGTCAAGCGCCTGAGGATAGCTGCTACTGCTGCCGTAAGAATAAAAAGGAGAAGGTGGGCTGACTGCTGAATGGGGCAGGGACTCCAGTAACAGCAGATGCAGCTAGGTCTGAAGAAATCAATGTGTGGTTAGCTTCAGTTTTCACAAACAAGGTCTCCCCGCTGTTGTGCCTTGAGTCACGACTCCTGAGGAGAAAAGCAAGCAAGAATGGATGGTTGTTAGTGAGGCATTACTTGTGAGAACTCAAACTATACAAGTCAATGGGGTTGGATGGGCTGCAGACAAGGATGCTGTGAGAGCTCACTGCTGTCGTAGCAAGGCACTCGCTATCATCTTTGAAAGGTTGTGGAGATGGGGGGAGGTCCCAATGACTGGAGAAGGGCAAATGTTACATCCATCTTCAAAAAAGGCCAACAGGACAACCCGGGAGCTGTAGGCAGTTCAGCCTCACGTTGGTGAGGAGTGTGTCATGGAGTGAATCCTCTTGCATCACATTTCTGGGCACATGAGGGAGACGAAGGTGATTGATAGGGAATGGTCAGCATGGATTTACCCAGGGTAAATTGTGCCTCACCATCCTGATTGCCTTCTGTGATTAAAGAACTTTGTTTGTGGATGCAGAAGAGAAGTCTTTTGCCTAGACTTTAGCAAGGTGTTATACGCTGTCTCTCACAATATTCTTGTATGCAAGTTAGAGCGTTGCAGTCTAGAGGGGTAGACAACCAGATGGGTAGAAAGCTGCTTGGATGATGAGGCTCAGAGGGCAGTGGTGAATGGGTAGTACTCTTGCTAGAGGCCAGAGAGAAGTGGAGCACCACTGACCTCTCCAGGAGCCTGTCCTGTTTACCATCTTGCTTAGTGACACGGAGGAGGCAATGCTCATCATGCTTGTAGATGACCCCAGACTGGAGGTGGAGGGGACCAGCCATCTGCTCGAGAGCTGCTATTCAGAGGGACATGGGCAGGCAGGAGGAATGGGCTGTGGAAGTAGGTCAGCTTACTTGTCCTGCTCCATGCAGAATTATTCAGGTGCAGGGCTTCTTGGCAGGAATGCCCAGCACAGCCCTGATCAATCCTTTGCTTCACTTTTAGTTTCCTTTCTTTTTTCTTTGCCCCCTTTTGCCTCTTTTACCATCCTGATCCCTTCCAGTGCAATCAGCCCACCCCTTCATACCCTTTCCCCATTGGCACCGCTTTCCTCTTTTTGAAAGAGAAGAGCTTCAGTCCAGAAGGCCCTTGAGAAACTTGGGTGATTCAGGCAACAGATACCTCCTGAAGTTTTACAAGATGAGTGTCTAGTCCTGCACCTGGTGGGGAATAACCGCGTGCACGAGGAGAGGTTGAGGGACCTGGGCTTCTTTGTGCTGCTGAAGTGGAGACAAAGGGCAGTACAGCAGTAGCCTGTGACTGCTTGAAAGGTGGTTTCAGAGATGGCAGAGCCTTTCTTGGTAGTGGGAAACAGCATGAGAAGGGGAAAGAGGCACAAAGAGCAGCTAGAGAGGTTCAAGCTGGACTTCAGGAAAAGGGAATGTCCCTTGAAGGGGAGTGCTGTGGTGCTACAGGTCACCCAGAGGGAGTCTGTGATCAGCCCTTGGCTTTGTGTTTCAAGGTAAAAGCAAGTGAGGACAGAGAGACATCAGTGGAAGTGGGGAGATCCTGGGGAAAGAGCAAGGTGGGGAAGCAGGTTGGGTGTCTACAGGCTGCAGGGAAATAGGTGCAGGCATGGGACAGTGTAGGACAGCCTGGGATGGAGATGGCCAAAGGCACTGCCAAGGCTGAAAGGACCCAACAGAACTGAGGTCTTTGTCCCCTTAGCTATGGCTGTTGTCTCTGCCACCAAGGCCTAGGAGAAGATGCTGTTTCATTGACGCAAACAGTGGCCTTGGTGCCTCCTTGTCCCTGTGGAGCCCAAGAGGTGCCATATTGTCCTGCACCCGGTGTTGCACCCTGACACCCTCACACTGCCCCAGAAAGAGCCCTGAGCAAAGCATGAGGGAAAGGATCACCCTACCCAGGGGCTGCCTGTGGGGCTGGCCTTGTGGCTGAGCTGCTTGATCAAACACATCAAGGGTGACTTGGCATCAGAGCCACCTGCACATTTCCTTTGCCTACCTGCAATCAGGGCCTACAACTTTCTGCTTTGATCAGCCCCTGGGGAGGCTCTGTGAGTAATGGCCCTCAGGGGGACCCATTAACACTCCCAGAAAACTTGGTGTTTGCATCTGGCTTTAACTTCTTGAGAGCTTTGTTCAATCTCCTCTCAGAATCTGAGGTTCATGGACTCAGCACTAAATACACCTGAGGGGTCATTAAAATGCCCAAAGCCCTAAGGAGCCATGTCACTCCCCCTAATTTTCTTCAGTTCTTCGGTTCTTGTGTGGCTAATTGGAGAGGTTTCAGGAGTGTCTTTACAAGAGGAAGATTTCAATGAGCACCTGAAAAAGAAAGGATTTTAAAGTTTTTTATTATTCTTAACCTATAGAATAAGTGATATCCACATTCTCCAATTCATACTGATCCAGAGGGTCTCCTAATGAAGTCTGGACATGTGGGAAAAGCAGTATTTCTGATATAAGTCATGTATGGACAACCTTGCTCCTCACCTCCCCAGCCCTGCCATTTCCCTCATCAGCCACTGGGGACCTACCTCACTCCTGTTAAAACCTAACCTTTTTCCACTGGAGTCTGTAGCTGAATGTTACAGCTCCTATGCACCAATTCCCACCTGCTTTCCTTCGAGAACACCTTGCACACACAGGAGGATTTTTCTTAATTGCAAACAAACAAAAGATGATACGGATTAATAAAAAGTCAAATACACTCCTCTACTGTATGTTAAGTGCAAGCTGCCTCCAGTGAGGGTCACTTTCCACAAGGAATAACTTTCCTTGAAACGTTATTGACCAATAGATAGGGACAGATAGATAGAAACACAACTAAGGAGTTGTCTAAGGAGACAATCAGACTACTCAAAAGATGAGGCAAGCTTCAGACTGCCTGAGGCTCAGAGCAGCAACTGGAGAGTTGAGAGGTGTCTGATGGATAAAGAGCAAGGGGAGGAGGAAGACCATGGAGAGTGCCTATGTCCAGAGAGTCTGATGCAAAGGGGACTTTAGAAATGATCGCTTCAGTCAGGACAGGTGAAAATATGTGAAAGATTAGTGAGATTACGTCCACAGCATAATAGGCAGAGCAGTGGTAATGCAAGGCAGGGGCAGATCAATATTTCTTCTCCTGAGATTCATTCCTGAAATTTTCCATTATTTTTTCATGGGAAAATGTTGACATGGTTGGGGCATGTGCATGTGAGGTCACTCCTGCCCTAGCACCTGACAGACCAGCAGCAGGCCCATGGCTTGGATGCTGATGGTGAGGTTGCTTGTATGTGATCAGCTGAACCTGGGGGTCCTGGCTGCAGATGCTAGCAAGAATTTCAGGAACTGCAGGCCTCAACCAACCTAGTGACACATTGCAAAATGTGCTCATCTGAGATGGACACCTGAAATGCCAGGTTAGAAAGGACTCCCTTAGGGAAGAGAGGAGCCTGTGGAAAGGTGAGGACCATCATACCGAGGGGGCTTGCAGAGTTATTTGCATAAAACAACTCCAACTTTGCAAGCTGATTCTGAACTATGACCCTTTAAGTATTTCTTGCCGACTTACAGGAAAGCGCTTGAGCATCAGGCAATGATTCTCAGGGTCCAAAAGCAATGTTGTGACTTGCTTCATTTTCAGCACAGAAAATAAGCTCTGAGCCCTTGAAGCGTCACTCACTGTAGTATGTGCCTCTGGGAGAAGTTGTTTCAAGCAGCCAATCGTTTTCTGAAGAAATACTTTGTCTTTAGAATTCCTCCTTATTTGCCCATTTCAAAAGGTAACGACTGAGGCACTGCCACTTGCAAGAGCATCTTCAAGTGCTCCGTCAGGAGAAGACCATTTGCTTGCTATGTCAGAGAAAAAAGTCCCACCTTGTCAAAACTCTTCTCTGTGGCCTCCTCCTGGATGTCAGCCCCTGGATGTCTTCTTTCAGGGCCCGGGGCAGTGTGCAGTGTGTGGGTTGCAGCAGAGATGCCCAAGGAGAGAGCCCCTTGGCAGGCAGAGCTCAGGTCCCCGCTCCACCCTTATTTCACTGGATTGGGGGGTTATGTGGATGGCAGAGAAGCTGGAGTGCCATGGTCAGGAGGTCTGGTGCCACGGTAGGTGCCTTGGTCCCCTCTGCCCAGCATCCCTCTGCAGCGCTGAGGGGCTCCGGTCTCCCACAAGTCCTCTCTGAGAGCTTCCAGGCCCAAGCAGGTGCCTCGGAGACACTGAGGCCTCTCCAAGTGCCACTGCATGCTTATGGTTAGATGCCTGAGCTCTGCCTCAATACGTGAAGAACTATTTTCAACATTTAAAAAACAAATATGAGCGCCTTTTCATCAGCTGAGATGATTGAAGAATTTTAATAAAATGTTGTTTTTTTCCCATGATGACATAATGGAAATTTCCAGGAAGGGTATGAATCTCAGGAGAAGAGCTACTGGTCTCCCCCTGAACTTACATTACCACTGTTCTGTCTGGTATGCTGTGTATATAATCTCATGCATCTTTCACATGTCTCCACATGTCCTCTTTGCATCGGACTATGTGGACACAGGCACTTCCCCTTGTGTTCCAGTTTTCCTCCTCCCCTTTCTCTTTATTCCTTTAGAGACCTCTCCTCTCTCTAGGTGCTGCTCTCAGCTTCAGGGAGTGTAAAGCTTGCCTCGTCTTTCCGGAGACCTAATGTCTCTTTAGGCAGCTCCTTCATGGTGTTTCTTTCTATCCTTTCCTATCTCTTTGTCAAGAGCTTTTCAAGGCAGGTTATTCCTTGTAGACTGTGGCCCTCACTGGAGGCAGCTTGGATTTAACACCCAGTTAAAGAGGGTATTTCATCTTTTAATAAACTGTGCCATGTTTTATTTTTGTTTGATCACATCTGAGACAAACCCTTCTGTGTCTATTTGCAGCTAGCTCTCGAAGGAAAGCAGGTGGGAATTGGTGCACAGGAGCTGTAAAATTTACCTGTAGACACCTGTGGAGAAAGGTTAGATGTATGCCCCAGGTGGCTGATGAGAGAAATGACAGGGCTGGGGAGATGGGGAGGATTGCTGTCTGACCTCAAGGGTGCTGGTTTTCCTGCATGTCTGGACTTCATTAGAAGACACTCACTATGAGTTGGAGAATGTGGATATCACTTATTCTGTAAGCTGAAAAATAAGGAAAACTTTAAAAGCAGAAATAATTTCTGTTTTTTTTTTTTTTGAGGTGTTCATTGAAGTCTTCCTCTTGTAAAGACATTCCTGAAACCTCTCCAATTAGCCCACACGAGAACTGAAGAATTGAAGGAAATTATGGGGATAGACAGGGCTTGTTAGGGCTTTTTGCATTTTAATAACCCCTCAGGTATATTTGGTACTGAGTTCCTGAACCTCGGATTCTGAGAGGAGACTGAAGAAACCTCTCAAGAATTTGAATTCAGAAACAAATCCCAAAGTTTCCTGAAGCTTTGATGGGTCCCCCTGAGGGCCATTACTGACAAACCCTGCCCAGGGGCTGATGAGAGCAGAAAGTTGGAGGCCCTGACTGCAGGTAGGCAAAGGAAATGTGCAGGTGGCTCTGATGCCAGGAAAACCTGGATGTGTTTTATTAAGCAGAATGGCCAAGCCCCCACAAGTGCCTGGGCAGGATGATGCTTTGCTCAGGGCTCTTTGTGGGCGCAGTGTGAGGGTGGGGGTGTGCAAGGCCGAGGGCAGGACAATGATACGACACCTCCTGGGTCCGCAGAGATGAGGAGGCAACTAGGCCCCAGTGCCCTAAGGAAACGGCATCTTCTTGTAGGCCTTGGTGGCAGAGGCACTAGCCATAGCCAAGAGGATAAAGGCCTCAGTTCTGGTGGAGGCTTTCAGCCTTGGCAGTGCCCTCAGCTGTCTCCACTGCAGGCTGTCCTATGCTGTCCGACTCCTGGGTCTGTTCCCCCGAAGCCTGTAGACACCTGCTCTGCTTCCCCACCTTGATCTCACCCTGGGATCTTCCCACTCTTTCCCCTCACTCGCTTTTCATTCAAACACAAAGCCAGGGGCTCACCACAGCCTCTCTTTGGGTGTCCTGTCGAACCACAGCACAAGTGACATTTAGTTTTCCAGAAGTTCAGTGTGAACCAATCAAGCTGCATTTTTTTTTGGCACTTTCCACTTCTCATGCTATTTCCTACTCCCAAGAAAAGCTCCATCACCTCTGAAACCACCCTTCAAGCAGTCACAGGCTGCTGCTGTACTGCCCTTAGCCTCCACTTCACCAGGCTAAAGAAGGCCAGGTCCCTCAGCCTCTCCGTAAAGGCTTTGTGCTTCAGGACGCTAACCCCATCTTGGCAGACCTCCTCTGGATCCTCTCGCAGTCCTTCCTATTCCTCCAGCACTGGGCAGCCCACACTGGGACACACTATTCCACATGTGGCCACGCCAGTGCTGAGTCGAGGGGGATAATAACTGTCCTTGCCTGGGTGGCCAGGCTCTTCCTAATGCAGCCCTGTGTGAAGCTGGCCTGATTTTGATGAGCACGCACCACAGGCTCATATGGCATCCCTCCTAATGTCCAGGCCCTTCTCCTCAGGGTCACTCCTCTGATGGTCTGGAAAAGCCAAATGAAGGTAAAAAGTAAGCAAAACTGGAGCCGGGGGGACAGGGTAAACAGAGGTGGGCTATTTGTATGGGAGGGCATGTGTATGATAAAAGCAAAGGACTTGGAAGGGGGAAAGAGGAAAACAGAAAAGAAAAGGTGAAATGAAGACTATGAAGAGAGCTGTTTGTGGGTACCTGCCACACAGTCCTACATCTGAGCAGCGCTGACTGGAAAAGAAGAAGAGAGCAGCGTGTGATTTGACCATGTTGTTTCTGACTTACTTCCATGGTCACAGGGAACCTGACGGCTTTCCCCACCATCAGGAAGGGAAGATGCGAGGTGGAAGGAAATGCAAAATCATCCAGGCAGGAAGGGGCATGGGGAAGTGTCTAGGCCAACCTCCTGCTCACAGCAGGGTCAGCTATCAGGTCCGACCAGGTGGCTCATGGCTTTATTGAGTTAGGGATGAAAACCTGCAAGGGAGGAGATGGCACAGCATCTCTGGGCAACCTGCCTGTGACTGCAAGGCAGGAAAGGGAGGGTCAGATACCGGTATAGAGAGACACTCAAGGTTTGTGAGGGGTTAAACAAAGTAGGTTTAATGAAGGACTTACTTACACTCTAAACTGTGTGGGGAGGCCAGGACACTGCTTGGAGGGGTCACTGATGGGCGGATGCTGGACACAGGGCTGGGACGCCTAGGTGGGCTTACTTTGTGTATCCGAAGGGCTCCTTAGAGCTAGTTCCTTATCTCCCCTATGCAAAGCTCGAGTCAATACTGGCTGTGAAGCAGCTGGACATTGTAGACAAAAGGGAATAGGCATGTCCAGTCCTGAGCGGTTTTGGTCAGTGTGTACAGAGCACACTCCAGGGCTGTGATAGCGTACTCTGCTGCTCCCCTGACTCCTCAACAGATCTCCTGCAGCGGTTCTCACTACACCGCCCCAGGATTTGCCTGTCTGGAGAGAAAAAAATTTCCTTATACCCATGCTGAACCTCTCTTGTTTCAACTAATGCTCATTGGCCCTCATCCTTCCATTGATCACAACAGTGAGGAGCATCACGTTGTAAGGCACAGGTACTGCAGGCTGTGAGGAGGGCCCATTCTGGAGAGGTAGCCATTCATAATTAAACTTTGAACTGAAAACCTTTCAGGCCCAAGAGGCAACCTCCCACCACTGGAAGGGGCTGGCTCTGGGGATGCTATGTGTGGTGCTAACCCACATGCGGAAAAGGAATTCAGGAGTGCAAGAATCGCAGTAGCTATCGCCAGAGAGGACAAAATCACCAAACCATTCCGGCTGGAAGGGACCTCGGGACGTCTCTAGTCCAGCCTCCTGCTCTACTCAGGATCAACACTGAATTCACACTAAGTTCCTCCGGGCTTTGTCCAACAGCATGCTGAAAGCCTCCAAGAACAGAGAGTCCAAAAGCTCTCTGGACCCCACTTCAAATACTTTGTTATCCTCATTGATGTTTCTCCCTTTAATCCAATTCTAGCTGCACTGGTGTCAACCTATAACCATTCTAGCTGCGTTTGTGTCAGCTTCTAAATGTTGCCTCCCATTCTCCTGCCCTGAATCTCTGTAAAGAGCCTGTTTCTTTCTTGGTGGTAACCGTGAGTTGGGAAGCTGCTATGAGTCCTCCCAGAGCCTTTCCTTCTGCAGGCTGAACAAGGCCTCTTCCCTCAGTCTTTCCTCACAGGGCAAGTTCTCCAGCACTGATGCCCTTAGGGGCCGGCCACTGAACTCACTCTGAGTGTTCAACATCATTCTTCTGCAGGGTGCCTCAAAATGGTGGCCATCTCTAGATGTGCTCTGACAAGTGCTGAGCAGAAGGGGATAATCACTTCCCTTGATCACCTGACTCTGCTACTGTTCATGCAACCCAGGATGCTGTGGCCTCCTTTGCTGCTAGGACACACTGCTGGCTCTCGTTCAGCAGCTCCCTGAGTTGTTCTTGTGGCCTTCTTTGAAGATGGGCACAACATAGTCTTTTTTCTGGTCATTGGCACCTCCCTGATCTCCACAACCTTTGACAATTGTGAGTTGCTTTGCTGTGGCAGCAGGCAGCTCTCTCAAGGTCTGAGCATGCCACACATCCAATCCCATAGACTGTATTGGTTGAGTTCTTGCAAGTCATCCCTCTCTCAACCCTCATGCACTGCAGGCTGGTTTTCTCATCTGCAGTCCTGACTCTAGGCACAACAGCCCATGAGCTCTTGTTGGTGAAGCCTGAAGCCAAGAAGGCACTGAGCTCCTCAGACCTATCTACATCTGCTCTTGCTACATTCCCTGCCCCATGCAGCACTGAGCCCCCACTTTCCTTCTTTACTCTTTTACTGTTACTGAAGCAGTAGCAGCTCTTCTTTGTGCTCGTGATGTCCCCTGCAAATGTGTATGCTAGGGGAGCTTTGACTTCCCTACTTCGCTGGACAACACTGTATTTCTGAATTCCTCCTTTTCAGCCTCTCCTTTCTTCCCCTTCCCTTATGCTGCGTTCCTGCACCGGAGCTCAGGCATGAGTTCCCTGTTTAGCCAAGACAGGGTCTGGAGATGCCTACAAATTTGACAAGCTGTCAGTATGGAGCACTCATGTGCTTTGTGGGTGCTCTTCTTAAGGACCTGCTGGCTTTCCTTAGCTCCTCTGCCCTTCAGGGCTGCCTCCCGTTGTCTGTCCCATGGAACAGCTCCATGCATCTGAGCGTTGCCTTCACACAAAGGGCATCCCCCCTCCTCATCTCCCCTTCCAGTGTCTCCTGAAGGACTTGTACCCTACCATCGCAGCACTCGAGACATGGGACTGATCCCACCACATCTCAGTTACAGCAATCCTGTCTGTGCCCCAGGCTGCTTTTGTTTGCATCTATTTTGGCTTCATCACCTCAGCTGTCACACCAGCTGAAGATCTGTCACAGCAAAGCCTGTTACCAAGGACCTGGTGCATGCAGAGGATTTGATTCTGAGTAGTGACAGGCTGGCATAGATAGCAGGTGGCAATGTAATGGTGAAACAAGGTTCCCACTAAAAGAGCAAACCCTGCAGTGGCCAAGGCCAGGGAGAAAGAGAGCCAGGCCATGCAGGAACAGAAGGAGAGGGGTTTGCTGCCCAAGCTGACCCTGCAGCACCTTGGGGCCTGTGACAGAGGTGAACTGATCTCCAGAAGGGACAAGGTGCCACTGAGAAAGTCCTTGGGCCTGCAGAGTCTGCAATCCAGCTTCTTTGTGGACATCCTTAACACAGTCCCCATTCATTTGGGATGAGAAGAGGTTCAGAGGAATAAGATCTAGAAGGGTTTAAGAGTGCAGGGACGTGAGTAGACTCCTTGGTGTGATGTGCTTCCCATTTATGAAGCACACTTGGTTCTAGATGGGATGGACTTTGCCTGAAGGCAGTGGTGGGATCGTGTTGTTTGGGCAGGGGCAGGAAGCCCGAAATGCCCTGGAGCACTTGCCCAGCAACCACTCCAAAAGGGCATGGTATTCCTGTAGGTCCCGTGCGGTATCCACTAGAAACGTGCGATTGTGCTAGAAACCCCAGGAATCTGACATATCCCTGCCAGCCTATTTCTGTCATTAAATCAAGTGTCTGCAACTGAATTACATCAACCGTTTACAGTGTAAGGATCTGCTTGTGCCTCAGCTTCATGAGTGGAGCTCTAGCAGTATTAGGCATCTCGTGTCATTTCAGATGACCAAGGAAATTCCCCATGTGGCCCCCAGCTGAGGATCTGGAAGGACGTGGGTCTCACACTTGCTCCATCACAGCAAGCAAACACATGCTTTGGACCACCTCTGTGTCTTCAGATGTCACCTGGTTTTTGTGTGCGACAACTGACTCCCACCCTCCATCTCTATTGGTTACAGTGGGAGCTTAGACAAGGAGCTGGCACGTGGACGTCTATGTTGTGCTCACTACAGGTTGAGAAAGGGGAATCCCACCTCCTGTGTGTTTGTGGAGTTCATGGGAGAGAGCTGAATCCCACTCCATCCCAGGGACTTCTACACTGGCATGAGCTGCCCAGATGGACTCACCTAAATCAATACCTGAACCACGGGTAAATGACCTCCCTTCTTGGCCTCGTCTAGGTTCCTGCCTAGTTAAGAGATGGGAATAGGGTCTTCCAGAGTGGGATGTTTCCATGTGTCCTAGATGACCATCCTCTGATGCAACAAATAGTCATGCTGAACTCAGTGTCTCTGCATGGTTTAGAGAGGGACTCTAGCTCATTATTGTCATCTACTTTAGTGACCGTGTCCCAGGAGGAGGAAGCACAAGGGACAGAGCAATTCACTCCTTCAACTGGGCCTCTGCTCTCGAGCGGGGCCAGGCTCCTGGGACAGAGGGAGCTCATGGCAACCTGGCAGCACTGCTGAGAGACAGCTGTGTCCAGGAGCAGCTCCCCTGTCAAGAGCAGCAGGGCTGTGGGCACTGCCTGCTCTTGCTGACAGAAGACAAGACAAGAGAGAAGTGAAAGGGAGTGTGGAGTGGGAGGACAGCTGAGTGCTCTGGGTGGGAGAAATCTTCACAGCCCTTGACACGGTAAGTCTCTGGCTGCAGGGCAACACTGCTTCCTGGAGAGGTCTTCTAAACCCATCCCATCCCATGACTGATAGATTCAGTGACCTCTGGCAGGACAGGTTCATTCTCCCGCGAAGACGGTGCTGTGTGTGTCAGGGGTGCTCACAGCTCTAGCTCACGCACAGGACATATGCGAAGGGTCTTTTAGGAGGAAGGTGAAAAAAAGGCTAAGAGAAAGGGAAGGAGCTCTCCATCTAGAAAAAGCTACTTACTACTGATAAACTAGAAAGACTAGGTCCTAATTTTGGCAGGGAGATAAAAGGAAAGAGGGTTTTTTGTTGTTTTTTTGACAAGGAATTTGAACTGCCAACCCTTCCCTCTCAGAGATCACTAGGTCTGTGAGAAAGCTCAGCAAACCCCTTCAACCCCTCCTCAGCCTACAGACAGCACCAGCATCACCTTTATGGCCTTGTCAGGGATTTTCTGACCTGCTCCTCAGGACCTTTGAGCACAGCAATGCCTCTGCCCAGCGCCCTGTCCCGGTAGGTTTCTGTTGGGCAGAACTGAGCATGCAGAGGGTGGGATGAGGTCTGTGAGCACCGTCAGGGAAAAGACATTGGGATAGAGAAGGAGCTGCCAGCAGGGGGAGCTCCAGGCAGCAAGATGGGCAGGGAATGAGAGGGAACTGCAAAGAGAATCAGCATGGGAGGAAGGATTTGGGCAAGTGATGGTCAGTCCCTCCGATGCAGACACCTTCCTCTGAGCCAGTCCCCTGTGTCTCTGCTCCCACCCAGCAGATCCTCTGCCCTGACAGCCATGGAGTGCAGGCCATGAGCCACCTCTTCTGCAGCCAGACCTGCGGCAGAGGAGAGGGGCATCTCTCCTGCCACGGGCCCATTTCGTGCTGCCCGACAAAGGGGCTGAGAGTGACTGCCCTGCAATATTGCTGACTTTGAGGTGGCATGTCCAGCTGGGGAAGATGAAAGCTTTCCTGAGTGCCCATCTGTCTCTCTCTCCTTGCCTCCCTTTGCAGCAGCATCACTGTGTTGCTCCTTCTTTGCCCTCCTGGCCTTGCTGCTCCTGCTCTTCTCTTGGGCTGCCTGGGGTTGGGGAGTTTCAGCTGCAGTTCAGACACCTGCCCTGCAAGTTGTGCAACAGAGGGGTGTGCGTAGGAGTAAACAGTCCCCAGCCCCCCAAACCCTGTGCGGCTCCAGGAGATGCAATGCAAGGAGCTGGCGAATTAGTTGACCTTGTCATGCTCTTCATCACTCTCTCCCTATCTGGCCTGAGAGAGAAGAATGTGGAGATCTTCCCCTAAATCCTGAAGTCCTCTGCTCTCAGCTCAGTCATATTCTTTCTGAGAGAAACTTGTGACTGTGAGTGTCTTTTAGCTGAATGAGGTGCAAGCGCAAGGCCATGAGGGGCAAGACTCATGGACAGACCACATCCCGTGACTCTGTACAAAGTCACGGTGAGCCCTTTCTTCCTCCTGGGGTGCACAAATGCTCATCCTCAGAGCAGTTGAAATGCCAAAGATTTCTACCCTGTCAAAGAATGCTCCCACGGTGAGATGGAGGTATCTAAAAGCTAAATCAATATCTAATCAGACACCTCTGCTGAAGATTATATTCCGGAGAAAATAGGTGCCAAAATATTGAACAGTCTTTCCACATAAGGGGTAGATATAATCTGCTGCAGGATGTGTACATCAGGTAGTCACTCCCCACTCGCACTACAGAGGAAGAGCAGATGGTAAATTGGTGTGAGGAGAGGGTCTATTGCATTGGAACGGAGACATCCAGAAAGGGTTGGGCACCTGCTGTCTTCACATGAGAGTTTCCCTGCCTTGCTAGAATGGGAGCTGGTGTGGCTGCTTCAGATACAAACACCTCTGCTCAGGAGGGCAAAGCTGGGGGAGATGAATGCCTCACAAGGATCTTCCCTTTCCAAGACAGCTGCCAGGAGAGCTTGTCAGAGTCCAATCCTCTCTGACCAGGTTCTTTTAGCTATTCCACACTTGGACGGTGTAATGTTGAATATCAACTTTTACTTCTTTGAAGATATTGGACGTTACACAGGATTTTTGATTTAGCAGAGTGACACAGCAATATCCTGAAATCACAATACAAGTGTGAGTTACACTTAGCAAAATAGAGCAATTGCAGTATCAGTTCAATCACAATACCAGTGTGATCCCCATTACTGGTCTCTATGCTGTGCTCACCATCACAACGCTGGGCATCCCCAGTTGCCGGGAAGGAAGACATGGGATGAAACCAGCTCAGTCACATTGCTCTCTTCCAGGTTCTTTTGCTAGTTGTTCAGTTTTTATAGTCCGTGTTGGGCTGAGCCACGAATACACTCCCCCCCCCATGCTAGTCTGGCTAACTCAGGGAGACATTCACACTTTTTTGATGGACTCAGGGGAAAACATTGACACCAGCTGATCCACTCAGTTGGGGTGTAGTCACTTGAGCCACTCAACTGACATAGCTGTTTATCTAAAACCAAGGTTATCCTCCAGTCATGGTCCCCTTTGTGTTGAGATAAAGTAAGCTTTCTGTGCAACAGCTGTGGGCAGTGACACCCTACATTATCCCCTGAGCTTCATGGGCACATCCCCCTTGCCCATCTCCCCTGAGCCTTCTTCCATTGTAGGGGTTTATTGGTTGGTCCAAGTGCTATATTCCTCTCTCCTTCTGGTAAACAGAAAATATTCCCCCTGGGTCACCGGCCTGAGTGTCCTTAGCTCAGCTCATGGAGTCCAAACCCCCTCCTGTCCCCACCAAAGAACTGGAAATGTTTGTCACCTTCCTCCATTTACACCCCCCAGCAGAGCAGCACTGACTCCTCTGGAAATCATTCGCAGAGGCCCCTGCTCTGCATGGCACACTCAGGCAGCACAAAGCGGAGCTCGAGCCGGGGAGCTGAACGAAGGTAAAGGAGAGAGGAAAAGTGGGAGGTTCAGTGAGAAAGGCATAGGGTTTGTCTTCCAGAAGACTGCTCTAATTTGTCCCTGTCTTTTCCCTCTTGGACAGGCCCCCATGACCAGCATCAGCAAATGTCCAACAGCAGCTCCTTCAGGGAGTTCCTCCTCCAGGCATTTGCAGATACGCGGCAGCTGCAGCTCTTGCACTTCTGGCTCTTCCTGGGCATCTACCTGGCTGCCCTCCTGGGCAATGGCCTCATCATCACAGCCATAGCCTGCGACCACCGCCTCCACACCCCCATGTACTTCTTCCTCCTCAACCTCTCCCTCCTCGACCTTGGCACCGTCTCCACCACTGTCCCCAAATCCATGGCCAATTCCCTGAGCAGCACCAGGGCCATTTCCTACTGGGAATGTGCTGCACAGCTTTTTCATTTTTACTTTCTCATCGCAACTGAGTATTCTGTTCTCACTGTCATGGCCTATGACCGCTACGTGGCCATCTGCAAACCCCTGCACTATGGGACCATCATGAGCAGCAGAGCTTGTGTCAAAATGGCAGCAGCAGCCTGGAGCACTGGTTTTCTCGATGCTCTCCTGCATACTGCTATCACATTTTCCATAGCACTCTGCCAAGGCAATGTTGTGGAGCAGTTCTTCTGTGAAATTCCCCACATCCTCAAGCTCTCCTGCTCAGACACCTACCTCAGGGAAGTTTGGGCACTTGTGGTTACTCTTTGTTTAGGTTTTGGGTGTTTCATTTTCATTGTGCTGTCCTATGTGCAGATCTTCACAGTTGTGCTGAGGATGCCCTCTCAGCAGGGCCGGCACAAAGCCTTCTCCATGTGCCTCCCTCACCTGGCCGTGGTCTCTCTGTTTATGAGCACTGTCATGTTTGCCTACCTGAAGCCCCCCTCCCTCTCCTCCCCAGCCTCGGATCTGGTCGTGGCTCTTCTGTACTCGGTGGTGCCTCCAACAGTGAACCCTCTCATCTACAGCATGAGGAACAAGGAGCTCAAGGACGCCCTGAAGAAACTGCTTCAACTGCTACTACTTCAGCAGCAGTAAGCTGCCCATCTCTCCTCACAAGGGATTTCCAATTTACCTGGGCCACGCTTGTGCTTTGGGCATTCTACCCGTGATAGTCATTTGTACACAAATACTTGAATTCATCCCACTTCTCCAGAGGCACAAACCCTGTCTTCCAAATTGATTAGTCAGTGGGGACTGGATTTGGAGACTGACTCATTGTAATAAAAATGTCCATGTTTTCCCATGATGAAATAATGGAAATTGTCAGGAAGGTTGTGAATCTCAGAAGAAGAAATTTTCATCTACCCCTCAGGCTGGTGTACCACTGCTTTGTCTGTTATGCTAAGGACTTAATCTCAGTAAGCTTTCACATATTTCCCAACATCCTGATTAAACCGATCATTTCTAAAGTCATCTTTGCAGCAGACTATCTGGACATAGGCACTTTGCCTTGTTTTCCACTTTTCCTTCTCTCCTTTCTCTTTATTCATTCAGACACCTCTGCTCTCTCTAGGTGCTGCTCTGAGCTTCGGGGAGTGTAAAGCTTGCCTCATCTTTCAGGAGGCTAATCGTCTCTTTTGACAATGCCTTAACTGGGTTTTTCCTCTCTCCTTTCCTATCATTCTGTCTAAAATATTTCTCCTAAGGCTATGCCTTGTGGAAAGTGCACCTCCCTGGAGGCAGCCCGGACTTGAAACACAGTTTAGGAGTTTATTTTGATTTTCATTCAACTCCATCATGTTTTACTTTTGTTGGATCCCAATAAAGAAAAAGTCTTCTGTGTCTATTTGCAGCTAGTTCTCGAAGGAAAGCAGGTGGGAATTGGTGCAGAGAGGCTGTAACATTCAGCTACAGACTTGAGTGGAAGAAAGCTTCGATTTTAACAAGAGTGAGGTAGGTCCCTAGAGGCTGATGAGAGAAATGGCAGGGCTGGGGAGGTGAGGAGCAAGGCTGTTCGTACCTGTCTCCTGTCCAATATACTGCTTTTCTCACACATCACGATTCCTTAGGAGACCCTCTGAGTCACTATGAGTTGGAGAATGTGGCTATCACTTATTCTGTAAGCTGAAAAGTAAAGACAACGTTACCAGCAGAAATCCTTTCTCCTTTTTTTTTAGGTGTTCATTGAAATCTTCCTCTTGTAAATACACTTCTGAAACCTCTCCAATTAGCCACACAAGGACTGAAGAACTGAAGGAAATTATGGGGATAGACAGGGCTTGTTAGGGCTTTTTGCATTTTAATGACCCTCGGGTGTATGAGGTGCTGAGTCCATGAACGTCAGATTCTGAGAGGAGACTGAACAAACCTCTCAAGAAGTTGAATTCAGAAGCCAGTCCCAAAGCTTCTAGGAGCATTAATGGGTCCCCCTGAGGGCCATTACTCACCGAGCCTCCCTAGGGGCTGATTAGAGCAGAAAGTTGTAGGCCCTGATTGCAGGTAGGCAAAGGAAATGTGCAGGTGACTCTGATGCCAAGTCACCCTTGATGTGTTTTAGCATACAACATGGCCAAGCAGTGACACCCAGCCCCTGGGTAGGGTGATCCCTTGCCTCACACTTTGCTCAGGCCTCTTTGTGGGGGCAGTGTGAGGGTGGGGGTGTGCAACACTGAGTTAGGGACAACAAGATGGCACCTCCCAAGCCTGCCCTGGGAGGCAGGAAGAGGAAATAAGGCCTCTACTGCCCTTAGCCTTCACTTCACCAGCATAATGTAGCCCAGGTGCCTCAGCCTCCCTCTACAGGTCATGTGCTGCAGGCAACAAGCCACATCTTGGCAGACCTCCTCTGGACCCTCTCCACGTCTTCCCCATTCCTCCAGCACTGGGCATCCCACACTGGCACACATGATTGCAGATGTGGCCACGCCAGAGCTGAGTTGAGGGGGGATAGTAACTGTCCTTGTCTGGGTGGCCAGACGCTTCCTAATGCAGCCCCGTATGCAGCTGGCCTCATCTGTGGTGAGCACGCACCACAGGCTGATAAGGCATCCCTCGTAATGTCCAGGCCCTTCTCCTCAGGGTCACTCCCCAAGGCAGCACCTGCCACTTCCCCTTGCACAACTTCAGCAGGCTTCTGTTGGCCTCATCTCCAAGCTTCTGCAGCTCCCTCTCCACTCAAGCTCCTTTCTGTCAGCTCTGAATGTGTGCGTGCACATGCCTCATGCCATCTTGCCAGGCCTCTCACAGCATAACAGCATGACGAAATGCAGGACACTACAGATAATAAAGGGGGTAGTATTTTAAAGGAAGTGCTGGCAATGGTGGAAATGAGCATGGCAACCATCTCGGAGAAGGCAAAGGAAGGTACAAAGGCAGCAAAAGCAGGGTCAATGGGGACAGGGTAAAGAGAGGTGGTCTGACTGCATGGGAGGAGATCAGGGTGGTAAAGGAGAAGAGCTTGTAAGGTGGAAAAGAGGGGAAAATGCAATAAAAGGTGAAGCAAGTGAAAGCCCAGGGCTATGTGGGGGTACCTGCCAAGCAGCCCTGAATCTGAACTACTCTGACCAGAGCAGGACAAGCACATGCAGTTGATCTGCTCATACTTTTGTCTCACATACTTCCATGGCCATGGGGAAGCTGACTGTTTTCCCTAAGCTCAAGAAGAGAAGACCCAGGGTGGAAGGAAATGCCAAATGCTTCAGGCTGGAAGGGACCTCAGGTTGTCTCTAGCCCAAACTCCTTCTCACAGCAGGCTCAGCTATCAGCTCCAACCAGCTTGCTGAGGCCTTCAGTCATTTAGGTCCGTTCTGGACAAGGAGTCCTTCATAATTAAGTCTTGATTTATTCTCTTATTCTCCTGCCATGAATCCCTGTAAAAACTGGTTCACTATGGGTGGCAACCTTGAGTTGGGAAGCTGCTCCGAGTCACTCCAAAAGCCTTCCCTTCTGCAGGCTGAACAAACTTGTTCCCTCAGCCTCTCCTCACAGAACAAGTGCTCCAGCACCCGATCACCTTGGGGGCCTGCAACTGAAATCACTCAGAGTGATCAGCAGTGCTCTTCTACAGGGCCCCCAAATGGATGCAGCATCTAGATGTGCTCTAACGAGGCAGAGTAGAGGGGGATAATCACTTCCCTCCATCTCCTGCCTTTGTTCTGGTTCATGCAGGCCAGGATGCTGTGGCTGCCAAGGAACACTACTGACTCATGTTCAGCTCCCTGCCCTCAAAGTCTCCCAGGTGCTTTTCCGCTGAGCTGCTGCCCAGCCAGGGACTCCCCAGCCTGTATCGCTTCAGGGTGTTGGTCTATCGGATGTGCAGGACCTGGCATTTGTCCTGCTTGAATTTCACAAGGATCCTGATAGCCCATTCCTCCTCCCTGCTGAGGTCCCTCGAATGGCAGCCCTCAAGCATGTGACTGCTCTGCCTGATGAGGTGTCATCTCAAATGTGATGAGAGTTGCCTCCTCCAGGTCACTGATGAACCTGTTAGACAGGTCAGGTGGCAGTGTAGACCCCTGCATACTCCACTTGTCAGCAGCTTCCAGGGAAAGAATGTCCCCTTCCTAAAAACCCTCTGAGCTCGATCATCCAACCAGCTTGTTAACCATCTGGTTGTCTACCCAGCCTATCACAATGCCTTTCTTGTATACAAGAATATTGTGGGAGACAGTGTCAAACACCTTGCTTAAAACCATGGTAAGGAATCTCCACTACCCTCTGCTCCTCCACAAGACAGCTCTTTTATCAGAGAAGGCAATCAGGTTGGTCAGGAATGATTTCCCTTCACTTAATCTATGTGGACTGTTCCGAGTCACCTTCTTCTCCTCCATGTGCCCAGAAAGGTGATCCAAGATGAATCGCTCTGTGACACACTCCTCACTCAAGTGAGGCAGAATGGCCTGCAGCTCCCCGCGTTGTCCCTGTGGCCTTTTTGACAGATGGGCACAACATCTTCCTTTTTTTCATCATTGGCACCTCCCCCGATCTCCACAACCTTTCAAAGAAGAGCCTTTTTGTGACAGTGGTCAGCCCTCTCAATGTCCTGACACCCTCCAGAAACCTCCTGGACTGCTTGCACTCTGCTGTGACAGGGGCATGAAATTGCCTGCATAAGAAGCAGGCCCTGTGATCCACAGGCTTCCTCATGTTGATTCAAGGAGATGCATCCACCTCCTCAGCCTAACTGAGTGGTCTGAAAGTCATGCGCACCCACAAGCGCTCACTCAGCCCCTGGTCCATCCCAGGCAAGACCTCCATACATCTGAGCTGCCCCTTCACACTAAGGGCATCCTCCCGCCTCATCTTCCACAACAATCTCTCCTGAAGAGCTTGTAGCCTGCCATCACAGCCCTCCAGTGCTGTGAGCAATTCCACCACATTTCTGTTATTCCAGCCATCTGGCAGCATTGTGAAAGCTTGTGCATCTCCACCTGCTCCTGCCTGTGCCCCAGGCTGAAGACGTTTGCAGATATTTGGGCTGCAGAGCCGCAGCTATGGCACAGCTCCATCTGCTTCCCTCCCTCAGCAGAAATATCATGGTATTGCTCTCCATTACCCACCTGTCCATGCTGCCCTTGTCCTTGCCCTTGGACTCTCTGGGCAGGGGGGTTTCCGATGCAGTTCAGACACTCACCTGTGGGTCCTGCCATGCAGACGTCTCCTTGACCCTGAGGTGCCCAAGCCCCCCTCTATACACGTGGGGCTCTGGGCAATGCAGTGTTGGGGGCTGGGAATGAGCCAACTCTCTCTTCAGGACACCCTCTCTTAGGACATTCCACTATTTCCTTGCGGTGTCCAGCTGGGCTGCACGCTGCCCTCCAGAAGGGCACAGATCCCCCATTGCATCTTGGTGTTATCTAGGTGCCCCATGGAGAACCTCCTAGATACTGAGGCCATGGAAATGCTGCTGGCAGGCTGCATGTGGGCAACTGGAATGAGTCCAAGGTGCTCCTGGTTAGAAGGGGAGTGCTGAGATGTCCCTCAGATGCTCAGGGAAAGGGTGCTGGGTTGGTTGCTCTGTGCTTTGGAACTGGATTCCTCTGTGGTGTCGTTTCTTTTTAGGGTAACATGAGTGCAACTGTCCTCCACCTCTGTGGTGCGAGCACAGGGCATCTGGGAACAAGACAGATGGTCAGACCAGCTCTCCTCACTCTGCACTAAAGCTACAGTGAATCCCTTTGCCTCTCAGGAACCACAGCTGGTCACTCTGAGTGCAGTAGCAGTGCTGAGGATTTCTGTCTCCAAGAGTCCTCCTCGGGTGTGATGAGGGCACCTAAAATAAAATAAAACAAAACAAAACAAAACAAAACAAAAAAATCCTTAAAACTCTTAATGAATTCACATTGTTTGGAACTGGGAGTGAAGATGCTGAGAGCCCTTCTACATGAGCAGTGGATTAAATCTGATTCAACAGGTGAATATAGAAGTTGAGTCACCCCTGCTCCCATGTATGCAGTGCTGTAGGTCAGGGCTGACTCCTCTGGAGCCCACGGGCAGAGGCCCCTGCTCCTCACAGCAACCTCAGCCAGCACAGACCAGAGCTCCAGCCATGGAGCTCAATGACAGTCGTGCTGAGATGGCGAGAGGTAATGTGTGTGTGTTTGGGGGAGGTTATGAGAAAATTTTCCACAGAGAAGTCTGTCCTAACTTGTCAATGACTCTTCTTCCTCAGAAGGTTCCCTCAGCCAGGAGGGAACAAATGTCCAATAGCAGCTCCCTCAACGAGTTTGTCCTCCTCGCATTCGCAGACACGCAGGAGCTGCAGCTCTTTCTGCTTCTCTTCTTTTTTCCCCCAGTGTAATGAGCAGAGTTTCCGTTTGCAGTGTCTTTCTTGGCACTGACACCAAGGGAGCTCAGGTGAGTACAGACGACGTGAGATGATGGGTCCTGTGTCCATTAGGAGATCTCAGCTTCCCTGGCCACAGTCAGGGTGTGATCTCACACTCCTCTTCTGCGAGGGTGGCAGCCAGGTGTCACCGTGGGCTGGTCCCTTTCCCATACTGTGCTCCATCATTCACAGTGGAGCGGGAGTGGAGGGTCTGGATGCAGCAGGGCAGTCTGGATGCAGTCTGTGGAGATAGACCACCTGCTCCTCAGGACCATCCCCCCCCACTACCACAGCCCACATTTCCTCACTGCAGCCTTTGCATGGGGGCTGCAGCCTTCCTGGAGACACAGCCACCAACAGTAGCAGGACTTACTTTCTTCAGGGCTTCTTTTCCTCATATCCACACCGGCCTGCTGTGCTCTGAGGTATGTATATGGCCTATGAGCTGTCATAATGTGGTGGTGATGGTGCATTCCTGTGAGCACCAAGAGAACCAGGCATTGGGTACCTTATGCCAGCCCTGGCCTCCAGAATAACATTTCCATGATAAAAGGAGATCTGCCCTGTGACATGCCTGAACTCAGGCCTTTCTTCACAGATGGAGCCAAAAATACACCCAAGGAACTGCACCACAAAAGGGCCTCTGCTCTGCTTGTGAACTCTGTGGGCTCCGTAGGATGAGCTGAGAGTCCCAGAGAGATCTGTTAGGGAGCAAGGGCTGGATCCAGGGCTCATCTCTTGGTGACCAGTGCTAGTGGAGATGGGGAATGGTCTCTGAATTACCTGCTCAGGGCTGTGCCACAGGTGACAGTGCGATGAGAGATGCCCATGCTTCTGGAGGGGAATCTTAGGCACCAGGAGAGCTCAGGGGATCTCCAGGGACATCATGTGCCTTGGAGTGGGCAGTGAGTGGAGCCTCACAAAATGAGGGACAGTCCATGGTGGAGTAACCAGAAGGTGAAGCACTAAACCCAGGTATGGATAGGGAAAGGAGGGCTCTGCAATCCCGGAGAGGCAGTGGGGACCCAGGACGCCAAGGGAAGAGGCACTGGAGAGTGATTCCTGCACCCTCAGTGAAACACCACAGGCTGGAGCTAGTGCACACCCAAACACATCTCCTGCCATTGTAAATGCCCTGGGCTCACTCTGACCACAGGCCATGAGCTCGGATGGGTGGCAGCAGTATCAGTGGTGGTGAGCCCTGTCCAGCTGGTATTGCTTCCCACCCTGACCAGCATGGCCAGCGCAGAGTCAGGCATCACCCTGTGGCCTCAGGGCCCCACAGCCCACTCGCTCTGCAGAGCAGCACCACCAGCCCAGGGCCCTGCAGGGAGCACAGGGGAGGATGCAGGAATGGTCGGCCAGGCCATCATGGACACATTCCTCTGGGGGAAGGCTCTCTGGGGAGCAGGGACATCCCAGGAAAAGAGGAGGGCAGCATTCACAGAGAGAAAAGGAGAACAAGAAAGAGGTTTCTCTGTGCACAAGCTCAGGGCAGGAGGCTCTGTCCCCGGGGCAGCAGGAGCTGCCAGAGGGGCTGCAGAACCAGGGCTCTCGTGCTGTCCTGGGCAGCAGGGTGGGCATAGAGGGTCTGCAGGCAGAGAGGGAGGGGGGATCTGCTGGACACAAGAGCAGGGCAGACAGAGAGTGACAGGCCTCACTGAAGGGCCTCCTCCCCTTTGCTGGAGAGCTGCTCCCCTTGTCCTGGGGCCTGGCCTGAGTTACGCTGTGGACTTGCCTGTGCCTGGCCCTGCACCTCTCAGGTGCTGACCTGACCCTGTGCCCATCCTGCTGACCTGACTCCCCATCTCTGCCTCAGACCTGCCCCCTCACTACAGGCAAGAAAGCCTTGGCAAGGGAAGCTGGGATCTGAGCAGATCCCAGAGAAGGTGGTAGGTACAAAAGGTGACCGTATATCCCCACAGCAACTCTTGCCTGAAAGCCAATTCAAAGGTGTAAGGAGGGCTTCAGATTTCAGCCCCTACCCATGTAACACTGCCCACAGACGAACAGCTGAATGAAAAAGTGAGGGCAGCCACTTGGGGTCTGATTTGATGATGCATAGTTACGAGAGCAAGTGTTTCTGTATCCCAGCTCAAGTGTTTAAGCACCATTTGCATCTGGGTTCCTGCTACAAAGAGGATGTTGTTGGGAGCAGCAAGAGCCCTTGTCCAGCCCCACGCTCCCTCATCCTCCTCTACCTCTGAGCGGGTGTCCTGTTGCATGGCTGGGGCTGGAACCCTGACGTGGGGATGGCCAGGGAGGTCCTGCCTGCAGAGCTGGTCCCCACGGTGCCAGGAGAGGGGCCAGGGGCTGGGACCGATGGGGCTGCAGGCTGGTCAGGGGCAGGGGTGGGCAGGGAAGCAGCAGGGGCCTCATGGAGGGGGTGCAGTTGGTGCTGCTGCAGCACAGCGGCTGTCGCCTTCATCTCCCTCCAAAACGGTACCGCACGGCCCCCAAGCAGGAACAGGCTGCTCCCCTGTTCCCGTGCTGCCCTCCCATCAGCATGGGACATGCGAGAAGGGGCTCAGCCTGCCCTGTGCTCAGGGCCAGCTCCCCGGGGCTGGCACAGCTTGGCATGGGGCACATCCAGCTCCTTGGCCTCTGCTCCAGCATGGCTGGCACAAGGGTGAGAGCTCCTCGGGCAGGGCAGAGCGAGCCTGACTGGGGCAGCATCAGGGGTAAGATGCAAAGGTCCTGGCTCTGTGCTGGGCTTTGGAAAACTCCCTCTGGCATCACGAGAGGCTCCATCTGCCTCTTCCACCCTGCCCTGTGCTCCCCTCACATTGGACATAGTGGAGCTCAGCATTGCCTGGGGACTCTCCTCCCCATGGGGAGCAGAGGGAGGGCCTTCACCAGCCCCACACTGCCTTTTCCACCACCAGCCTTTGCACTTGCATGTGCCCACTTGCCTTCACCACTGGAAGCCCATGAAAATCCTGGCGCTCCTACCCTCGAGCTGGCATCCAGCCTGAGCCTGGAGCCTGGCTGCCCACAAAGGCATCACCTGTCCAGTGCACCACCAGCGTGGCTTGGGAGAGGGCAGCTCCCCTCTGCCTCATTGGGGCTGGGCATGAGGCCGGGACTGGGCTCAGCTATTCCCCAGGGATCTCCCTGAGGAGCCATTACGGGTGATCTTCCACCTCTGCCCTGGCAGCAGCAGCACCCATGCTCAGGGTGCTGGGATGGAGTGCACAGAGGGTGGAAGGGGGATGGTCGGCCCAGGGGGAGCATTGAGACCTTGTCCGTGCACACAGGGACGGAGTGAGGAAAGCCAGAACTCAGCTGGAGATGGAACCAGAGACCTCACCCATGGAAAGGGCTGGAGTATTATTCAATGATTATGAAATGATCCCCCAGAGTCTGCGGGATCCAAGCACCTGGCCCCTGCCCAGTCCGGGCTGGGCCCCCACAGCTGTTACCAGACAGCCGTGCTCCCAGATCTGCTGGGGTCTGATGCAGAAGAGTGACCATGCAAGGCTGGCCTTTTCCCCTCCACTGGGACATGGAGACCTGCAGGAGGATGGAGCTGGCCATGCACCACCCCTCTGCTGAGGTGAGCAGCCGGCAGTGGGAAGGGGCGATGTGAGGGGGGCTGGTCCAGGATGATGGCCCTGAGGCAACTTCCCCAGTGTGTCCATGCAACACAGGGAACAACCTGGGCTCTTCTCTTCTGCACCCTTCATGTCCTGGTGCCTTTCCCAGGAGACCTCCATTTGCCTGCAAGCACACTGGTGGGTGCTCCCACACTGCTGTTCACACAGAGGAGCTGCCTGTTGGCGTTTTGCCTCTCCCAGGCCCTTTCCAGCCCATCTCAGCAAATCCCCAGCTCTCCCCACCTCCCCTGCCCTCTCCCCAGACCACCCAGCAGAGCAGCCCAGCCTGAGGGTGGCCCCGCAGCAGTGCCCACCGCAGGGGGCTGCAGGGCTCCGGACACTTGCACCACACCCCAGCCCCTGTCCATGACAGCACCAGAGTCCCGGTCCCGGGGCTGCTCAAGCGGATCCTGCTGCCCCAGCGACAGAGATGCCTGCCCCGAGCTGGTGCACACAGGAAAGGGTTTCTCTTGGTGTTCCTCCCCTGCACACACATGCACCCCTACTCCCCCCTGGATGTCCCTGCTCCCCAGACAGCCTTTCCCCATGGGAGTATGTCCATGCTTGGCTGGCCAGTTGTTCCTGCACCCCTCCCCTGTGTTCCCCACAGGGTCCCGGGCTGGCAGTGCTGTTCTGCAGAGCAAGTAGGCTCTGGAACCCCAGGGTGACTCTACAGTAGCTGTGCTGGCTGGGGCAGACCCAGCTGGACCAGCACCATTGAGCCCGACCACCCCCTCCCAGGCTCTGTGGCTGTGGACGATGCTTGAAGCAAGCACAGGGCATTTCAAATGGCTCAGGAGGTGCTGACATGTGTCATTTGGCAGAATGAATGTGGGCTTTTTCTTCCTTTTAGATGACATGAACCACTCTTGAGGCTCCCTTCCCTGTGCCTGCTGGGTCCCCACTGCTTCGCCTGAGATTTCTGAGCTCTCATTCAGTGCATTCTTCGGTTTAGCCCTTTACCTTTGGGCGACTCCACTTGGTTTTGGGAGTCTCCACTCACTGCCCATCCCACGCACATGCTGTCCCAGGAGATCCCCTGTGCTCTCGGGGTGGCTCCATATTCCCTTCCAGAAGCATGGACGTCTCTCACCAGCCCTTTAATATGGCAGACAGTCCCCGGGAGACACCACTTGACCACTCACCTGCTCCAGAGACACTGGGCACCCACAAGTTACAGCTGACTCCAGCCCTCCTGCCCAAACACATCACCCTATGAGCTCACGCCCCTTAGCCCATGGAAAAGCCAAGCACAGCAAAGGGCCTTTTCGGGTGCAACTCCCTGAGCACATTCTTGGCTCCAGCTTGAGAAGGAGAGTCCAACCTTCAGGCACTGTCCACAGGAAATCCCCTTTTATTACAGACATGCTGGCTGGGAGGCCTGCCCTGACACAGTGCTACGCAGATTTATGGTACACTTCTAAGCCAGACAGATTGGCTTTATTCTGCTGGAGAAGTGGGATGAATTCAAGCATATACAAACAGAATTATCACAGATAGAATGCCCAAAGCACAAGAGTTGCCCAAGGTAAATGGAAATCTCTTGTGAGGAGAGATGGGCAGCTTATTGCTGCTGAAGTAGTACTAGTTGAACCAGTTTCTTCAGGGCGTCCTTGAGCTCCTTGTTCCTCATGCTGTAGATGAGGGGGTTCACTGTTGGAGGCACCACTGCATAGAGAACAGCCATCACCAGATGCAAAGCTGGGGAGGAGAGGGAGGGGGGCTTCAGGTAGGCAAACATTGCAGTGCTGACAAAGAGGGAGACCACGGCCAGGTGAGGGAGGCACATGGAGAAGGCTTTGTGCCGGCCCTGCTCAGAGGGCATCCTCAGCACAACTGTGAAGATCTGCACATAGGACAGCACAATGAAAACAAAACAACCAAAGACTAAGCAAGCACTAATCACAAGAAGCCGAAGTTCCCTGAGGTAGGTGTCTGAGCAGGAGAGCTTGAGGATGTGGGGAATTTCACAGAAGAACTGCTCCAGGACATTGCCTTGGCAGAGTGGTATGGAAAATGTGTTAGCAGTGTGCAGGAGAGCATAGAGAAAACCAGTGCTCCAGGCAGCTGCTGCCATTTTGACACAAGCTCTGCTGCTCATGATGCTTCCATAGTGCAGGGGTGTGCAGATGGCCACGTAGCGGTCATAGGCCATGACAGTGAGAACAAAATACTCAGTCGGCAAGAAAAAGGCAAACAGAAAGACCTGTGCAGCACATTCCCAGCAGGAAATGGCCCTGTTGTCCCACAGGGAATTGGCCATGGATTTGGGGACAGTGGTGGAGATGGTGCCAAGGTCGAGGAGGGAGAGGTTGAGCAGGAAGAAGTACATGGGGGTGTGGAGGCGGTGGTCGCAGGCTATGGCTGTGATGATGAGGCCATTGCCCAGGAGGGCAGCCAGGTAGATGCCCAGGAAGAGCCAGAAGTGCAAGAGCTGCAGCTGCCGCGTATCTGCAAATGCCTGGAGGAGGAATTTGTTGAGGGAGCTGCTGTTGGACATTTACTTCCTCTGGCCTTTGGTGACTGTCCAAGGAGGAAATAACAGTGACAAGTTAGAGCTCTGAGGCAAACCCATCCCATTTCTCATAGAAACCCCCATGTCTTCTCTGTCCTTTACTTTAAGGTTCTGCTCCCTGTCTGGAGCTCTGCTTTGCACTGGCTGAGTGTCGTGTAGAGCAGGGGTCTCTGCCCATGGTCTCTAGAGGAGTCAGTTCTGCCCTGCTGGGGGGTGTAAATGGAGGTGTCAAACAATCCCAGGTATTTGGTGGGATTCCCACGGATGGACACCGTGAGCTGAACGGATGGGTCTTGGTACAGTGACCCAGTGGGAATTTTCTCTATTTACCATAATGAGGGACGAATATAGCACTCATGGCAGCTGTCTCTGAAAGAGAAGACCCTTGTGAGGGATTCCCCTCCCCCACCCTTGAGCACCTCTTGAACAGAGGTGTCTGTGTCTGAATCAGTGACACCAGCTGCCACTCCAGCAAGGAAAAGAAACACTGAGGTGAAGGCAGGCGCTGACCTGCTCCTTTCTAGATGTCTCCAATCCAATGAGATAGACCCTCTCCTCACACCAATTTACCATCTGTGCTCTTTCTCCAGGGACCGTAATGGGAGTGGGAAGTGGCTAGCTCTGATGCATGCGTCCTGCATACCCCTTATGTGGAAAGATTGTCCAACATGTTGACACCCATTTTCTCCAGAATATAATCTTCAGCAGGGAGTCTGATTATATATATTGATTTCATTTTCAGATGCCTCCATCACACTGTGGGAGCATTCTTTGACTGGGTAGAAAACCTTGCCATTTCAGTTGCTCTCAGCATGAGCACTTGTGCATCCCAAGAGGAAAAAAGGGCTCGCTGTGATTTTGCACAGAGTCCCGGGATGTGATTTGTCAATGAATCTTGCCCCTCACTGCCCTGCCCTTGCACCTCACTCAGCTAAAGGACACTCAAACTCACAAGTTTGTCTCAGAAAGAAACCGCACTGAGCTGAGAGCAGAGGAGTACAGTTTTAAAAGAAAGATTTCCAAATTCTTCTGCCTCAGGCCAGATATGGAGAGAGTGATGAAGAGTGTGAGAAGGCTTCTGACTCACAGGACCAGACCAAGGACTCTCAGTATCACAAAATGCTAGAGGGAAGCTGTGCTCTTCTGGAGGGCAGCTTGCAGCTTGGCAGGACACCCCAGGGAAACTGTCAAGGGTCCTAAAGATGGGTTCTCCTTAAGACTTAAGAGGGAGACAGCTCATTAAGACTCTAAAGGGAGAGACAGATCCAAAGGTCTGTGAGAAACCTCAGCAGGTCCCTTCATCCCCACCTCAGCCTACAGACAGCACCAGCATCACCTTTACGGCCTCAAGAGGGTTTTTCTGACCCGCTCCTTAGGACCTGTGAGCACAGAGATAGCCCTGGCCAGTGCCCTGTCCCGGAAGCTCCAGGCAGCAGAGATGGGCACGGACTGAGAGGCAATTGCTAACAGAAACAGCATGGGAGGATGGATTTGAGCAAGTCAGGGATAGTGGTGCAGTGCCGACGCCTTCCCCAGGGTGCTCAGGTCTGCCCTGCACAAACCTCCAAGCAGCAGCGCACTGTGCAGGGGCATTCCCCTGCGTGCAGGTGAGAAGGAGCAGGTCAGATAAACCCTCAAGAGGTGACCATCCAAGGGGAGTTTGCTGCTGTCTATAGACTAAGGGGTTGCTGAAGGGTCTTTCAGAAGTTCCTAGCAGAACTACTGATTGCTCTTTGAACTGTTAATGAATCTCAGTCCCTTGTCCCAACCTGACAGCTCCATTTCCATTTTCCCCATGCCAGCTAGAAGGAAACTTAAAGCACCAACTCAGAAAATAGCCTTTTCTTTCAGGAAACACTTGCCCTCACCTTCCTTTTGCAAAGCCCCCTCAGAAATGTCCTGTGCATGAGCTAGAGCTGTGAGCAGCCCTGATCCACACAGCACCCTCTCAAAAGAATGAACTCTTCTACCAGCAGTCACTCCTGCCACCCAGAGCTTCTCCCCACAATGCCATAGGGAGCTCTCTGGGTAGTGCTGACCCGTGCAGGCAGCAGAGTCACTGCCCGGGGCACACAGCACCCTGGGGTGAAGGAACACTGCTCTGGAAAAGAACCCTTGGCAGATCTGTGTGCACACCCAGGCTTCACAACCCTGCAGCAGTCCCTGGGAGAAGACAGCAGGATGCCCTGTGCCTGTGACAGTGTGGCTGGGAATCCCTACTCTGAAGCACCTCCTTCTCCTCCGCACTGGAGAAGCCAGAGGTACGATCCTTAAAATCCATGGGATGGGATGGGTTTAGAAGACCCCTCCAGCAACAGCAATAGCATTGCCCTGCAGCCAGAGACTTACTGTGTCAAGGGCTGTGAAGATTTCTCCCACCATGAGCACTCAGCTGTCCTCCCACTCCACACTGCCTTTCACTTCTCTCTCTCTTGTCTCATCGCATGTCAGCAGCAGCAGGCAGTGCCCGGAGCCCTGCTGCTCTTGACAGGAGAGCTGCTCCTGGACACAGCTGTCTCTCAGCAGTGCTGCCAGGATGCCATGAGCTCCCTCCATCCCAGGAGACTCCCTCTGCTCAAGAGCAGAGGCCCAGCTGAAGGCATCAATCCCTTGTGCTCCCTCCACCTGGGAAAGGTTCACTGACATAGATGAAAATAATCACCAACTGTCCCTCTCTGTACAGTGAAGGGCGACTGATTCCAGCATTACAATTTTTTCTCATCAGAGGATGGTTATCTGCAAGAGGTGGAAATGTCCCACTCTAGAAGACCCCCTTCCCATCTCTTAACTAGGCAGGAGCCTAGACGACGCCAAGAAGGGAGGTCATTTACCCATGGTTCAGGTATTGATTCAGATGAGTCAATCTGGGCATCACATGACAGGTCAGAAGCCCCTGAGCTGGAGTGGGATTCAGCTCTCTCCCATGAACTCCACAAACACACAGGAGGTGGGATTCCCTGTGCCCAACCTGAAGCGTGCACAACAGAGTTGTCTGTATGTGAACTCCTTGTCTAAGCTCCCATTATAATCACTGGAGATGAAAGGTTGAAGGTAGTTCCTGGCAAAAACTGGTGATGTTTGCAGAGATAGAGGTGGCCCAAGGCACGTGTCAGTGTTTGCTTGAGCTGATGGAGCAAGTGTGAGACCTACATCCTTCGAGATCCTAAGCTGGGGGCCAGGTGGGGAATTTCCCAGGCCATCTGAAATGACACTACAACTAGAGCTCCACTCATTATGAAGCTGAGATATGAAGAACCTGACAGTGCAAACTGCTACTGTAATTCAGTTCAGAAACTTGATATAATGACAGAGAAATAGGCTGGCAGGGCCGTGTCAGATTCCTGGGGTTTCTAGCACAAGGGCTCATTCAGAACCACAGAATCACAGAATGGTTGAGGTTGGAAGGGACCTCTGCAGATCATCTAGTCCACCCTCCCTGCTCAAGCAGGGTCACCTAGAGCACATTTTCCAGGGATGCAACGAGGAAGGCTAAGGCCCATTTGGAATTAAATCTGGCAAGGGATGTCAAGGACAACAAGAAGGGCTTCTTCAAAGACATCAGTAGCAAAAATGTGTAGGGAAAATGTGGGCCCTTTGGTGAATGGGGTGGGTGCCCTGGTGATGAAGGATGCAGAGAAGGCAGAGTTACTGAATGCCTTCTTTGCTTCAGTCTTTACTGCTGAGGCCAGCCCTCAGGAACCCCAGAGCCTGGAGGCAAGAGAGAAAGTCTGGAGAAAGGAACACTTTCCCTTGGTGGAGGAGGAGTGGGTTAGAGATCATTTAGGCAAACTTGACACCCACAAATCCATGGGCCCTGATGGGATGCACCCACAAGTGCTGAGGGAGCTGGCGGACGTTATTGCTAGGCCACTCTGCATCCTCTTTGAAAGGTCATGGAGAACAGGAGAGGTGCCTGAAGACTGGAAGAAAGTCAATGTCACCCCAGTCTTCCAAAAGGGCAAGAAGGAGGAGCCAGGGAACTACAGGCCAGTCAGCCTCACCTGCATCCCTGGAAAGGTGATGGAGCAGCTCATGCTGGAGGCCATCTCCAAGCATGTGGAGGACAAGAAGGTGATCAGGAGTAGTCAGCATGGCTTCACCAAAAGGGGAAATCATGCCTAACCAATCTGATAGCCTTCTATGATGGAATGACTGGCTGGGTAGCTGAGGGGAGAGCAGTGGATGTTGTCTCCCTTGACTTCAGCAAGGCTTTCGACACTGTCTCCCATAACATCCTCATACGGAAGCTCAGGAAGTGTGTGCTAGATGAGTGGAGAGTGAGGTGGATTGAGAACTGGCTGAATGGCAGAGCTCCGAGGGTTGTGATCAGCAGCGCAGTCTAGTTGGAGGCCTGTAGCTAGTGGTGTCCCCCAGGGGTCAATACTGGGTCCAGTCTTGTTCAACTTCTTCATCAATGACCTGGATGAAGGCACAGAGTGCACACTCAGCAAATTTGCTAATGAGACCAAGCTGGGAGGAGTGGCCGATACACCAGAGGGCTGTGCTGCCATTCAGAGAGACCTGGAGAGGCTGGAGAGGTGGGCGGAGAGGAACCTCATGAAGTTCAACAAAGGGAAGTGCAGAGTCTTGCACTGAGGGAGGAATAACCCCCATGCACCAGTACAGGCTGAGGGCTGACCTACTGGAAAGCATCTCTGCAGAGAAGGACCTGGGAGTGCTGGTGGACACCAGGTTGACCATGAGCCAGCAATGTGTCCTTGTGGCCAAGAAGGCCAATGGTATCCTGGGGTGCATCAGGAAGAGTGTTGCCAGCAGGTGGAGGGAGGTGATCCTCCCCCTCTACTCAGCCCTGCTGAGGCCACACCTGGAGTACTGTGTCCAGTTCTGAGCTCCCCAGTACAGGAGGGATGTGGCACTACTGGAGCAAGTCCAGCGAAGGGCTACAAAGATGATATGGGGACTGGAACATCTCTCTTATGATGAAAGGCTGAGAGAGCTGGGCTTGTTTAGCCTGGAGAAGAGAAGGCTGAGAGGAGATCTTATTAATGTGTACAAATATCTGAAGGGAGGGTGTCAAGAGGATGGAGCCAGACTCTTTTCAGTGGTGCCCAGCAACAGGACACGAGGAAACGGGCACAAAGTGAAACACAGGAAGTTCCATCTGAACATGAGGAAAAACTCCTCCACTGTGAGGGTGACCGAGCACTGGAAGAGGTTGCCACGAGAGGTGGTGGAGTCTCCTTCTCTGGAGATATTCAAAAGACGCCTGGACGCGATCCTGCACAATGTCCTCTAGGTGACCCTGCTTGAGCAGGGCGGTTAGACTAGATGATCTCCTGATGTCCCTTCCAACCATTCTGTGATTCTGTGAAAACCCTGTGGCAGTCAAGTCCAAGTTAACTGCTGTCCTTTCCTGGTAAAGGCAAAGAGTTCTGCACTATATTCAGCTATCGGTATACTGAAAAAGGCTGCCATTAGGTCAGTCACAGTGAAACACGCTGCCCAGTGGGGTATTTGCAACAATACAGTCGAAAGGTCAGGAACCACTGGGTGAGGAGCAATTACATATTGATTAGTAGCTCTCAAGTCTTCTACAAATCAATATTCCAGGTCACCATCGGAATCCCACCTATTCTTTTTAACTGCTAAAATGGGGGGATTATACGGAGATTCACAGGTTTGTAGAATGCCTCATTTTAGATAATAGTCCCTCTGTCTCGGGATACTCCTTTCTGCCTCCTGTGGAATAACAGGACCTAACCTAATGCTAACCTTGCTCCCCACGCTAATGGCAGAGTCCTCTCAATCCTGGTTGCCTTTCTCAAACATTCGGACTCCACCTATCTCCCCCAAGTCTTCCTCGGCCTCAACCCCTGTTCCCTGGAATTCCATCTCTCAGGACTGCCGCCAGCATACTGACCTCCTCTTTTCTCTGTCGCTGCTTCTCCTTAGCTTTTTTCTCCTCCCTTCCATTATATACAAAGGTAGCCAAGCACACTATTTCATCCCTGGATTTTCCTGGCCAATCAGGAACATGCAAAGAGAAATATTTTTTTTATATCTGGAGATGTTTGGTCTACATAAGTAGAAACCACTAGGAGTCTGTTAGCCTCTGCCTCTGGGTCGATCCCTCCCCTGAACATGCTAATTTGCTTAAACAATCTGGACAGGAAGGCCGAGGGGTGTTCGTCAATTTGTTGTTGACACTCCCGGATCTTAGACCAATTTGCAGTTCTCTGTCCGGCCAAACGTATGGCTTCCTCTATACCCTGTTTAGAGAACTGTAACTGCTGATAATCTGCTTCTGTGTTATGATCCCATCTGGTATCCGCAGCTGGCCACGCTGTTCGAGCGGCCACCACACCTCCCTGTTTAGCCGAACGACGATTTGCTTCTAGAATCACGTGTTTCTTGTTGGGAGTGGAAAGGGCTTCAAGAAGCATCTGCACATCCCCCCAAGTGGGGTTATGTGTGCAAAATATTTCCCTTACTACTTGCAAAACGTTTTCCAGATCCTCCCTAAGCCTGGCAGTTTGTGGACTCCATGCAATCAAATC
This sequence comes from Apteryx mantelli, assembly GCF_036417845.1. Classification (NCBI taxonomy): domain Eukaryota; kingdom Metazoa; phylum Chordata; class Aves; order Apterygiformes; family Apterygidae; genus Apteryx; species Apteryx mantelli. The sequence continues at coordinate 8,309,748 of NC_090001.1, read as the reverse complement.
TTGGGGCACCCAGGGTTCGTAAACTCACCTTGTAGCTACTCGAGGTACCCTGTCCTGATGTGGTGGGGTGGCTCCCGGCACAGGAATGACTTGCAAAGGGGCTTGAAAGGCAGAGGTGGAAGGCAAGGGGCAGTATAGAGAAGCTGAAGCAGAGGGTAGCGCATAGGGTGGAGCGGTTTACACAAGCCTTTTAGCAGCTGCACTACTTGCAGTATTCTGCGAAGAAACTTTCCTCTCATTTTTAGACGTCTCCTTTTTTCTAGTGAATGCCCAGTTATCCCATGCATACCAATAATGCATTTGTCCCAGGAATCTGTCTTCTAGGCAATGTTGTAAAAAGGTCAGTTCTTGTTGGTCCAAAGTCCCCTGCAGTGGCCACCGTTCAGCTGGGCTGCCCTCCTGGGTAAGGAGGGGCCAGTCTTCCTGGCACAAGGTCACTAGCTTCTTTTTTCCTAACCCTACGGTACTGTCAATCTTTCTCCAGTTTTCCAGTACCTCGGCTAAGGGTGTCCCCTTCTCTACGCCGGGTACGTTTCCCATGTGTATCGGAGTCTTGTGGTGCACCTTACGCTGATCAGGCTGCACACTCCCCCTTCCACCCAGATTGAGATGGGACTCGAACCCTCTCAAATCCCAGAGGTGGGACTCGAACCCACTCTCCCCAAAATTTAGATGCGCAATTTGAAAACACACCAGTCGGTACCTCCCCTCACCAAAGCTCCTAGGTGAACTCACCTGATGCCGGCTGTTGGAAGTTTGGAGATAAGAGGATCCAATGGTGGTTGCCTAGAGTCCCATCTGGGGTGCCGAACTGTTAGGGAAATTGTTAATCCAGTGTCCCTAACAGGGTTTGACTCTAGGTTTCTGCTTTATCCAAAAGATACAAAAGAATTCTTTACGAGATGATTTTCTTAGTATTACAGCTCAAGCTGGGTGCCTCCTCTGAGGGACCCCGAATGGAAAATTCCCTGGGTATTTATACCCCTACGGCTTAAGTTCTTTGTCCATTCTCCGATTTCTTGCACCAATGATTGATTGCTCCACAAGTAGTAGCTTCTTCAGTCCTGGTTGGTTTCCCTGTTGTCTCCAGGCGGAGTCATGGTACTCACTAATCATTGCTGAAGCTCTTTCATTACTTCCTTATCTCCTTGTTCCCTGCCTCTTCCAAATGGCTCGAACAATTGAGGGAACAGTTCAGTGATGTGCAGCCTTAGGCTTCAGTAGATTTAGCTCCAAGTGCTAAGCAAATGCTGTTATATGCAACAATCAGGCCCTGAGGCACAAGTGACCTCACAAGCACAAAGAGCAACCATGGGCCTAGCCTTGCCCTATTAGGGCTTCAGAGCAGCCACCCAGGCCACAAAAAGCAACCACATGACCAGCACTGGCCTATCAGGCACTCAGCCACAAGTGACACCACAACCACAAACTACAGAAACGTGTCCAGCACTGGCCTATCAGTCACTCAGCCACAAGTGACCTCACAAACAAAAACTGCACCCATAGGACCAGCACTGTGCTATCAGGCACTGAGCCACAAGTGACCTCACAAGCACAAAGAGCAGCCATGTGCTTTTCACTTGCCTATCAGGCACTGAGACACAAGTGACCTCAAAAACCACAAACAGCACCCACATGACCAGCACTGGCCTATCAGGCACTGAGGCAGAAGTGACCACACAACCACTAACAGCAATAATGTGTCTCCTTGTTGCCTGTCATTTACAGATGCACAAGCGGCCTAACAGTGGGGATCAAAGGAAGTTGCTTGCTGCTTGCCTGTCCGGTTCTGAGGAAGCAGTGACTTCACAGGCTTCATCAAAGCCACGTGCCATCTGCTGGCCTATCACATAGTAAGGCAACAGTGACCTCACAAGCAAGAACAGCAGCCATGTGCCTACCACTGGCCTCCCAAATACTCAAACAAAAGTGCCCTCACACTCTGCATTGAAGCCAAGTGCCTGCTGCTGGCCTGGCATGCGCTGAGGCACACGAACCTCAGAAGCACAAACAGCACTAACCTCCACACCGCTGCTCTACCAGGTGCTCATGGGAAGTGAGCTCAGAACCAGAAACAGCAGCAAGGGCTCTGCCGCTGGCCTATCAGATTCTCCAGCAACAATGACCTCAGAATCTCCACTGAAGCCATGGGCTTGCTGCTGGCCTATCAGGCACCAAGGCACAAGTGACCCCACCAGCCCCAAAGCAGCAATGTGCTTGATGCTGTCTAAGCAGGTACTGAAGCAAAAGTCACCTCACAAGTACAAAAAGGAGCAATGGGGCTGCTGGTGGACGAGCAGATCCTGAGGCCAAAGGAATCCACAAACACAAACATCAGCAAAATGCATCGAGCTGGACTGTCAGGTGCTGAGGCTGAAGTGACCTCACAGGAAGCCATGAAGCCGCATATCTGCTCCTGGCCTGTTAGCGACTGAGGCACAATTGACCTAAACAAGCACAAACAGCAGCAATGGGCCTGCTCCCCTTTTCTGAGGCACTGAGACACAAGGAACCTCACCACCATCACCAAAGCTATGGGCATGCTGTTGGCCTACCAGCTTCAGACGCACAACTCACCTCACAAGTGCAAATGGCATCGATGTGCCTGCTGCTGCCCTAGCTGGTACTGAGGCACAAGGGATCTCAAAAGTGTAAACCTTCACAGAGGAGAAGCTCACCTGGGCCACTCGCATGTCCCTTGATTATGCTGTTATCACTCTGTACAGAACAGTCTTCTGCAAACGGCTTTCATCTCCTGGCAAGGCTCTCTCCAGCTCATGCGACAGCTCCACTCTGTCACCCTGGGCACAAATCACAAAAGGGAACAATTGGTCTTGCTTTTCCTTTAGGACCATCAAGTCCGAGCTGGGAGCCTTTGCACTGCAGCACCTACACAATGACAGCAGGATGCCACTTCCACTCCTAGTGCCCAGGTACACAGATCAGCTGAGGGAGCAGCTGCACTGGAAAGCGTTTCTGACACTCTCAGATCAACTCAGCACTGCAGCAGGCATCAGCCTGATGCCAGACCTCTGCTCTGCCACCTACTCTACAAACACACTGTCTCTGCCCCACACAGCTGGCTGGTCTGCTACATACAACAAGGTGCCAGCAAGAAGAGATGGATGCAGGACACTCGCCACTTCCACACTCCCCAGCCACTGCTCTGCTCGCTGCCTTCCCTTGGCTCCTCAGCCCAGACACACAGCGAAGCTCTTGTGGAAATACCAGAAGGTGGCCAAGGCACTCTGGGCTCACAAGGCCTGTGCAAATGAGCAGCACAAGATGAGGCAGGCACAGAGGTGGCTCCTTGGGCAGTGCTGCTCTTTTCAGGGGGAAGGATCCTGCTTTCTTTGGGCACAGCAGGCTGCTGCTTTCCACCCCCATCCCCTCAGCAACCTCCAGATAGGCATGGGGGGATGGGCATTTTCTTTAGTAAAACAGAAGTTACAGATACAATGGAGAAACACTTGAGAATCCTGAAGGCCTCCTGAGCCCAAAGGAACCTCCTTCCTTCCCTTTAGTTACTTGCACAAGGAGCCCCGGTGAAGGGACAAAGGGTGCAGAGGCTTTGAAATGAGGCCCGAGCAATGAGACAGCCCCAGCCTGGAGGTCTCCTCAAATGCCAGCTGTCCTGGCTGCACAGGCTCTGCAGCAGCAGTCCGGGCTCCACAGCTGGGTCCAGAGAGCACTGAGGGCTGGGTGTCACAGGCAACCTGGCCCTGGGCACATCTTCAACCCTTGCAGAGCCAAGAGCCCTGGGCTGTGAGACTTCCCCAGGTCAAGCTACGGATGCTTTGCGGCACTCACACAAAGGCACCCAAGAGATGCTGGCATTTATTATAAGGGTCTTGCACTCATCCTATATGGCACCGCAACATTCTAGGAAAAAGTGGGGGCACAATAGCATTTGCTGAGTGTGGAGGAAAAAGAACGAGCAGGGAGGCACTGCGGGGCGGAACATGGGAAGGTCGTAACGGGCGGAGCACTGCTGCCGGAAAAGAAGGCGGGGCTTTACAGCATTATAAAAGAGCAGGACGCGCTTCATTAAACGCCATTTTGCCACTCCTCATATTGGTGTCTGTGTGGTGATGGTCCGGGGTCTGGGGGTAGGCCCCGTGCCTCCTCGGTAAGAACGAGAACGGTAACAAGTGGTGACCCCGACGTGATACCGAGGAGGCGGCTCGGCCGGCGCAGGCGCCGGGAGCGTGAGGAAGGGATCCGGATCCGGAACCATGGAGGCCATATGTAAGGTAGTGATGGCCTGCGCCAAGGAATGGCGGGCGCCGCTGAAGGCGAGCGCGATACGAGCGTGTGTAGAGAGGCTCGTAAAGGAGGGAGCGATTACTTCTCCTATGGAGATTCTGCGGGAGGAACTGTGGCTGCAATGCACAGCAGCGCTGGCGGAGTCCCCGATGAACGGGGGATCCGCGAGGGATTTAAAGGTGTGGGGGCTGATAAGAATGCTCCTGCGGAGCGCGAGGGAGGCCCCGGCGAAAGAACGGGAGAGTGGGGGCGGGGAGGTTCCAGTGATCCTACCGGTGGAATCCCAGGAGCCGCCTCCGGTGTATCCCTGGCAAGATCTTGCACAAGACAGAGAGGGATGGGGGGTCGACGGGACCGAACCCGAGGATTGCGTGCCTGGCGCAGTTTTGAGGAAGACGCTTAGTGAGGAAGATAGGACCCTGCTGCCGTGGGCCCCGGCAGAGGAGGGTGCTGTAGGCGGGGAGAGTCAGGCACTGCAGCGAGGGAGGAAGGGTAACGGCCAATCAGAGCGGAGAGACCAGAGTTCGACCTTGAAAGGAGGGAGGAAGGTTCGGGTGAGATTGCCGGTTGAGGAGGAGAGCGGAGAAGATAGCAGCGACGAGGAAGGCGGGGGCTTGCGAGAAGTTACGCGCAGGCTGCGGGGGTGTGCAATAGGAGAGACACAGCCGAAAGGGAAGCCGAAGGGCGGAGAAGAAGTAACAACATCCCCGGTCGACACCCTATTGCATGCATTAGAGGAAATACGGCGGGAGGTCGAAAAACAGAGGGGCCTGCTCAGCGGAGCAAAAAGGGGAGCGGCCCCTGCCAAGTCCATACCACTCACTGACTGGCAGCTAATAGCCGATTCGTGTGCCCTTCAGGGCTTACGGTTCGAGCAAGCGCCGCAAGTCTGTCCTGTAAGGGCAGTACCGGGGGAAGGGGTCCAGTGGGTGGCGCTCAAGCCCGAGATAGTACAGAGTCTGATGACCTCGGTGAAAGAGAACGGGCTGAAACATCAGCAAACCCAGATGTTGTTGGATAGTGTGCATGCCCAGGCGTGCACGCCTTACGACCTACGGCAGCTGGCGAGGGCGATACTGTCACCCACGCATTGGATGCTGTGGAAGGAGGCATGGCAAGGCCGTTGTGCCACCCCAGCTGCAGCTGCCGCCGGGAACCCAAACCACCACCTAGCAGGTACCACACTGGATCGCTTGGTGGGGCGAGGTGCAAACCTCGCATCCCCGAACCAGCAAGCGACAGCGCTCAGAGGCCGGGAGGTCATGGCCACAACAGAGGCTTCGCGGGCCGTGTATGAAGAACTCGGGAAGCTAGTAAAGGTAGAGCCACCCTGGACAAAGATAAAACAGACACACGCAGAGAGCTTCACTGAATTCTGTGACAGGCTCCAGCGGGCCATTGCAGAGTCAGACTTGCCCCCTGAGGCCCAGGGTCCGGTCATGATGGAGTGCCTCTGGCAGCAGAGTGACGCCATGACGCAGGACATCCTGAAAACGATCCCTAAAGGAACACCACTTTCGGTTGTCATCCGCACGGTACTGCAAAAACAGAATCAGGGAACAGCAGCAGCGCAGGCTCTTGTCACGGCGGTGGACCAGATGAGAAAGGGACCACAGCGTTGCTTCTCTTGTGGATATCACAGGGAAGAGGGTATGCTGCGGTAAAACGGGAGGAGCAGATAAGATGGGTTCCAATGAAATGCATAAAACCTGACCTAAATGCACGTACGGGAGGGTCTGGGGTGTAACTAATCATTCTTGGTGAGATTCCATCCTGAACAGGGCGACGCCAGACGGGATGCTGCTGCATGGCTGCATTGATGCTTATCGCCGGCTTCATGATTCCGGGGACCGCAGAGTCATACTGGAGGAGATGAGCACAGGCGCACAGAGCAGCTCACTACTGCATCCCGTTCAACCCCGAGGCGGGGCCGACAGAGACTTTCCTGACGGGGAACAAGTCAACACAGGGGCGTGGATCTTGTCATGGTTTGATTAGAAATGGCTTATAACACTAGGCTTGATAGCACTCACAGTAGTAATAGCGATATGCTGCGGCTTGCTAATTCTGAATTATTGCTTACGGCATGTACGGCTTAACTGCTTGATAGACATGAGCATAGAGTATATCAATTAATAGTACAGGAAAAAGAGGTTCTAGAAAGGGGGGGAGATGTGGTGGATCTTGGGAAACTGCATAGACAAGATATTTGCATGAGAAGCGGTAGACTAGGCGTAGCGGAAGATCACGTGGTGTGACGCGCAGCCTAGGGGTGGAAACGAAGTGCACCTGTATGTAAGCTTGCACGCAGCCCACAATAAACGCCATTAGACGAATGGCTAACTAACCTGTTTGGCAATCTACCACAGTGGCTAATAGGACTGCTCACTGAAGGCTTGCGCATTGTGCTAATCCTCATAATTATAGGCTTATGCTTGTGTGTAATACTGAGCTGCGTTAAGAAAGCCTTGCTGAAAGTAGCGGGCCAAGTCTGGATTGCTCGAAAACAAGAAGGAGAACTTCTGGAGGAATGGCTGGGCTTTGGGGGGGGATATAGTCTGTTGGAAATGAGCAATCCCGCCTATGCCTTTAAGGTTTTCCCTGAGCGACGAAGACAAGGACATCGCCTGCGTTAAGAATCGGGAAAAGGGGAAGCAGCACACAGCTCTGATCTCGAAGCTAGTAACGCAAGTAACCACCCGACGGTGGTCCCGTCGCGGCACACCGCACATACAGTAACCTTGAGCAGTAGCGGCAGTGCTACCAACGCAAGCTTCCGCCCAGCGGCCTGCTGTAGGTCTGCCATGCGATCAATGACGTCCGCCGTTGCTGTCGTCCAGCTGCCGGAATAAGATGGGCTCACTTTCGCTTGTTTCGTTGCGTCCCGCTCGATATAACGAAACAACGTTGATGGGAGAGGGGGAGATGTGGAGGAAAAAGGACGAGCAGGGAGGCACTGCGGGGCGGAACATGGGAAGGTCGTAACGGGCGGAGCACTGCTGCCGGAAAAGAAGGCGGGGCTTTACAGCATTATAAAAGAGCAGGACACGCTTCATTAAACGCCATTTTGCCACTCCTCATATTGGTGTCTGTGTGGTGATGGTCCGGGGTCTGGGGGTAGGCCCCGTGCCTCCTCGGTAAGAACGAGAACGGTAACAGCTGAGGGGCTGGCAGTAAAAGCAGTTGTGGGAGGAGGAATTTGCAGAACAGCAGAGGTACCAGGAGCTGAACCCACACCCCAAGTCACCCAGGGAAGCCAGGCCCATTTATGGAAGCCTTCACATCCGTACAAAGCCTCATCTCATCCACTTGTAGCTGCTTTCACAGAGGGCTCACGATGTTGGCAAAGACATTCACAGCTACAGGGACACACCCGGGCACCCTGCCTCCAACCTCAGGGGCTCTAGGACTGCACTGGGAACCTCCATGAGTGCAGCAAGCTAGAAAGAAAGAAAGAATCAGAGTGTTAATGTCAGTTCTGCTGGCCTTACACAGTCAAGGGCAAATGTCTCCCCTCTGTGCTGAGCTGTACTGGTGAGAGCACAGCCAGCAGGGCCACCAAGATATTCTACCCCTCTTTTTGGCACAGGGGAGACCATGTCTGTACAACGAGTCCCTTTTGGGCTCTCCCGTTCTGCAAAGGCACTAACACACAGCGGGGAGTCCAGCACAGGGACACCTAGATGGTCAGGGGCTGGAGCGTGGGGCATATAAGGAGAGGCTGCGAGAGCTCAGTTGGTTCAGCCTAGACAAGAGAAGGCCAAGGGGGGTCTTCCTGCTGTGCACAGCTCCCTTATGGAGGGCACAGGGAAGACGGAGATGGATTTTCTTGGAGGTGCACACTACTAGCATGAGAGGCAACAGGGACAAATTGGATAATTGGAAATTCTTCTTAGATGTTCAGAGCAAACCTTTTTGTCCATGAGGGTGTCCGGACTGTGGCACAGGGATCCAGAGAGGTTCTCAGATCTCCGTCCTTGGAGACAATCAAAACTTCACTGGAAAAGGCCCCAAGATACCTAATTTCCTGGGACCTGCCTTCAGCAGGGTGTTGCACCCCCACCTCCAGATGTCTCCTCCACTGCAGGCTCAAGGGATCTGCTATTAGAGATTGGAATGGATTAGGGTCTGGGATGGGAAGATGCAATGAGGGTCCAGCTTCAACAGAAAGCCTTTAAGGAGGGAGAAGATAAAAATCCCAAAGACTCAGGGAAGCATCAAGACCTTCAGAAACTGCAAGCCTGGACCTCAGCTGACAGAAACCACCAGACTGCGAGCATCCCTGGCTCACACCGGGATGCTCCAAGGAGGGAACACGGTCACCAACAGTCCTCACCCAGCTCTCCTTGAAGGACACTGTGACGGCGGGCTGGGCTCTGGGAGCAGAGCACTGCTCTCTCCAGCCACCTCCTCCCATGCTGAGCAGCAAAACACTGGCGCCACCACCCGGCTCCACCACAGGGCATCTTGCCCTGTAACACGCCGCTACCCCCACACCTCACAGAGGGTTGGAAGCCAACACGTGCCTCTGCATCAGCACCACACAGGGCACAGCACCACACAGGGCAGTAGGCAGGGCACCCCCAAGCACCCCAACACACAGAAAGACCAACTCTCCAGCCCTTCCATTCCCTTCCAGTCCTCCAAGGCCTTGCAACTCCACTTCCTCTGAACATCCACTCACAGCCCAAGGCCTGCTTACTTCCCACCTCCAGGAAGCAGAGAGCAAGTGCTCTCACAGCAGCTCATCACGCCAGCTCTTGCCTCTCACTTGTGCCTCAACTTCCCTGAAAAAGAAATCTCTTGGAAAATGTGGCCCACACCTTTTTTGGGGGGTGACATTCCTTCTGTCTCCTCCAACAGCCTTTGCACCCATTCTCCAGTGACTGCATACGTGGACAGAAAACCAGAGACCTCTAACGTGTTACAGTTCCAAATGTGTCATAAAAGCAGGTGGACACCTCAAAGACAGACACAGCATTCAGACCTTGCAGGAAAATCTGACAAGTTCCCTGCAGTTTTGACAGGGGCAATTTCTAAAGCACGCACACCCTGGCAATAAGAGATTACTAAAACGTCTGCTCACACCAGCACTAGATTCATTTAGCAGCCTCAAAAGTCTACTTGGACTGCCTAGCTGACCGGGAGGAGGCTGCAAGCTTCTGCTTAGCAAGTTGTGGAGAGTCAAGCTCCATGTCCATGTTCACCAGAGAACATCATCTGCATTTGAAATGTAGCAGTACTAACGCATGATGACGGAGTGGAATAAAATTTGTGCCAGATGATGTAGAACATCTACTTCTGCATTTCTGTACTGCTGTAGAGCTCTGCAGGGGTCAATCCCTCCTCCGAGCACACGCAACAAACCCAGAAGTGACCTCACCACCAACATCCAAGCCATGTGTCTTCTCCTCACCTATCAGCTGTTCACATAGAGGTGACCTCACAGGTGCATATCCCCACCATATGCCTAACTGCCTGCTGCTGGCCTATCAGGCACTCAGAAAGACATGACCTCACAATCACCTCTCCAGCCACATGACTCCTGCTATCCAATCAGGTCAGCAGTCAGAAGGGACCTCACAAGCAACAGACAAGCCTTCTTCCTCCACCTGCACTATCAGGTACTCAGGCAGAAGTCACCTCATCAGCAACAGCTGAGCCATGTGCCTCCTGCTGGCCTATCAGCTACTTGCAAAGAACTGATTTGACACTGGTGATTTTCTGGCATAGCTCTCACAGAGAGTGGTGACCTCACTGCCCACACCCTGACCATGGGGCTGTTGCCTCCTGCAGCTCCCCCTGCTCTTCCCCAAGGCTGAGCCAGCTCCTGAATGGCCTCCCTCATTCACCTCGTGGCTTCACAGTGCTCAGAGTGCAGCAGAACACCCCTCAGGTACCAGTTATGACCCCAAAACAAGATTACCTTTTGCCTAGGTAGTCTCCACACATAGCCAATAAAACTTAGGAATTGGGAGAAGGCCTGCAAGTAATTCTTGGCACCATTTTCTAACAGGAGGGTTGCATGGGAGCAGTGATCAGGAACTTGAAGACATTAGGGCCTCAAGTCCCAGGCAGAGGGAGAAGCCTTCCTGCAACTCAGAAGTCAAGTTCCTTTCTCAATGATGAACAAACCCAGAAAATCCTCTACACATCTAAGCATTCTCCTGTTTTATGCCCTGAGAATTGGAGACACATGGAAGGACTCAGGCCAGGGCATCTCGGCTGGTGACACCAGCAGAGCCGGTATTCAGCAGCTCTTCATCCTGACCTAGGAGGTTGGAAATAACAACGGCAAGTGGGAGGACTGGCCCTTCATCAACTTTCAAGGCCCTTGACAAGCAAAACAGCTCCCACTTACAGAGCTGCTCTGGAAACACCCTTCACGCTGCTGCCAGGCTCACAGGTCTCGGGGAGAAGCAAGAGGCCTGGAGCAAAAACACCAGCTAAGGCACGGCATGACATGCGGGGACAACCTCTCTCAGAGACATTCGGAAATGCAGTTTTCACAACAGAAGACACCATTGGGAAGGGCACCTCGCGAGGACACCAGCAGCCTGCTCACACTCTGCCCAGCAGCTCCCAAACGCAGCTCCGAGCAGCACCTGGGGCTGTGCTGGCAGCAGCAGCTCAGGGAAACGCTTTAATATGGATCCAGACCCACCACAGGGCCAAAGGTTCCTGCACCCATACCCCACCGAGCCGCTCCGGCCCAGCTGCTCGGGGCAGGCCGCCACATCTGGCTGCAGGGCAGCTCCCCGCTCTGGCCCAGGCTGCTCTGTCCCCTGCTCACGGCCCCACCAGCCCCTGCTGCAGCTCCTGCAGGAAAGCAGCCCCATCACCAGCACCGCTGCCCCCGCCCCAGTGGGAGGGCACCATCACGATGGACTCCAACTGGCTGTCAGAGCCATCAGTGAAATCGATCCCCACCCTCCTCCTCCTGCCAGCCAATAGGAGGGCTGCACTGGGGCGATTCCATGGTAACGTTGGGCCCTCCTGCCCTGGCAGCCTGCTCTGCCCCCTCCCCCACAGTCAGGCGCCATGTTGTGGGTGGCAGTGTGGGGCTGGGGCGTGGCGGGGCCTGGTGGCAAAATGGCAACATGTGGCCGGGCAGTGCGGGGCTCCAGGGCATGGCCGCTGCCCCACTGGGGCTGTGCTCTGCCACAGGGGTCGCGCGGGGCTGCTGGCTGCCCCGTGCCCGGGGGGCCATGGGGGGCTGTAGGGGGGCAGCGCTGGGCCCTATGCTTGTGGCAGCCTTGGCACAGGCGAGGGGGCCCTGGGGATGGCTGGGGTGCCGGAGCCCACAGGCAGCGTTCTGCTGCCCCCAGGGCAGGGCAGGGCGATGTCCTCTCGCTCCTCCTGTCCCATCCCCCTCCTCATGCAGCCCCGGGGCTCGGCAGCCCTCGCTGTGAGCTCGGCTGGGCTGGGCAGCGGCCAGGTGGACGTCCCCCACCTGTTGGCAAGATGCTCTCCCCAACATGCTGTCTTTTGGGTGCAGAGGTTTGCAGGATGAGAGGGGCTATGGCCATCTCAAGGTGGCATCTCTGAGCTCAAAACATGCTTTGCTGAGTTGGAAGCATGAAAGGATCCACCGGGAAGGATCAGGTTTTCTCAAACACACAGAGGACTTGGGGCTATTAAAAGGCGAAGGTTTCATTATTGTATATGGACATTTCCAGCAGGCTCTTGTGGATCCCACGGGAGCTGCAGGCAACCCCAGCCTCTGGGACAAAGGACCCCCTTCTTCTCAGAGCCAGACCCCAAAGGGGGACCCACTCCCAGGGAAACCTGGCCATGGATTGCCCACCCCATCCCTCCACCCCCGAGGGCATGGAGCTGGCCCCACAGAAGCCTTGTGGCTCAGGACAGCCCCAGCGCCAGGACCCAGGAGTCCTGGCTGCCACATTGCCCATTGGAGCCAGATGGGACCCTCGGGCAGGGCTCTCGTGGCAGCCCCCAGCCGTGTCCAGCCACCACCACAGCCCAGGATCCACAGAAGTTTTTGCAGTTAACAGTCTCTGTGTGACACCTTGGGAAGTTGCTCCTGAAGACCTTACCCTCAGTGGAGAGCCGCAGGAGCGTTGGGAAGAAGGAACTGTGGTGTGGGCTGATGGTGTCCATCCAGCAGTCCTCCATCTCGCTTGTCCCCTTGCCCTCAGCTTGCCTCTCCAGCCACGGAGGAAGGATGCTCTTCCCGTTTCATCACTCCAAACTCCTTTCCAATGTGCTCCTGCTCTTCTGCCCTTTGGTGAGGGGCCCCCAACGCGGCCCCACTGCCTCCTGTCCCCTCTCCTTGCCATGGACCCACTACGAAGGGCAGCTGTGGGTATCACATGAGCAGTGCCCAGCAGCACCTGGGCCTCACAGGGAAGTGCGGGCCACCAGCCATGCCACCGAGAAGACCTGCCTGTGATACGGCACATCCCACGGTGACCTCAGCTGGTGTCATCTGGGGGCTCGGTAGGTCACTGCCATGGAGATGGCAGAGGCAGGGAGAGAGCAGAGAGATGTCGCCTCATGTCCTGGAAAGCAGTCACCTCCCTCCACCCCAGGTATTTTCCTATGTATTTTTCTGATAACTCCTTGAGGAACATCTGCAGATGTTGCCAAAGGCAGTGAAATACCTAAAATGGGGAACTAAAGAAGTCAATTCTGTGTCCCTGCACTGGCAGCTTGCTGCTCTGGGCAGATCTATGCAGGAATCTGGTGTTTGTGGGTTGGTTTGGGGCTTGGCATTTTTCAAAACCAGGATCAAAGTCCTGTGGGTTGAAACAGCACAAAGCGTGGCCACGCGTTGAGATGCTTTGGTGAGACTCAAGACTATTTTTTTCCTGAGGGTCCCTCTTTTTGTAGAAGCAGGATGTAGGAGAACATGGGAGAGTAGAGAGCCTTCCTCCTTTGGGCACCAAAGCAGGCTCTTTGCTTGTAAAAGCCCTCAGCAAGGTTTCTCGGTGTGCGGTGCTTAAGATAGACATGATGTGCCATAAAAGTGCAAACGTGCTGTGACGGTGTGCTCCTTTCCCCCCATCCCACTGATGTGCTCTCTCCCCCTCAACCCGACCTCCCTGTAAACAGCATGTAGGCAGGGGCTAATTGAGCATGCACCAACTAAGGCCCCCTCTTGCATGCAAATATGACTATGAGTCAATCATCTCCCCCCGACCTCCATAACTAGGGGGCAGCCCACAGCCCATTGAGCTCTCCTGCACAGCAGCGGGCTGCCCTGCAGAACCTCCTCTTGAGCAGGGACGCCCCTCAAGGTTCCTCCTCAAGTTTGAGAGATTCTTTGTCCACAACAAATCCTCAGTAAGTGATTCATAGCATGCTGAAACACTGCAAAACTTCACGAAACTTTGCTGAGTTATATCTCTGATTAATTGTGCACATAATCCCTTAGACATAAACCGTTGACCCAGTCTGAGACTAGGATTGGATCCAGCCGCACATAGGCTCCTCTCTGAGGGAGTTTGGAAAGCAAGAGGGTCCTTTCTGAACCTCCTGACTCAATGGGAGCGTCTCCGTTGCAGGTGTATCTGACCCTGTCCTTCATGCAATAAATAACTGAGTGTACCTTGCCAATCGAACCTCATTAAATCATTCTTATTTACGCTTAGAATTTGTTAAATCACTATCTTACCCCAATAAACCTAGTGCTGCTTCCCTCTTGCGAGTGAAGTGCATCACTCCTTTGCGACACCTTGACGTCCCCTGCACGTGTCTATCCTAGAGGAGCTTTGGCTTCCCGAACACCAACCCTACTTTGCTTGACAATAATACACTGTTTAGTCCAGCTGTTGTGCTGAGATGTCTACTGGTTTTACTGAGTATTGGTATGGACCATCTTTGTGCTTGGTGGGGGCTGTTCTTAATGGCCTGCTGCCTTTCCTGAGCTCCTGTGCCCTTCAGAGCTCACTCCCATGGGATCCCCCAGCAGTCCTCAAAGAGGCCAAAGTCTGCTCCTCTGAAGTCCCGAGTCTGTACTCTGCTGCTGTCCTTCCTCCCTGCCTTCAGGATGTGGCACTCCACTCTTTCATGGTCCCTGCAGCCAGCGTTTCCACTGATGATCACCTCCCTGATCAGTTCTTCATTCTTTGCGAGTACCAGATGCAGGAGAGTGTCGCCCTTCTTAGCCCATCTGGCAGCTGTGCTAAGAAGGTGTCCGTGACACCCTGCAGAAACCTCCTGGACTGCTTTCACCCTGCGCTTTGCCCTTCCACTGCATGCCAGGGGGATTAAAGTCCCTCCATAAGCAGCAGGCCCTGTGTGCCACAGACTTCCTCAGCCCTTGGTGTGATGTGCAGATCTATGCTGCACACTTGGATGTAGAGGGCATGGACTTCACCTAAAGACAGAAGTGAGATTCAGTTGTTTGGACACAGGCAGGTCCCATGCGGTATCTGCTGGAGACATATGGTTGTGCTTGACACCCCAGGCATCACGGAATCTAGTGCATGCACTGAATGACATGAACTGCTTGCAGTGCAGGGATCTGCTTGTGCCTCAGCCTCCTAATGTGTGGAGCTCTGGCAGTATTAGGCATCTCGTGTCATTTCAGATGGCCAAGGAGATTCTCCACCTGGCCACCACCTAATGCTCTAGAAGGATGTGGGTCTCACGGTTGCTCCATCAGAGCCAGCAGACACTGGCATATGCTCTGCACCACCTCTCTCGCTTCAGATGCCACCACGTGTTTGTGTGTGGGCAGCTGGCTACTCCCCTCCCTCTCCAGTGATTATCATGGGAGCTTGGAGAGGGAGCTCGCATGCCAGCATCTTTGTTGTGCACAGTCCAGGTTGTGAAAGGGGAATCCCACGTCCTGTGTGTTTGTGGAGTGCACAGAAGGGCTCTGAATCCCACTCCATCCCAGGGGCTTCTAAACCAGCATGAGAAGCACAGAGTGACGCATCTGAATCAATACCTGAGCCATGGATCATTGAAAACCCTTCTTGCCCCTTTTCTAGGTGTTCTGCCTAGTTAAGAGATGGGAATAGGGTCTGACAGAGTGGGACATTTCCATGTGTCCTAGATGACCATCCTCTGATGAGACAAATTGCAATGCTGGAATGGGTCTCTCTCCACTCTTTAGAAAAGGCCCAGAGGTGATTCTTTCAGTCTACTTCAGTGACCGTGTCCCAGGAGGAGGAAGCACAAGGGACAGAGAAATTCACGCCTTCAGCTGGACCACTGCTGCTGAGCAGAGGCAGGCTCCTGGGATGGAGAGAGCTCCTGGCAAGGTGGCAGCACTGCTGGGAGACAACTCTTTGCAGGAGCAGCTCCCCTGTCAAGAGCAGCAGGGCTCTGGGCACTGCCTGCTCTTGCTGACATTCATGAGAGAAGGCAGAAGAAGTGAAAGGGAGTGTGGAGTAGGAGGCCAGAGGAGAGCTCCTTGTGGGAGGAATCTTCCCAGCCCTTTGCACGGTAAGCCTCTGGCTGCAGGGCAATGCTACCACTATTCCTGGAGAGGTCTTCTAAACCCAGCCCATAACGGAGAGTTTTCTTAAGGACTGCTCTCCTGACTTCTCCAGAGTGGAGGAGGGGATTCCCTGCCACAGCATGCCAGGGACAGGGTGTCCTGCTGCCTTCTGCCAGGGAGAGCTGCATGGGTGTGAAGCCAGGGTGTGCCAGAGGTCTATGCAGGGTTGCCATTCAGAGCAGTGTTCCTGCACGCCAGGGTGCTGTGTGCCCCGGGCAGTGAGTCTGCTGCCTGCGAGGGTCAGCACTCAGCCTGCCCAGCAAACTCCCCACAGCACTGCAGGGAGAAGTTCTGGGTGGGAGGAGAGAGCCCGTCAGGGCAGGCTGAGTGTGCTGTGGAGAGGGTGGTGCATGGGTCAGGGCTGCTCACAGCTCCAGCTCACCCTGAGGACATTTCTGGAGGGCACTTTTCAAAAGGAAGGTCAAGGCAGGGGCTACTTGAAAGGGAAGGAGCTTTCCTTCTAGGCTGTGTGCTTTGAGTTCCCTAATTTGGGGAGGGGGAAAAAGGAAAGAGTTTTGTGGTTTGGGAAGGAACTGAGACTCTCAACCCTTCCCTCTCAGAGATCACTAGGTCTGTGAGAAAGCTCAGCAAACCCCTTCAGCCCCTCCTCAGCCTACAGACAGCACCAGCATCACCTTTATGGCCTTGTCAGGGTTTTTCTGACCTGCTCCTCAGGACCTTTGAGCACAGCAATGCCTCTGCCCAGCGCCCTGTCCCGGTAGGTTTCTGTCGGGCAGAACTGAGCGTGCAGAGGGTGGGATGGGGTCTGTGAGCACCGTCAGGGAAACGACATTGGGGTAGAGAAGGAACTGCCAGCAGGGAGAGTTCCAGGCAGCGAGATGGGCAGGGAATGAGAGGGAACTGCAAAGAGAATCACCGTGGGAGGAAGGGTTTGGGCAAGTGATGGTCAGTCCCTCCGATGCAGACACCTTCCTCTGAGCCAGTCCCCTGTGTCTCTGCTCCCACCCAGCAGATCCTCTGTCCTGACAGCCATGGAGTGCAGGCCATGAGCCACCTCTTCTGCAGCCAGACCTGTGGCAGAGGAGAGGGTCATCTCTCCTGCCGTCGGCCCTGTTTGTGCTGCCCGACAAGGGGGCTGAGAGCAACTGCCCAGCAATGTTGCCATCTGCGAGGCAGCATGCCCAGCTGGGGAAGGTGAAGGCTTTCCCCAGTGCCCATCTGCCTCTGTCTCCTTGCCTCCCTTTGCAGCAGCAGCGTCATGTTGCTCCTTCTTTGCCCGCCTGTCCATGCTGCCCTCGTTCTTCTCTCAGGCTCCCTGCGGTTGGTGGGTTTTCAACTGCAGTTCAGACACCTGCCCTGAGAATTGTGGAAGAGAGGAGCCTGCTTGGGAGTGAGGCATCCCCAGCCCCCTTCTCACCTGTGCAGCTAGAGGAAATGCAGTCTGTGGGGTTGGGAAATGAGCTGACTCTCCCTGAAGGAGAGCTCAGCTTCTGTCCTAGCAGTCCTTTGACCATTTCCCTGTCATGTCCTGCCAGGCTTTGAGCTGCCCTCCAGAAGGGCACCGCTGCCTCATAGCATCTCTGTGATGTCTGGGAGACCCCTGAAGAAGCTGCAGAGATGCGAAGAGTATGGAAATGGTGGTGGGCAGATGTACAGGGGCAGCTGAAAAGAGCCCTGTGTGTCCTTGGCTAGAAGGGGAGTGTGGAGACCTCCCTCTGGTGCTCTGAGAAAGGGAGAGAAGGAGCTTTGCACCTTGAAACTGGACCCGTCTGTTCTCAGCAGTGGCTGGTCTCTTTTTAGGGCAACAGATGAGTGTGATCATCCTCCTGCTCAAAGAGGTGCAAGCAAAGGACAGCTTGGAACAAGGCTGATAGACAGACAAGCTGTGCTCACTCTGCATGAAGTGACAGTGAATCATTTTTTCTCAGGATTCACAGTGGGAATGCTGACAATTTCTGCCTTTGAGGAAGTGTGTGCCCCAGGTGTGACAGGGGCATCTCAAAGAAAACAAGCATTATTAAAACATCCCTAAAACTCTGTTCCTCAAACTTCCTTCTTTAGAACTGCTGGTGAAGATGCTGAAAAGCCCTTCCTCATGAGGAGTGGATTTCACCTGAGAGAAACTGTGAATGTCAGAGCTGGTCACCCCCATTCCCATGTATGCCACTACTGTACAGCAGGAATGACTCCTCTGGAGCCCATGGCAGAGGTACCTGCCATAGGTCAGAGCACACTCAGGCAGTGCAAAGTGGAGCTGAAGGAAGGGAGCTGCACACAGATCCTCTCAGTAAAGGGAAGGCAGAGTAGGGGTGGTATGAGAACTGGAAGATGTGGGTGTTTTTTACTTGAAAAGTCTCTCCTAACTTCTCAAAGTCTGTTCTTCTTTGGACAGTCCCACAGGCTTGGAGGGAGGAAAAGGTCCAACAGCAGCTCCTTCAATGAGTTCCTCCTCCTGGCATTTGCAGATACGCGACAGCTGCAGCTCTTGCACTTCTGGCTCTTCCTGAGCATCTACCTGGCTGCCCTCCTGGGCAACGGCCTCATCATCACAGCCATAGCCTGTGACCACCGCCTCCACACCCCCATGTACTTCTTCCTCCTCAACCTCTCCCTCCTTGACCTTGGCTCCATCTCCACCACTGTCCCCAAATCTGTGGCCAGTGCTCTCTGGAATACCAGGGCCATTTCCTACTGGGAATGTGCTGCACAGGTCTTTCTACTTTTCTTCTTGCTCTCAGCAGAATACTCTCTTCTCACTGTCATGGCCTATGACCGCTTTGTTGCCATCTGCAAACCCCTGCACTATGGGACCATCATGGGCAGCAGAGCTTGTGTCAAGATGGCAGCAGCTGCCTGGAGCACTGGTTTTCTCTATGCTCTCCTGCACACTGCTAACACATTTTCCATACCACTGTGCCAAGGCAATGTTGTGGAGCAGTTCTTCTGTGAAATCCCCCAGCTCCTCAAGCTCTCCTGCTCAGACACCTACCTCAGGGAACTTCGGCTTATTGTGATTAGTATTTTTTTACTCTTTGGTTGTTTTGTTTTCATTGTGCTGTCCTATGTGCAGATCTTCACAGTTGTGCTGAGGATGCCCTCTGAGCAGGGCCGGCACAAAGCCTTCTCCATGTGCCTCCCTCACCTGGCCGTGGTCTCCCTGTGTGTCAGCACTGCAATGTTTGCCTACCTGAAGCCCCCCTCCATCTCCTCCCCACTTCTGGATCTGGTGGTGTCTGTTCTGTACGCAGTGGTGCCTCCAGCAGTGAACCCCCTCATCTACAGCATGAGAAACAAGGAGCTCAAAGATGCCCTGAGGAAAGTGATTTCATGGACATTTTTCAGCAGTGATAAAATTGCCATTGCTCTCCACAGTTGAATCCCAGTGTGTCCCAACCAGGACTGAGCTTTGTTTGTTCACTTTATTATTGTTATTACTACTATTATTTGTTATCATTTTGCTACACAAGTGCTTGGCTTCATCCCAGTTTTAATGAGATTGCTCTGTCTCACCTAGTGCCCGTATAAAATTGTGCCTAACGCTGGGTCAGAGCTGACTCCCTCACAGTCTCTTTGTCATCAAATAAGTTCTACGCAGTGCAGTGCCTGAAGCCTGGGCTCTTCTTCCAAAGCTGGTGTCAAGAATAAGACCAAAGAATTACACCCAACAAGGGCCTGTTGTGCAGGGTTGTCCATGGGTTTAGAAGCAGAAAGCTCATAATCATGTTATGATCTCTTAGAGACCAAGGCCTGGATTTAGGATTCACCCATCAGTGTCCAGTGGCAGTGGAGATGTCAAATTGTGTCTGATGTACATACCCGGGGCTGTCCCACATGTTAAGGCAAAGTGTCAGATGCCCATCCTTCTGGAGGGGAATCTGGAGGCGCCAGGAGAGCACAGGGGATCTCCTGGGACAGCGTGTGCCTGGCGTGGGCACTGAGTGGAGTCTCACAAAGTGAGACATCCTCCAAGGTGGAGTCACCTAAAAGTAAAATGCTAAACCCTGGGATCCACAGGCAAAGGAGGACTCTGCAATCCCAGCAGAGGCCATGGAGACCCAGCTGGCAGGGGAAAGGGGGACTGGAGAGCAATTCCTGTCGTTGTCAATGAAATACCCTGTGCTGGATCTGGAGGTGCACCTGGACCCAGCTGGTAGCTTTGGAAATGCTCCATAGTCCCTCCAAGCAACTTCCACATCTGCAGACCCCTGGAGGCATTGGAGGCTGTGATCCCCATTTGGATGGATCTGCTTCCCACCCTCACCAGCATGGCCAGTGCAGTCACGCCGTGGCCCTGTGGCCCCACAGCCCACTCACTCTGCAGAGCAGCAGCGCCAGCTCGGGGCCCTGCAGGGGAACAGGGGAGGGGGTGTGGGAACAGCCAGCGAGATCAGAGGAGCGATTGGGAGACATCAGAAGGAAGTGGAACTGGGCTTGAAAGTGTCTTGGAGAGAAGAATGCTGACATTTAATGCAAGACAATGGTCAGAGTGTGGGTGCACTAAAGGGAGCTCATGGTGCAGAGCCAGAAGTCCTTTCTGCCCTGACCCCTGACATGGCCTGGGAAGTGGCTGAAGAAGGATGAATGCTCCCCACCTTCCTAGCTCACAGTGCCATCATCACTCCTGATGGGTGGCACCAAAAGGAAGGCTGGGACTCTGTGTTAGAGCTTGTGTTGAAGGAAGAAGGACCCAGGAGCCATCTGAGTTTCCTGCTGTCCCTCAGGCCCTGTCTCCAGCACACGTTCTTGCAGCAATCTTCCCCACCCCGCATGCTAGCCATTACCCCAAAAGTCACCCCCAGACAGGGCTCCACACCCAGCTGGAGGACTGGTCATCCAGCTGTGACCCCTGGGAGCACAAGCCCTCTCCTGGGTCATCTGCAGGGCTGTCAGGGAGTATGCAGAGGAGGTCCTGGGCCTGTAGATCGTCCTCATGCCCATGGGGGCCCTCAAGCAGAGTGTCTCATGCAAAGATCCAGCCCAGCTTGTTGCTGCATGAACAGAGAGGAGAAACTGCCCCAGGAAACTCCTCCCACACCCAGGCACTTGAACCAGCCATTTCCAGTACTGGCTTTCCCCACGGTCCTGGTGAGGGGTGATCTTTGAATGTGACCAGCTCCATCTTCCTGCTGGGCTCAGCGCCTGTATGGGGGGTGAAGGCCAGCCCTGCCTGGTCTCTCTCCAGGCCCTGACCGCAACAGACCCCAGAGCATGGCTGTTTGCTTATTCAGGAAGAGACAGGGCTGGGGCTGGGCAGGGGCTGGGGACTGGTGGGAGTCTACAAAGCAGGAGGGCTGTGGGGTGCATTCAGTCCCTTCAACTACTGAGGTGTCCCCAGAAGGGTGCTTTGCATCCTGGGTCTTAAGGGCTGAGAACTCTTCAGAGCCAGAGTGGATCTGAGTCCCACCACCTTGGTTCATGGGTTACAGGTCATCAGCAGGGCTGTAGCGGCTGCAGGGAGGGAATTGCTGCACGGGGCATGAGCGGATCCACCTCTGCCCTCCCCTCTCTCTTCACACCCTGGAACAGAGATCGTGTCCCGTCAACCCACTAATGCCTTCTCCTGCTGTATCATCTCAAAGGTCCTTTGGCAGGGGCATTTTTTGGTTTCTGAACATATATCTGACCCTGTTGGAGCAGCAGGTTGCACTGCGGGCCTCCTGTGGTCCCTTCAGCCTGCATTATCCTAAAAGCCTATGATCTCAGGCCCCATTTCAAGCACAGAGCAAATGTTTCTGGGACGTGAGTCATCTGTACTTTATGTGACCATGTGAAAGAAGGCCGGTGACCACCTCCTCCTCCTCCTCCTCCTTGACTGTAAGGGGAGCCTGGGAGGCACTGCCTCACTCATATCTACATTACACCGGAAATTCTTTGCATCCACCTTTAACTGCATGAAAGGCCGTTGCCTGGATCCCCTCAGAGGTGAGAGGAGAAATGGGAGATTTTCTTCAGTATGATTTCTCTGCATCTGCAGTTTGCGCCTCTAAGTAGATGGGGCCATCCTGCCCTTTCTTTCTTAGCTGAAGCTCAGACTGGATGATGATGTGAATGTGGAGGTTGGCTGCCACTGCAATGAGCTTGAGGTGGTGGAGAGGTAGGGGAATAGCAGAGTCACCGCCCTTGGACTGCGGGAGAGAGGATTTCATTGTCTTCGGGCTCTGCTCATCAGGATCCCACAGGTGACTGCCGTGGAGGGCAGAGGGGCCATGGAGCCCTCTTGGCTCTTCAGGGACAATGTCCTCAAGGCTCAGGAAGCTGCAGTCTGCAGGAAAGCCCATCAGGGCCTGGCATGAGGCTGGCATGGCTGAGCAGACACTCTGTGACTTAGGACTTGAAAAACAGGAAGAAAGTGCCCAGAGGGTTGAAAGGGGAACAGGCTACCCAGGGAGAAGACACAGGCATTGGCTGTGAGGGAAGGGATGGAGTTAGGCAAGCCAAAGCTCAGCTGCAGCTGGAGCTGGAACTCTCAAGAGATGGGGAAGGCAACCAGAAGGACTTCTGTAAGGACGTTGGCAGCACAAGGAAGGCAGCCAAGAAAAAAGTGCTCTCACTGCTGAGTGGGGCAGGGGTTGTAGTGACAAAGACATGGAAAAGACTGAGGAACTCATTGCCTCTTTTACCTTGTCTTTTCCTGCTGTCGTCTACTGCCAGGCCTCCCTGGCCCCCGAGGCCTTTGGCAGCATCTGTGATAACGAGTCATCACCCATGGTAGAGGAAGATGAAGCTGGGGAGGACTTGTGCCCAGTGGGCACACACAAGTCCATGGGACTAGATGGGAAGTACCTTCAGGGTGCTGGGGCAGCTGGCTGGAGTCATTGCAACGCTGCTGTTGATCATCTTTGAAATGTCAGGGTGACCAAGGAGGTTCCTGACGCCTGGGAAAAGGCAGACATCACACCAATGTTCAAGAAGGGCAAGAGGGAGGATCCCGGGAATGACAAGCTGGTCAGCTTCATCTCAGTCTTTGGGAAGGCGATGGAGCAAATCCTCCTGGAAACCATTTCTAAGGATTTCCAAGCACATGAAGGACAAGAATTGGAAGAGGCAACTTTCAGAAGAAAGTGTCTCCATTCAGACTGTTGGTAGGAAATGCATTGTGATGAGTAACTGTACATATGTAGAGAGAGAGACATACACTTACACACACACACACACACATATATGTATATGTATATATATATATATATATACACACACACACACACACACACTCACGAAGAGAAAGGAACTACTGCATGCACAAGGCACTGCCAATAAACAATAAAGAAAAAAACATCAAAAGAAAGAATTGATACAATCTTTTTGAAGTTCTGTGGATGAAGATTTTTTTTCAGTTATTGCATAGGGTTATTTTTTGAGTAAGTTTCATCCCATGATGAAAATTTGACTTTCAGGCCTTTATTCATTTGTCACCCATAAAGGCTATTGCTGCCTGAGATGCCCTGGGATCGCTGTGTTCCCAGGTGGCGCTGGGAAATGTGACCCAAGACCTACGGGTTCCTTTCTGGAGCATTAGCTGGTCACCAGGAGAGGTCTCTCAGGGAGACACCTCATTTCTCTCCGTTGCCCAGAAAGGGAAGTCCAGGCAGCTGGGTTAGACAGAGACCTCTGCACTGAGGGTGTCTGGCATCAGGTGAGATCAGTCTCATCCATGTAAAATGTGTAGGGGCTCCTTTAAGACATCACTGTAACATAGGTTTGCTAAGATTTGTGCAAATTGGGCCATCCAAAAATGGAGTATTTCACTGAAGCTGGTTACTCTGTTTTCCACTATGTTTTGAGAGAACTCAATTTCTCTGTGTGTCACGCTCTGCACAAGGAGGAGGGGCATGGACAGCCCTTGGCAGGGAGTGTTTTGCAGGGTTCTGGGCTCCGTGTGAGGCACAACAATATCTTTTTTAATGGTGTGGGCCTGATTATAAAAGTAACCTTTAGAAAATGTCAATAAAAAAATGCAACAAGGAAGAAATTAAGTAAATGATGTAAAGCAATGACATATATTTTTTTAAACCCTTATCAGCTTTTAACATTCCTTGGTTTCTAATCATCCTTCTTGCTTTGTTTTTAGTATACTGGTCTTCTTTTTTTTTTTTTTTTTTTTTTTTGAAAAAGCAATGTTCAGAATTGGGGTGGGATGCAATCTCAAGGTAACAGATATCTGGTGCCATTGTAGGTTCCCTGGTCCCCTCTGCCCAACCTCCCTCTGCAGCTCCGAGGGGCTCCGGTCTCCTGAAGGTCCTCTGTGAGAGCTGCCAGACCCAGGCGGGTACCTCAGATACATCAGGGCCTCTCCAAGTGCCACTGCATGCTTGTGGTTAGACACCTGAGCTCTACCTGAAAAGATGAAGAACTGTTTTCAACATCTGAAAAAAAAATATGTGCCCCTTTTCCTCAGCTGAAATGATTGACTAATTTGAATAAAAATGTCAATGTTTTCCCATGATGACATAATGGAAATTTCCGCAAAGGTTATTAATCTCAGGAGAAGAGCTATTGATCTGCCCCTGAACTTGTGTCACCACTGCTCGGTCTATTGTGCTGTGTATAAAGTGCCAGTAATCTTTCGCATATTTGTACATGCCCTGATTAAATTGGTCATTTCTAAAGTCATCTTTGCATCAGATCCAGGTCTCCCTGAATGGCAGCACTGTGCTCTGGGGTATCGGCCACTCCTCCCAGTTTGGTCTCATCAGCAAACTTGCTGAGGGTGCACTCTGTCCCTTCATGCAGGTCACTGAGGAAGAAGTTGAACAAGACTGGATCCCAGTACCTGGGGGACACCGCTAGCTCCAGGCCTCCAACCAGACTCTGCACTGCTGATCACAACCCTCGGAGCTCTGCCATTCAGCCCTTCTCAATCCACCTCACTGTCCACTCATCTAGCCCATATTTCCTCAGCTTCCCCATGAGGATGTTATGGGAGACAGTGTTGAAAGCCTTGCTGAGTTTTTATTAAACTGCATCATGTTTTAGTTTTGTTTGATCCCAATTAAGAAAAACCCTTCTGTGTCTATTTGCAGCTAGTTCTCGAAGGAAAGCAGGTGGGAATTGGTGCACAGGAGCTGTAACATGCAACTACAGACTCGAGTGGAAAAAGGTCCGATTTTAACAAGAGTGATGTAGGTCCCCAGTAGCTGATGAGCAAAATGGTGGGGTTGGGACAACGGGGAGGAAGGATGATCATTCATGCCTCCTATGAAAAATGCTGCCTTTCTTAGACATCAAGATTCATTAGGAGACGCTCTGAATCAATATGAATTAGAGAATGTGCCTCTCTCTTATTCTGCAAGCTGAAAACTAAAACATAAAAGGTAGAAATCCTTTCTTTTTTTTTAGGTGCTCATTGAAATCTTCTTTTAAATACACTCCCAAGACCCCTCCAGTTAGCCACATGAGAATTGAAGGACTGAAAAAAGCCATGTGGAGTGACATTGGCTTGTTAGGGCTTTTTGCATTTTAATAGCCGCTTGGGAATATTTGGTGCTTAGTCCATGAACCTCAGATACTGAGAGCAGGCTGAGCAAACCTCTCAAGAAGATGAATTCAGAAGCCAGTCCCAAAGCTTCTAGGAGCATTAATGGGTCCCCCTGAGGGCCATTACTCACAGAGCCTCCCCAGGGGCTGATGAGAGCAGAAAGTTGGAGGCCCTGATTGCAGGTAGGCAAAGGAAATGTGCAGGTGGCTCTGATGCCAAGTCACCCTTGATGTGTTTTATCATACAACATGGCCAGGCACTGACACCCAGCCCCTGGGTAGGGTGATCCCTTGCCTCACACTTTCCTCAGGTCTCTTTGTGGGGGCAGTGTGAGGGTGGGGGTGTGCAACACTGAGTTAGGGACAACAAGATGGCACCTCCCAGGCCCGCCCTGGAGGAAACAAGGCTCTGGTGCTGCAAGGAAATGGTGTCTTCTGGTAGGCCTCAGTGACAGATACAGCAGCCCTAGCCAAGACGACAAAGACCTCAGTTCTGTCAGAAGCTTTCAGCCTTGGCAGTGCTTCTGGCCATCTGCACCCCAGGCTGTCCTACACTCTCCCATGCCTGCGCCTGTTCCACTGCAGCCTGTAGACACCCAACCTGCTTCCCCACCTTGCTATCACCCAGGGATCTGCCCACGGTTACTGATGGCTCTCCACCCTCCCATGCTTTTGCTTGAAACACAAAGCAAGGAGCTCACCACAGACTCCCTCTGGCTGACCTGTTGCACCACAGCACCACCCTTCAAGGGACATTTCTTCTTCCAATGTCCATTCTGAACCTCTCAAGCTGAAGACTGTGGCTCTTTCCACTTCTCATGCTGCTTCCCCCAACCAAGAAAAGCACCAGCATCTCTGAAACCACTCTTCAAGCACTCACAGGCTGCTTCTGTACTGCCCTTAGCCTCCACTTCACCAGGATAATGTAGCCCAGGTGCCTCAGTCTCCCTCTACAGGTCATGTGCTGCAGGCAACAAGCCCCATCGTGGCAGACCTCTTCTGGACCCTCTCCATATCCTCCCCATTCCTCCAGCACTGGGCATCCCACACTGGCACACATGATTCCAGATGTGGCCACGCCAGTGCTGAGTCGAGGGGGACAATAGCTGTCCTTGTCTGGGTGGGCAGACGCTTCCTAATGCAGCCCCGTATGCAGCTGGCCTCATCTGTGGTGAGCACGCACCACAGGCTCATATGGCATCCCTCGTAATGTCCAGGCCCTTCTCCTCAGGGTCACTCCCCAAGGCAGCACCTGCCGCTTCCCCTTGCACAACTTCAGCAGGCTTCTGTTGGCCTCATCTCCAAGCTTCTCCAGCTCCCTCTCCACTCAAGCTCCTTTCTGTCAGCTCTGAATGTGTGCGTGCACATGCCTCATGCCATCTTGCCAGGCCTCTCACAGGATAACAGCATGACGAAATGCAGGACACTACAGATAATAAAGGGGGTAGTATTTTAAAGGAAGTGCTGGCAATGGTGGAAATGAGCATGGCAACCATTTGGGAGAAGGCAAAGGAAGGTACAAAGGTAGCAAAAGCAGGGTCAATGGGGACAGGGTAAAGAGAGGTGGTCTGACTGCATGGGAGGAGATCAGGGTGGTAAAGGAGAAGAGCTTGTAAGGTGGAAAAGAGGGGAAAATGCAATAAAAGGTGAAGCAAGTGAAAGCCCAGGGCTATGTGGGGGTACCTGCCAAGCAGCCCTGAATCTGAACTAGTCTCACCAGTGCAGCACAAGACACACGCAGTTGATCTGCTCATCCTTTTGTCTGACATACTTCCATGGTCATGTGGAAGCTGACTGTTTTCCCTAAGGTCAAAAGGAGAAGAACCGGGGTGGAAGGAAATGCCAAATGCTTCAGGCTGGAAGGGACCTCAGGTTGTCTCTAGCCCAACCTCCTTCTCACGGCAGGCTCAGCTATCAGCTCCAACCAGCTTGCTGAGACCTTCAGTCATTCAGGTCTTGAAAACCTCTGAGGATGGAGATGGCACAAACCCTCTGGGCAACCTGCCCCAGTGCTTCACTGTTTGCATGGGTAAAACGTTGGCCCTTATCCCCAGCCTGAACCTCTCTTCTTCCAGCTCATGCCCACTGGGCCTCATCCTGCCATGGTGCAGAACGGTGAAGAGCCTGTCTCCATCTTCTTGATGACCTCCTGGTAGGGATGGGCAGGCTGTTATTCAGGCTGCCCAAAGCATCCTCTTCTCCACGCTGAACCAACCCAGCTCCCTCAGCCTCCCACAGTGACAAAGCTGACCTTACAAATGTGTGCCTAGGATGTTGAATGCCCTTCCAATCCTTCTGGATTTTCCTGGATCTGCAAAGAACCTGAGGCCTGTTAAAGTGCAATCACCCTCATGCCATGACTTTCTGCATGCATCACACTCATTGGGAGTCATGTTGTAGTGAAGTGGTGTTGTAGACGGTGAGGAGGACCCATTCTGGACAAGCAGTCCTTCATCATGAAGTCTTGATTCATTCTCTTATTCTCCTGCCATGAATCCCTGTAAAAACTGGTTCACTATGGGTGGCAACCTTGAGTTGGGAAGCTGCTCCGAGTTGCTCCAAAAGCCTTCCCTTCTGCAGGCTGAACAAACTCGTTCCCTCAGCCTCTCCTCACAG
Organism: Apteryx mantelli; assembly: GCF_036417845.1. NCBI lineage: Eukaryota > Metazoa > Chordata > Aves > Apterygiformes > Apterygidae > Apteryx > Apteryx mantelli. The sequence goes on along the minus strand of NC_090001.1, from coordinate 8,281,958 downwards.
GACAAGTGCTCCAGCCCCCGATCACCTCCGGGGCCTGCAACTGAAATCACTCAGAGTGATCAGCAGTGCTCTTCTACAGGGCCCCCAAATGGATGCAGTATCTAGATGTGCTCTAACGAGGCAGAGTAGAGGGGGATAATCACTTCCCTCCATCTCCTGCCTTTGTTCTGGTTCATGCAGGCCAGGATGCTGTGGCTGCCGAGGAACACTACTGACTCATGTTCAGCTCCCTGCCCACAAAGTCTCCCAGGTGCTTTTCCGCTGAGCTGCTGCCCAGCCAGGGACTCCCCAGCCTGTATCGCTTCGGGGTGTTGGTCTATGCGAGGTGCAGGACCTGGCATTTGTCCTGCTTGAATTTCACAAAGATCCCGATAGCCCATTCCTCCTCCCTGCTGAGGTCCCTCCCAGTGGCAGCCCTCAAGCATGTGACTGCTCTGCCTGATGAGGTGTCATCTCAAATGTGATGAGAGTTGCCTCCTCCAGGTCACTGATGAACCTGTTAGACAGGTCAGGTGGCAGTAGAGACCCCTGCATACTCCACTTGTCAGCAGCTTCCAGGGAAAGAATGACCCCTTCCTAAAACCCTCTGAGCTCAATCATCCAGCCAGCCTGTTTGCCATCTGGTTGTCTACCCAGCCTATCACAATGCCTTTCTTGTATGCAAGAATATTGTGGGAGACAGTGTCAAACACTTTGCTTAAAATCATGGTAAGGAATCTCCACTACTCTCTGCTGCTCCACAAGACAGGTCTTTTATCACAGAAGGCAATCAGGCTGGTCAGGAATGATTTCCCTTCACTTAATCTATGTGGACTGTTCCGAGTGACCTTCTTCTCCTTCATGTGCCCAGAGAGGTGATCCAGGATGAATCGCTCCATGACACACTCCACACTCAAGTGAGGCAGAATGGCCTGCAGCTCCCCGCGTTGTCCTTGTGGCCTTTTTGGAAGATGGGCACAGCATCTTCCTTTTTCTCGTCATTGGCACCTCCCCCGATCTCCACAACCTTTCAAAGAAGAGCCTTGTTGTCATAGTGGTCAGCCCTCTCAATGTCCTGACACCCTCCAGAAACCTCCTGCACTGCTTGCACTCTGCTGTGACAGGGGCATGAAATTGCCTGCATAAGAAGCAGGCCCTGTGATCCACAGGCTTCCTCATGTTGATTCAAGGAGATGCATCCACCTCCTCAGCCTGAGTGGTCTGAAATTCACGCTCACCCACAAGCTCTCACCCAGCCCCTGCTCCATCCCAGGCAAGACCTCCATACATCTGAGCTGCCCCTTCACACAAAAGGCATCCTCCTGCCTCATCTTCCATGCCAATCTCTCCTGAAGAGCTTGTAGCCTGCCATCACAGCCCTCCAGTGGTGTGAGCGATTCCACCACATTTCCGTTATTCCAGCCATGTGGCAGCATTGTGAAAGCTTGTGCATCTCCACCTGCTCCTGCCTGTGCCCCAGGCTGAAGACGTTTGCAGATATTTGGGCTGCAGAGCCGCAGCTATGGCACAGCTCCCTCTGCTTCCCTCCCTCAGCAGAAATATCATGGGATTGCTCTCCGGTACCCACCTGTACATGCTGCCCTTGTCCTTGCCCTTGGACTCTCTGGGCAGGGGGATTTCCGATGCAGTTCAGACACTCACCCTTGGGTCCTGCCCTGCAGACGTCTCCTTGACACTGAGGTGCCCAAGCACCCCTCTAATTTTTAGGGCTCTAAGCAATGCAGTGTGGGGGGCTGGGAATGAGCTAGCTCTCTCTTCAGGACACCCCATCTTGGGACATTCCACTAGTTCCTTGGGGTGTCCAGCTGGGCTGCACTCTGCCCTCCAGAAGGGCACAGATCCCCCATTGCATCTTGGTGTTATCTAGGTGCCCCATGGAGAAGCCACCTAGATACTGAGGCCACGGAAATGCTGCTGGCAGGCTGCATGTGGGCAACTAGAATGATTCCCATGTGCTCCTGGTTAGAAGGGGAGTGCTGAGATGTCCCTCAGATGCTCAGGGAAAGGGTGCTGAGTTTGTTGATCTGCACATTGAGACTGGCTTCCTCTGCCCTTACTGGTGTCGTTTCTTTTTAGGGTAACATGAGTGCAATTGTCCTCCACTTCTGAGGTGCGAGCACAGGGCATCTGGGAAGAAGACAGATGGGCAGACCAGCTCTCCTCACTCTGCACTAAAGCTACAGTGAATCCCTTTGCCTCTCAGTAATCACAGCTGGTCACTCTGAGTGCAGTAGCAATGCTGAGGATTTGTCTCCAAGAATCCTCCTCGGGTGTGACAAGGGCACCAAAAATAAGATAAAATAAAATATAACAAGAAAATCCTTAAAACTCTTAATGAACTCCCATTGTTTAGAACTGGGAGTGAAGATGCTGAAAGCCCTTCTGCATGAGCAGTGGATTAAATCTGGTTCAAAAGGTGAATATAGAAGTTGAATCACCCCTGCTCCCATGTATGCAGTGCTGTAGGTCAAGGCTGACTCCTCTGGAGCCCACGGGCAGAGGCCCCTGCTCCTCACAGCAACCTCAGCCAGCCCAGACCAGAGCTCCAGCCATGGAGTTCAATGACAGTGGTGCTGAGATGGGGAGAGGTAATGTGTGTGTGTTTGGGGGAGGTTATGCAGAAATTTTCCGCAGAGAAGTCTGTCCCAACTTGTCAATGACGCTTCCTCCTTAGAAGGTTCCCTCAGCTGGGAGGGAGCAAATGTCCAATAGCAGCTCCCTGAAGGAGTTCCTCCTCCTGGCATTTCCAGACACATGGCAGCTGCAGCTCTTGCACTTCTGGCTCTTCCTGGGCATCTACCTGGCTGCCCTCCTGGGCAATGGCCTCATCATCACAGCCGTAGCCTGCGACCACCGCCTCCACACCCCCATGTACTTCTTCCTCTTCAACCTCTCCCTCCTTGACCTTGGCACCATCTTTGTCACTATCCCCAAATCCATGGCTAATACCCTGTGGGACACGAGAGCCATTTCCTACTGGGGATGTACTGCACAGGTCTTTCTGCTTCTCTTCTTTTTCGCAGCAGAGTATTCTCTTCTCACTGTCATGGCCTATGACCGCTTTGTTGCCATCTGCAGACCCCTACACTATGGCATGCTCATGGACTCCAGGGGTTGTGTCAAGATGGCAGCAGCTGCCTGGACCAGTGATTTTCTCTGTGCTCTCCTGCACATTGCTAACACATTTTCCATACCACTCTGCCAAGGCAATGTTGTGGAGCAGTTCTTCTGTGAAATTCCCCACATCCTCAAGCTCTCCTGCTCAGACGCCTACCTCAGGGAACTTGGGGCTCTTGTGGTTACTATTTGTTTAGTCTTCGGGTGTTTCATTTTCATTGTTTCATTGTTTCTCCACAACCAGTCTGTGCTCTGTGTCTCAGCTGAGGCTCTGCAGCCCAAGTATGCACAAGTGCATGCAGCCTGGGGCACAGACAGGAGCAGATGGAGATGCACAAGCTGTCACAGCACTACAGCATTGCTGGGATTGCTGAGATGTGGTGGGATCTCTCACGCGACTGGAGGGCTGTAAAAGCAGGCTACAAGATCTTCAGGAAAGAGTGTGAGGGAAGATGAGGAGGGAGGATGGCCTTTGTGTGAAGGGCCAGCTCAGATATATGGAGCTCTTCCGTGGGATGCTCAGGGGTTGAGTGAGAGCTTGTGGGAGAGCATGAGAGGAAGGGTGACATTGTAAACACCTGATCAGGGTGAAGAAGTGGACACAGGCTCCCTTAAGCAACCTGAGGAAGTCTCTGCATCACAGGCTCTGGTTCTTATCAGGAGACCTTTTTCTCCCTGACATTCACTGGACGGCCAAACAGCAGAGTGCTTAAAGAGTCCAGGAGGTTTCTGGAGGGTGTCAGGGACAACTTCTTAGCACAGCTGCACGATGCACCCAGGAGGGTGATGCTTTCCTGGATGTGGAAATTACAAGCAAGGAGGAACTGATCAGGGATGGGATAGTCAGTGTCTACCTTGCCTAAGGTGACCATGAAAAAGTGGAGTGCCAGATCCTGAAGGGAGTGAGGCAGAACTGTAGCAGAGTACAGACCGTGGACTTCAGAGGAGCAGACTTGGGCCTCTCCAAGGGACTGGTGGGGAGTGCCATGGGAGACATCTCTGAAAGGCCCGGGAGCTCCGGATAAGCAGGAGGCCTTCAAGGACAGCACCCGCCAAGCACAGGAATGGTTCATAGCAATACTCAGTAACACTAGGAGGCATGTCAGAGGACTACCTTGACTAAACAGGGAACTCATGCCTGAGCTCCAGGGCTATAAGGCAGCGCATGGGAAGGGGAAGGAGGGAGAGGCTGCGAAGGAGGAATTTAGAAATATTGTCCAGTGACATAGGCATGGTGTTAGGGAAGCCAAAGCACCCCTAGTATTAACACTTGTGGTGGATGTCAAGGGCATGAAGATGATCTGCTACTGCTGCCGTAAGAATAAAAAGGAGAAGGTGGGCTGACTGCTGAATGGGACAGGGACTCTAGTAACAGCAGCTGCAGATAGGTCTGAAGAAATCAATGCGTGGTTAGCTTCAGTTTTCACAAACAAGGTCTCCCCGCTGTTGTGCCTTGAGTCACGACTCCTGAGGAGAAAAGCAACCAAGAGTGGATCAGGGTTAGTGAGGCATTACTTGTGAGAACTCAAACTATACAAGTCAATGGGGTTGGATCGGCTGCAGAAGAGGATGCTGTGAGAGCTCACTGCTGTCATAGGAAGGCCACTCGCTATCATCTTTGAAAGGTTGTGGAGATGGGGGGAGGTCCCAATGACTGGAGAAGGGCAAATGTTACATCCATCTTCAAAAAAGGCCAACAGGACAACCTGGGAGCTGCAGGCAGTTCAGCCTCACCTTGGTGAGGAGTGTGTCATGGAGTGAATCCTCTTGCATCACATTTCTGGGCACATGAAGGAGACGAAGGTGATTGATAGGGAATGGTCAGCATGGATTTACCCAGGGTAAATTGTGCCTCACCATCCTGATTGCCTTCTATGATTAAAGAACTTTATTTGTGGATGCAGAAGAGTAAATGTCTTTTACCTAGACTTTAGCAAGGTGTTTGACACTCTCTCCCACAATATTCTTGTATGCAAGTTAGAACGTTGCAGTCTAGAGGGGAAGACAACCAGATGGGTAGAAAGCTGCTTGGATGATGAGGCTCAGAGGCCAGTGATGAATGGGTAGTGCTCTTGCTAGAGGCCAGAGAGAAGTGGAGCACCACTGACCTCTCCAGGAGCCTGTCCTGTTTACCATCTTGCTTAGTGACACGGAGGAGACAATGCTCATTGTGCTTGTAGATGACCCCAGACTGGAGGTGGAGGGGACCAGCCATATGCTCGAGAGCTGCTATTCAGAGGGACATGGGCAGGCAGGAGGGATGGGCTGTGGAAGTAGGTCAGCTTACTTGTCCTGCTCCAGGCAGAATTATTCAGGTGCAGGGCTTCTTGGCAGGAATGCCCAGCACAGCCCTGATTGATCCTTTGCTTCACTTTTAATTTCCTTTCTTTTTTCTTTGCTCCCTTTTGCCTCTTTTACCATCCTGATCCCTTCCAATGCAATCAGCCCACCCCTTCATACCCCTTCCCCATTGGCACTGCTTTCCTTTTTTTGAAAGAGAAGAGCTTCAGTCCAGAAGGCCCTTGAGAAACTTGGGTGATTCAGGCAACAGATACCTCCTGAAGTTTTACAAGAGAAGTGTCTAGTCCTGCACCTGGTGGGGAATAACCACGTGCACGAGGAGAGGTTGAAGGACCTGGGCTTCTTTGTCCTGCTGAAGTGGAGACAAAGGGCAGTAGAGCAGTAGCCTGTGACTGCTTGAAAGGTGGTTTCAGAGATGGCAGAGCCTTTCTTGGTAGTGGGAAACAGCATGAGAAGGGGAAAGAGGCACAAAGAGCAGCTAGAGAGGTTCAGGCTGGACTTCAGGAAAAGGGAATGTCCCTTGAAGGGGAGTGCTGTGGTGCAACAGGTCACCCAGAGGGAGTCTGTGATCAGCCCTTGGCTTTGTGTTTCAAGGTAAAAGCAAGTGAGGACAGAGAGACATCAGTGGAGGTGGGGAGATCCTGGGGAAAGAGCAAGGTGGGAAAGCAGGTTGGGTGTCTACAGGCTGCAGGGAAATAGGCACAGGCATGGGACAGTGTAGGACAGCCTGGGGTGGAGATGGCCAAAGGCACTGCCAAGGCTGAAAGGACCCAACAGAACTGAGGTCTTTGTCCCCTTAGCTATGGCTGTTGTCTCTGCCACCAAGGCCTAGGAGAAGATGCTGTTTCATTGAAGCAAACAGTGGCCTTGCTGCCTCCTTGTCCCTGCGGAGCCCAAGAGGTGCCATATTGTTGTCCTGCACCCAGTGTTGCACACCTGACACCCTCACATTGCCTCAGAAAGAGCCCTGAGCAAAGCATGAGGGAAAGGATCACCCTACCCAGGGGCTGGATGTGGGGCTTGGCTGATCTGCTTGATCAAACACATCAAGGGTGACTTGGCATCAGAGCCACCTGCACATTGCCTTTGCCTACCTGCAATCAGGGCCTCCAGCTTTCTGCTCTCATCAGCCCCTGGGGAGGCTCTGTGAGTAATGGCCCTCAGGGGGACCCATTAACACTCCCAGAAAACTTGGTGTTTGCATCTGGCTTTAACTTCTTGAGAGCTTTGTTCAATCTCCTCTCAGAATCTGAGGTTCATGGACTCAGCACCAAATACACCCAAGGGTCATTAAAATGCCCAAAGCCCTAAAGAGCCATGTCCCCCCCCCCCCAATTTTCTTCAGTTCTTTGGTTCTTGTGTGGCTAATTGGAGAGGTTTCAGGAGTGTATTTACAAAAGGACGATTTCAATGAGCACCTGAAAAAGAAAGGATTTTAAGGTTTTTTTATTATTCTTAACCTATAGAATAAGTGATATCCACATTCTCCAATTCATACTGATCCAGAGGGTCTCCTAATGAAGTCTGGACATGTGGGAAAAGCAGTATTTTTGATATAAGTCACGCATGGACAACCTTGCTCCTCACCTCCCCAGCCCTGCTATTTCCTTCATCAGCCACTGGGGACCTACCTCACTCCTGTTAAAACCTAACCTTTTTCCACTGGAGTCTGTAGCTGAATGTTACAGCTCCTATGCACCAATTCCCACCTGCTTTCCTTCGAGAACACCTTGCACACACAGGAGGATTTTTCTTAATTGCAAACAAACAAAAGATGATACGGATTAATAAAAAGTCAAATACACTCCTCTACTGTATGTTAAGTGCAAGCTGCCTCCAGTGAGGGTCACTTTCCACAAGGAATAACCTTCCTTGAAACGTTTTTGACCAATAGATAGGGACAGATAGATAGAAACACAACTAAGGAGTTGTCTAAGGAGACAATCAGAGTACTCAAAAGATGAGGCAAGTTTCAGACTGCCTGAGGCTCAGAGCAGCAACTGGAGAGTTGAGAGGTGTCTGATGGATAAAGAGCAAGGGGAGGAGGAAGACCATGGAGAGTGCCTATGTCCAGAGAGTCTGATGCAAAGGGGACTTTAGAAATGATCGCTTCAGTCAGGACAGGTGAAAATATGTGAAAGATTAGTGAGATTACGTCCACAGCATAATAGGCAGAGCAGTGGTAATGCAAGGCAGGGGCAGATCAATATTTCTTCTCCTGAGATTCATTCCTGAAATTTTCCATTATTTTTTTCATGGGAAAATGTTGACATGGTTGGGGCATGTGCATGTGAGGTCACTCCTGCCCTAGCACCTGACAGACCAGCAGCAGGTCCATGGCTTGGATGCTGATGGTGAGGTTGCTTGTATGTGATCAGCTGAACCTGGGGGTCCTGGCTGCAGATGCTAGCAAGAATTTCAGGAACTGCAGGCCTCAACCAACCTAGTGACACACTGCAAAATGTGCTCATCTGAGATGGACACCTGAACTGCCAGGTTAGAAAGGACTCCCTTAGGGAAGAGAGGAGCCTGTGGAAAGGTGAGGACCATCATACCGAGGGGGCTTGCAGAGTTATTTGCATAAAACAACTCCAACTTTGCAAGCTGATTCTGAACTATGACCCTTTAAGTATTTCTTGCCGACTTACAGGAAAGCGCTTGAGCATCAGGCAATGATTCTCAGGGTCCAAAAGCAATGTTGTGACTTGCTTCATTTTCAGCACAAAAAATAAGCTCTGAGCCCTTGAAGCGTCACTCACTGTAGTATGTGCCTCTGGGAGAAGTTGTTTCAAGGAGCCAATCGTTTTCTGAAGAAATACTTTGTCTTTAGAATTCCTCCTTATTTGCCCATTTCAAAAGGTAACGACTGAGGTACTGCCACTTGCAAGAGCATCTTCAAGTGCTCCGTCAGGAGAAGACCATTTGCTTGCTATGTCAGAGAAAAAAGTCCCACCTTGTCAAAACTCTTCTCTGTGGTCTCCTCCTGGATGTCAGCCCCTGGATGTCTTCTTTCAGGACCCAGGGCAGTGTGCGGTGTGCGGGTTGCAGCAGAGATGCCCAAGGAGAGAGCCCCTTGGCAGGCAGAGCTCAGGTCCCCGTTCCACCCTTATTTCACTGGATTGGGGGGTTATATGGATGGCAGAGAAGCTGGAGTGCCATGGTCAGGAGGTCTGGTGCCACGGTAGGTGCCTTGGTCCCCTCTGCCCAGCCTCCCTCTGCAGCTCTGGGGGCCTCCGGTCTGCCGCAGGTCCTCTCTGAGAGCTTCCAGGACCAAGCAGGTACCTCGGAGACACCGAGGCCTCTCCAGGTGCCACTGGATGCTTATGGTTAGGTGCCTGAGCTCTGCCTCAAAAGGCAAAGAACTATTTTCAACATTAAAAAACATATATATATATATATATATGAGCGCCTTTTCATCAGCTGAAATGATTGAATAATTTTAATAAAATGTTGTTTTTTTCCCATGATGACATAATAGAAATTTCCAGGAAGGGTACGAATCTCAGGAGAAGAACTACTGGTCTCCCCCTGAACTTACATTACCGCTGTTCTGTCTGGTATGCTGTGTATATAATCTCATGCATCTTTCACATGTCTCCACATGTCCTCTTTGCATCAGACTATGTGGACACAGGCACTTCCCCTTGTGTTCCAGTTTCCCTCCTCCCCTTTCTCTTTATTCCTTTAGAGACCTCTCCTCTCTCTAGGTGCTGCTCTCAGCTTCAGGGAGTGTAAAGCTTGCCTCGTCTTTCCGGAGACCTAATGTCTCTTTAGGCAGCTCCTTCATGGTGTTTCTTTCTATCCTTTCCTATCTCTTTGTCAAGAGCTTTTCAAGGCAGGTTATTCCTTGTAGACTGAGGCCCTCACTGGAGGCAGCTTGGATTTAGCACCCAGTTAAAGAAGGTATTTCATCTTTTATTAAGCTGTGCCATGTTTTATTTTTGTTTGATCGCATCTGAGACAAACCCTTCTGTGTCTATTTGCAGCTAGCTCTCGAAGAAAAGCAGGTGGGAATTGGTGCACAGGAGCTGTAAAATTTACCTGTAGACGCCTGTGGAGAAAGGTTAGATGCATGCCCCAGGTGGCTGATGAGGGAAATGACAGGGTTGGGGAGATGGGGAGGATTGCTGTCTGACCTCAAGGGTGCTGGTTTTCCTGCATGTCTGGACTTCCTTAGAAGACCCTCACTATGAGTTGGAGAATGTGGATATCACTTATTCTGTAGGCTGAAAAATAAGGAAAACTTTAAAAGCAGAAATACTTTCTGTTTTTTTTCTTTTTTTTTTTTTTGAGGTGCTCATTGAAGTCTTCCTCTTGTAAAGACATTCCTGAAACCTCTCTGTCATGCTGTCATGCTATGAAGGTTCAATAGCAACGACTGAGACAGTAATATAATAATAATAAAAAAGATGTTTATTTCCTCACACAAGTTCTTGGATTAGTAACGTCCGTTAAAATAATGCGATTACTAATTTAGGAAGGATAACACAAAACCATCAGTTACTAATTTAGAAAGGATAACCTGAAACCGTTGATTACTGCGTTATTAATGGGAAACACTGCTTATCCCTACTTGAAAGCTTTCTTGTTCACTCTCCTAGTGAGAGGGCTCTCAACCTCGAGGAGTTACCTTAACCCAGCGTCCCAGGAAAAGGGGAGGGTGGGGATACTTATAGTCCAGCCGGAGAGGATGGTCAGGTCACGTTCCCATCCCTGCTCAAACTCTCTTAGCTGCCAAGTCTCTTTTTATATGGCTGGGGCTCTGGGCAAACACTGCTTTTGCTGACTTTTAGCAAGTTTCGCAATCACAGGACTGTCTGTTTGTCTGCTTGGGAGGACCCTGCTAGCGAGGCAAGACCACAACACCTCCGTATTGTTTCTTCCCTCCCCGGGGGTCCGTGCGGATTCCAGGTGGCAGACTTCACTTCTCCAGTCTTGTTAATCATTCCGCAGCCTTGTGCATATCAGGCCTTGCGCATATCGGTTGGTAGACGACTTTAGTCCTGTTAACTCCTCTGTTCAACAGCTTTGTGCATGTCAGCTCTTGTGCTGTCAGTTCTTCTGCATATCAATTGACAAACTTCAGTCCTGTTAACTCTTCACTCGCCCGTCACTCTCCAATTAGCCCACATGAGAACTGAAGAATTGAAGGAAATTATGGGGATAGACAGGGCTTGTTAGGGCTTTTTGCATTTTAATAACCCCTCAGGTATATTTGGTACTGAGTTCCTGAACCTCGGATTCTGAGAGGAGACTGAAGAAACCTCTCAAGAATTTGAATTCAGAAACAAATCCCAAAGTTTCCTGAAGCTTTGATGGGTCCCCCTGAGGGCCATTACTGACAAACCCTGCCCAGGGGCTGATGAGAGCAGAAAGTTGGAGGCCCTGACTGCAGGTAGGCAAAGGAAATGTGCAGGTGGCTCTGATGCCAGGAAAACCTGGATGTGTTTTATTAAGCAGAATGGCCAAGCCCCCACAAGTGCCTGGGCAGGATGATGCTTTGCTCAGGGCTCTTTGTGGGCGCAGTGTGAGGGTGGGGGTGTGCAAGGCCGAGGGCAGGACAATGATACGACACCTCCTGGGTCCGCAGAGATGAGGAGGCAACTAGGCCCCAGTGCCCTAAGGAAACGGCATCTTCTTGTAGGCCTTGGTGGCAGAGGCACTAGCCATAGCCAAGAGGATAAAGGCCTCAGTTCTGGTGGAGGCTTTCAGCCTTGGCAGTGCCCTCAGCTGTCTCCACTGCAGGCTGTCCTATGCTGTCCGACTCCTGCATCTGTTCCCCTGAAGCCTGTAGACACCTGCTCTGCTTCCCCACCTTGATCTCACCCTGGGATCTTCCCACTCTTTCCCCTCACTTGCTTTTCGTTCAAACACAAAGCCAGGGGCTCACCACAGACTCTCTTTGGGTGTCCTGTTGACCCACAGCACAAGTGACATTTAGTTTTCCAGAAGTTCAGTGTGAACCAATCAAGCTGCATTTTTTGGCACTTTCCCCTTCTCATGCTATTTCCTACTCCCCAGAAAAGCTCCATCACCTCTGAAATCACCCTTCAAGCAGTCACAGGCTGCTGCTCTACTGCCCTTAGCCTCCACTTCACCAGGCTAAAGAAGGCCAGGTCCCTCAGCCTCTCCGTAAAGGCCTTGTGCTTCAGGACACTAACCCCATTTTGGCAGACCTCCTCTGGACCCTCTTGCAGTCCTTCCTATTCCTCCAGCACTGGGCATCCCACACTGGGACACACAATTCCAGATGTGGCCACACCAGTGCTGAGTTAATGGGGGATAGTAACTGTCCTTGTCTGGGTGGCCAGACGCTTCCTAATGCAGCCCCGTATGCAGCTGGCCTCATCTGTGGTGAGCACGCACCACAGGCTCATATGGCATCCCTCATCATGTCCAGGCCCTTCTCATCAGGGTCACTCCTCTGATGGTCTGGAAAAGTCAAATGAAGGTAAAAAGTAAGCAAAACTGGAGCCAGGGTGAACAGGGTAAACAGAGGTGGGCTATTTGTATGGGAGGGCATGTGTATGATAAAAGCGAAGGACTTGGAAGGGGGAAAGAGGAAAACAGAAAAGAAAAGGTGAAATGAAGACTACGAAGAGAGCTGTTTGTGGGTACCTGCCACACAGTCCTACATCTGAGCAACGGTGACTGGAAAAGAACAAGACATTAGCGTGTGCTTTGACCATATTGTTTCTGACTTACTTCCATGGTCATGGGGAACCTGACAGCTTTCCCTACCATCAGGAAGGGAAGATCCGAGGTGGAAGGAAATGCAAAATCATCCAGGCAGGAAGGGGCATGGGGAAGTGTCTAGGCCAACCTCCTGCTCACAGCAGGGTCAGCTATCAGGTCCGACCAGGTGGCTCATGGCTTTATTGAGTTAGGGATGAAAGCCTGCAAGGGAGGAGATGGCACAGCATCTCTGGGCAACCTGCCTGTGACTGCAAGGTGGGAAAGGGAGGGTCAGATACCGGTATGGAGAGACACTCAAGGTTCATGAGGGGTTAAACAAAGTAGGTTTAATGAAGGACTTACACTCTAAACTGTGTGGGGAGGCCAGGACACTGCTTGGAGGGGTCACTGATGGGCGGATGCTGGACACAGGGCTGGGACGCCCAGGTGGGGCTTACTTTGTGTATCCGAAGGGCTCCTTAGAGCTAGTTCCTTATCTCCACTATGCAAAGCTCGAGTCAATACTGGCTGTGAAGCAGCTGGACATTGTAGACAAAAGGGAATAGGCATGTCCAGCCCTGAGTGGCTTTGGTCAGTGTGTACAGAGCACACTCCAGGGCTGTGATAGCGTACTCTGCTGCTCCCCTGACTCCTCAACAGATCTCCTGCAGTGGTTCTCACTTCACTGCCCCAGGATTTGCCTGTCTGGAGGGAAAAAAAAATTTCCTTATACCCAGCCTGAACCTCTTTTGTTTCAACTAATGCTCATTGGCCTTCCATTGATCACAACAGTGAGGAGCATCACGTTGTAAGGCTCAGGTATTGCAGACTGCGAGGAGGGCCCATTCTGGAGAGGTAGCCATTCATAATTAAGCTTTGAACTGAAAACCTTTCAGGCCCAAGAGGCAACCTCCCACCACTGGGAGGGGCTGACTCTGGGGATGCCATGTGTGGTGCTAACCCACATGCGGAAAAGGAATTCAGGAGTGCAAGAATCACAGTAGCTATTGCCAGAGAGGACAGAATCACCAAACCATTCCAGTTGGAAGGGACCTTGGGAGGTCTCTAGTCCAGCCTCCTGCTCTACTCAAGATCAACACTGAATTCACACTAAGTTCCTCCGGGCTTTGTCCAACAGCATGCTGAAAGCCTCCAAGAACAGAGAGTCCAAAAGCTCTCTGGACCCCACTTCAAATACTTTGTTATCCTCATTGATGTTTCTCCCTTTAATCCAATTCTAGCTGCGCTTGTGTCAGCTTCTAACCGTTGCTCTCATTCTCCTGCCCTGTATCTCCATAAAGAGCCTGGTTCTTTCTTGATGGTAACCTTGATTTGGGAAGCTGCTAGGAGTCCCCCAAGAGCCTTTCCTTCTGCAGGCTGAACAAGGCCTGCTCCCTCAGTCTTTCCTCACAGGGCAAGTTCTCCAGCCGTGATGTCCTTGGGGGCTGGCCAATGAACTCACTCTGAGTGTTCAACATCATTCTTCTGCAGGGGGCCCCCCACATGGGGGCCATCTCTAGATGTGCTCTGACAAGTGCTGAGCAGAAGGGGATAATCACTTCCCTTGATCTCCTGACTCTGCTACTGTTCATGCAACCCAGGACGCTGTGGCCTCCTTTGCTGCCAGGACACGCTGCTGGCTCTTGTTCAGCAGCTCCCCGAGTTGTCCTTGTGGCCTGCTTTGAAGATGGGCACAACATATTCCTTTTTCTGGTCATTGGCACCTCCCCTGATCTCCACAACCTTTGATGATAGTGAGTTGCTTTGCTGTGGCAGCAGGCAGCTCTCTCAATGTCTGAGCATGCCACACATCCAATCCCATAGACTGTATTGCTTGAGTTCTTGCAAGTCATCCCTCTCTCAACCCTCATGCACTGCAGGCTAGTTTTCTCATCTGCAGTCCTGACTCTAGGCACAACAGCCCATGAGCTCTTGTTGGTGAAACCTGAAGCCAAGAAGGCACTGAGCTCCTCAGACCTATCTACATCTGCTCTTGCTACATTCCCTGCCCCATGCAGCACTGAGCCCCCACTTTCCTTCTTTACTCTTTTACTGTTACTGAAGCAGCAGCAGCTCTTCTTTGTGCTCGTGATGTCCCCTGCAAGTGTGTATGCTAGGGGAGCTTTGACTTCCCTACTTCGCTGGACAACACTGTATTTCTGAATTCCTCCTTTTCAGCCTCTCCTTTCTTCCCCTTCCCTTATGCTGCGTTCCTGCACCGGAGCTCAGGCATGAGTTCCCTGTTTAGCCAAGACAGGGTCTGGAGATGCCTACAAATTTGACAAGCTGTTAGTATGGAGCACTCATGTGCTTTGTGGGTGCTCTTCTTAATGACCTGCTGGCTTTCCTTAGCTCCTCTGCCCTTCAGGGCTGCCTCCCTTTGTCTGTCCCATGGAGGAGCTCCATGCGTCTGAGTGTTGCCTTCACACAAAGGGCATCCCCCCTCCTCATCTTCCCTTCCAGTGTCTCCTGATGGACTTGTACCCTACCATCGCAGCACTCGAGTCATGGGACTGATCCCACCACATCTCAGTTATAGTAATCCTGTCTGTGCCCCAGGCTGCTTTTGTTTGCATCTCTTTTGGCTTCATCACCTCAGCTGTCACACCAGCTGAAGATCTGTCACAGCAAAACCTGTTACCAAGGACCTGGTGCATGCAGAGGATTTGATTCCGAGTAGTGACAGGCCGACATAGAGAGGAAGTGGCAATGTAGTGGTGAAACGAGGTTCCCACTAAAAGAGCAAACCCTGCAGTGGCCAAGGCCAGGGAGAAAGAGAGCTGGGCCTTGCAGGAACAGAAGGAGAGGGGTTTGCTGCCTGAGCTGACCCTGCAGCACCTTGGGGCCTGTGACAGAGGTGAACTGATCTCCAGAAGGGACAAGGTGCCACTGAGAAAGTCCTTGGGCCTGAAGAGTCGGCAATGCAGCCACTTTGTGGACACCTTTAACACAGTCCCCGTTCATTTGGGGTGAGAAGAGATTCAGAGGAGTAAGAACTAGAAGGGTTTAAGAGTGCAGGGACATGAGTAGAGACCTTGGTGTGATGTGCTTCCCATTTATGAAGCACACTTGGCTCTAGATGGGATGGACTTTGCCTGAAGGCAGTGGTGGGATCCCGTTGTTTGGGCAGAGGCAGGAAACCCAAAATGCCCTGGGGCACTGGCCCTATTTTTGTCATTAAATGAAGTGTCTGCACTGAATTACATCAACAGCTCACAGTGTAGGGATCTGCTTGTGCCTCAGCTTCATGAGTGGAGCTCTAGCAGTATTAGGCATCTCGTGTCATTTCAGATGGCCAAGGAAATTCCCTATGTGGCCCCCAGCTGAGGCTCTAGAAGGACGTGGGTCTCACACTTGCTCCATCAGAGCAAGCAAACACATGCTTTGGACCACCTCTGTCTCTTCAAATGTCACCAGGTTTTTGTGTGCCAACAACTGACTCCCACCCTCCATCTCTATTGGTTACAGTGGGAGCTTAGACAAGGAGCTTGCACGCGGATGTCTATGTTGTGCTCACTACAGGTTGAGAAAGGGGAATCCCACCTCCTGTGTGTTTGTGGAGTTCATGGGAGAGAGCTGAATCCCACTCCATCCCAGGGACTTCTACACAGGCATGAGATGCCCAGATTGACTCACCTAAATCAATAGCTGAACCATGGGAAAATGAACTCTCTTCTTGGCCTCGTCTAGGTTCCTGCCTAGTTAAGAGATGGGCATAGGGTCTTCCAGAGTGGGACGTTTCCATGTGTCCTAGATGACCATCCTCTGATGCAACAAATAGTCATGCTGAAATCAGTGTCTCTGCATGGTTTAGAGAGGGACTCTAGCTCATTATTGTCATCTACTTTAGTGAACGTGTCCCAGGTGGAGGGAGCACAAGGGACAGAGAAATTCACTCCATCTGCTGGCCTCTGCTCTCGAGCGGGGCCAGGCTCCTGGGACAGAGGGAGCTCATGGCAACCTGGCAGCACTGCTGAGAGACAGCTGTACGCAGGAGCAGCTGCTCTGCAAAGAGCAGCAGGGCTGTGGGCACTGCCTGCTCTTGCTGACAGAAGACAAGACAAGAGAGAAGTGAAATGCAGTGTGGAGTAGGAGGACAGCGGAGCACTCATGGTGGGCGAAATCTTCACAGCCCTTGACACGGTAAGTCTCTGGCTGCAGGGCAACACTGCTTCCTGGAGAGGTCTTCTAAACCCATCCCATCCTATGACTGACATATCCAATGACCTCTGGCAGGACAGGTTCATTCTCCCATCAAGATGGTGCTGTGTGTGTCAGGGGTGCTCACAGCTCTTGCTCATGCACAGGACATATGTGAAGGGTCTTTTAGGAGGAAGGTGAAGAAAAGGCTAAGAGAAAGGGAAGGACTTCTCCATCTAGAAAAAGCTACTTAGTACTGATAAAACTAGAAAGAATAGGTCCTAATTTTGGCAGGGAGATAAAAGGAAAGAGGGTTTTTGGTTGTTGTTGTTGTTTGGCAAGGAATTTGAACTGCCAACCCTTCCCTCTCAGAGATCACTAGGTCTGTGAGAAAGCTCAGCAAACGCCTTCAACTCCACCTCAGCCTACAGACAGCACCAGCACCACCTTTATGGCCTTGTCAGGGATTTTCTGACCTGCTCCTCAGGACCTTTGAGCACAGCAAGGCCTCTGCCCAGCGCCCTGTCCCGGTAGGTTTCTGTCAGGCAGAACTGAGCATGCAGAGGGTGGGATGGGGTCTGTGAGCACCGACAGGGAAAAGACATTGGGATAGAGAAGGAGCTGCCAGCAGGGGGAGCTCCAGGCAGCGAGATGGGCAGGGAATGAGAGGGAACTGCAAAGAGAATCGCCATGGGAGGAAGGATTTGGGCAAGTCATGGTCAGTCCCTCCGATGCAGACACCTTCCTCTGAGCCAGTCCCCTGTGTCTCCGCTCCCACCCAGCAGATCCTCTGCCCTGACAGCCATGGAGTGCAGGCCATGAGCCACCTCTTCTGCAGCCAGACCTGCGGCAGAGGAGAGGGGCATCTCTCCTGCCACGGGCCCATTTCGTGCTGCCCGACAAAGGGTCTGAGAGCGACTGCCCTGCAGTGTTGCTGTCTTTGATGTGTCATGTCCAGCTGGGGAAGATGAAGGCTTTCCTGAGTGCCCATCTGTCTCTCTCTCCTTGCCTCCCTTTGCAGCAGCATCACTGTGTTGCTCCTTCTTTGCCCTCCTGGCCTTGCTGCTCCTGCTCTTCTCTTGGGCTGCCTGGGGTTGGGGAGTTTCAGCTGCAGTTCAGACAGCTGCCCTGCAAGTTGTGCAACAGAGGGGTGTGCGTAGGAGTAAGCTGTCCCCAGCCCCCCAAACCCTGTGAGGCTCCAGGAAATGCAATCCACGGGGATGGGAAATTAGTTGACCTTGTCATGCTCTTCATCCCTCTCTCCCTATCTGGCCTGAGAGAGAAGAATGTGGAGATCTTCCCCTAAAACCTGAAGTGCTCGGCTCTCAGCTCAGTCCCCTTTCTTTCTGAGAGAAACTTGTGACTGTGAGTGTCCTTTAGCTGAGTGAGGTGCAAGCACAAGGCCATGAGGGGCAAGACTCATGGACAGACCACATCCCGTGACTCTGTACAAAGTCACGGTGAGCCCTTTTTTCCTCTTGGGATGCATAAATGCTCATCCTGAGAGCAGCTGAAATGCCAAAGATTTCTACCCTGTCAAAGAATGCTCCCACGGTGAGATGGAGGTATCTAAAAGCTAAATCAATATCTAATGAGACACCTCTGCTGAAGATTATACTCCGGAGAAAATAGGTGCCAAAATGTTCAACAGTCTTTCCACATAAGGGGTAGATATAATGTGCTGCAGGACGCGTACATCAGAGCTAGTCACTCCCCACTCGCACTACAGAGGAAGAGCAGATGGTAAATTGGTATGAGGAGAGGGTCTATTGCATTGGAACGGAGACATCCTGAAAGGGTCAGGCACCCGCTGCCTTCATGTGAGAGTTTCCCTGCCTTGCTAGAATGGGAGCTGGTGTGGCTGCTTCAGATACAAACACCTCTGCTCAGGAGGGCAAGGCTGGGGGAGATGAATCCCGCACCAGGATCTTCCCTTTCCAAGACAGCTGGCAGGAGAGCTTGTCAGAGTCCAATCCTCTCTGACCAGGTTCTTTTAGCTATTGCACACATGGATGGTGTAATGTTTAATATCAACATTTACTTTTTTGAAGATATTGGATGTACACAGGATTTTTGATTTAGCAGAGTGACACAGCAATATCCTGAAATCACAATACAAGTGTGAGTTACACTTAGCAAAATAGAGCAATTGCAATATCAGTTCAATCACAATACCAGTGTGATCCCCGTTACTGGTCTCTATGCTGTGCTCACCATCACAACGCTGGGCATCCCCAGTGGCTGGGAAGGAAGACATGGGATGAAACCAGCTCAGTCACATTGCTCTCTTCCAGGTTCTTTTGCTAGTTGTTCAGTTTTTATAGTCCGTGTTGGGCTGAGCCACGAATACACTCCCCCCCCATGCTAGTCTGGCTAACTCAGGGAGACATTCACACTCTTTTGATGAACTCAGGGGAAAACATTGACACCAGCTGATCCACTCAGTTGGGGTGTAGTCACTTGAGCGACTCAACTGACATAGCTGTTTATCTAAAACCAAGGTTATCCTCCAGTCATGGTCCCCTTTGCGTTGAGATAAGGTCAGCTTTTTGTGCAACAGCTGTGGTCAGTCACACCCTACCTTATCCCCTGAGCTTCATGGGCACATGCCCCTTGCCCATCTCCCCTGAGCTTTCTTCCATTGTAGGGGTTTATTGGTTGGTCCAAGTGCTATATTCCTCTCTCCTTCTGCTAAACAGAGAATATTCCCACTGGCTCACTGGACTGAGTCTCCTTAGCTCAGCTCATGGAGCCCAACCCCCTCCTATCCCCACCAAAGAACTGGAAATGGTTGTCACCTTCCTCCATTTACACCCCCCAGCAGAGCAGCACTGACTCCTCTGGAAATCGTTAGCAGATGCCCCTGCTCTGCATGGCACACTCAGCCAGCACAAAGCGGAGCTCGAGCCAGGGAGCTGAGTGAAGGTAAAGGAGAGAGGAAAAGTGGGAGGTTCTGTGAGGAAGGCAAAGGGTTTGTCTCGCAGAAGACTGCTCTAATTTGTCCCTGTCTTTTCCTCCTTGGACAGGCCCCCATGCCCAGCGTCAGCAAATGTCCAACAGCAGCTCCTTCAATGAGTTCCTCCTCCAGGCATTTGCAGATACGCGGCAGCTGCAGCTCTTGCACTTCTGGCTCTTCCTGGGCATCTACCTGGCTGCCCTCCTGGGCAATGGCCTCATCATCACAGCCGTAGCCTGCGACCACCGCCTCCACACCCCCATGTACTTCTTCCTGCTCAACCTCTCCCTCCTCGACCTTGGCACCATCTCCACCACTGTCCCCAAATCCATGGCCAATTCCCTGAGCAACACCAGGGCCATTTCCTACTGGGGATGTGCTGCACAGGTTTTTCATTTTTACTTTCTCTTAGCAACTGAGTATTCTGTTCTCACTGTCATGGCCTATGACCGCTACGTGGCCATCTGCAAACCCCTGCACTACGGGACCATCATGAGCAGCAGAGCTTGTGTCAAAATGGCAGCAGCTGCCTGGGCCAGTGGTTTTCTCAATGCTCTCCTGCACACTGCTAACACATTTTCCATACCACTGTGCCAAGGCAATGTCCTGGAGCAGTTCTTCTGTGAAATTCCCCAGATCCTCAAGCTCTCCTGCTCAGACGCCTACCTCAGGGAAGTTGGGCTTGTTGTGGTTAGTGCCTGTTTAGCCTTTGGGTGTTTTGTTTTCATTGTGCTGTCCTATGTGCAGATCTTCACAGTTGTGCTGAGGATGCCCTCTGAGCAGGGCCGGCACAAAGCCTTCTCCATGTGCCTGCCTCACCTGGCCATGGTCTCCCTGTTTGTCATCACTGGCTTGTTTGCCTACCTGAAGCCCCCCTCCATCTCCTCCCCACTTCTGGATCTGGTGGTGTCTGTTCTGTACACAGTGGTGCCTCCAACAGTGAACCCTCTCATCTACAGCATGAGGAACAAGGAGCTCAAGGACGCCCTGAAGAAACTGCTTCAACTGCTACTACTTCAGCAGCAATAAGCTGCCCATCTCTCCTCACAAGGACTTTCCAGTTTACCTCGGGCAACTCTTGTGCTTTGGGCATTCTGCCTGCGAGAGTCATTTGTACACAAATACTTGAATTCATCCCACTTCTCCAGAGGCACAAACCCTGTCCGTCAAATTGATTAGTCAGTGGGGATTGGATTTGGAGACTGACTCATTGTAATACAAATGTCCATGTTTTCCCATGATGAAATAATGGAAATTGTCAGGGAGGTTGTGAATCTCAGGAGAAGAAATTTTCATCTACCCCTCAAGCTGGTGTACCACTGCTTTGTCTGTTGTGCTATGGACTTAATCTCAGTAAGCTTTCACATATTTCCCCACGTCCTGATTAAATTGATCATTTCTAAAGTCATCTTTGCAGCAGACTGTCTGGACATAGGCACTTTCCCTTGTTTTCCACTTTTCCTTCTCTCCTTTCTCTTTATTCATTCAGACACCTCTGCTCTCTCTACGTGCTGCTCTGAGCTTCGGGGAGTGTAAAGCTTGCCTCATCTTTCAGGAGGCTAATTGTCTCTTTAGACAATGCCTTAACTTCTTTTTTTTCCTCTATCCTTTCCTATCAGTCTGTCTAAAACATTTCTACTAAGGCTGTCCCTTGTGGAATGTGCACCTCCCTGGAGGCAGCCTGGACTTGAAACACAGTTTAGGAGTTTATTTTGTTTTTCATTCAACTCCATCATCTTTTACTTTTGCTGAATCCCAATAAAGAAAAAGCCTTCTGTGTCTATTTGCAGCTAGTTCTCAAAGGAAAGCAGGTGGGAATTGGTGCAGAGAGGCTGTAAGATTCAGCTACAGACTTGAGTGGAAGAAAGCTTCGATTTTAAACAAGAGTGAGGTAGGTCCCTAGAGGCTGATGAGAGAAATGGCAGGGCTGGGGAGGTGAGGAGCAAGGCTGTTCATACATGTCTCCTGTCAAATATACCGCTTTTCTCACACATCACGATTCCTTAGGAGACCCCCTGAGTCACTGTGAGTTGGAGAATGTGGCTATCACTTATCCTGTAAGCTGAAAAGTAAAGAAAACGTTACCAGCAGAAATCCTTTCTCTCTTTTTTTTCAGGTGCTCTTTGAAATCTTCTTCTTGTAAAGACACTCCTGAAACCTCTCCAATTAGCCACACAAGGACTGAAGGAAATTATGGGGATAAACAGGGCTTGTTAAGGCTTTTTGCATTTTAATGGCCCTCGGGTGTATTAGGTGCTGAGTCCATGAACGTCAGATTCTGAGAGGAGACTGAATAAACCTCTCAAGAAGTTGAATTCAGAAGCCAATCCCAAAGCTTCTAGGAGCATTAATGGGTCCCCCTGAGGGCTGTTACTCACAGAGCCTCCCTAGAGGCTGATTAGAGCAGAAAGTTGTAGGCCCTGATTGCAGGTAGGCAAAGGAAATGTGCAGGTGACTCTGATGCCAAGTCACCCTTGATGTGTTTTATCATACAACATGGCCAGGCAGTGACACCCAGCCCCTGGGTAGGGTGATCCCTTGCCTCACACTTTCCTCAGGCCTCTTTGTGGGGGCAGTGTGAGGGTGGGGGTGTGCAACACTGAGTTAGGGACAATGAGATGGCACCTCCCAGGCCTGCCCTGGGAGGCAGGAGGAGGAAGCAAGGCTGCTATGGCCCTTAACCTCCACTTCAGCAGCATAATGTAGCCCAGGTGCCTCAGCCTCCCTCTACAGGTCATGTGCTGCAGGCAATTCACCCCATCTTGGCAGACCTCCTCTGCACCCTCTCCACGTCCTCGCCATTCCTCCAGCACTGGGCATCCCACACTGGCACACATGATTCCAGATGTGGCCACGCCAGTGCTGAGTCGACAGGGGATAGTAACTGTCCTTGTCTGGGTGGCCAGATGCTTCCTAATGCAGCCTCGTATGCAGCTGGCCTGATCTGTGGTGAGCACGCACCACAGGCTCATATGGCATCCCTCGTCATGTCCAGGCCCTTCTCCTCAGGGTCACTCCCCCAAGGCAGCACCTGCCACTTCCCCTTGCACAACTCCAGGAGGCTTCTGTTGGCCTCATCTCCAAGCTTCTCCAGCTCCCTCTCCACTCAAGCTCCTTTCTGTCAGCTCTGAATGTGTGCGTGCACATGCCTCATGCCATCTTGCCAGGCCTCTCACAGGATAACAGCATGACGAAATGCAGGACACTCCAGATAATAAAGGGGGTAGTATTTTGAAGGAAGTGCTGGCAATGGTGGAAATGAGCACGGCAACCATTTGGGAGAAGGCAAAGGAAGGTACAAAGGCAGCAAAAGCAGGGTCAGTGGGGACAGGGTAAAGAGAGGTGGTCTGATTGCATGGGAGGAGATCAGGGTGGTAAAGGAGAAGAGCTTGTAAGGTGGAAAAGAGGGGAAAATGCAATGAAAGGTGAAGCAAATGAAAGCCCAGGGCTATGTAGGCTGCCAAGCAGCCCTGAATCTGAACTACTCTGGCCAGAGCAGGACAAGACACATGCAGTTGATCTGCTCATCGGTTTGTCTGACATACTTTTGTACTTCCATGGCCCTGGAGAAGCTGACTGTTTTGCCTAAGGTCAACAAGAGAAGACCCAGGGTGGAAGGAAATGCCAAATGCTTCAGGCTGGAAGGGACCTCAGGTTGTCTGTAGCCCTACCTCCTTCTCACAGCAGGCTCAGCTATCAGCTCCAACCACGGTGTTGAGGCCTTCAGTCATTTAGGTCCATTCTGGACAAGCAGTCCTTCATCATTAAGTCTTGATTCATTCTCTCAATCTCCTGCCATGAATCCCTGTAAAATCCTGGTTCACTATGGGTGGCAACCTTGAGTTGGGAAGCTGCTCCGAGTCACTCCAAAAGCCTTCCCTTCTCCAGGCTGAACAAACTCGTTCCCTCAGCCTCTCCTCACAGGACAAGTGCTTTAGCCCCTGAGCACCTTGGGGACCTGCCACTGAAATCACTTTGAGTGATCAGCAGTGCTCTTCTACAGGGCCCCCAAATGGAAGCAGCATTTAGATGTGCTCTAATGAGGCAGAGTACAGAGGGATAATCACTTCCCTTGATCTCCTGCCTTTGTTCTGGTTCATGCAGGCCAGGATGCTGTGGCCTCTGTGGCTGCCAAGAAACGCTGCTGGCTGACATTCAGCTTCCTGCCCACAAAGTCTCCCAGGTGCTTTTCTGCTGAGCTGCTGCCCAGACAGGGACTCCCCAGCCTGTATCTCTTCAGGGTGTTGGTCTGTGCAAGGTGCAGGACCTGGCATTTGTCCCGCTTGAATTTCACAAAGATCCTGATAGCCCATTCCTCCTCCTTGCTGAGGTCCCACCGAATGGCAGCCCTCAAGCATGTGACTGCTCTGCCTGATTAGGTGTCATCTCAAATGTGATGAGAGTTGCCTCCTCCAGGTCACTGATGAACCTGTTAGACAGGTCAGGTGGCAGTAGAGACCCCTGCACCCTCCACTTGTCACTGGCTTCTGAACAAAGACTGACGCTTTCACAAACATCCTCTGAGCTTGAGCATCCAACCAGCTTTCCACTCATCTGGATGTCTACCCAGCCTACTGCAATGCCTATCACAACACCTTTCTTGTATACAGGAATATTGTGGGAGACGCTGTCAAAGGCCTTGCTTAAAATCATGGTAAGGGACCTCCACTACTCTCCACTCCTCCACAAGACAGGTCTTTTATCACAGAAGGCAATCAGGCTGGTCAGGAATGATTTCCCTTCACTTAATCTATGTGGACTGTTCCGAGTGACCTTCTTCTCCTTCATGTGCCCAGAGAGGTGATCCAGGATGAATCGCTCCATGACACACTCCACACTCAAGTGAGGCAGAATGGCCTGCAGCTCCCCGCGTTGTCCTTGTGGCCTTTTTGGAAGATGGGCACAGCATCTTCCTTTTTCTCATCATTGGCACCTCCCCCGATCTCCACAACAGTTCAAAGAAGAGCCTTGTTGTGACAGTGGTCAGCCCTCTCAATGTCCCGACACCCTCCAGAAACCTCCTGCACTGCTTGCACTCTGCTGTGACAGGGGCATGAAATTGCCTGCGTAAGAAGCAGGCCCTGTGATCCACAGGCTTCCTCACGTTGATTCAAGGAGATGCATCCACCTCCTCAGGCTGAGTGGTCTGAAACTCATGCTCACCCACAAGCTCTCACCCAGCCCCTGCTCCATCCCAGGCAAGACCTCCATACATCTGAGCTGCCCCTTCACACTAAGGGCATCCTTCCGCCTCATCTTCCACGACAATCTCTCCTGAAGAGCTTGTAGCCTGCCATCACAGCCCTCCAGTGGTGTGAGCGATTCCACCTCATTTCCGTTATTCCAGCCATGTGGCAGCATTGTGAAAGCTTGTGCATCTCCACCTGCTCCTGCCTGTGCCCCAGGCTGAAGACGTTTGCAGATATTTGGGCTGCAGAGCCGCAGCTATGGCACAGCTCCCTCTGCTTCCCTCCCTCAGCAGAAATATCATGGGATTGCTCTCCGGTACCCACCTGTCCATTCTGCCCTTATCCTTGCCCGTGGACTCTCTGGGCAGGGGGATTTCCGATGCAGTTCAGACACTCACCCTGTGGGTCCTGCCATGCAGACGTCTCCTTGACACTGAGGTGCCCAAGCACCCCTCTAATGTTTAGGGCTCTAAGCAATGCAGTGTGGGGGGCTGGGAATGAGCTAGCTCTCTCTTCAGGACACCCCATCTTGGGACATTCCACTAGTTCCTTGGGGTGTCCAGCTGGGCTGCACTCTGCCCTCCAGAAGGGCACAGATCCCCCATTGCATCTTGGTGTTATCTAGGTGCCCCATGGAGAAGCCACCTAGATACTGAGGCCACGGAAATGCTGCTGGCAGGCTGCATGTGGGCAACTAGAATGATTCCCATGTGCTCCTGGTTAGAAGGGGAGTGCTGAGATGTCCCTCAGATGCTCAGGGAAAGGGTGCTGGGTTGGTTGCTCTGTGCTTTGGAACTGGATTCCTCTGTGGTGTCGTTTCCTTTTCAGGGTAACATGAGTGCAATTGTCCTCCACCTCTGAGGTGCGAGCACAGGGCCTCTGGGAAGAAGACACATGGTCAGACCAGCTCTCCTCACTCTGCTCTAAAGCTATCGTGAATCCTGTTGTCTCTCAGGAACCACATCTGGTCACTCTGAGTGCAGTAGCAGTGCTGAGGATTTCTGTCTCCAAGAATCCTCCTCGGGTGTGACAAGGGCACCGAAAAGAAAAGAAAAGAGAAGAAAAAAACCCAAACAAATCCTTAAAACTCTTAATGAACTCCCATTGTTTAGAACTGGGAGAGAAGATGCTGAAAGCCCTTCTACATGAGCAGTGGATTAAATCTGATTCAAAAGGTGAATATAGAAGTTGAGACACCCCTGCTCCCATGTATGCAGTGCTGTAGGTCAGGGCTGACTCCTCTGGAGCCCACAGGCAGAGGCCCCTGCTCCTCACAGCAACCTCAGCCAGCCCAGCCCAGAGCTCCAGCCATGGAGCTCAATGACAGTGGTGCTGAGATGGCGGGAGGTAATGTGTGTGTGTTTGGGGGAGGTTATGCGGAAATTTTCTACAGAGAAGTCTGTCCTAACTTGTCAATGACTCTTCTTCAGACAGTTCCCTCAGGCGGGAGGGAGCAAATGTACAATAGCAGCTCCCTGATTGAGTTCCTCCTCCTGGCATTCGCAGGCACACAGAAGCTGCAGCTCTTGCACTTTGTGCTCTTCCTGGGCATCTACTTGGCTGCCCTCCTGGGCAATGGCCTCATCATCACAGCCGTAGGCTGCGACCACCACCTCCACACCCCCATGTACTTCTTCCTCTTCAACCTCTCCCTCCTCGACCTTGGCCCCATCTCTGTCACTGTCCCCAAATTCATGGCTAATTCCCTGTGGGACAACAGGGCCATTTCCTACTGGGGATGTGCTGCCCAGGTCTTTCTGCTTCTATTCTTTTTCCCCCAGTGCCATGAGCAGAGTTTCCCTTTGCAGTGTCTTTCTTGGCACTGACACCAAGGGAGCTCAGGTGAGTACAGGCAGGGTGAGACGATGGGTCCTGTGTCCATTAGGAGATCTCAGCTTCCCTGGCCACAGCTGGGGTGTGATCTCACACCCCTCTTCTGTGAGGGTGGCAGCCAGGTGTCACCGTGGGCTGGTCCCTTCCCCATACCATGCTCCATCGTTCACAGTGGAGTTGGAGTGGAGGGTCTGGATGCAGCAGGGCAGTCTGAACACAGCCTGTGGGGACAGGCCCTCTGCTCCTCAGGACCATCTCCCCCACTACCACAGCCCACATTTCCTCACTGCAGCCTTTGCATGGGGGCTGCAGCCCTCCTGGAGACACGTCTGCCAATGGTAGCTGGACTTTCTTTGTTCAGGGCTTCTTTCCCTCACTTCCACACTGTCCTGCTGTGCTCTGAAGTGTGTATATAGCAGGGGAGACAGAGAGTGACTGGCCTCATTGCGAGGCCTCCTCCCCTTTGCTGGAGAGCTGCTCCCCTTGTCCTGGGACCTGGCCTGAGTTACGCTGTGGACATGCCTGTGCCTGGCCCTGCACCTCTCGGGTGCTGGCTTGACCATGTCCCCATCCTGCTGACCTGACTCCCATCTCTGCCTCAGACCTGCCCCCTCACTACAGGCAAGAAAGCCTTGGCAAGGGAAGCTGGGATCTGAGCAGATCCCAGAGAAGGTTGCAGGTACAAAAGGTGACCGCATATCCCCACAGCAACTCTTGCCTGAAAGCCAAGTCAAAGGTGTAATGAGGGCTTCAGATTTCAGCCCCCACCCACGTAACTCTGCACACAGATGAATAGCTGGATGAAAAAGTGAGGGCAGCCACTTGGGGTCTGATTTGATGATGCATAGTTACGAGAGCAAGTGCTTCTGTATCCCAGCTCAAGTGTTTAAGCACCATTTGCATCTGGGTTCCTGCTACAAAGAGGATGTTGTTGGGAGCAGCAAGAGCCCTTGTCCTCCCCCAGGCTCACTCATCTCCTCTGCCTCTGAGCTGGCATCCTGCTGCCTGGCTGGTGCTGGATCCCCGATATGGGGAGAGGTGGGGATGGCCAGGGAGTTGCTGCCTGCAGAGCTGGTTCCCAAAGTGCCAGGAGAGGGGCCAGGGGCTGGGATTGAGGGGGCAGCAGGCCAGACAGGGGCAGGGGTGGGCAGGAATGCGGCAGGGGCCTCATGGAGGGGGCGCAGCCAGTGCTGCTGCAGCGCAGTGGCTGTCACCTTTGCCTCCCTTGCAAAAGGTTATGCAGGGCTGCCAGGCAGGAGGAGGCTGTTTCCCCGTTCCCGAGCTGCCACCCCATCAGCATGGGATGTGTGAGGAAGGGCTTGGCCTGCCCTGTCCTTGGGGCCAGCTCCCTGGGGCTGGCACAGCTTGGCCTGAGGCACCTCCAGCTCCTTGGCATCTGCTCCGAAATGGCTGGCACAGGGATGAGAGCTCCTCAGGCAGGGCAGAGCAAGCCTGGCTGAGGCAGCATCAGGGATAAGATGTAAAGGTACTTGGCTCAGCACTGGCCTTTGGAAAACTCCCTCATGCATCCCAAGAGGTTCCATCTGCCTCTTCCACCCTGCCCTGTGCTCCCCTCCTGCTGGACAAAGTGGAGCTCAGCATTGCCTGGGGACTCTCCTCCCCATGGGGAGCAGAGGGAGGACCTTCACCAGCCTCACACTGCCTTTTCCACCACCAGCCTTTGCACTTGCATGTGCCCACTTGCCTTCACCACTGGAAGCCCATGAAAACCCCAGTGCTCCTGCCCTCGAGCTGGCATCCAGCCTGAACCTGGAGCCTGGCTGGCCACAAAGGCACCACCTGTCCAGTGCACTGCCAGGGTGGCTTGGGAGAGGGCAGCTCCCCTCTGCCTCGCTGGGGCTGGGCATGAGGCCGGGACTGGGCACAGTTTTTTCCCGAGGAGCTCCCAGAGCAGCTGCTCTGGGTGATCTTGCACCTCTGTCTGCCCTGGCAGCAGCACCACCACTCAGAGTTCCAGGATGGAGGGCACAGACGGTGGACGGGGGATGGGCTGCCCAGGGGGAGCATTGAGACCTTGTCTGTGCACACAGGATGGAGTGAGGAAAGCCAGAACTCAGCCGGAGCTGGAACCAGAGACCTCACGCATGGAAAGGGCTGGAGTATTATTAAGCAATTAAGAAATGATCCCCCGGATTCTGGAGGATCCAAGCACCTGGCCCCTGACCAGTCTGGGTGGACCCACTATGGCTGTTAGCAGACAGCCGTGCTCCCAGATCTGCTGGGGTCTGGCGCAGAAGAGTGACCATGCAAGGCTGGCCTTTTCCCCTCCATCGGGATATGGAGACCTGCAGGAAGACGGAGGTGGCCATGCACCACCCCACAGCTGAAGTGAGCAGCCACTGGCAGAAAGGGGCGATGTGAGGGGGGCTGGTCCAGGACGATGGCCATGGGGCAACTTCCCCAGTGTGTCCATGCAACACAGGGAACACCCTGGGCTCTTCTCTTCTGCACCCTCCACGTCCTGGTGCCTTTCCAGGAGACCTCCATTTGCCTGCAAGCACACTGGTGGGTGCTCCCAAACTGCTGTTCACACACAGGAGCTGCCTGCTGGCTTTTTGCCTCTCCCAGGCCCTTTCCAGCCCATCGCAGCCCCTTCCCAGCTCTCCCCACCTCCCCTGCCCTTTCCCCAGCCCGCCCAGCAAAGCAGCCCAGGCTGAGGGTGGCGAGGGACACTCTCTTCCCTGTGCCTGCTGGGTCCCCACTGCTTCTCCTGAGATTTCTGAGCTCTCATTCAGTGCATTCTTCGGTTTAGCCCTTTACCTTTGGGCGACTCCACTTGGTTTTGGGAGTCTCCACTCACTGCCCATCCCAGGCACATGCTCTCCCACGAGATCCCCTGTGCTCTCGGGATGGCTCCATATTCCCTTCCAGAAGCATGGACATCTCTCACCAGCCCTCTAATATGGCAGACAGTCCCCGGGAGACACCACTTGACCACTCACCTGCTCCAGGGACACTGGGCACCCACAAGTTACAGCTGACTCCAGCCCTCCTGCCCAAACACATCACCCTATGAACTCATGCCCCTTAGCCCAAGGAAAACCCAAGCACAGCAAAGGGCCTTTTTGGGTGCAACTCCCTGAGCACATTCTTGGCTCCAGCTTGGGAAGAAGAGCCCAACCTTCAGGCACTGTCCTCAGGAAATCCCCTTTTATTGCAGACATGATGGCAGGGAGGCCTGCCCGGACACAGTGCTGCGCTGCGCAGATTTTCAGAAGGCTTCTAGGTCAGACAGATGGGCTTTGTGCTGCTGGAGAAGTGGGATGAATCCAAGCATTTACAAACAGAATTATCAGAGATAGGATGCCCAAAGCCCAAGAGTTGCCCAGGTAAATTGGAAATCCCTTGTGAGGAGAGATGGGCAGCTCATTGCTGCTGCACTAATACTGGTTGAACCAGTTTCTTCAGTGTGTCCTTGAGCTCCCTGTTCCTCATGCTGTAGATGAGGGGGTTCACTGCTGGAGGCACCACCGAGTACAGAACAGCCACCACCAGATCCACAGCTGGGGAGGAGAGGGAGGGGGGCTTCAGGTAGGCAAACATGACAGTGATGACAAAGAGGGAGACCACGGCCAGGTGAGGCAGGCACGTGGCAAAGCCTTTGTGCCAGCCCTGCTCAGAGGGGATCCTCAGCACAGCTGTGAAGATCTGCACATAGGACAGCACAATGAAAATGAAACACTCAAAGACTAGACAAGCACTAATCACAATAATCCCAGCTTCCTGGGGGTAGGCATCTGAGCAGGAGAGCTTGAGGATGTGGGGAATTTCACAGAAGAACTGCTCCAGGACATTGCCTTGGCACAGTGGTATGGAAAATGTGTTAGCAGTGTGCAGGAGAGCATAGAGAAAACCACTGGCCCAGGCAGCTGCTGCCATTTTGACACAAGCTCTGCTGCTCATGATGGTCCCATAGTGCAGGGGTTTGCAAATGGCCACATAGCGGTCATAGGCCATGACAGTGAGAACAAAATACTCAGTTGAGATGAGAAAGTAAAAATGAAAAAGCTGTGCAGCACATTCCCAGTAGGAAATGGCCCTGGTGTTGCTCAGGGAATTGGCCATGGATTTGGGGACAGTGGTGGAGATGGTGCCAAGGTCGAGGAGGGAGAGGTTGAGCAGGAAGAAGTACATGGGGGTGTGGAGGCGGTGGTCGCAGGCTACGGCTGTGATGATGAGGCCATTGCCCAGGAGGGCAGCCAGGTAGATGCCCAGGAAGAGCCAGAAGTGCAAGAGCTGCAGCTGCCGCGTATCTGCAAATGCCAGGAGGAGGAACTCATTGAAGGAGCTGCTGTTGGACATTTGCTGACGCTGGGCATGGGGGCCTGTCCAAGGAGGAAAAGACAGGGACAAATTAGAGCAGTCTTCTGCGAGACAAACCCTTTGCCTTCCTCACAGAACCTCCCACTTTGCCTCTCTCCTTTACCTTCGTTCAGCTCCCTGGCTCAAGCTCTGGTTTGTGCTGCCTGAGTGTGCCATGCAGAGCAGGGGCCTCTGCTAATGATTTCCAGAGGAGTCAGTGCTGCTCTGCTGGGGGGTGTAAATGGAGGAAGGTGACAAACATTTCCAGTTCTTTGGTGGGGATAGGAGGGGTTGGGCTCCATGAGCTGAGCTAAGGAATCTCAGGCCGGTGTCCCAGTGGGAATGTCAATATACTGATGCCCAGTGTTGTTATGGTCAGCACAGGACAGAGACCAGTAATGGGGATCACACTGGTATTGTGATTGAACTGATACTGCAATTGCTCTATTTTGCTAAGTGTAACTCACACTTGTATAGTGATTTCAGGATATTGCTGTGTCACT
This sequence comes from Apteryx mantelli, assembly GCF_036417845.1. Classification (NCBI taxonomy): domain Eukaryota; kingdom Metazoa; phylum Chordata; class Aves; order Apterygiformes; family Apterygidae; genus Apteryx; species Apteryx mantelli. The sequence continues at coordinate 8,250,921 of NC_090001.1, read as the reverse complement.
CTGCTAAATCAAAAATCCTGTGTAACGTCCAATATCTTCAAAGAAGTAAATTTTGATATTAAACATTACACCGTGCATTTGTGGAATAGCTAAAAGAACCTGGTCAGGGAGAATTGGACTCTGACAAGCTCTCCTGCCAGCTGTCTTGGAAAGGGAAGATCCTTGTGAGGCATTCATCTCCCCCAGACTTGCCCTCCTGAACACAGGTGTTTGTATCTGAAGCAGCCACACCAGCTCCCATTCTAGCAAGGCAGGGAAACTCTCATGTGAAGGCAGCAGGTGCCCAACCCTTTCTGGATGTCTCCGTTCCAATGTGATAGACCCTCTCCTCACACCAATTTACCATCTGCTCTTCCTCTGTAGTGCGAGTGGGGAGTGACTAGCTCTGATGTACACATCCTGCAGCAGATTATATCTACCCCTTATGTGGAAAGACTGTCCAACATTTTGGCACCTATTTTCTCCAGAATATAATCTTCAGTGGAGGTGTCTCATTAGATATTGATTTAGCTTTTAGATACCTCCATCTCACCATGGGAGCATTCTTTGACAGCGTAGAAATCTTTGGCACTTCATCTGCTCTGAGCATGAGCATTTGTGCATTGCAAGAGGAAATAAGGGCTCACTGTGACTTTCTGCAGAGTAACAGGATCTGGTCTGTCCATGAGTCTTGCCCCTCATGGCCTTGCGCTTGTACCTCTCAGCTAAAGGATACTCACAGCCACAGTCAATTCGCTCAGAATTAAGGGGACTGAGCTGAGAGCAGAGGAGATCAGGTTTTAGGGAAAAATCTCCACATTCTTCTCTCTCAGGCCAGATATAGAGAGAGTGATGAAGAGCATGACAAGGTCAACTAATTCGCCAACCCTTTGGATTGCATTTCCTGCAGCCACACAGGGTTCAGGGGGCTGGGGACAACTTACTCCTACGCACACCCCTCTGTTGCACAACTTGCAGGGCAGGTGTCTGAACTGCAGCTGAAGCTCCCCAACCCCAGGCAGCCCAAGAGACAATCTCCAACAAGGAAAGGTGTGCTGCTGGACCTTGTACTAACAAACAAAGAAGGACTGGTGGAAGATGTGAAGGTCAGGGGGCAGCCTTGGCTGCAGTGACCATGAGATGGTGGAGTTCAGGATCCTGCAAGGAGGAGGCAGGGCACTAAGTAGGTTCTCAACCCTGGACTTCAGGAGAGCACACTTTGGCCTCTTCAGGGACCTACTTGGAGGAATCCCATGGGGTACAGCCCTAGAAGGAAGGGGCGTTCAAGAGAGCTGGTTAATATTCAAACATCACTTCCTCCAAGCTCAAGAGCGGTGCATCCCTATGTGTAGGACATCAAGCAAAGGAGGTAGGAGACCTGCATGGATGAGCAAGGAGCTCCTGGCAAAACTCAGCCAGAAGAAGGAAGTCTACAGAAAGTGGAAAGGGGGACAGGCCACTTGGGAGGAATATGGGAACATTGTCAGAGTATGCAGGGATGCGCTGAGGAAGGCTAAGGCCCGTTTGGAATTAAATCTGGTGAGAGATGTCAAGGACAGCATGAAGGGCTTCTTCAAAGACATCAGTAGCAAGAGGAAGACTAGGGAAAATGTGGGCCCTTTGCTGAATGGGGTGGGCGCCCTGGTGACGAAGGATGCAGAGAAGGCAGAGTTACTGAATGCCGCCTTTGCTTCAGTCTTTACTGCTCAGGCCAGCCCTCAGGAATCCCACACCCTGGAGGCAAGAGAGAAAGTCTGGAGAGAGGAAGACTTTCCTTTGGTATAGAAGGATCAGGCTAGAGATCATTTAAGCAAACTTGACACCCAAAAATCCATGGGCCCTGATGGGATGCACCCACGAGTGCTGAGGGAGCTGGCACATGTTATTGCTAGGCCACTCTGCATCCTCTTTGAAAGGTCCTGGAGAACAGGAGAGGTGCCTGAGGACTGGAAGAAAGCCAATGTCACCCCAGTCTTCCAAAAGGGCAAGAAGGAGGACCCAGGGAACTACAGGCCAGTCAGCCTCACCTCCATCCCTGCAAAGGTGATGGAGCAGCTCATGCTGGAGGCCATCTCCAAGCATGTGGAGGACAAGAAGGTGATCAGGAGTAGTCAGCATGGCTTCACCAAGGGGAAATCATTCCTAACCAATCTGATAGCCTTCTCTGATGGAATGCCTGGCTGGGTAGATGAGGGGAGAGCAGTGGATGTTGTCTCCCTTGACCTCAGCAAGGCTTTTGACACTGTCTCCCATAACATCCTCATAGACAAGCTCAGGAAGTGTGGGCTGGATGAGTGGACAGTGAGGTGGATTGAGAACTGGCTGAATGGCAGAGCTCAGAGAGCTGTGATCAGCGGCGCAGAGTCTAGTTGGAGGCCTGTAGCTAGCGGTGTCCCCCAGGGATCAGGACTGGGTCAGTCTTGTTCAACTTCTTCATCAATGACCTGGATGAAGGCACAGAGTGCACCCTCAGAAAGTTTGTGGATGATACCAAACTGGGAGGAGTGGCTGATGCACCAGAAGGCTGTGCTGCCATTCAGAGAGACCTGGACAGGCTGGAGAGGTGGGCGGAGAGGAACCTCCTGAAGTTCAACAAAGGCAAGTGCAGGGTCCTGCACGTGGGGAGGAATAACCCCAGGCACTGGTACAGGTTGGGAGCTGACCTGCTGGAAAGCAGCTCTGCTGAGAAAGACCTGGGAGTGCTGGTGGACACCAGGTTAAGCACGAGGCAGCAATGTGCCCTTGTGGCCAAGAAGGCCACTGATATCCTGGGATGCATGAGGAAGAGTGTTGCCAGCAGGTCGAGGGAGGTGATTCTCCCCCTCTACTCAGCCCTGGTGAGGCCCCATCTGGAGTACTGTGTCCAGTTCTGGGCTCCCCAGTACAAGAGAGACGTGGCACTACTGGAGCAAGTGCAGCGAACGGCTACAAAGATGATTAGGGGACTGGAGCATCTCTCTTATGAGGAAAGGCTGAGAGAGCTGGGCCTGTTTAGCCTGGAGAAGAGAAGGCTGAGAGGAGATCTTATCAATGTGTACAAGTATCTGAAGGGAGGGTGTTGAGAGGATGAGACCAGACTCTTTCCAGTGGTGCCGAGTGACAGGACGCGAGGAACACAGGAAGTTCCATCTGAACATGAGGAAAAACTTTTTCACTGTGAGGGTGACCGAGCACTGGAACAGGTTGCCCCGAGAGGTTGTGGAGTCTCCTTCTCTGGAGATATTCAAAACCTGCCTGGACGTGATCCTGTTCAAGGTGCTCTAGGTGACCCTCCTTGAACAGGGGGGTTAGACTAGATGATCTCCAGAGGTCCCTTCCAACCTCAGCGATTCTGTGATTCTGTGTGATCAGGAGGGCAAAGAGGGAGCAACACAGTGATGCTGCTGCAAAGGGAGGCAAGGAGAAAGAGACAGATGGCCACTCAGGAAAGAGGAAAGCTTTCATCTTTCCCAGCTGGACATGCCACCTCAAAGACAGCAACACTGTAGGGCAGTCGCTCTCAGCGCCTTTGTTGGGCAGCACGAAATGGGCCCATGGCAGGAGACATGCCCCTCTCCTCTGCTGCGGGTCTGGCTGCAGAGGAGGTTGCTCATTGCCTGCACTCCATGGCTGTCAGGGCAGAGGATCTGCTGGGTGGGAGCAGAGACATAGGGGACTGGCTCAGAGGAAGGCGTCTGCATCAGAGGGACTGACCATGACTTGCCCAAATCCTTCCTCCCACGGCAATTCTCTTTGCAGTTCCCTCTCATTCCCTGCCCATCTCGCTGCCTGGAGCTCCCCCTGCTGGCAGCTCCTTCTCTATCCCAATGTCTTTTCCCTGACGGTGCTCACAGACCCCATCCCACCCTCTGCATGCTCAGTTCTGCCCAACAGAAACCTACCGGGACAGGGCGCTGGGCAGAGGCATTGCTGTGCTCAAAGGTCCTGAGGAGCAGGTCAGAAAAACCCTGACAAGGCCATAAAGGGGATGCTGGTGCTGTCTGTAGGCTGAGGAGGGGTTGAAGGCGTTTGCTGAGCTTTCTCACAGACCTAGTGATCTCTCAGAGGGAAGGGTTGAGAGTCTCAGTTCGTTGCCAAAGCCGAATACGCTTTCCTAATTTTTCCCCCCCTCCCAAAATTACAAAACTGAAAGCACACAGCCTAGAAGGAAAGCTCCTTCCCTTTCAAGTAGCCCCTGCCTTCACCTTCCTTTTGAAAAGTGCCCTCCAGAAATGTCCTCAGGGTGAGCTGGAGCTGTGAGCAGCCCTGACACAGGCAGCAACCTCTCCACAGCACACTCAGCCTGCCCTGACGGGCTCTCTCCTTCCACCCAGAGCTTCTCCCCGCAGAGCTGTGGGGAGTTTGCTGGGCAGGCTGAGTGCTGACCCTCGCAGGCAGCAGACTCACTGCCCGGGGCACACAGCACCCTGGGGTGCAGGAACACTGCTCTGAATGACAGCCCTGGCTAGACCTGTGGCACACCCTGGCTTCACACCCATGCAGCTCTCCCTGGCAGAAGGCAGCAGGACACCCTGTCCCTGGGATGCTGTGGCAGGGAATCCCCTCCTACACTCTGGAGAAGCCAGGGGAGCAAGCCTTAAGAAAACTCTCCGTTATGGGCTGGGTTTAGAAGACCCCTCCAGCAACAGCAGTAGCATTGCCCTGCAGCCAGAGGCTTACCGTGCAAAGGGCTGTGAAGATTCCTCCCACAAGGAGCTCTCCTCTGGCCTCCCACTCCACACTCCCTTTCACTTCTCTCTGCCTTCTCTCTTGTATGTCAGCAAGAGCAGGCAGTGCCCAGAGCCCTGCTGCTCTTGACAGGGGAGCTGCTCCTGCAAAGAGTTGTCTCCCAGCAGTGCTGCCACGTTGCCAGGAGCTCTCTCTGTTGCAGGAGCCTGCCTCTGCTCAGCAACAGTGGACCAGCTGAAGGCATGAATTTCTCTCTCCCTTGTGCTTCCTCCTCCTGGGACACGGTCACTGAAGTAGACTGAAAGAATCACCTATGGGCCTTTTCTAAAGAGTGGAGAGAGAGACCCATTCCAGCATTGCAATTTGTCTCATCAGAGGATGGTCATCTAGGACACATGCAAATGTCCAACTCTGGAAGACCCTATTCCCATCTCTTAACTAGGCAGGACACCTAGAAAAGGGGCAAGAAGGGTTTTCAGTTATCCATGGCTCAGGTATTCATTCAGACACGTCAGTCTGTGCTTCTCATGCTGGTTTAAAAGCCCCTGGGATGGAGTGGGATTCAGAGCCCTTCTGTGCACTCCACAAACACACAGGAGGTGGGATTCCCCTTTCACAACCTGGAGTGTGCACAACAAAGATGCCGGCATGCGAGCTCCCTCTCTAAGCTCCCATGATAATCAGTGGAGACGGAGGGGAGTAGCCAGCTGCCCACACACAAACACGTGGTGGCATCTGAAGCGAGAGAGGTGGTGCAGAGCATATGCCAGTGTCTGCTGGCTCTGATGGAGCAACCGTGAGACCCTCGTCCTTCTAGAGCATTAGGTGGTGGCCAGGTGGAGAATCTCCTTGGCCATCTGAAACGACATGAGATGCCTAATACTGCCAGAGCTCCACACATTAGGAGGCTGAGGCACAAGCAGATCCCTACACTGCAAGCAGTTCATGTCATTCAGTGCAGGGACTAGATTCCGTGATGCCTGGGGTGTCAAGCACAACCATATGTCTCCAGCACATACCGCGTGGGACCTGCCTGTGTCCAAACAACTCAATCCCACTTCTGTCTTCAGGTGAAGTCCATCCCCTCTACATCCAAGTGTGCAGCATAGAGCTGCACATCACACCAAGGGCTCTATTCATGTCCCTGCATGCTAAAAACCTTCTAGCTCTCCTCTCCCGGAACCTCTTCCCACTCCCACATGATATGAACAGGGACTGTGCTAATGATGTCCACAGCATGGCTTCATGGCAGGCTGTGCAGGCCCAAGAACTTTCTCAGGGGCACCTTCTCCTTCCTGGACATCGATTTACCTCCATCAAAGGCTCCAAGGTGCTGCAGAGGCAGCTCAGGCAGCAAACCCCTCTCCTGCCATTCCTGCACAGCCCAGCTCTGTTTCTCCCTGGCCTTGCGCACTGTAGGCCTTGCTCTCTTAGCGGGAACCTCCTTTCACCATTACATATGTTTTACCAGACTGCAGTGCTCTGATGGCATGCTGCAAGCTCTTCAGGATTTATTCTTAGGGCAGATGATGGGGGGGATGCCCTCTGTGCAAAGAGACACCTGGGATTTGTGGAGCTCTTCCAAGGGAAGGACAAGGTGCTGGATGGGAAAAGGTGAGTGAGCATGGGAGTAAGGGTGACCTTGCGATGGGAGTTACAGTTCACCCGATCAGGGCGAGGAAGTGGACGCAGGCTCCTTTAAGCAAGCTGAGGAAGTGTGTGGCACACAGGGCCTGCTGCTTATGGAGGGACTTTAATCCCCCTGGCATGCAGTGGAAGGGCAAAGTGCAGGGTGAAAGCAGTCCAGGAGGTTTCTGCAGGGTGTCAGGGACACCTTCTTAGCACAGCTGCCAGATGGGCTAAGAAGGGTGACGCTCTCCTGCATCTGCTACTCGCAAAGAAGGAAGAACTGATCAGGGAGGTGATCATCAGTGGAAACGCTGGCTGCAGGGACCATGAAATAGTGGAGTGCCACATCCTGAAGGCAGGGAGGAAGGACAGCAGCAGAGTACAGACTCGGGACTTCAGAGGAGCAGACTTTGGCCTCTTTGAGGACTGCTGGGGGATCCCATGGGCGTGAGCTCTGAAGGGCACAGGAACTCAGGAAAGCCAGCAGGTCATTAAGAACAGCCCCCATCAAGCACAAAGATGGTCCATACCAACACTCTGTAAAACCAATAGTAAAACCAGTAGGCATCTCAGCGCAACAGTTGGACTAAACAGTGTATTATTTTCAAGCAAAGTAGGGTTGGTGTTCGGGAGGCCAAAGCTCCTCTAGGATAGACACTTGCAGGGGACATCAAGGTGTCGTGAAGGAGTGATGCTCTTCACTCGTAAGAGGGAAGCAGCACTATGTTTATTGTGGTAAGGTAGCGACTTAACAAAGTTCAATCGTAAATAAGAATGATTTAACAAGGTTCGATTGGCAAGGTTCACTCAGTTATTTACTGCATGAAGGACAGGGTCAGATGTACATGCAATGGAGACCCTCCCGTTGCGTCACGAGGTTCAGAAAGGATCCCCTTGCTTTCTGAACTCCCTCAGAGAGGAGCCTAGATGTGTTTGCACCCAATCTTAGTCACAGACTTGGTCAACGGTTCATGTCTAAAGAAATGTGTGCCAAGAAGACCCTCCTGTTGAGTTACGAAGTTCAGAAAGGACCTCCTTGTTTTCCAAACCCCTCCTCAGAGGAGCATGGGTGCGGCTGGATCCAATCCTACTCCCAGACTCGGTCAATGGTTTATGTCTAAGGGATTTCAGAGATGTAACTCAGCAAAGTTTCGTGAAGTTCGCAAAACTTCAGCATGCTATTAATCACTTATCGAGGATTTGTCGCGGGTAAGGAATCTCTCAACCTTGAGGAGAAACCTTGAGAGGCGTCCCTGCTCAAGAGGAGGTTCTGCAGTGCAGCCCGCTGCCATTCAGGAGAGCTCAATGGGCTCTGGGCTGCCCCCTGGTTATGGGGGTGGGGGGGAGATGATTGACTCATAGTCATATTTGCATGCTAGACAGGCCTTAGTTGGCGCATGCTCAATTAGCCCCTGCATACATGCTGTTTACAGGGAGGTCAGGTTGAGGGGGAGAGAGCACATCAGTGTTTAGGGGGGGAAAGGAGCACATCGTCACAGCACGTTTGCTCTTTTATGGCACATCATGTCTATCTTAAGCACCGCAGACTGAGAAACATTGCTGAGGACTTTTACAAGCAAAGAGCCTGCTTTGGTGCCCAAAGGAGGAAGGCTCTCTCCTCTCCCATGTTCTCCTACATCCTCCTTCTACAAAAAGAGGGACCCACAGGAGAAACCAGTCTTGAGGCTCACCAAAGCATCTCAACGCGTGGCCACGCTTGTGCTGTTTCAACCCACATGACTTTGAGCCTGGTTTTGAAAAATGCCAAGCCCCAAGCCAACCCACAAACCCCAGATTCCTGCATGGATCTGCCTAGTGCAGCAACCTGCCAGTGCAGGGACGCAGAAGTGTCTTCTCTGGTTCCCCATTTTAGCTATTTCACTGCCTTTGGCAACATCTGCAGATGTTCCTCAAGGAGTTATCAGAAAAATTTGGAAAATACCTGGGGTGGAGGGAGGTGACTGCTTTCCAGGACATGAGGGGACATCTCTCTGCTCTCTCCTGGCTCTGCCATCTCCATGGCAGTGACCTACCAAGCCCCCAGATGACACGAGCTGAGGTCACAGTGGGATGTGCTGCCTCACAGGGAGGTCTTCTCGGTGGCATGGGCGGGTGCCCTCACTTCCCTGTGAGGCCCAGGCACTGCTGGGCACTGCTCATGCATTCCCCACTGCTGCCCTTCGTAGTAGCTCTAGGGCAAGGTGAGGGGACAGGAGGCAGTTGGGCCATGTTGTGGCCCTTCGCCAAAGGGCAGAAGAGCAGGAGCACATTGGAAAGGAGTTTGGGGGGATGAAACAGGAAGAGAATCCTTCCTCCATGGCTGGAGAGGCGAGTCGAGGGCAAGGGGAGAAGCGAGATGGAGGACTGCTGGATGGACACCATCAGCCCACACCGCAGTTCCTTCTTCCCAACGCTCCTGCAGCTCTCCACTGAGGGTTAGGGCTTCGGGAGCTCCTTCCCGAGGTGTCGCACAGAGACTGTTAACTGCAAAAACTACTGTGGATCCTGGGATGTTGTGGTGGCTGGACAGGGCTGAGGGCTGCCACAAGTGTCCTCCCTGAGGTTCCCCTCTGGCTCCAACAGACAATGTGGCAGCCAGGACTCCTGGGTCCTGGCGCTGGGGCTGCCATGAGCCACAAGGCTTCTGTGGGGCCAGCTCCATGCCCTTGTGGGTGGGGTGGGCAATCCATGGCCAGGTTTCCCTGCGAGTGGTTCCCCCTTTGGGGTCTGGCTCTGAGAAGAAAGGCGTCCTGTGTCCTAGAGGCTGGGGTGGCCTGCAGCTCCCGTGGGGTCCTCAAGAGACTGATGGAAATGTCCATATAGGAAATGGAATGTTCACCTTGTAAAAACCCCAAGTCCTCCACATGTTTGAGAAAACCTCTGTTCCTTCCCCCTGGATCCTTTTATGCTTCCAACTTGGCACAGCATGTTTTGGGCACAGCATGTTTTGGGCTCGGAGATGCCGTCTTGAGATGGTCACAGCACCTGTCCTCCTCCAAATTGGGCTCAAACCTCTACACCCAAAAGAAAGTTTTCCATGTTTGGGAGAGCATCTTGGAAACAGGTGGGGGATGCCATGCCCACTGCACAAGTCCTGGCTGACCCCAAGGACGTTTCTCTGAGCCGTGGTGGACAGTGCTGGGGTGAGTCCAGCTGGACCATCTCCCCCAGCCCCCTCACGACCCCACACCACCGCTCCCCAGAACCAGCAGGCCCAGAGCTGCTCTCCCCATCGCTGCCCCATACCCCCATGGGGCTCCTCAGCCCTCTGTACTGACCCCCTGAGGCACAGCATGGCCCCACAGAGAGCAGGCTGCTTGTGCATCTGTAAATGACAGGCAACAAGGAGACACATTATTGCTGTTTGTGGTTGTGAGGTCACTAGTGCCTCAGTGCCTGATAGGGCAGTGCTGGTCACTGTTAGGGAAACTGTTCAATCCAGTGTCCTTAACAGGGTTCGAGTCTAGGTTTCCTCTTTTTCCAAAAGATCCAAATAATTCTTTATAAGATCATTTTATCAATATTACAGCTCAAGCTGGGTGCTTCCTCCGAGGGACCCCAAAGGGAAAATTCCCTGTGTATTTATACCCCTACGGCTTAAGTGCTTTGTCCATTCTCCGATTTCTTGCACCAATGATTGATTGCTCGACAAGTAGTCACTTCTTCGCTCCTGGTTGGTTTCCCCCTTGTCTCCCGGGGGAGTCATGGTACTCACTAAGCATTGCTGAAGCTCTTTTGTTACTTCCTTATCTCCTTGTTCCCTGCCTGTTCCAAATGGCTCAAAAAATTTAGGGAAAAGTTCAGTGATGTGCAGCCTTAGGCTTCAGTAGATTTAGCTACTAGTGCTAAGCAAATGCTGTTATATGCAACAATCAGGCCCTGAGGCACAAGGGACCTCACAAGCACAAACAGCAGCCATGGGCCTAGCCCTGCCCTATTAGGGCCTCAGAGCAGCCACCCAGGCCACAAAGAGCAGCCACATGACCAGCACTGGCCTATGAGGGCCTCAGGAGAAAGCAATCTTCCAGCTGCAAATAGGAGCCATTTGCCTAGCAACGGCCTATCAAGCAGTGGTGCACACGTGACCTCACAGTGCAAACAGCACCCAAATGATCAGGACTGGCCTATGAGGCACTGAGGCTGAAGTGACCTCACAACCCAAACAGCAGCCACATGACCAGCACTGGCCTATCAGGCACTGAGGCAGAAGTGACCACACAACTACTAACAGCAATAATGTATCTTCTTGTTGCCTGTCATTTACAGATGCACAAGCGGCCTAACAGTGGGGATCAAAGGAAGTTGCTTGCTGCTTGCCTATCTGGTTCTGAGGAAGCAGTGACTTCACAGGCTTCATCAAAGCCACGTGCCATCTGCTGGCCTATCACATAGTAAGGCAACAGTGACCTCACAAGCAAAAACAGCAGCCATGTGCCTACCACTGGCCTCCCAAATACTCAAACAAAAGTGCCCTCACACTCTGCATTGAAGCCAAGTGCCTGCTGCTGGCCTGGCATGCACTGAGGCACACGAACCTCAGAAGCACAAACAGCACTAACCTCCACACCGCTGCTCTACCAGGTGCTCATGGGAAGTGAGCTCAGAACCAGAAACAGCAGCAAGGGCTCTGCCGCTGGCCTATCAGATTCTCCAGCAACTATGACCTCAGAATCTCCATTGAAGCCATGGGCTTGCTGCTGACCTGTCAGGCCCTGAGGCACAAGTGACCTCACCAGCCCCAAAGCAGCAATGTGCTTGATGCTGTCTAAGCAGGTACTGAAGCAAAAGTCACCTCACAAGTACAAAAAGGAGCAATGGGGCTGCTGGTGGACAAGCAGATCCTGAGGCCAAAGGACTCCACAAACACAAACATCAGCAATCTGCATCGAGCTGGACTGTCAGGTGCTGAGGCTGAAGTGACCTCACAGGCCACCATGAAGCTGTATATCTGCTCCTGGCCTGTTAGCGACTGAGGCACAACTGACCTAAACAAGCACAAACAGCAGCAATGGGCCTGCTCCCCATTTCTGAGGCATTGAGACACAAGGCACCTCACCATCATCACCAAAGCTATGGGCATGCTCTTGGCCTACCAGCTTCAGACGCACAACTCACCTCACAAGCGCAAATGGCATCGACCTGCCTGCTGCTGCCCTATCTGGGACCGAGGCACAAGGTATCTGAAAAGTGCAAACCTTCACACAGGAGAACGTCACCTGGGCCACTCGCATGTCCCTTACTTACGTTGTTATCACTCTGTACAGAACAGTCTTCTGCAAACTTCTGCTTTCATCTCCTGGCAAGACTCTCTCCAGGTCATGCGACAGCTCCACTCTGTCACCCTGGGCACAAATCACAAAAGGGAGCAATTGGTCTTGCTTTTCCTTTAGTACCATCAAGTCCGAGCTGGGAGCCTTTGCACTGCAGCACCTACACAGTGACAGCAGGATGCCACTTCCACTCCTAGTGCCGAGGTACAGAGACCAGCTGAGGGAGCAGCTGCACTGGAAACCGTTTCTGACACTGTCAGATCAACTCAGCACTGCACCAGGCATCAACCTGACACCAGACCTCTGCTCTGCCACCTAGTCTACAAACACACTGTCTCTGCCCCACAGAGCTGACTATTCTGCTCAATACAACCAGGTGCCAGCAAGAAGAGATGGATGCAGGACACTCGCCACTTGCACACTCCACAGCCACTGCTCTGCTCGCTGCCTTCCCTTGGCTCCTCAGCCCAGACACACAGCGAAGCTCTTGTGGAAACACCACAAGGTGGCCAAGGCACTCTAGGCTCACAAGGCCTGTACAAATGATCAACACAAGCTGAGGCAGGGACAGAGCTGGCTCCTTGGGCGATGCTTTTGTTTTCAGAGGGAAGGATCCTGCTTTCTTTGGGCACAGCAGGCTGCTGCTTTCCACCCCCATCCCCTCAGCAACCTCCAGCTAGGGTTGGGGGAATGGGCATTTTCTTTAGTAATACAAAAGTTACAGATACAATGGAGAAACAGTTGAGAGTCCTGAAGGCCTCCTGAGCCCAAAGGAACCTCATTCCTTCCCTTTAGTTACTTGGACAAGGAGCCCCAGTGAAGGGAAAAAGGGTGCAGAGGCTTTGGAATGAGGCCCAAGCAAAGAGACAGCCCCAGAGTGCAGGTCTGCTCAAATGCCAGCTCTCCTGGCTGCGCAGGCTCTGCAGCAGCAGTCCGGGCTCCACAGCTGGCTCCACAGAGCACTGAGGGCTGGGTGCCACGGGCAACCTGGCCCTGGGCACATCTTCACCCCTCACAGAGCCAGGAGCCCAAGAGCTCTGAGACTTCCTCTGGTCAAGCTACGGACGCTTTGGGGCACTCACACAAAGGCACCCAAGAGATGCTGGCATTTATTCTAGGGGTCTTGGACTCATCCTATATGGCACCACAACCTTCTAGGAAAAAGTGGGGGCACAACAGCATTTGCTGAGGGGGCTGGCAGTAACAGCAGTTGTGGGAGGAGGAATTTGCAGAACAGCAGAGGTACCAGGAGCTGAACCCACACCCCATGTCACCCAGGGAAGCCAGGTGCATTTATGGAAGCCTTCGCATCTGTACGAAGCCTCATCTCATCCACTTGCAGCTGCTTTCACAGAGGGCTCACAATGTTTGCAAAGATCTTCACAGGTGTTCTTCCTAGTTAAGAGATGGGAATAGGGTCTTCCAGAGTGGGACATTTGCATGTGTCCTAGATGACCATCCTCTGATGAGATAAATTGCAATGCTGGAATGGGTCTCTCTCCACTCTTCAGAAAAGGCCCATAGGTGATTATTTCAGTCTACTTCAGTGACCGTGTCCCAGGAGGAGGAAGCACAAGGGAGAGAGAAATTCACGCCTTCAGCTCGACCACTGTTGCTGAGCAGAGGCAGGCTCCTGGGTCGGAGAGAGCTCCTGGCAACGTGGCAGCACTGCTGGGAGACAGCTCTTTGCAGGAGCAGCTCCCCTGTCAAGAGCAGCAGGGCTGTGGGCACTGCCTGCTCTTGCTGACATCCATGAGAGAAGGCAGAGAGAAGTGAAAGGGAGTGTGGAGTGGGAGGCCAGAGGAGAGCTCCTTGTGGGAGGAATCTTCACAGCCCTTTGCACGGTAAGCCTCTGGCTGCAGGGCAATGCTACTGCTGTTGCTGGAGGGGTCTTCTAAACCCAGCCCATCACGGAGAGTTTTCTTACGGACTGCTCTCCTGGCTTCTCCAGAGTGTGTGTGTGTGTGGGGGGGGCATTCCCTACCACAGCATGCCAGGGACAGGGTGTCCTGCTGCCTTCTGCCAGGGAGAGCTGCATGGGTGTGAAGCCAGGGTGTGCCAGAGGTCTATGCAGGGCTGTCATTCAGAGCAGTGTTCCTGCACCCCAGGGTGCTGTGTGCCCCGGGCAGTGAGTCTGCTGCCTGTGATTGTCAGCACTCAGCCTGCCCAGCAAACTCCCCACAGCGCTGTGGGGAGAAGCTCGGGGTGGGAGGAGAGAGCCCGTCAGGGCAGACTGTGTGCTGTGGAGAGGGTGGTGCGTGGGTCAGGGCTGCTCACAGCTCCAGCTCATCCTGAAGACATTTCTGGAGGGCACTTTTCAAAAGGAAGGTCAAGGCAGGGGATGCTGGAAAGGGAAGGAGCTTTCCTTCTAGGCTGTGTGCTTTCAGTTTTGTAATTTGGGGAGGGGGAAAAACAGGAAAGAGTTTTGTGCTTTGGAAGGAGCTGAGACTCTCAACCCTTCCCTCTCAGAGATCACTAGGTCTGTGAGAAAGCTCAGCAAACCCCTTCAACCCCTCCTCAGCCTACAGACAGCACCAGCATCACCTTTATGGCCTTGTCAGGCTTTTTCTGATCTGCTCCTCAGGACCTTTGAGCACAGCAATGCCTCTGCCCAGCGCCCTGTCCCGGTAGGTTTCTGTCGGGCAGAACTGAGCATGCAGAGGGTGGGATGGGGTCTGTGAGCACCGACAGGGAAAAGGCATTGGGATAGAGAAGGAGCTGCCAGCAAGGCGAACTCCAGGCAGCTAGATGGGCAGGGAATGAGAGGGAACTGCAAAGAGAATCGCCATGGGAGGAAGGGTTTGGGCAAGTCATGGTCAGTCCCTCCGATGCAGACACCTTCCTCTGAGCCAGTCCCCTGTGTCTCTGCTGATGAGCAGATGGTATATTGGTGTGAGGAGAGGGTCTATCGCATTGGAACAGAGACATCCAGAAAGGGTCGGGCACCCGCTGCCTTCATGTGACAGTTTCCCTGCCTTGCTAGAATGGGAGCTGGTGTGGCTGCTTCAGGTACAAACACCTCTGCTCAAGAGGGCAAGGCTGGGGGAGGTGAATGCCTCACAAGGATCTTCCCTTCCCAAGGCAGCTGGCAGGAGAGCTTGTCAGAGTCCAATCCTCCCTGACCAGGTTCTTTTAGCTATTCCACACATGGACGGTGTAATGTTTAATATCAACATTTACTTCTTTGAAGATATTGGAAGTTACACAGGATTTTTGATTTAGCAGAGTGACACAGAAATATACTGTAATCACAATACAAGTGTGAGTTACGCTTAGTAAAATAGAGCAATTGCAATATCAGTTCAATCACAATACCAGTGTGATCCCCATTACTGGTCTCTATGCTGTGCTCACTGCAACAACACTGGGCATCAGTATATTGACATTCCCATTGGGTCACCGGCATGAGACTCCTTAGGTCAGCTCATGGAGCCCAACCCCTCCTATCCCCACCAAAGAACTGGAAATGGTTGTCACCTTCCTCCATTTACACCCCCCAGCAGAGCAGCACTGACTCCTCTGGAAATCGTTAGCAGAGGCCCCTGCTCTGCATGGCACACTCAGGCAGCACAAAACGGAGCTCAAGCCGGGGAGCTGAGCGAAGGTAAAGGAGAGAGGCAAAGTGGGAGGTTCTGTGAGGAAGGCAAAGGGTTTGTCTCGCAGAAGACTGCTCTAATTTGTCCCTGTCTTTTCCTCCTTGGACAGGCCCCCGTGCCCAGCGTCAGCAAATGTCCAACAGCAGCTCCTTCAATGAGTTCCTCCTCCAGGCATTTGCAGATACGCGGCAGCTGCAGCTCTTGCACTTCTGGCTCTTCCTGGGCATCTACCTGGCTGCCCTCCTGGGCAATGGCCTCATCATCACAGCAGTAGCCTGCGACCACCGCCTCCACACCCCCATGTACTTCTTCCTCCTCAACCTCTCCCTCCTCGACCTTGGCATCATCTCCACCACTGTCCCCAAATCCATGGCCAATTCTCTCTGGAACACCAGGGCCATTTCCTACTCAGGATGTGCTGCACAGGTCCTTCTGCTTCTCTTCTTGCTCTCAGCAGAATATTCTCTTCTCACTGTCATGGCCTATGACCGCTTTGTTGCCATCTGCAGACCTCTGCACTATGGGACCATCATGGGCAGCAGAGCTTGTGTCAAAATGGCAGCAGCTGCCTGGGCCGCTGGTTTTCTCTATGGTCTCCTGCACACTGCTAACACATTTTCCATACCACTGTGCCAAGGCAATGTTGTGGAGCAGTTCTTCTGTGAAACGGCCCAGATCTTCAAGCTCTCCTGCTCAGACTTCCACCTCAGGGAACTTGGGGTTGTTGTGATTAGTGCTTGTTTAGGCTTTGGGTGTTTTGTTTTCATTGTGCTGTCCTATGTGCAGATCTTCACTGCTGTGCTGAGGATCCCCTCTGAGCAGCGTCGGCACAAAGCCTTCTCCATGTGCCTCCCTCACCTGGCCGTGGTCTCCCTCTTTGTCAGTACTGGCTCGTTTGCCTACCTGAAGCCCCCCTCCCTCTCCTCCCCAGCTTTGCATCTGGTGATGGCTGTTCTGTACGCAGTGGTGCCTCCAACAGTGAACCCCCTCATCTACAGCATGAGGAACAAGGAGCTCAAGGACGCCCTGAAGAAACTGGTTCAACTGCTACTACTTCAGCAGCAATGAGCTGCCCATCTCTCCTCACAAGGGATTTCCAATTTACCTGGGCAACTCTTGTGCTTTGGGCATTCTGTCTGTGATAATTCTGTTTGTAAATGCTTGAATTCATCCCACTTCTCCAGCAGCACAAACCCTGTCTGTCTGACCTGGAAGCCTTCCGTTAATCTGTGTAGCACTGTGTCAGGGCTGGCCTCCCAGGTAGCATGTCTGGAATAAAAGGGGATTTCCTGAACACAGTGCCTGAAGGTTGGGCTCTTCTTCTCAAGCTGGAGCCAAGAATGCACTCAGGGAGTTGCACCCAAAAAGGCCCTTTGCTGTGCTTGGGTTTTCCTTGGGCTAAGGGGCATGAGCTCACAGGGTGATGTGTTTGGGCAGGAGGGCTGGAGTCAGCTGTAACTTGTGGGTGCCCAGTGTCTCTGGAGCAGGTGAGTGGTCAAGTGGTGTCTGCTGGGGACTGTCTGCCATATTACAGGGCTGGTGAGAGATGTCCATGCTTCTGGAAGGGAATATGGAGCCATCCCGAGAGCACAGGGGATCTCGTGGGACAGCATGTGCCTGGGATGGGCAGTGAGTGGAGACTCCCAAAACCAAGTGGAGTCGCCCAAAGGTAAAGGGCTAAACCGAAGAATGCACTGAATGAGAGCTCAGAAATCTCAGGAGAAGCAGTGGGGACCCAGCAGGCACAGGGAAGAGAGTGTCCCTCGCCACCCTCAGCCTAGGCTGCTCTGCTGGGTGGGGTGGGGAGAGGGCAGGGGAGGTGGGGAGAGCTGGGGAGTTGCTGAGATGGGCAGGAAAGGGCCTGGGAGAGGCAAAATGCCAGCAGGGAGCTACTGTGTGTGAACGGCCGTGTGGGAGCACCCACCAGTGTGCTTGCAGGCAAATGGAAGTCTCCTGAGAAAGGCATCAGGACATGGAGGGTGCAGAAGAGAAGAGCCCAGGGTGTTCCCTGTGTTGCATGGACACACTGGGGAAGTTGCCCCATGGCCATCGTCCTGGACCAGCTCTCCACATGGCCCCTTTCTGCCGCTGGCTGCTCACCCCAGCTGTGGGGTGGTGCATGGTCAGCTCCATCTTCCTGCAGGTCTCCATATCCCGATGGAGGGGAAGAGGCCAGCCTTGCATGGTCACTCTTCTGCACCAGACCCCAGCAGATCTGGGAGCATGCAGTCTGCTAACAGCCATGGGGGATCCACCCGGACTGGGCAGGGGCCGGGTGCTTGGATCCCGCAGACTCTGGGGGATCATTTCATAATCATTGAATAATACTCCAGCCCTTTCCATGTGCAAGGTCTCTGGTTCCAGCTCCAGCTGAGTTCTGGCTTTCCTCACTCCATCCCTGTGTGCACGGACAAGGTCTCAATGCTTCCCCTGGGCAGCCCGTCCCCCTTCCACCCTCTGTGCATTTCCCCCCGGCACCCTGAGCATGGGTGCTGCTGCCAGGGCAGAGGTGCAAGATCACCTGGGGCAGCTCCTCAGGGAGCTCCCTGGGGAAAAGCTGAGCCCAGCCCCGGCCTCATGCCACGCCCCAGCGAGGCAGAGGGGAGCTGCCCTCTCCCAAGCCACCCTGGCCGTGCACTGGACAGGTGGTGCCTTTGTGGCCAGCCAGGCTCCAGGTTCAGGCTGGATGCCAGCTCGAGGGCAGGAGCACTGGGGTTTTCATGGACTTCCAGTGGTGAAGGCAAGTGGGCACATGCAAGTGCAAAGGTTGGGGGCAGAAAAGGCAGTATGGGGCTGGTGAAGGCCCTCCCTCTGCTCCCCATGGGGAGGAGAGTCCCCAGGCAATGCTGAACTCCACTTTGTCCAGCGGGAGGGGAGCACAGGGCAGGGTGGAAGAGGCAGATGGAGCCTCTCGGGATGCATGAGGGAGTTTTCTTACCCCTCTTACCCCCCTTTCTCACCATCTTACCCCTCATGCTGCCCCAGCCGGGCTCACCGTGTGCTGCCCGAGGAGCTCTCATCCCTGTGCCAGCCATGCTGGAGCAGAGCCTGAGGAGCTGGAGCTGCCTCAGGCCAAGCTGTGCCAGCCCCGGGGAGCTGGCCATGAGCACAGGGCAGGCCAAGTATCTCCTTGTGTGTCCCATCCTGCTGGGAGGGCAGCACAGGAATGGGAGAACAGCCTGCTCCTTCCTGGGGGCCATGCGGGACCTTTTGGGAGGGAGGCAAAGGTGACAGCCACTGCGCTGCAGCAGCACCGGCTGCGCCCCCTCCATGAGGCCCCTGCCGCATTCCTGCCCACCCCTGCCCCTGCTCGGCCTACTGCCCCCTTAGTCCCAGCCCCTGGCCCCTCTCCTGGCACCGTGGGGACCAGCTCTGCAGGCAGCAGCTCCCTGGCCATCCCCACCTCTCCCCATATCGGGGATCCAGCCCCAGCCATGCAACAAGACGCCAGCTCAGATGCAGAGGAGACAAGGGAGAGTGGGACAGGACAAGGGCACTTGCTGCTCCCAACAACATCCTCTTTGTAGCAGGAACCCAGAGGTAAATGGTGCTTAAACACTTGAGCTGGGATACAGAAGCACTTGCTCTCGGAACTATGCATCATCAAATCAGACCCCAAGTGGCTGCCCTCACTTTTTCATTCAGCTGTTCATCTGTGGGCAGTGTTTTGTGGGTAGGGGCTGAAATCTGAAGCCCTCATTACACCTTTGACTTGGCTTTCAGGCAAGAGTGGCTGTGGGGATATGCGGTCACCATTGTACCTACAACCTTCTCTGGGATCTGCTCAGATCCCAGCTTCCCTTGCCAAGGCTTTCTTGCCTGTAGTGAGGGGGCAGGTCTGAGGCAGAGATGGGGAGTCAGGTCAGCAGGACGGGGACATGGTCAGGTCAGCACCCGAGAGGTGCAGGGCCAGGCACAGGCATGTCCACAGCGTAAGTCAGGCCAGGCCC
This sequence comes from Apteryx mantelli, assembly GCF_036417845.1. NCBI lineage: Eukaryota > Metazoa > Chordata > Aves > Apterygiformes > Apterygidae > Apteryx > Apteryx mantelli. The sequence continues at coordinate 8,231,829 of NC_090001.1, read as the reverse complement.
CAGGACAAGGGGAGCAGCTCTCCAGCAAAGGGGAGGAGGCCTCGCAATGAGGCCGGTAACTCTCTGTCTCCCCTGCTCTTGTGTCCAGCAGATCCTCCTCCCTCTCTGCCTGCAGACACTCCATGCCCACCCTGCTGCCCAGCACAGCATGAGAGCTCTGGCTCTGCAGCTCCTCTGGCAGCTCCTGCTGCCCCGGGGACAGAGCTGCCTGCCCCGAGCTCGTGCACAGAGAAACCTGTTTCTTGTTCTCATTTTCTCTCTGTGAATGCTGCTCTCCTCTTTTCCTGGGATGTCCCTGCTCCCCAGAGAACCTTTCCCCAGAGGAATGTTTCCGTGCTGGTCTGGGTGGCCTTTCCTGCATCCTCCCCTGTGCTCCCTGCAAGACCCTGTGCTAGTGGTGCTGCTCTGCAGAGCGAGTGGGCTGTGGGGCCCTGAGGCCACAGGGTGACTCCTGACTCTGCGCTGGCCATGCTGGTCAGGGTGGGAAGCAAAACCAGATGGACAGGGCTCACCACCACTGATACTGCTGCCACCCATCGGAGCTCATGGCCTGTGCTCAGAGTGAGCCCAGGGCGTTTGCAATGGCAGGAGATGTGTTTGGGCGTGCACTAGCTCCAGCCTGTGGTGTTTCAGTGAGGGTGCAGGAATCACTCTCCAGTGCCCCTTCCCTGGGCCTCCTGGGTTCCTACTGCCTCTGTGGGATTGCAGAGCACTTGTTTCCATATCCATACCTGGGTTTAGTGCTTTACCTTCTGGTTACTCCACCATGGACTGTCCCACATTTTGTGAGGCTCCACTCACTGCCCACCCCAAGGAACATGGTGTCCCTGGAGATCCCCTGAGCTCTCCTGGTGCCTAAGATTCCCCTCCAGAAGGATAGGCATCTCTCATCAGCACTGTCACCTGTGGCACAGGGGCTCGTGTGAGAGATGTCATGCAAAGACTGCCTAGGCTCGTCCATTCTTCAGACTATTACCCACTGCTGCTCTTCCATGTGGGCGCCAATGACACCAAGGGCAAACTGGAGACAATCAAGCAGGATTTCAGAGCTCTGGGGATGGTGGTTAAGGGTCTGGGAGCCCAGGTCATCTTCTCCTCAATCCTGCCAGTGAAGGGGATGGATGAGAGGAGGAGGAGACGGACTTTCCAGGTTAACGACTGGCTGCGCCACTGGTGTTGGCAACAGGGTTTTGGTTTCTACGACCATGGGACCCTGTTTGAAGATCGACAACTGATGGCAAGAGATGGGATCCACCTCACAAGGCGGGGCACACAGGTCTTTGCCAACAGGTTGGCCAAGCTGGTAAGGAGGGCTTTAAACTAGGAAAGATGGGGGAAGGGGAGAGTTATAGTGACAGGGTAGTTGGCAAAAGACTGCTCAAGTCAGGATGCCTCCAACAGGTGAATGCAGCCAGGGAAGTGCGCATGGGATGTGGCTATGGAGGACCCTCTTTTACACCTCCTGGGAAACCTGCATGCTCGATCACCTCTCTGAAATGCCTGTACACCAATGCACGCAGCATGGGGAACAAACAGGAAGAACTAGAGATCTGTGTGCGGTCGCAGGGTCATGATCTCATTGCCATTACAGAGACATGGTGGGATAGCTCACATGACTGGAGTGCTGTCATGGATGGCTACGTGCTTTTTAGGAAAGACAGGCCAGGAAAGCGAGGTGGTGGAGTTGCTCTTTATGTGAGAGAGCAACTGGAATGTATGGAGCTGTGCCTGGGGGTGGATGAAGAGCGAGTCGAGAGCTTATGGGTAAGGATGAAAGGGCAGGCTAGCATGGGTGACCCTGTTGTGGGTGTTTACTACAGGCCACCTGATCAGGATGAGGAAGTTGATGAGGCCTTCTACAGACAGCTGGAAGTAGCCTCACGATCCCAGGCCCTGGTTCTCATGGGGGACTTCACCCACCCTGATATCTGCTGGAAAGACAGCACAGCTAGGCACAAACAGTCCTGGAGGTTCCTGCAGAGCATTGGTGACAACTTCTTGACACAGGTGGTGGGGGAGCCAACAAGGAGAGGTGTGCTGCTGGACCTCGTACTAACAAACAAAGAAGGCCTGGTTGAAGATGTGAAGGTCGGGGGCAGCCTTGGCTGCAGTGACCATGAGATGGTGGAGTTCAGGATCCTGCGAGGAGGCAGCAGGGCACCAAGTAGGATCGCAACCCTGGAATTCAGGAGAGCAAACTTTGGCCTCTTCAGGGACCTACTTGGAGGAATCCCATGGGTTAGGGCCCTAGAAGGAAGGGGTGTTCAAGAGAGCTGGTTAATATTCAAACATCACTTCCTCCAGGCTCAAGAGCGGTGCATCCTTATGAGTAGGAAGTCAAGCAAAGGAGGCAGGAGACCTGCATGGATGAGCAAGGAGCTCCTGGCAAAACTCAACCAGAAGAAGGAAGCATACAGAAAGTGGAAAGGGGGACAGGCCACTGGGAGGAATATAGGAACGTTGTCAGAGTATGCAGGGATGCGCTGAGGAAGGCTAAGACCCGTTTGGAATTAAATCTGGTGAGAGATGTCAAGGACAGCAAGAAGGGCTTCTTCAAATACCTCAGTAGCAAGAGGAAGACTAGGGAAAATGTGGGCCCTTTGCTGAATGGGGTGGGTGCCCTGGTGACGAAGGATACAGAGAAGGCAGAGTTACTGAATGCCGCCTTTGCTTCAGTCTTCACTGCTCAGGCCAGCCCTCAGGAACCCCAGACCCTGGAGGCAAGAGAGAAAGTCTGGAGAAAGGAAGACTTTCCCTTGGTGGAGGAGGATTGGGTTAGAGATCATTTAAGCAAACTTGACACCCACAAATCCATGGACCCTGATGGGATGCACCCACGAGTGCTGAGGGAGCTGGCGCATGTTATTGCTAGGTCACTCTGCATCCTCTTTGAAAGGTCCTGGAGAACAGGAGAGGTGCCTGAGGCCTGGAAGAAAGCCAATGTCACCCCAGTCTTCAAAAAGGGCAAGAAGGAGGACCCAGGGAACTACAGGCCAGTCAGCCTCACCTCCATCCCTGCAAAGGTGATGGAGCAGCTCATGCTGGAGGCCATCTCCAAGCATGTGGAGGACAAGAAGGTGATCAGGAGTAGTCAGCATGGCTTCACCAAAAGGGGAAATCATGCCTAACCAATCTGATAGCCTTCTCTGATGGAATGCCTGGCTGGGTAGATGAGGGGAGAGCAGTGGATGTTGTCTCCCTTGACTTCAGCAAGGCTTTTGACACTGTCTCCCATAACATCCTCATAGGGAAGCTCAGGAGGTGCAGGTTAGATGAGTGGACAGTGAGGTGGATTGAGAACTGGCTGAATGGCAGAGCTCCGAGGGTTGTGATCAGTGGCACAGAGTCTAGTTGGAGGCCTGTAGCTAGCAGTGTCCCCCAGGGGTCAGGACTGGGTCCAGTCTTGTTCAACTTCTTCATCAGTGACCTGGATGAAGGCACAGAGTGCACCCTCAGCAAGTTTGCCGATGATACAAAACTGGGAGGAGTGGCTGATACGCCAGAGGGCTGTGCTGCCATTCAGAGAGACTTGGAGAGGCTGGAGAGGTGGGCAGAGAGGAACCTCCGGAAGTTCAACAAAGGCAAGTGCAGAGTCCTGCACGTGTGGAGGAATAACCCCATGCAGCGGTATGGGTTGGGGGTTGACCTGCTGGAAAGCAGCTCTGCGGAGAAGGACCTGGGAGTGCTGGTGGACACCAAGTTAAGCATGAGGCAGCAATGTGCCCTTGTGGCCAAGAAGGCCAACGGTATCCTGAGGTGCATGAGGAAGAGTGTTGCCAGCAGGTCGAGGGAAGAGATTCTCCCTCTCTCCTCAGCCCTGCTGAGGCCACATTTGCAGTACTGTGTCCAGTTCTGGGCTCCCCAGTACAAAAGGGATGTGGCACTACTGGAGCAAGTCCAGCGAAGGGCTACTAAGATGATTAGGGGACTGGAGCATCTCTCTTATGAGGAAAGGCTGAGAGAGCTGGGCCTGTTTAGCCTAGAGAAGAGAAGACTGAGAGGAGATCTTATCAACGTGTACAAGCATCTGAAGAGAGGGTGTCAACAGGATGGGACCAGACTCTTTTCAGTGGTGCCCAGTGACAGGACACGAGGCAACGGGCACAAACTGAAACACAGACAATTCCATCTGAACCTGAGGAAAAACTTCTTGACTTTGAGGGTGACCGAGCACTAGAACAGGTTGCCCAGAGAGGTGGTGGAGTCTCCTTCTCTGGAGATATTCAAAATGTGCCTGGATGCAATCCTGTGCAATGTGCTCTAGGTGACCCTGCTTGAGGAAGAGGGTTGGACTAGATGATCTCCAGAGGTCTCTTCCAACCTCAACCATTCTGTAATTCTGTGATTCTGTGATAATAGCAATGCTTGAATGGGTCTCTCTCCACTCTTTAGAAAAGGCCCAGAGGTGATTCTTTCAGTCTACTTCAGTGACCGTGTCCAAGGAGGAGGAAGCACAAGGGAGAGAGAAATTCACGCCTTCAGCTCGACCACTGTTGCTGAGCAGAGACAGGCTCCTGGGTCGGAGAGAGCTCTTGGCAACGTGGCAGCACTGCTGGGAGACAGCTCTTTGCAGGAGCAGCTCCCCTGTCAAGAGCAGCAGGTCTGTGGGCACTGCCTGCTCTTGCTGACATCCATGAGAGAAGGCAGAGAGAAGTGAAAGGGAGTGTGGAGTGGGAGGCCAGAGGAGAGCTCCTTGTGGGAGGAATCTTCCCAGCCCTTTGCACGGTAAGCCTCTGGCTGCAGGGCAATGCTACTGCTGTTGCTGGAGGGGTCTTCTAAAGCCAGCCCATAACGGAGAGTTTTCTTAAGGCTGGCTCTCCTGGCTTCTCCAGAGTGTGTGTGTGTGTGGGGGGGGCATTCCCTACCACAGCATCCCAGCGACAGGGTGTCCTGCTGCCTTCTGCCAGGGAGAGCTGCATGGGTGTGAAGCCAGGGTGTGCCACAGGTCTAGCCAGGGCTGTCATTCAGAGCAGTGTTCCTGCACCCCAGGGTGCTGTGTGCCCCGGGCAGTGAGTCTGCTGCCTGCGAGGGTCAGCACTCAGCCTGCCCAGCAAACTCCCCACAGCGCTGTGGGGAGAAGCTCTGGGTGGAAGGAGAGAGCCTGGCAGGGCAGGCTGAGTGTGCTGTGGAGAGGGTGGTGCATGGGTCAGGGCTGCTCACAGCTCCAGCTCACCCTGAGGACATTTCTGGAGGGCACTTTTCAAAAAGAAGGTGAAGGCAGGGGATACTTGAAAGGGAAGGAGCTTTCCTTCTAGGCTGTGTGCTTTGAGTTCCCTAATGTGGGGAGAGGAAAAAATAGGAAAGAGTTTTCTGGTTTGGGAAGGAACTGAGACTCTCAACCCTTCCCTCTCAGAGATCACTAGGTCTGTGAGAAAGCTCAGCAAACCCCTTCAACCCCTCCTCAGCCTACAGACAGCACCAGCATCACCTTTATGGCCTTGTCAGGCTTTTTCTGACCTGCTCCTCAGGACCTTTGAGCACAGCAATGCCTCTGCCCAGCGCCCTGTCCCGGTAGGTTTCTGTCGGGCAGAACTGAGCGTGCAGAGGGTGGGATGGGGTCTGTGAGCACCGTCAGGGAAAAGACATTGGGATAGAGAAGGAGCTGCCAGCAGGGAGAGCTCCAGGCAGTGAGATGGGCAGGGAATGAGAGGGAACTGCAAAGAGAATCGCCATGGGAGGAAGGATTTGGGCAAGTCATGGTCAGTCCCTCTGACGCAGACACCTTCCTCTGAGCCAGTCCCCTGTGTCTCTGCTGATGAGCAGATGGTATATTGGTGTGAGGAGAGGGTCTGTTGCATTGGAATGGAGACATCCCGAAAGGGTCGGGCACCCACTGCCTTCACTTGAGGGTTTCCCTGCCTTGCAAGAATGGGAGCTGGTGTGGCTGCTTCAGATACAAACACCTGTGTTCAGGAGGGCAAGGCTGGGGGAGATGAATGCCTCACAAGGATCTTCCCTTTCCAAGACAGCTGGCAGGAGAGCTTGTCAGAGTCCAATTCTCCCTCACCAGGTTCTTTTAGCTATTCCACACATGGACGGTGTAACGTTTAATATTAAAACTTACTTCTTTGAAGATATTGGACGTTACACAAGATTTTTGATTTAGCAGAGTGACACAGCAATAGACTGAAATCACAATACAAGTGTGAGTTACACTTAGCAAAATAGAGCAATTGCAGTATCAGTTCAATCACAATACCAGTGTGATCCCCATTTCTGGTGTCTATGCTGTGCTCACCATCACAATGCTGGGCATCCCCAGTCGCCAGGAAGGCAGGCATGGGATGAAACCGGCTCAATCGCATTGCTCTCTTCCAGGTTCTTTTGCTAGTTGTTCAATTTTTATACTCTGTGTTGGGCTGAGCCACGAATACATTCCCCCCCCCATGCTGGTCTGGCTAACTGAGGGGGACATTCACACTCTTTTGATGAAATCAGGGGAAAACATTGACACCAGCTGATCCACTCAGTTGGGGTGTAGTCACTTGATCCACTCAACTGACATAGCTGTTTATCTAAAACCAAGGTTACCCTCCAGTCATGGTCCCCTTTGCATTGAGATAAAGTCAGCTTTCTGTGCAACAGCTGTGGTCAGTCACACCCTACCTTATCCCCTGAGCTTCATGGGCACATCCCCCCAGCCCATCTCCCCTGAGCCTTCTTCCATTGTAGGGGTTTATTGGTTGGTCCAAGTGCTATATTCCTCTCTCCTTCTGGTAAACAGAAAATATTCCCACTGGCTCACTGGACTGAGTCTCCTTAGGTCATCTCATGGAGCCCAACCCCCTCCTATCCCCACCAAAGAACTGGAAATGGTTGTCACCTTCCTCCATTTACACCCCCCAGCAGAGCAGCACTGACTCCTCTGGAAATCGTTAGCAGAGGCCCCTGCTCTGCATGGCACACTCAGGCAGCACAAACCGGAGCTCCAGCCAGGGAGCTGAACGAAGGTAAAGGAGAGAGGAAAAGTGGGAGGTTCTGTGAGGAAGGCAAAGGGTTTGTCTCGCAGAAGACTGCTCTAATTTGTCCCTGTCTTTTCCTCCTTGGACAGGCCCCCATGCCCAGCATCAGCAAATGTCCAACAGCAGCTCCTTCAATGAGTTCCTCCTCCTGGCATTTGCAGATACGCGGCAGCTGCAGCTCTTGCACTTCTGGCTCTTCCTGGGCATCTACCTGGCTGCCCTCCTGGGCAATGGCCTCATCGTCACAGCCGTAGCCTGTGACCACCACCTCCACACCCCCATGTACTTCTTCCTCCTCAACCTCTCCCTCCTCGACCTTGGCACCATCTCCACCACTGTCCCCAAATCCATGGCCAATTCCCTGAGCAACACCAGGGCCATTTCCTACTGGGGATGTGCTGCACAGGTTTTTCATTTTTACTTTCTCATCTCAACTGAGTATTCTGTTCTCACTGTCATGGCCTATGACCGCTATGTGGCCATCTGCAGACCCCTGCACTACGGGACCATCATGGACAGCAGAGCTTTTGTCAAAATGGCAGCAGCTGCCTGGGCCACTGGTTTTCTCTATGCTCTCCTGCACACTGCTAACACATTTTCCATACCACTCTGCCAAGGCAATGTTGTGGAGCAGTTCTTCTGTGAAATTCCCCACATCCTCAAGCTCTCCTGCTCAGACACCTACCTCAGGGAAGCTGGAGTTGTTGTGGTTAGTCTTTGTTTAGTCTTTGGGTGTTTCGTTTTCATTGTGCTGTCCTATGTGCAGATCTTCACAGTTGTGCTGAGGATCCCCTCTGAGCAGGGCCGGCACAAAGCCTTCTCCATGTGCATCCCTCACCTGGCCGTGGTCTCCCTGCTCGTCAGCACTGTCATGTTTGCCTACCTGAAGCCCCCCTCCCTCTCCTCCCCAGCTCTGGATCTGGTGGTGGCTGTTCTGTACGCAGGGGTGCCTCCAGCAGTGAACCCTCTCATCTACAGCATGAGAAACAAGGAGCTCAAGGATGCACTGAAGAAACTGGTTCAACCGGTATTAGTGCAGCAGCAATGAACTGCCCATCTCTCCTCACAAGGGATTTCCAATTTACCTGGGCAACTCTTGTGCTTTGGGCATTCTATCTGTGATAATTTTCTTTGTAAATGCTTGAATTCATCCCACTTCTCCAGCAGCACAAACCCTGTCTGTCTGACCTGGAAGCCTTCCGTAAATCTGTGTAGCACTGTGTCCGGGCTGGCCTCCCAGCCAGCATCCCTGCAATAAAAGGGGATTTCCTGAGGACAGTGCCTGAAGGTTGGGCTCTTCTTCCCAAGCTGGAGCCAAGAATGCGCTCAGGGAGTTGCACCCGAAAAGGCCCTTTGCTGTGCTTGGGTTTTCCATGGGCTAAGGGGCATGAGCTCATAGGGTGATGTGTTTGGGCAGGAGGGCTGGAGTCAGCTGTAACTTGTGGGTGCCCAGTGTCTCTGGAGCAGGTGAGTGGTCAAGTGGTGTCTCCCGGGGACTGTCTGCCATATTAGAGGGCTGGTGAGAGATGTCCATGCTTCTGGAAGGGAATATGGAGCCACCCTGAGAGCACAGGGGATCTCGTGGGACAGCATGTGCCTGGGATGGGCAGTGAGTGGAGACTCCCAAAACCAAGTGGAGTCGCCCAAAGGTAAAGGGCTAAACCGAAGAATGCACTGAATGAGAGCTCAGAAATCTCAGGAGAAGCAGTGGGGACCCAGCAGGCACAGGGAAGGGAGCCTCAAGAGTGGTTCGTGTCATCTAAAAGGAAAAAAAGCCCACATTCATTCTGCCCAATGACACACGTGAACACCTCCTGAGCCATTTGAAATGCCCTGTTTTTGCTTCCAGCATCGTCCACAGCCACAGAGCCTGGGAGGGAGTGGTCAGGCGCGGTGGTGCTGGTCCAGCTGGGTCTGCCCTGACCAGCACAGCCCGTGCGTTGTCACCCTGTGGCCCTACAGCTCACTCGCTCTGCAGAGTAGCACCGCCAGTCTGGGACTCTTGGTGGAGCACAGGGGAGGGATGCAGGAATGATCAGCCAGCCCAGCATGGACACACTCAGCTGGGGAAAGGCTCTCTGGGAGCAGTGACATCCGGGGGGAGTAGGGGTGCATGCGTGTGCAGGGGAGGAACACAAAGAGAAACCCTTTCCTGTGTGCACAAGCTCAGGGCAGGCGTCTCTGTCGCTGGGGCAGCAGGATCTGCCTGAGCAGCCCAGGGACCAGGACTCTGCTGCTGTCCTGCACAGGGGCTGGGGCTGTGGTGCAAGTGTCAAGAGCTTTGCAGCCACCTGCGGTGGACACTGCTGCAGGGCCACCCTCAGCCTGGGCTGCTCTGCTGGGTGGTCTGGGGAGAGGGCAGGGGAGGTGGGGAGAGCAGGGGATTTGCTGAGATGGGCTGGAAAGGTCCTGGGAGAGGCGAAACGCCAGCAGGCAGCTCCTCTGTGTGAACAGCAGTGTGGGAGCACCCACCAGTGTGCTTGCAGGCAGATGGAGGTCTCCTGGGAAAGGCACCAGGACATGGAGGGTGCAGAAGAGAAGAGCCCAGGTTGTTCCCTGTGTTGCACGGACACACTGGGGAAGCTGCCCCACGGCCATCGTCCTGGACCAGCCCCATCACATGGCCCCTTCTCACTGCTGGCTGCTCACCTCAGCTGTGGGGTGGTTGCATGGCCAGCTCCATCCTCCTGCAGCTCTCCATATCGCGATGGAGGGGAAAAGGCCAGCCTTGCATGGTCACTCTTCTGCACCAGACCCCAGCAGATCTGGGAGCATGCAGTCTGCTAACAGCCATTGGGGATCCACCCAGACTGGGCAGGGGCCGGGTGCTTGGATCCCCCAGACTCTGGGGAATCATTTCATAATCATTTAATAATGCTACAGCCCTTTCCATGTGCGAGGTCTCTGGTTCCATCTCCAGCTGAGTTCTGGCTTTCCTCATTCCATCCCTGTGTGCACGGACAAGGTGTCAATGCTTCCCCTGGGCAGCCTGTCCCCCTTCCACATTCTGTGCTCTTTCCCCTGGCACCCTGAGAGCTGGTGCTGCTGCCAGGGCAGAGGTGGAAAATCACCTGGGGCAGCTCCTCTGGGAGCTCCTCGGGAAAAAACTGTGACCAGCCCCGGCCTCATGCCCAGCCGCAGCGAGTCAGAGGGGAGCTGCCCTCTCCCAAGCCACCCTGGCCGTGCACTGGACAGGTGATGCCTTTGTGGCCAGCCAGGCTCCAGGTTCAGGCTGGATGCCAGCTCGAGGGCAGGAGCGCTGGGATTTTCATGGGCTTCCAGTGGTGAAGGCAAGTGGGCACACGTGCAAGTGCAAAGGCTGGGGGTGGAAAAGGCAGTGTGGGGCTGCTGAAGGTCCTCCCTCTGCTTCCCATGGAGAGGAGAGTCCCCAGGCAATGCTGAGCTCCACTTTGTCCAGCGGGAGGGAAGCAGAGGGCAGGGTGGAAGAGGCAGATGGAGCTTCTCGGGATGCCAGAGGGAGTTTTCCAAAGCCCAGCACAGAGCCAGGACCTTTGCATCTTACCCCTGATGCTGCCCCAGCCAGGCTTGCTCTGCCCTGCCCGAGGAGCTCTCATCCCTGTGCCAGCCATGCTGGAGCAGAGGCCGAGGAGCTGGAGGTGCCTCAGGCCAAGCTGTGCCAGCCCTGGGGAGCTGGCCACAAGGACATGGCAGGCCAAGCCCTTCCTCGCATATCCCATGCTGATGGGAGGGCAGCACAGGGACGGGGGAACAGCCTGTTCCTGCCCGGGGGCCGTGCGGGAACTTTTGGGAGGGAGGCAAAGGTGACAGCCACTGCGCTGCAGCAGCACCGGCTGCGCCCCCTCCATGGGGCCCCTGCTGCATTCCTGCCCGCCTCTGCCCCTGACCAGCCTGCAGCACCATCCCTCCCAGCCCCTGGCCCCTCTCCTGGCACCGTGGGGACCAGCTCTGCAGGCAGGAGCTCCCTGGCCTTCCCCACCTCTCCTCATGTCGGGGATCCAGCCCCAGCCAGGCAGCAAGACACCTGCTCAGAGGCAGAGGAGATGAGGGAGCGTGGGGCTGGACAAGGGCACTTGCTGCTCCTGACAACATCCTCTTTGTAGCAGGAACCAGAGGCAAATGGTGCTTAAACACTTGACCTGGGATACAGAAACACTCGCTCTCGTAACTATGCATCATCAAATCAGACCCCAAGTGGCTGCCCTCACTTTTTCATTCAGCTAAGAGTCCGTGTGCAGTGTTACGTGGGCAGGGGCTGAAATCTGAAGCCCTCCTTACACCTTTGACTTGGCTTTCAGGCAAGAGTTGCTGTGGGGATATGCGGTCACCTTTTGTACCTACAACCTTCTCTGGGATCTGCTCGGATCCCAGCTTCCCTTGCCAAGGCTTTCTTGCCTGTAGTGAGGGGGCAGGTCTGAGGCAGAGATGGGGAGTCAGGTCAGCAGGACGGGGAAAGGGTCAGGTCAGCACCTGAGAGGTGCAGGGCCAGGCACAGGCATGTCACAGCGTAAGTCAGGGCAGGTCCAAGAACAATGGGAGCAGCTCTCCAGCAAAGTGGAGGAGGCCTCGCAATGACGCCAGTCACTCTCAGTCACTCTCTGTGTCCCCTGCTCTTGTGTCCAGCAGATCCCCCTCCCTCTCTGCCTGCATCTCCACTGGCACTGCTCACCAAGATATGAGCCCTGGATCCAGACCTTGCTCCCGAACAGATCACTCTGCCACTCTGAGCTCGTCCTATGGAGCCCACAGAGTTCACAAGCTGAGCAGAGGCCCTTTTGTGGTGCAGTTCCTTGGGCGTATTTTTGGCTCCACCTTTGAAGAAAGGCCTGAGATCAGGCATGTCACAGGGCAGAGCTCGTTTTATTATGGAAATGTTATTCTGGAGGCCAGGGCTGGCAGAAAGGTGCCCAATGCCTGGTTCTCTTGGTGCTCACAGGAATGCACCACCACCACGTTGCGAGAGTGCTCAGGCCATATACAAACATCAGAGCACAGCAGGCCAGTGTGGAAGTGAGGAAAAGAAGCCCTGAACAAAGAAAGTCCTGCTACCATTGGCAGATGTGTCTCCAGGAAGGCTGCAGCCCCCATGCAAAGGCTGCAGTGAGGAAATGTGGGCTGTGGTAGTGGGGGGGGATGGTCCTGAGGAGCAGAGGGTCTGTCCCCACAGGCTACATCCAGACTGCTCTGCTGCATCCACACCCTCCACTCCAACTCCACTGTGAATGATGGAGCACATGTGGTGAAGGGACCAGCCCATGGTGACACCTGGCTGCCACCCTCATAGAAGAGGGGTGTGAGATCATGCCCTGGCTGTGGCCAGGGAAGCTGAGCTCTCCTACTGGACACAGGACCCATCGTCTCACCCCGCCTGTACTCACCTGAGCTTCCTTGGTGTCAGTGCCAAGAAAGACACTGCAAAGGGAAACTCTGCTCATTGCACTGGGGGAAAAAGAAGAGAAGCAGAAAGACCTGGGCAGCACATCCCCAGGAGGAGATGTCCCTGGTGTCCCAGAGGGAATTAGCCATGGATTTGGGGACAGTGATAGAGATGGAGCCAAGGTCAAGGAGGGAGAGATTGAGGAGGAGGAAGTACATGGGGGTGTGGAGGTGGTGGTCGCAGGCTACGGCTGTGATGATGAGGCCGTTGCCCAGGAGGGCAGCCAGGTAGATGCCCAGGAAGAGCACAAAGTACAAGAGCTGCAGCTCCTATGTGCCTGTGAATGCCAGGAGGAGGAACTCGTTGAGGGAGCTGCTATTGGACACTTGCTCCCTCCCAGCTGAGGGAACTGTCTGAGGAAGAAGAGTCATTGACAAGTTAGGACAGACTTCTCTGCGGAAAATTTTCTCATAACCTGCCCCAAACACACACACATTACCTCTCGCCATCTCAGCACGACTGTCATTGAGCTCCATGGCTGGAGCTCTGGTCTGTGATGGCTGAGGTTGCTGTGAGGAGCAGGGGCCTCTGCCCGTGGGCTCCAGAGGAGTCAGCCCTGACCTACAGCACTGCATACATGGGAGCAGGGGTGACTCAACTTCTATATTCACCTTTTGAATCAGATTGAATCCACTGCTCATGTAGAAGGGCTTTCAGCATCTTCACTCCCAGTTCTAAACAATGGGAGTTCATTAAGAGTTTTAAGGATTTGTTTGTTTTGTTTTGTTTTGTTTTGTTTTAGGTTCCCTCGTCACACCCGAGGAGGACTCTTGGAGACAGAAATCCTCAGCACTGCTACTGCACTCAGAGTGACCAGCTGTGATTCCTGAAAGGCAAATGGATTCACTGTAGCTTTAGTGCAGAGTGAGGAGAGCTGGTCTGCCCATGTGTCTTGTTCCCAGCTGCCCTGTGCTCGCACCTCAGAGGTGGAGGACAATTGCACTCATGTTACCCTAAAAAGAAACGACACCAGTAAGGGCAGAGGAAGCCAGTCTCAATGTGCAGATCAACAAACTCAGCACCCTTTCCCTGAGCATCTGAGGGACATCTCAGCACTCCCCTTCTAACCAGGAGCACCTTGCACTCATTCCAGTTGCCCACATGCAGCCTGCCAGCACCATTTCCGTGGCCTCAGTAACCAGGTGGCTTCTCCATGGGGCACCCAGATAACACCAAGATGCAATGGGGGATCTGTGCCCTTCTGGAGGGCAGAGTGCAGCCCAGCTGGACATCCCAAGGAAACAGTGGAATGTCCTAAGATGGGGTGTCCTGAAGAGAGAGTTGGCTCATTCCCAGCCCACAACACTGCACTGCCCAGAGCCCCACACGTTAGAGGGGTGCTTGGGCACCTCAGTGTCAAGGACACGTCTGCATGGCAGGACCCACAGGGTCAGTGTCTGAACTGCATCAGAAACCCCCTTGCCCAGAGAGTCCAAGGGCAAGGACAAGGGCAGCATGTACAGGTGGGTACCGGAGAGCAATCCCATGATATTTCTGCTGAGGGAGGGAAGCAGAGGGAGCTGTGCCATAGCTGCGGCTCTGCAGCCCAGATATACGCAAATGTCTTCAGCCTGGGGCACAGGCAGGAGCAGGTGGAGATGCACAAGCTTTCACAATGCTGCCACATGGCTGGAATAACGGAAATGTGGTGGAATCGCTCACACCACTGGAGGGCTGTGATGGCAGGCTACAAGCTCCTCAGGAGAGATTGTCGTGGAAGATGAGGCAGGAAGATGCCCTTTGTGTGAAGGGGCAGCTCAGATGTATGGAGGTCTTGTCTGGGATGGACCAGGGGCTGAGTGAGCGCTTGTGGGTGCGCATGACTTTCAGACCACTCAGTTAGGCTGAGGAGGTGGATGCATCTCCTTGAATCAACATGAGGAAGCCTGTGGATCACAGGGCCTGCTTCTTATGCAGGCAATTTCATGCCCCTGTCACAGCAGAGTGCAAGCAGTCCAGGAGGTTTCTGGAGGGTGTCAGGACATTGAGAGGGCTGACCACTGTCACAAAAAGGCTCTTCTTTGAAAGGTTGTGGAGATCGGGGGAGGTGCCAATGATGAAAAAAAGGAAGATGTTGTGCCCATTTGCCAAAAAGGCCACAGGGACAATGCGGGGAGCTGCAGGCCATTCTGCCTCACTTGAGTGTGGAGTGTGTCATGGAGCGATTCATCTTGGCTCACCTTTCTGGGCACATGAAGGAGAAGAAGGTGACTCGGAACAGTCCACATAGATTAAGTGAAGGGAAATCATTCCTGACCAACCTGATTGCCTTCTGTGATAAAAGACCTGTCCTGTGGAGGAGCGGAGAGTAGTGGAGGTCCCTTACCATGATTTTAAGCAAAGTGTTTGACACTGTCTCCCACAATATTCTTGTATACAAGAAAGGCGTTGTGATAGGCTGGGTAGACAACCAGATGGCTAAAAAGCTGGCTGCAGGATCGAGCTCAGAGGGTTTTTAGGAATGGGTCGTTCTTTCCCTGGAAGCTGCTGACAAGTGGAGTATGCAGGGGTCTCTACTGCCACCTGACCTGTCTAACAGGTTCATCAGTGACCTGGAGGAGGCAACTCTCATCACATTTGAGATGACACCTCATCAGGCAGAGCAGTCACTTGCTTCAGGGCTGCCATTGGGAGGGACCTCAGCAGGGAGGAGGAATGGGCTATCAGGATCTTTGTGAAATTCAAGCAGGACAAATGCCACGTCCTGCACCTCGCATAGACCAACACCCTGAAGCGATACAGGCTGGGGAGTCCCTGCCTGGGCAGCAGCTCAGCGGAAAAGCACCTGGGAGATTTTGTGGGCAGGGAGCTGAATGTGAGTCAGCAGCATTCCTTGGCAGCCAAGGAGGCGACAGCATCCTGGCCTGCATGAACCAGAACAAAGGCAGGAGATGGAGGGAAGTGATTATCCCCCTCTACTCTGCCTCATTAGAGCACATCTAGAAGCTGCATCCATTTGGGGGCCCTGTAGAATAGCACTACTGATCACTCTGAGTGATTTCAGTGGCAGGTCCCCAAGGTGATGGGGGGCTGGAGCACTTGTCCTCTGAGGGGAGGCTGAGGGAACGAGTTTGTTCAGCCTGGAGAAGGGAAGGCTTTTGGAGTGACTCGGAGCAGCTTCCCAACTCAAGGTTGCCACCCATAGTGAACCAGTTTTTACAGGGATTCATGGCAGGAGAATGAGAGAATGAATCAAGACTTAATGATGAAGGACCGCTTATCCAGAATGGGCCCTCCTCATGGTCTACAACACCAGTTCATTACAACATGACACCCAATGAGTGTGATGCATGCAGAAAGTCATGGCATGAGGGTGATTGCACACCCTAACAGGCCTAAGGTCCTTTGCAGATCCAGTAAAATCCAGAAGGATTGGGAGGGCCTTTAGCATCCTAGGCACACATTTGTAAGGTCAGCTTTGTTACTGTGGGAGGCTGAGGGAGCTGGGTTGGTTCAGCGTGGAGAAGAGGAGGCTTTGGGCAGACCGAATAACAGCCTGCCCATCCCTACCAGGAGGTCATCAAGAAGATGGAGCCAGGCTTTTCACCGTTGTGCACTATGGGAGGATGAGGCCCAGTGGGCATGAGCTGAAAGAAGAGAGGTTCAGGCTGGGGATAAGGGACAACGTTTTACTCATCCAAACAGCGAAGCACTGGGGCAGGTTGCCCAGAGGGTTTGTGCCACCTCCATCCTCAGAGGTTTTCAAGACCTAAATGACTGAAGGCCTCAGCAAGCTGGTTGGAGCTGATAGCTGAGCCTGCTGTGAGAAGGAGGTTGGGCTAGAGACAACCTGAGGTCCCTTCCAGCCTGAAGCATTTGGCATTTCCTTCCACCCCGGGTCTTCTCTTGTTGACCTTAGGGAAAACATTTCGCTTACTGTCTTGTGCTGCTCTGGTCAGAGTAGTTCAGATTCAGGGCTGCTTGGCAGGTACCCCCACATAGCCCTGGGCTTTCATTTGCTTCACCTTTTATTGCATTTTTCCCCTCTTTTCCACCTTACAAGCTCTTCTCCTTTACCACCCTGATCTCCTCCCATGCAATCAGCCAACTCTGTTTACTCTGTCCCCACTGACCCTGCTTTTGCTGCCTTTGTGCCTTCCTTTGCCTTCTCCGAGATGGTTGCCATGCTCATTTCCACCATTGCCAGCACTTCCTTTAAAATACTACCCCCTTTATTATCTGTAGTGTCCTGCAGTTCGTCATGCTGTTATCCTGTGAGAGGCCTGGCAAGATGGCATGAGGCATCTGCACGCACACATTCAGAGCTGACAGAAAGGAGCTTGAGTGGAGAGGGAGCTGGAGAAGCTTGGAGATGAGGCCAACAGAAGGCTCCTGGAGTTGTGCAAGGGGAAGTGGCAGGTGCTGCCTTGGGGGAGTGACCCTGAGGAGAAGGGCCTGGACATGACGAGGGATGCCATATGAGCCTGTGGTGCGTGCTCACCACAGATGAGGCCAGCTGCATACGGGGCTGCATTAGGAAGTGTCTGCCCACCCAGACAAGGACAGTCACTATCCCCCGTTGACTCAGCACTGGCGTGGCCACATCTGGAATCATGTGTGCCAGTGTGGGATGCCCAGTGCTGGAGGAATGGGGAGGATGTGGAGAGGGTGCAGAGGAGGTCTGCCAAGATGGTGCTTGTTGCCTGCAGCACATGACCTGTAGAGGGAAGCTGAGGGACCTGGGCTACATTATCCTGGTGAAGTGGAGGCTAAGGGCAGTACAGTAGTAGCCTGCCCTTTCTTTTGCTTCTTTTTGGTTGCAGCCACCAGGGTATTTCATATGTCCCACTGCACTTGCCCTTGTATTTGTCTGTACTCTTGCTGATACAAACCCACGATAACGGTGGCCATCTTTGCTACAGGAGCACCCTGTTGACTTCTTGTCAGCTTGCTGAGCACCAGAACACCCCAATCCTTTCCTGCAAAGCTGCTCTCCAGCCAGTCTGCCCCAGCTTGCCCTGCTGCACGGGGTTATTTCATCGCAGGGACAGGACTTGCTTGAACTCCCCGTGTCCCTTTCAGCCCCTATCACCAGGCTGTCACTGCCCCTCAGCTGAGCAGCCCTGCCCTCCAGCGTGTCAACCACTCCTCCCAGGTGGGTATCGTTTATGAACTGGCTGAGAGTGCACTCCATCCCACCATCTTAGTCTTTCGCAAAGACAAATGGCATTGGCTCCAGTATTGACCTCTGAAGAACGTCACTCCTAACCATTAGTCACTTGGACTTTGTACCACTGTTCTCCACCCTTCGAGGCAGGCAGTCTCCAGCTAGTTTTCCCCACATGCCATTGCTTACTCCTCCATTCTCCATCTCCCCAGTTTGGCTACAAAGGTGCTAGGGAAGACAATGTCAAAGGCCTTCCTAAATTTCAGGGTGTACAACATGCTCTGTACTGGTCCACACAGCCGGTCATCCCATCACAGAAAGCAGTCAGGTTGGTCAGACACAATTTGACTCGATGGCTTCATGCTGGCTTTTACCAATCCCTTCATGAGACTGGAACAAGCTTCTCGGAAGATTTGCTTCCCAGGGACTGATGTGATGCTGAGCAACCCTCGTTCCCCGGTTCTCTTTCTTATCCTTCTTGAAGATGGATGCAATGTTTTGGGAGGAGGTGGGGAGGGCCAGGGGCCAGGCAGGGGCTACGGGGCTGTGCCAGCTCCTGCTGCACTGCTGGTCCCTGCAGCGTGTGGAGAGGGGACAGGAGCTGGGGCAGTGAGGAGTGGGGCCAGGTCAGCAGGGACGTGGGCAGGAGGGCAGTGGGGGCTGCAGCAGGAGGTTGTAGCTGGTGTTTCTGCAGGGTAGCAGCTGTCACGTTCACCTCACATGCAAAAGTCCCACACTGAACGCAAGCAGAAGCGGGCCATTTCCCTGGTGCCCCTGCCACCCTCCCAGCAGGACAGGGACATACAGGAAGGGCGCTCTGCCTGTCTCGGTGCTCAGGGCTCCTCCGTGAGGCTGGCACAGCTTTGCCGGAGGGACCTCTTGGTCCTCGGCCTCTGCTCTGGCATGTCTGGAGCAGGCACAAGAGCTCGTGGGGCAGGGCTGGGAGAGCTCTCCTGCAAGTTCCTCTTTGGAGTGGAGTGGTGAGGAGCATCGGGGCTCCCATCTGTGCCCTGTCCTTGCACTGGTCCAGCCCCACTGCCTTGCACATGGCCCCACGGCCCCGCTGGGCAGGCACTGCACAGGGCAAGGTGTGTTCAGGGCTGGGGAACCATCCCCCCCCCCCACAGTGCCCACAAGAGCCCTCGGTGCCCTGTCCCCTCTCTGCTCTCCTGCTTTGGCAGCCTCCCCCAGTGCCTGGGCCCTGCACAGCCCCAGCCGTGTCCCACGTAGGGGTTAGCACACAGCCATCCTCTGCGGTTTGCCATGGGCTGGGCTGGGAGAGAGGGCTGGCAGGGCAGGGTTGGCCCTTCCCCTCAATACAAGCACTGATCCCAGCAGGACGGAGCTGGGCACGCAGCAAAATACACCCAGAAACCTGGGGTGTGCGGCCAGGGCTGGAAACAACCAATGTGAGAGGCTGGTCTGTGACGAATGCCGGGGGACACCTTCCTGCTCAGTCCATGCAACCAAGGGCACAGACCGGCCTCCTCTCTTCTGCGCCCAGCATGTCTTGGTTCCCCTCACAGAATCACAGAATCACAGAATGGCTGAGGTCGGAAGGGACCTCTGGAGATCATCTAGTTTAGCCTGCCTGCTCAAGCAGGGTCACCTAGAACACATTGTACAGGATCGTGTCCAGGTGGGTTTTGAATACCTCCAGAGAAGGAGACTCCACAACCTCTCTGGGCAACTATTCCAGTGCTCTGTCACCCTCACAGTGAAAAAGTTTTTCCTCATGTTCAGATGAAACTTCCTGTGTTTCAGTTTGTGCCCGTTGCCTCGTGTCCTGTCTCTGGGCACCCCTGAAAAGAGTCTGGCTCCATCCTCTTGACACCCTCCCTTCAGATACTTGTACACATTGATAAGATCCCCTCTCAGCCTTCTCTTCTCCAGGCTAAACAGGCCCAGCTCTCTCAGCCTTTCCTCATAAGAGAGACGCTCCAGTCCCTTCATCATCTTAGGAGCCCATCTGCTGGACTCGCCCCAGGAGCTCCATGTCTCTCTTGTACTGGGGAGCCCAGAAGTGGACGCAGTACTCCAGGTGTGGCCTCAGCAGGGCTGAGGAGAGGGGGAGAATCACCTCCCTCAACTTGCTGGCAACATTCTTCCTGATGATCCTCAGGATACCATTGGCCTTCTTGGCCACAAGGGCACATTGCTGCCTCATGCTTAACTTGGTGTCCACCAGCACTCCCAGGTCCTTCTCCGCAGAGCTGCTTTCCAGCAGGTCAACCCCCAACCCATACCGCTGCATGGGGTTATTCCTCCCCACGTGCAGGACTCTGCACTTGCCTTTGTTGAACTTCATGAGGTTCCTCTCCGCCCACCTCTCCAGCCTGTCCAGGTCCTTCTGAATGGCAGCACAGCCTTCTGGGGTATGAGCTACTCCTCCCAGGTTTGTATCATCAGCAAATGGTCAGACACAAGCCCTGGCTCTGCACCACAAACCCACCAGTGTGTGTCCTCACCCTGCCTGTTCATACAGCTGAGCTAACATTGGCATTTCCTTCTCTTGCGCCCTTACCAGCCCAGCCCAGCCCAGTCCTCCCTGGTTCTCCCCACCTCCCCTGCCCTCTCCCCAGCCCACCCAGCAGAGCAGCCCAGGCTGGCGGTGGCCCCGCAGCAGTGCCCACAACAGGGTGCTGCAGAGCTCTGGGCACTCACACCACAGCCACGGCCCCCCCGTGCAGGCACAACAGCTTGGGGCGGGGGGGAGAGGTGCAGGGGTGTGTGTGTCAGCTGCCCCATCAGCCTCCAAGCTGGAATGGACCCCAACCCCCTGCTGAGGCCTCTGTGGGCCTGGACGATGCTCTGAGCAATTGCAGGGCATGTCAAATGGCTCAGGCTGTGTTCAGGTCTGTCACTACATAAAGCCCATGGCTTTTCGTTGAAGGTGACGTGGACCACTCTCCAGGCTCCCTTCCCTGGGCCTCCTGGGTCCCCAACGCCTCTCGTGGCATTGCAGAGCTCTCACTGGCCTGGACATTCATGTGTTTAGCCCTTTCTCTTTGGATGAATCCACTGGATTTTGTGAAGCTCCATTCGCTGCCCACCCCGAGGCACATGGTGCCCTTGGAGATGCCCTATGCTCTCCTGATGGATCCATACACCCTTTGAGAAGGACAGGCATCAGTGTCCAGCCTTGTCATATGGCACATACCGCTTGACCATTTACCGTCTTCAGGAGCACTGGGCACCCGCAAGTGAGAGCTGAATGCAGATCCCCAGAAAAGCAACAGGCCCTTTCAGGGAGAAAGTCCTTGAGCACCTTCTTGGCTCCAGCTTTCGAAGGAGAGCCCAACCTTCAAGCACTGCCCTGAGGAAATCCCCTTTTATTAGAGAGAGGCCAGCTCTGACACAGTGATAGACACATTTACAGAAGACTTCTGGGTCAGACAGACTGGGTTTGTGCCTGTAAGCAAGTGGGATGAATTCCAACACTTCTGCACAAACGTGATGATCACAGCGAGAATGCCCAAAGCACAAGAGTTGTCTGAGGTACTTAGAAACCACTTGTGAAGAGGGATGGGCAGCTCATTGCTGCTGCACTAATACCAGTTGAACCAGTTTCTTCAGTGCATCCCTGAGCTCCCTGTTCCTCATGCTGTAGATGAGGGGGTTCACTGTTGGAGGCACCACCGAGTACAAAATGGCCAGCAGCAGATCCAGAGCTGGGGACGAGATGGAAGAGGGCTTCAGGTAGGCAAACACTGCAGTGCTGATAAACATGGAGACCACGGTCAGGTGAGGGAAGCACATGGAGAAGGCTTTGTGCCGGCCCTGCTCAGAGGGGATCCTCAGCACAACTGTGAAGATCTGCACGTAGGACAGCACAATGAAGATGAAACATCCAAAAGATAAACAAACACTAACCACAAGCATCCCAAGTTCCCTGAGGTAGGTGTCTGAGCAGGAGAGCTTGAGGATCTGGGGGATTTCACAGAAGAACTGGTTCAGGGCATTGCCTTGGCAGAATCTTACTGGAAATGTGTTAGCAGTGTGCAGGAGAGCATAGAGAAAACCACTGGCCCAGGCAGCTGCTGCCATTTTGACACAAGCTCTGCTGCTCATGATGGCCCCATAGTGCAGGGGTTTGCAGATGGCCACGTAGCGATCGTAGGCCATGACAGTGAGAAGAGAATACTCAGCCAAAATGAAAAAGATAAGAAAAAAGACTTGGGCAGCACATCCCCAGTAGGAAATGGCCCTGGTGTTGCTCAGGGAATTGGCCATGGATTTGGGGACAGTGGTGGAGATGGCGCCAAGGTCAAGGAGGGAGAGGTTGAGGAGGAAGAAGTACATGGGGGTGTGGAGGCGGTGGTCACAGGCTACGGCTGTGATGATGAGGCCATTGCCCAGGAGGGCAGCCAGGTAGATGCCCAGGAAGAGCAAGAAGTGTAAGAGCTGCAGCTCCTGTGTGTCTGCAAATGCCAGGAGGAGGAACTCATTCAGCAAACTGCTGTTGGGCATTTGCTTCCTCTGAGCTTTGGGCACTGTCCAAAAAGGAAAAGGCATTTGTAAGTTAAAAGAGTTTTCTCTCAGCCAAATCCCAAACTATTCTTAATAGAACCTTCCACATTTCCTCTCTTCTCTAGCTTCGTTCCGTCCCTTTTTCTTATCTCTGGTTTATGCTGGCTAAGTGTGCTGTGCAGAGCAGGGTCCTCTGGGTGTGGCTTCCAGAGGAGTCAATCCTGCTCTGCTGCGGTTGTAAATGGAGGCGTCATATTGCCCCGAGTATTTGGTGGAGATTCCTGGAGACGGGTACCGTGAGCTGAGTGAAGGGCATTCGGTCCAATGACCCAGTGGGAACACTCTCTATTTATCATTGTGAGAGCTGAATACAGCACTCCTGCCAGTTGTGTCTGGAAGAGAAGACCCTTGTGAGGAATTCATCTCCCCCAACCTTGCCCTCCTGAACAGAGGTGTCTGTATCTGAATCAGTCACACCAGTTCCCTCTCCAGCAGGGAGAATGTGCACGAGTCTTCTTCGCGCTGCCCTGTGCTAGCACCCCTCCCGGCTAAAGGACAATCACACTCACAAGTTACTCTAAGAAAGAAACTGGACTGAGCTGAGAGTGGAGGAATGTAGTTCCTGAGTGAAGATTTCCACATTCTTCTCTCTCAGAGTAGATATGGAGAGCGTGCTATGGAGAGCTCTTCAGAGCACGTGATGAGGTTTCTGACTTGCATGAGCAGCACAAAGACTCTCAGATATCACAAATATGCTGTGGCAGAGCTGGGGTCTTGTGGAGGGCAGCTTGCAGCCTGGCAGGACACCCCAGCGAGACAGTCAAGAGTTCTAAAGATGGGTGGGCAGCCTTAAGAGAGAGTCAGATCATTCCCCAACTGGATGAAACACATTGCCTAGAAGGTTGGAAGGGACCCTGGGCATGTTGCTGCCATGCAGACAGCTCCACGCAGGACCCATGGGGTCCATGCCTTAACTGCAGCTGAACCCCTCTCCTTAACCCCAGAGAGCAGGAGAGCAAGAAGCAGAGCAGCCCCAAGAGGAGAGGAAACCAGGAGCAATACCATGACCCTGCTAGCAAAGGGAAAGCAAGGAGGGAGAGCCGGACGGGCAGTTAGGAAAGCCTCCACCTCACCCAGCTCTGCACACCACCTCTCAGACAGTGACATCGCAGGACAGTCACTCTCAGCCCCTTTGTCATGCGCTGCTGGGAAATGGGCACGTCACAGGAGAGATGCCCCCCTCCTCTGCTGGAGCTCAGGCTGCTGAGGAGGGGGAGCATGCCCTGGACCCCGTGGCCTTGAGGGCAGAAGCTCTGCTGGGCACGAGAGGAGACACAGCGGGGCTTCCTTAGAGGAAGATGTCTGCATTGCAGGGACTGACTGGGAGTTTTCCAAATCCCCCTTCCCACAGCATTTATGTTTCTGCTTTCCTCTCTTTCTCTGATCATATCTCCACTGCCCAGAGCTTTTTCTCCTGGGAGCTGTTTCTCTGTCCCATCTCTTTTCCCTGTCAGTGCTCACAGACCCCATCCCCCCCTCTGCGCACTCAGTTCTGCCCTGCAGAAACCTCCCAGCAGCCGGGCACTGTCCAGGGGCATCTCTGTGTCTGCAGGTGCTAGGGAGCAGGTCACACAAACGCCGCTGAGGCCAGAGAAGGTGATGGTGGTGCTTTCTGTAGGCAGAGCACTGCCTGAAAGGACTTTATGAGGTCCCTCACAGAACGACTCATCTCTCACTGTAATGGTCTGGGAGTATCAGTCTCTTGTCCAAAGCCCACAGCTCCTTCCCCCTCGCCTTCCACCTCCCATGCACAAACAGTAGGAAACTGAAAGCAGAGACTCAGGAAAAGTCCTTATCTTTGAGGGAAGCCCTGCCATGGCTGTCGTCTTGAAAAGGCCCCTTGGAAATATCCTGAGGGTGAGGAGATCTGAGAGCAGCCCTCACCCCCACAGCACCCTCTCAACAGGGGGATGAACCTGCCCTTCTCGGGGTCGCTCCTTCCACCCAGGGCTTCTCCCTGAAGAGCCCTGGGCAGTCCCCTGGGCAGGCTGAGTGCTGACCCTTGCAGGCAGCAGAGTCACTGCCCTGGGCACACAGCACCCTGCGGCAAAGGGACACTGCTCTGAATTACAGCCCATGCCCACCTGGGTACACTCCCTGGCTTCACACCCCAGCACCATCCCTGGGAGAAGGTAGCTGTGATGTCCTGTCCCTGTGACGGTGTGGCTGGGAATCCCTGCTCTAAAGCACCACCTGCTCCAAACAGGACAAGCTGGCAGAGCTGCCCTGAAAGACCCTACCAGCTGTGCAAGGCGGCAGCTTTCGAAGAACCCGCCGACAACCACAGCAGCAATGTTGCCCTGCAGCCAGAGACTTACTGTGTTATGGGCTATGAAGATTTCTCCCTGCAGTGAGCTCTGCGGCATCCTCTGATTCCCGACTCTCTTCAACTTCTGAGTCGTTCATCTCATTCTGGCCCCTGCAGGCGGTGTCCTGAGTCCCGCTTCTCCATTAAGAGGAGCTGCACTTGGACAGAGCTGTCTCTCCGCAGCACCTGCCATGTTGCCATGGGCTCTGGCAACCCCAGGAGCCAAGCCCAGCTCAGGAGCAGAGGCACAGCTGAAGACTTTGTGACTTTGTCTGGCCACTGTGCACCCTCGAGATGTTCTCAGGACTCCAGGGCTGACAGCTCCTGAAAGGCAGCAGGGTCACCCCTGGGAATTATCCACTGAAGTAGATTAAAATAATCCCTCTCTAGCAGTGGAGAGACTGAGTCTAGCATTGCAGTTGCTCTCATCAGAGCATGGCTATCTAAGAGGGGTGGAAACATCGCACTCTAGAAAGCCCTGCTCCCATCTCCTAAGAGCACAGGGACAAGAAGGGCATTCATTTGCTCGTGCTTCAGGGACTGATTGAGAGGAATTAATCAACACATCTAATGGCCATTGAGAAGCCCCTGGGATGGAGTGGGATACACTTCCCTCCCGTGCTCTCCACAAACTCACAGGAGGTGGGATTCCCCTTGCCCAAGTTTTAGCGTGCACAAAATGCCTGTCTGCGTGGCAGCTCCTTGTTTAAGCTCCCACTGTAATCAATGGAGATGGAGGGAGGGAGTCAGCTGTACACGCACACACCCCTTTGGGCATTTGAAGGGCCAGAGGTGGTCCGAGACATGGACCAGTTTCTCCTTGCTCTCATGTAACAATTAGGAGACCCATATCCTTCCAGAGCATTAGCTGAGGGCCAGCTGCAGAATCTCCTTGGCCATCTGAAATGGCACTAGCTGCCGACTACTGCAAGAGCTCCGCTCATTAAGAAGCCGAGACATATGCAGATCCTGACATTGCAAACAGCTCATGTAATTCAGTGCACACACACACTTGATTTAAGGCCATGACAATGGGCTGGCAGGGCCATGTCAGATGCATGGGGTGTCCAGCACAAGCACCATTTTGCTAGCAGGTACAGCACAGGACCTACAGGAAAAGCGTGCCCTTTTGGAGTGGTTGCTGGACAAACACCCCAGGGCATCTCACATTTCCTGCCTGTTCCCAAACAATGGATTCCCACCACTGCCTTTAGGCAAACTCCATCCCGTCTGCATCCAAGCATGCTGCAAAGATGGAAGGCACATCACACCAGGGTCTCCACACATATGCCTACATTCTCAAATCCTGCTAGCTCTCCTCTCCCTAAACCTTTTCTCACCCCAATGATATGAACAGGGATTGTGTTAATGATGCAGCCACAGTGTGCCCGGATTGCAGGCTGTTCAGACCCGGGAACTTTCTCAGTGGCACCTTGTCTTTCCTGGAGATCTGGTCACCTCCGTCACAGGCCCCAAGGTGCTGCAGAGTCAGCTCAGGAGCCAAGCACCTCTCTTGCCATGGCTGCATGGTCCAGCTCTGTTTCTCTCAGGCCTTGTATACTGCAGTGTTTGCTCTCTCAGTGGGCACCTCACATCATCACTGCATTTGCTGTCTGCACCAGCACGTCTCTGCTCTGAACTTAGGCCTTTGTATACACAGTGTCCTTGGCTCTTGGGAACAGGTTTCACCGTGACAAGGCTGCACTCAGCCTTAGTGCCACAGGTGAGGTTCTGCAGCCCAAATATACACAAAAGCCCAAAGCCTGGGCCACGAGGAAGAGGAAATGGAGATGCACAAGCTGTTGCAGAACTGCAAAAGCTTTAAGCAGCCCGAGGAAGTCTGTGGATCAGAGACCCCAGTTCTTATGGGGGAACTTTAATCTCCCTGACATTCAGTGGGAGGGCAATGCAGCAGGCTGCAAAGAGCCCAGGAGGATTCTGGAGGGTGGGGAGGACAACTTCTTAGCACCGCTAAGCCTGCTAGGTCAACAAGGGTGACACTTTCCTGGTCCTGGAACCTGCCAACAAGGAAGAACTCATGAGGGCTGTGGTAATCAGGGTCAGCCTTGCCTGCAGTGGCCATGAGATGGTGGAGTTCCAGATCCTGAGGGGTGTGAGGAGGAAGAGGAGGAAGAGGAGCAGAGTCCAGACTCTGGACGTCAAAGAAGCAGACTTGGGCCCACTGGTAGAGGGAATCCCATGGCAGGCAGCTCTGAAGGGCAGAGGAGCTCAAGAAAGTTGGCAGGTCTTTAAGGACAGCATCCTCCAAGCTCAAGAATGGCCCATACTGATACCCAGGAGAACAAGTGGACATCTCAGGAGACAGGGTGGCTGAACAGGCAACTCACAACTGAACAACAGTACAAAAAGGCAGCACACGGGAACAGAAAGCAGGGAGAGGCTGCAAAGGAGGAATTCAAAAATGTTGTCCAGTGAAGCAGGGAAGCAGTTAGGAAAGCCAAAGCTTCTTTAGGACCGATGCTTGCAAGGATTTCTAGGGCACAGAGATGATCTGCTGTTGCTTCAGTAACAGGAAAAGCATAAACGAGGAAGATGTGGGCCCATGGCTGACTGGGCCAGGGAATCTGGTAACAGCAGAGGTAGATAGGTCTGGGCAACTCAATCCCTTGCCTTCAGCCCCCACCAACAAGGTCTCCCAGGCCACTGTGCCTAGAGTCAGGACGCCTGAGGAGAAAAACAACCAGCGGTGCCTGAGGCTTGAGTCAAGAATTATTTGTAACTCTGTGGGACTGGATGGGGTGCAGCTGAGGATGCTGAGAGAGCTGGTTGCTATCTAGCAAGGCCACTCTCTGGCATCTTTGAAAGCTGTGGAGACTCAGGGAAGCCCCAATGCCTGGAGAAGGGCAAATGTTACATCCCTCTTCCAAAGAGGCCACAGGACAACCTCCTTTGATGAGGAGAGTGTCATGGAGCAAGCCCATTCTGATCAGATTTCTGGGTCACTGAAGGAGAATGAGGTGTCTGGGAACAGTCAGCATAGATTTACTGAGGGGAAATCATGCCTCACCAGTGCGATGGCTTTCTGTGTTAAAAGAATTCTATTTGTGGACAAACAGAGAACAGTGAATGTCAGTCACCTTGACTTTTGGAAGGCTTTTGACACTTTCTCCTGCAGTATACTTGCACACAAACTAGGCCTTCATGGTCTGAATGGTGGGACAACCAAATGGCTAGAGAACTTGTTGGATGATGGGTCTCAGAGGGTAGTGGTGAATGGCTAGTGTTGTTCGTGGAGATCTGAATCAGAGAATCACAGAATGGTTGAGGTTGGAAGGGACCTCTGAACATCATCTAGGCCAGCCGCCCTGCTCAAGCAGGGTCACCTAGAGTACCTTGCACAAGATTGCGTCTAGGAAGCTTTTAAAAATCTCCAGAGAAGGAGACTCCACAACCTCTCTGGGCAGCCTGTTACAGTGCTCGGTCACCCTCACAGTGAAGAAGTTCTTCCTCATGTTCAGATGGAATTGTCTGTGTTTCATTTTGTGCCCATTGCCTCGCGTCCTGTCACTGGGCACCACTGAAAAGAGTCTGACTCCCTCCTCTTGACACCCTCCCTTCAGATATTTGTACACATTGATAAGATCTCCTCTCAGCCTTCTCCTCTCCAGGCTAAAGAGGCCCAGCTCTCTCAGCCTTTCCTCATAAGAGAGATGCTCCAGTCCCCTAATCATCTTTGTAGCCCTTCGCTGGACTTGCGCCAGCAGTGCCACATCCCTCCTGTACTGGGGAGCCCAGAACTGGACACAGTACTCCAGATGTGGCCTCAGCAGGGCTGAGTAGAGGGGGAGAATCACCTCCCTCGACCTGCTGGCAACACTCTTCCTCATGCACCCCAGGATACCATTGGCCTTCTTGGCCACAAGGGCACATTGCTGCCTCATGCTTAACTTGGTGTCCACCAGCACTCCCAGGTCCTTCTCCGCAGAGCTGCTTTCCAGCAGGTCAACCCCCAGCCTGTACTGGTGACTGGGGTTATTCCTCCCCAGGTGCAGGACCCTGCACTTCCCTTTCTTGAACTTCATGAGGTTCCTCTCCGCCCACCTCTCCAGCCTCTCCAGGTCTCTCTGAACGGCAGCACAGCCCTCTGGTGTATCGGCCACTCCTCCCAGTTTTGTATCATCAGCAAACTTGCTGAGGGTGCACTCTGTGCCTTCATCCAGGTCATTGATGAAGAAGTTGAACAAGACTGGACCCAGTCCTGACCCCTGGGGGACACCGCTAGCTACAGGCCTCCAACTAGACTCTGTGCCACTGATCACAACTCTCTGAGCTCTGCCATTCAGCCAGTTCTCAATCCACCTCACTGTCCACTCATCTAACCCACACTTCCTGAGCTTCCCTATGAGGATGTTATGGGAGGCAGTGACAAAAGCCTTGCTGAAGTCAA
Source organism: Apteryx mantelli (assembly GCF_036417845.1). Taxonomy (NCBI): domain Eukaryota; kingdom Metazoa; phylum Chordata; class Aves; order Apterygiformes; family Apterygidae; genus Apteryx; species Apteryx mantelli. Next base: position 8,203,098 of record NC_090001.1, on the reverse strand, counting down.
GGGAGACAACATCCACTGCTCTCCCCTCATCTACCCAGCCAGGCATTCCATCAGAGAAGGCTATCAGGTAGGTTAAGTGTGATTTCCCCTTGAGGAAGCCATGCTGACTACTCCTGATCACCTTCTTGTCCTCCACATGCTTGGAGATGGCCTCCAGCATGAGCTGCTCCATCACCTTTCCAGGGATGCAGGTGAGGCTGACTGGCCTGTAGTTCCCTGGGTCCTCCTTCTTGCCCTTTTTGAAGACTGGGGTGACATTGGATTTTTTCCAGTCCTCAGGCACCTCTCCTGTTCTCCGGGACCTTTCAAAGAGGATGCAGAGTGGCTTAGCAATAACGTCCGCCAGCTCCCTCAGCACTCGTGGGTGCATCCCATCGGGGTCCATGGATTTGTGGGTGTCAAGTTTGCTTAAATGATCTCTAACCCACTCCTCCTCCACCAAGGGAAAGTCTTCCTTTCTCCAGACTTTCTCTCTTGCATCCAGGGTGTGGGATTCCTGAGGACTGGCCTGAGCAGTAAAGACTGAAGCAAAGGTGGCATTCAGTAACTCTGCCTTCTCTGCATCCTTCGTCACTAGGGCACCCACCCCATTCAGCAAAGGGCCCACATTCTCTCTAGTCTTCCATTTGCTACTGATGTCTTTGAAGAAGCCCTTCTTGTTGTCCTTGACATCCCTTGCCAGATTTAATTCCAAATGGGCCTTAGCCTTCCTCCTCGCATCCCTGCATTCTCTGACAATGTTCCTATATTCCTCCCAAGTGGCCTGTCCCCCTTTCCACTTTCTGTATACTTCCTCCTTCTGGTTGAGTTTTGCCAGGAGCTCCTTGCTCATCCATGCAGGTCTCCTGCCTCCTTTGCTTGACTTCCTACTCATAGGAATGCACTGCTGTTGAGCCTGGAGGAAGTGATGTTTGAATATTAACCAGCTCTCTTGAACCCCTCTTCCTTCTAGGGCCCTAACCCATGGGATTCCTCCAAGTAAGTCCCTGAAGAGGCCAAAGTTTGCTCTCCTCAAGTCCAGGGTTGCGATCCTACTTGGTGCCCTGCTGCCTCCTCGCAGGATCCTGAACTCCACCATCTCATGGTCTCTGCAGCCAAGGCTGCCCCCGACCTTCACATCTTCCACCAGGCCTTCTTTGTTTGTTAGTATGAGGTCCAGCAGCACACCTCTCCTCGTTGGTTCTTCCACCACCTGTGTCAAGAAGTTGTCACCAATGCTCTGCAGGAACCTCCGGGACTGTTTGTGCCTAGCTGTGTTGTCTTTGCAGCAAATATTTTGGTGGTTGAAGTCCCCCATGAGAACCAGGGCCTGGGATCATGAGGCTACTTCCAGCTGTCTGTAGAAGGCCTCATTGACTTCCTCATCCTGATCAGGTGGCCTGCAGTAAACACCCACAACAGTGTCACCCATGCTAGCCTGCCCTTTCATCCTTACCCATAAGCTCTCGACTCGCTCTTCATCCACCCCTAGGCACAGCTCCATACATTCCAGTTGCTCTCTCACATAAAGAGCAACTCCACCACCTTGCTTTCCTGGCCTGTCTTTCCTAGAAAGCACGTAGCCATCCATGACAGCACTCCAGTCATGCGAGCTATCCCACCATGTCTCTGTAATGGCAATGAGATCATGGCCCTGCGACCGCACACACATCTCTAGTTCTTCCTGTTTATTCCCCATGCTGCATGCATTGGTGTACAGGCATTTCAGGGAGGTGATCGAGCATGCAGGTTTCCCGGAGGGGTAAAAGAGGGTCCTCCATAGCCACATCCCATGCTCACTTCCCTGGCTGCATTCACCTGCTGGAGGCATCCCGACTTGAGCAGTCTTTTGCCAGCTACCCTGGCACTATAACTCTCCCCTTCCCCTGGCCTTCCTAGTTTAAAGCCCTCCTTAACAGCTTGGCCAACCTGTGGGCAAAGACACGCATGCCCCACTTAGTGAGGCAGATCCCATCTCTTCCCAGCAGTTGTCGATCTTCAAACAGGGTCCCATGGTCGTAGAAACCAAAACCCTGTTGCCAACCCCAGTGGCGCAGCCAGTCATTAACTTGGAAAGTCCGTCTCCTCCTCCTATCATCCATTCCTGTCACTGGCAGGATTGAGGAGAAGATGACCTGGGCTCCCAGACCCTTGAACATCATCCCCAGAGCTCTGAAATCCTGCTTGATTGTCTCCAGTTTGCCCTTGGTGTCATTAGCGCCCACATGGAAGAGCAGCAGTGGGTAATAGTCTGACAAGTGGACAAGCCTTGGCATTCTTTCCATGACATCTCTCACACGAGCCCCTGGCAGGCCACAAACCTCTCTAGACATGAGGTCAGGTCAGCAGATAGATGCCTCCATCCCCTGCAGCAGGAAGTCCCCCACAACAATCACCCGCCGCTTCATCCTGGCGTTCCGGCAGGGCACAGGGTCTGTTGTCCCAGGTACTTCCCTTGCAGCCATGCCCATCTCCTCCTCATCCTGGAGGGCACTAAACCTGTTCTTCAGCTGCAAGTCTTTGGGAGGAGTAGGAGCCTTTCTCCTCCCATGAGCAGTGACCAGCTTCCAGCCGCCTTCTACAGTGCTATGTACTGTTTCACACAGCACAGAGCCCTCCAGCAACTCCACTGCTGTGGGGGCTTGGGACTCCCAAAGCTGCACAGTCTCCGAGAATACCCTGTCTATCTCTTGCTCTGCTTCTCGGATGCTGCGCAGCCTACTGACTTCCTCCCGTAAACTCCCTCGCCTGACAACACAACTCATCAACAGCAGCACACCTTCTGCAGGAGAGCTGACTGCCAGCCCAGGCCTCCCGGAGAGGCCCCAAGCACTCCCTGCAGCCTGAGACCTGTAGGGCTGCATCTACTATCAGAGGGTCGGTCTGGGTCCAAGCCTCTGACACAGCAACTCCAAGAGCCACTGGGGAATCACAGAATCACAGAATCGCTGAGGTTGGAAGGGACCTCTGGAGATCATCTAGTCCAACCCCCCTGCTCCACCAGGGTCACCTAGAGCACATTGCACAGGATTGCATCCAGGCGGCTTTTGAATATCTCCAGAGAAGGAGACTCCACCACCTCTCGGGGCAACCTGTTCCAGTGCTCTGTCACCCTCACAGTGAAAAAGTATTTCCTCATGTTCAGATGGAAGTGTCTGTGTTTCAGTTTGTGCCCATTGCCTCGCGTCCTGTCGCTCGGCACCACTGAAAAGAGTCTGGTCCCATCCTCTCGACACCCTCCCTTCACATACTTGTACACATTGATAAGATCTCCTCTCAGCCTTCTCTTCTCCAAGCTAAACAGGCCCAGCTCTCTCAGCCTTTCCTCATAAGAGAGATGCTCCAGTCCCCTCATCATCTTTGTAACCCTTCGCTGGACTTGCTCCAGTAGTGCCACATCCCTCTTGTACTGGGGAGCCCAGAACTGGACGCAGTACTCCAGATGTGGCCTCAGCAGGGCTGAGCAGAGGGGGAGAATCACCTCCCTCGACCTGCTGGCAACACTCTTCCTCATGCACCCCAGCATACCATTGGCCTTCTTGGCCACAAGGGCACATTGCTGCCTCATGCTTAACTTGGTGTCCACCAGCACTCCCAGGTCCTTCTCCGCAGAGCTGCTTTCCAGCAGGTCAACCCCCAGCCTGTACTGGTGACTGGGGTTATTCCTCCCCAGGTGCAGGACCCTGCACTTCCCTTTCTTGAACTTCATGAGGTTCCTCTCCGCCCACCTCTCCAGCCTCTCCAGGTCTCTCTGAACGGCAGCACAGCCCTCTGGTGTATCGGCCACTCCTCCCAGTTTTGTATCATCAGCAAACTTGCTGAGGGTGCACTCTGTGCCTTCATCCAGGTCATTGATGAAGAAGTTGAACAAGACTGGACCCAGTCCTGACCCCTGGGGGACACCGCTAGCTACAGGCCTCCAACTAGACTCTGTGCCACTGATCACAACTCTCTCAGCTCTGCCATTCAGCCAGTTCTCAATCCACCTCACTGTCCACTCATCTAACCCACACTTCCTGAGCTTCCCTATGAGGATGTTATGGGAGGCAGTGACAAAAGCCTTGCTGAAGTCAAGGGAGACAACATCCACTGCTCTCCCCTCATCTACCCAGCCAGGCATTCCATCAGAGAAGGCTATCAGGTAGGTTAAGTGTGATTTCCCCTTGAGGAAGCCATGCTGACTACTCCTGATCACCTTCTTGTCCTCCACATGCTTGGAGATGGCCTCCAGCATGAGCTGCTCCATCACCTTTGCAGGGATGGAGGTGAGGCTGACTGGCCTGTAGTTTCCTGGGCCCTCCTTCTTGCCCTTTTTGAAGACTGGGGTGACATTGGATTTTTTCCAGTCCTCAGGCACCTCTCCTGTTCTCCATGACCTTTCAAAGATGATGGAGAGTGGCTTAGCAATAATGTCCGCCAGTTCCCTCAGCACTCGTGGGTGCATCCCATCAGGGCCCATGGATTTGTGGGTGTCAAGTTCGCTTAAATGATCTCTAACCCACTCCTCCTCCACCAAGGGAAAGTCTTCCTCTCTCCAGACTTTCTCTCTTGCCTCCAGGATCTGGGGTTCCTGAGGGCTGGGAACATGCTCTGCGGCATGTCACGACCATACTTGAAGGAAACGTACACCACAGGGAACAGAAATGAAGGTACCTTCATGCACCCTGCTGCACAAAGTGTTTGCTGCGCTCTGGGAGCTGCGCTCTAGACCTGGCTATATAGGCCTCTCCCTAGCACTGACTCCCAGGGTGCTTGACCCACCCTAATCAAGGGCCACTGGGATCAAAGGCTCCAGCTGCCTCTGGTCAGGGGCAACCAAGAGAGCTGGTTAGCAGCAGCCACTCCTAGCTAGAGCTTTTCGCAGGAGCTTTTCCCAGGAGAAGTCAAGGCTTCCTGTAGTTGTCCTTGCCTAGCTTCCCCTTTCCTGTTCACAGCAATCACCTTCTAGTTCCTCGGGGGTCCTCAGAAAGCCCACAACTTCTAACAGGATCCTCAAGTTCTAGTCAGAACCCAAACACTGCTGCGGAAACTGCTGCGTCTGTTCGCTGCCTCTGTTAGCTGCGCTCTCTGGTTCTATTCATCTTTTCTACCTGCGCCGAGGACTGAGGCTGGTAGGGTGTATGTAATTCTCCATGGATTCCTATCATTTGATATAGCTTTTCTAAGATTCCAGCTGAATAATGAGAACCCCTGTCCAAATTTACAGTTTCCAGTACTCCATGTCGAGGAACAATTTCCCTTAATAGAGCCTTAATTACTGTGGCTGTATCTGCCTTGCAAGTAGGAAAGACTTTTACCCAACCACTTAGCTGGTCAACGATGACGAGAAGGTGTTTGTAGCCGTCAGCAGGTAAGAGATCAGCAGAATCGATTTGTAGGCGCTGGAAAGGGAAATATGCCCACGAGCAACTTCCTTGCTCAGTTTTTGGTCGAGTCTCATTACACTTCTGGCACGTCAAGCAGGTGGTGGTTATGCATTTTGCAACAGCATAAACTCCTGGAGCTGCCTGGTTATGTAAGATTTGTCAGGCAATAACTGATGGTCCTCCGTGTCCACAGTCATGGTACCACCTAGCTATGAGGAGTACATACCTCGCTGGAAGGATGCGTTTATTACCTATGGTCCAAATTCCTTCATTGCTTTCAGTTGCTTCCCATTTTCTCCAGTTTTCTTTTTCCTTCTTTGGTATGTCTTCATAGATTTTTGCTGTGCTTAATATGTTTGGCCATTCTTGTGTGAGTTCTCTGTTAGATATAGAAAAGGGTTGTCGGGTGGCTGCTTTAGCTGCTCTGTCCACTAGATTATTCCCTTGTGCCACATCAGACACTTCTCTTGTATGGGCCGGGCAATATATAACGGCAATTTTTTTAGGGAGTTCAATTGCCTTGAACAACCCTTGCACTTCTTGTTCATTAGCAATCATCTCCCCTTCCACAGCATTCCTGTGGCATGACATACCCCAAAAGCATATTTAGAGTCAGTATACACGTTGATCCGCAGGTTTTCTCCCAACTTCATGGCTTGTGCAAGAGCTGTTAGTTCTGTCCCTTGAGCACTAATGGATGGGGGCAAAGGGCCACCTTCGAGTACTCCAAAGAGGCTGGTAAAAGCATAGCCTGAACGTTGTTTTCCATTCAGGTAGTAAGATGAAGCATCAGCGAAGAGAATTAGATCTGGATTTTTGAGGGGTACATCTTTAAGGTCCTCTCAGGGTTTACTGGAGCTGATAATCACCTGTTCACAGGAGTGGTATCATTCCCCATTTTCAGGTAGAGGCAATAGTGTAGCTGGATTTAAAACGTTGCACCTTTCTAGGGTTACATTATCTGCAGGTAGAATCATAAGTTCATATCGGTGGGCTCTCTGTGGTGACAGTGCCTGGGTAGCACATTGCTTTAGCAATAACTCTGCGTCATGAGGTACGTACACAGTCATTGGACGGCCCCATATTATGGGCTGTGCCTTTTCGATAATGGCTGCAGTTGCAGCTATCGCTCTAATACACCCCGGACTACCTTTAGCTACCGGAACAAACTGGGTTGAGTAATAGTCTACTGGTCCGCGATGAGGGCCGAACCTTTAAGTGAGCACTCCGCTTGCTACTCCTGGTCGTTCATGGGCAAACAGTTCAAGGTCTTTTCTATAATCTGGTAACCCTAATGCTGGAGCCGAAATCAAGGCCTTTTTCACAGATATAAAAGCTTTTTCTTGTTCTGAACCCTAGGCCAGTGGTTCCACCTCTTCTCTCTTTGTTGCCTGGACTAGGGGGTTCATAATTTCTCCTAGTCCAGGAATCCACGGTCTGCAGAATCCTACAGCCCCTAAAAATCCCCTTAACTGTCTCTTAGTTACTGGGCGTGGTAACTCGAGAATTGCTGTTACTCGATCTGGATCAGTTAGTCTGTGTCCTTTTTTCAAAATAAAACCTAAATAGTTTACTTCCTGTTGACACAGCTGGAGCTTGGATAGGGATGCGCGGTGCTCTTTTTCTGCTAAGGCAGTACATAAGGAAACAGTGTCCCTCAAACATGTTTCATAATTTCTACTGGCTAACAATAAATCATCTGCATATTGTATTAGCACTGATTCTTTTGGAAGCTCCAGGTCTTCCAAATCGTTTTTAAGTATTCACGAAAATATAGTTGGAGACCCAGGAAATCCCTGTGGCAATCGAGTCCAAGTTAACTGCTGTCCTTTCCAGGTAAAGGCAAAGAGTTCTGGACTATCTTCAGCTATCGGTATACTGAAAAAGGCTGCCGTTCAGTCAATCACAGTGAAACACGCTGCCCAGTGGGGTATTTGCAACAATACAGTCGAAGGGTCAGGAACCACTGGGTGAGGAGCAATTACATATTGATTAATAGCTCTCAAGTCTTGTACAAATCGATGCTCCGGGTCACCATCGGAATCTCACCTACTCTTTCTAACTGGTAAAATTGGGGTATTATATGGAGATTCACAGGTTCGTAGAATACCTGATTTTAGATAATAGTCTCTCTGTCTTGTGATACTCCTTTCTGCCTCCTGTGGAATAACAGGACCTAACCTAACACTAACCTTGCTCGCCACAATAATGGCAGGGTCCTCTCAATCCTGCTTGCCTGTCTCGTACATTCTGACTCCACCTTTCTTCCCCAGGTCTTCCTCAGCCTCTACCCCAGTTCCCTGGAATTCCATCTCTCAGGACTGCCGCCAGCATACTGACCTCCTCTCTTCTCTGCCGCTGCTTCTCCTTAGCTTTTTTCTCCTCCCTTCCATTATACACAAAGGTAGCCAAGCACAATATTTTGTCCATGGATTTTCCTGGCCAATCAGGAACATACAAAGAGAAATATCTATTTATATCTGGAGATGTTTCCTCTATGTAAGTAGAAACCACTAGGAGTCTGTTAGCCTCTGCCTCTGGGTCGATCCCTCCCCCAAACTCTCTAATTTGCTTAAACAACACGGACAGAAATGCCGAGGGGTGTTCATCAATTTGTTGTTGACACTCCCGGATCTTAGACCAATTTGCAGTTCTCTGTCCAGCCAAACGTATGGCTTCCTCTATACCCTGTTTAGCTAATTGTAACTGCCAATAATCTGCTTCTATGTTATGATCCCATCCGGGATCCACAGCTGGCCACGCTGTTTGGGCAGCCGCTACTCCTCCCTGTTCAGCCCAACGACGATTCATTTCTAGAATTGCGTGTTTCTTGTCGGGAGTGAATAGGGCTTCAAGAAGCATCTGCACATCCCCCAAGTGGGGTCATATGTGTGAAATATTTCCCTTACTACTTGCAAAACCTTTTCCAGTTCCCCCCTAAGCCTGGCAGTTTGTGGACTCCATGCAATCAAATCTTGGGGCCCCCAGGGTTGTAGCTACTCGAGATACACGGGCCAGGCATTGCAGGGCCGTTTCTGGCACAGGAATGACTTGCAAAGGGGCTTGAAAGGTGGAGGTGGAAGGCAAGGGGCAGTATAGAGAAGTTGAAGCAGAGGGTAGCACATAGGGTGGAGCGGTTTCCACAAGCCTTTTAGCAGCTGCACTACTTGCAGTATTCTGGGAAGAAACTTTCCTCTCGTTTTTAGATGTCTCCCTTTTTCTAGTGAACACCCAGTTATCCCATGCATAGCAATAATGCATTTGTCCCAGGAATCTGTCTTCTAGGCGACGTTGTAAAAAGGTCAGTTCTTGTTGGTCCAAAGTCCCCTGCGGTGGCCACCATTCAGCTGGGCTGCCCTCCTGGGGAGGGAGGGGCCAGTCTTCCTGGCACAAGGTCACTAGCTTCTTTTTTCCTAACCCTACGGTACTGTCAGTCATTCTCCAGTTTTCCAGTACCTCTGCTAAGGGCGTCCCCTTCTCTATGCCGGGTACGTTTCCCATGTGTATCGGAGTCTTGCGGTGCGCCTTACGCTGATCAGGCTACGCACTCCCCCTTCTGGCCAGATTGAGATGGGACTGGAACTCTCTCAAATCCTGGAGGTGGGACTCGAACCCACTCTCCCCAAAATTTAGATGCGCAATTTGAAAACACACCAGTCGGTACCTCCCATCACCAAAGCTCCTAGGTGAACTCACCCGATGCGGGCCGTTGGAAGTTTGGAGATAAGAGGATCCAATGGTGGTTGCCTAGAGTCCCATCTGGGGTGCCAAATTGTTAGGGAAATTGTTCAATCCAGTGTTGCTAACAGGGTTTGACTCTAGGTTTCCGCTTTATCCAAAAGACACAAAATAATTCTTTACAAGATGATTTTATTAGTATTATAGCTCGAGCTGGGTGCCTCCTCCGAGGGACCCCGAAAGGAAAATTCCCTGCATATTTATACCCCTACGGCTTAAGTTCTTTGTCCATTCTCCAATTTCTTGCACCACTGATTGATTGCTCGACAAGTAGTAGCTTCTTCCGTCCTGGTTGGTTTCTGTGTTGTCTCCAGGCGGAGTCATGGTACTCACTAAGCACTGCTGAAGCTCTTTTGTTACTTCCTTATCTCCTTCTTCCCTGCCTGTTCCAAATGGCTCGAACAATTTAGGGAAAAGTTCAGTGATGTGCGGCCTTAGGCTTCAGTAGATTTAGCTCCAAGTGCTAAGCCAATGCTGTTACATGCAAAGTCAGGCCCTGAGGCACAAGTGACCTCACAAGCACAAACAGCAGCCACGGTCCTGGCTCTGGGCTATTCAGGCCTCAGGAATATGCAACCGCACAACCACAAACAGCAGACATGTGCCTTTCACTGGCCTATGAGGCACTGAGCCACAAGTGACCTCAAAAACACAAACAGCAGCCACATGACCAGCACTGGCCTATCAGGCACTGAGGCACAAGTGACCTCACAAGCACAAAAGCACCAATGTGCTGGATGTTGTCTAAGCAGGTACTGAAGCAAAAGTCACCTCACAAGTACAAAAAGGAGCAATGGGGCTGCTGGTGGCCGAGCAGATCCTTAGGCCGAAGGACTCCACAAACACAAACATCAGCAATCTGCATCAAGCTGGACTGTCAGGTGCTGAGGCTGAAGTGACCTCACAGACCGCCATGAAGCCGTATATCTGCTCCTGGCCTGTTAGCGACTGAGGCACAATTGACCTAAACAAGCACAAACAGCAGCAATGGGCCTGCTCCCCGTTTATGAGGCACTGAGACACAAGGCACCTCACCATCATCACCAAGCTACGGGCATGCTGTTGGCCTACCAGCTTCAGAGGCACAACTCACCTCACAAGCACAAATGGCATCGACGTGCCTGCTGCTGCCCTATCTGGGACCAAGTCACAAGGGATCTGAGAAATGCAAACCTTCACAGAGGAGAAGCTCACCTGGGCCACTCGCATGGCCCTTGATTACGCTGTTATCACTCTGTACAGAACAGTCTTCTGCAAACTTCTGCTTTCATCTCCTGGCAAGACTCTCTCCAGGTCATGCGACAGCTCCACTCTGTCACCCTGGGCACAAATCACAAAAGGGAGCAATTGGTCTTGCTTTTCCTTTAGTACCATCAAGTCCGAGCTGGGAGTCTTTGCACTGCAGCACCTACACAATGACAGCACAATGCCACTTCCACTCCTAGTGCCGAGGTGCAGAGATCAGCTGAGGGAGCAGCTGCACTGGAAAGCGTTTCTGACACTGTCAGATCAACTCAGCGCTGCAGCAGGCATCAACCTGACGCCAGACCTCTGCTCTGCCACCTAGTCTACAAACACACTGTCTCTGCCCCACAGAGCTGGCTGGTCTGCTACATACAACAAGGTGCCAGCAAGAAGAGATGGATGCAGGACACTCGCCACTTGCACACTCCCCAGCCACTGCTCTGCTCGCTGCCTTCCCTTGGCTCCTCAGCCCAGACACACAGGGAAGCTCTTGTGGAAACACCACAAGGTGGCCAAGGCACTCTAGGCTCACAAGGCCTGTGCAAATGAGCAGCACAGGATCAGGCAGGGTCAGAGCTGGCTCCTTGGGTGATGCTACTCTTTTCAGAGGGAAGGGTCCTGCTTTCTTTGGGCACAGCAGGCTGCTGCTTTCCACCCCCATCCCCTCAGCAACCTCCAGCTACACATGGGGGGATGGGCATTTTCTTTAGGTATAAAAAAGTTACAGATACAATGCAGAAACAGTTGAGAGTCCTGAAGGCCTCCTGAGCCCAAAGAAACCTCATTCCTTCCCTTTAGTTACTTGGACAAGGAGCCCCAGTGAAGGGACAAAGGGTGCAGAGTCTTTGGAATGAGGCCCAAGCAATGAGAAAGCCCCAGACTGCAGGTCTGCTCAAATGCCAGCTGTCCTGGCTGCGCAGGCTCTGCAGCAGCAGTCCAGGCTCCACAGCTGGGTCCACAGAGCACAGAGGGCTGGGTGCCACGGGCAACCTGGCCCTGGGCACATCTTCACCCCTCCCAGAGCCAGCAGCCCAAGAGCTCTGAGACTTCCTCAGGTCAAGCTACAGACGCTTTGGGGCACTCACACAAAGGCACCCAAGACATGCTGGCATTTATTATAAGGGTCTTGGACTCATCCTATATGGCACCGCAACCTTCTAGGAAAAGGAGGGGGCACAAGAGCATTTGCTGATTCGGCTGGCAGTAACAGGAGTTGTGGCACGCGGAATTTGCAGCACAGCAGAGGTACCAGGAGGTGAACCCACACCCCAAGTCACCCACTGATGCCAGGCGCATTTATGGAAACCTTTGCATCCATATGCAGCCTCATCTCATCATTTGCAGCTGCTTTCATGGACGGCTCACGATGTTGGCAAAGATGTTGACAGCCACAGTGAGACACCCTGGCATCCTGCCTCCATCCTCAGGGGCTCTAGGACTGCACTGGGAACCTACACAGGTGGAGCAACCTAGAAAGAAAGAAAGAAAGAATCGGAGTGTTACTGTCAGTTCTGCTGGCCTTACAGATTCTCAACAGTCAGGGGCAAATGTCTCCCCTCTATGCTGAGCTGTATTGGTGAGAGCACAGCCAGCAGGGCCACCAAGATGTTCCACCCCTCTTTTTGGCACAGGTGAGACCATGTCTGTACACTGGGTCCTGTTTGGACTCTCCGGTTCTGCAAAGGCACTAATACACAGCAGGGAGTCCAGCACAGGGACACCAAGATGGTCAGGGGCTGGAGCATGGGGCATATAAGGACAGGCTGGGAGACCTGGGTTTGCTCAGCCTAGACAGGAGAAGGCCAAGAGGGATCTTCCTGCTGTGCACAGTTCCCTTATGGAGGGCACAGGTAAGATGGAGCCGGATTTCCTTGAAGGTGCATACTAATAGCCTGAGAGGCAACAGGGACAAATTGGATAATGGGAAATTCTTCTTAGACGTTAAGAGCAAATCTTTTTGTCCGTGAGGGTGGCCGGACTGTGGCACAGGGTTCCAGAGAGGTTCTCACATCTCCATGCTTGGAGATAAAACTTCACTGGAAAAGGCTCCAAGGGGCTCAAGGCTGGGACCTGCCTTGAGCAGGGCGTTGCACCCCCACCTCCAGATGTCTCCTCCACTGCAGGCTCAAGGAAACTGCTATTCGGGATTGGAATGGATTAGGATCTGGGATGGGAAGATGCAATGAGGGGCCAGCTTCAACAGAAAGCCTTTAAGGAGGGAGAAGATAAAAATGCCAAAGACTCAGGGAAGCATCAAGACCTTCAGAAACTGTCAGCCTGGACCTCAGCTGACAGAAACCACCAAACTGCAAGCAGCCCTGGCTCGCACCACGATGCTCCAAGGAGGGAACATGGTCACCAACAGTCCTCACCCACGTCTCCCAGAAGGACACCATTATGGCGGGCTGGTCCTTGGGAGCAGAGCACTGCTCTCTCCAGCCACCTCCTCCCATGCTGAGCAGCAAAACACTGGTGCCACCACCTGGCTGCACCACAGGGCACCCCGCACTGGAACACGCCGCTACCCCCGCACCTCACAGAGGGCTGGCAGCCAACCTGTGCCTCTGCATCAGTGACACACATGGCACAGCACCACACAGGGCAGCAGGCAGGGCACACCCAAGCACCCCAACACACAGAAAGCCCAACTCTCCAGCCCTTCCATTCCCTTCCATTCCCTCCTAGGCCTTGCAACAGGCACTTCCTCTGACCAGCCACTCACAGCCCGGGACCTGCTCACTTCCCACTTCCAGGAAGCAGAGAACAAGTGCTCTCACAGGGGCTGATCAGGCCAGCTCTTGCCTCTCGCTTGTGCCTCAACTTCTCTGAACAAGAAATCTCTCTGAAAATGTGGCCCAAACCTTTTGGGGGGTGACATTCCTTCTGCCTCCTCCAACAGCCTTTGCACCCATTCTCCAGTGACTGCATACGTGGACAGAAAACCAGAGACCTCTAATGTGTTACAGTCCCAAATGTGTCATAAAAGCAGGTGGACACCTGAAAGACAGACACAGCATTCAGACCTTGCAGGAAAATCTCACAAGCTCCCTGCTCTTTTGACAGGGGCAACTTCTAAAGCACACACACCCTGGCAATTAGAGATTACTAACACCACTGCTCACACCAGCACTACATTCATTTAGCAGCCTCAAAAGTCTACTTGGACTGCCTAGCTGACTGGGAGGAGGCTGCAAGCTTCTGCTTAACAAAAAGTGGAGAGTCAAACTCCATCTCCATGTTCACCACAGAACATCATCCACATTTGAAATGTAGCAGTACTAACTCATGATGATGGAGTGGAATCAAATTTGTGCTAGATGATGTGGAACACCTATTTCTGCTTGATTAATGAGTTGCATTTCTGTACTGCTGTAGAGCTCTGCAGGGGTCAATCCCTCCTCTGAGCACACGCAACAAACCCAGAAGTGACCTCACCACCAACATCCAAGCCATGTGTCTTCTCCTCACCTATCAGCTGCTCAGAGAGAGGTGACCTCACAGGTGCATTCCCCCCACCACAGGCCTGCTGCTGGCCTATGGGCTTCAGAGACACAAGTTCCCTCCAAATAACTTCCCCAGCCATGAACTACTGCTGGCCTAGCAGGTACTCTGACAAAAGGGACCTCACAATCAACGCCCATGCCTAACTGCCTGCTGCTGGCCTAGCAGGCACTCAGAAAGATGTGACCTCACAGTCACCTTCACAGCCATGGCTCTGTCACTGGCCTAGAAGCCTCTAAGACAGAAATTACCTCACTACAAGTTCCCCAGCCATGAGACAAATCCTGCCTTATCAGCTGCACAGGCAGAAATGATCTCAAAAACACACATCCCAGCCATGGACCTGCTGCTGCTGCCCTATCAACCACTCAGGTAGAAATGACCTCACAATCACCTCTCCAGCCACATCTTGGCTGCTACCCAATCAGTTCAGCAGTCAGAAGGGACCTCACAAGCAACAGCCAAGCCTTCTTCCTCCACCTGCACTATCAGGTACTCAGGCAGAAGTGACCTCATCATCAACAGCTGAGCCATGTGCCTCCTGCTGGCCTACCAGCTACTTGCAAAGAACTGATTTGACACTGGTGATTTTCTGGCATAGCTCTCACAGACAGTGGTGACCTCACTGCCCGCACCCTGACCATGGGGCTGTTGCCTCCTGCAGCTCCCCCTGCTCTTCCCCAAGGCTGAGCCGGCTCCTGAACGGCCTCCCTCATTCACCTCATGGCTTCACAATGCTCAGAGTGAGCAAAACACCCCTCAGGTACCAGTTATGACCCCAAAACAACATTACCTTTTGCCTAGCTAGTCTCTACACATAGCCCATAAAACTTAGGAATTAGGAAAAGGCCTGCAAGTAATTCTTGGCAACATTTTCTAACGGGAGGGTTGCATGGGAGCAGCGATCATGAACCTGAAGACAGCAGGGCCTCATGTCCCAGGCAGAGGGAGAAGCCTTCCCACAACTCAGAAGTCGAGTTCCTTCCCCAAAGCTGAACAAACTCAGCAAATCCTCTACACATCCAGGACAACAAGCATTCTCCTGTTTTATGCCCTGAGAATTGGAGACATGGGGAAGGACTCATGCCAGGGCATCTCAGTTGGTGAAACCAGCAGAGCCACAATTCAGCAACTCTTCATCCTGACCTAGGAGGATGGAAATAACAACGGCAAGTGCAAGCACTGGCCCTTCATCAACTTTCAAGGCCCTTGACAAGCAAAACAGCTCACACTTACACAGAGCTGCTCTGGAAACACCCTTCACGCTGCTGCCAGGCTCACGGGTCTTGAGGAGAAGTGAGAGGCCTGGAGCAAAAACACTGTCTAAGGCACGGCATGACATGCGGGGACAGCGTCTCTCAGAGACACTCGGAAATGCTGTTATCAGAAGAGAAGAGACCATTGGGAAGGGCACCTCGCGAGGACACCAGCAGCCTGCTCACACTCTGCCCAGCACCTCCCAAACGCAGCTCTGAGCAGCACCTGGGGCTGCGCTGGCAGCAGCAGCTCAGGGAAATGCTTTAACAGGGATACCAGACCCACCACAGGGCCAAAGGTTCCTGCCCCCAAACCCCACCAAGCCGCCCCGGCCAGCTGCTCGGGGCAGGCCGCCACGTCTGGCTGCAGGGCAGCTCCCCGCTCTGGCCCAGGTTGCTCTGTCCCCTGCTCACAGCCCCACCAGCCCCTGCTGCAGCTCCTGCAGGAAAGCAGCTCCAGGGCCAGCACCGCTGCCCCCGCCCCAGCAGGAGGGCACCATCACGATGGACTGCAATTGGCTGTCAGAGCCATCAGTGAAATCGATCCCCACCCTCCTCCTCCTGCCAGCCAATAGGAGGGCTGCACTGGGGCGATGCCATGGCAACGTTGGGCCCTCCTGCCCTGGCGGCCTGCTCTGCCCCCTCCCCCGCAGTCAGGCGCCATGTTGTGGGCGGCAGTGTGGGGCTGGGGCGTGGCGGGGCCTGGTGGCAAAACTGCAACGTGTGGCTGGGCAGTGCAGGGCCCCGGGGCATGGCCGCTGCCCCACTGGGGCTGTGCTCTGCCACAGGGGTCGCGCAGGGATGCTGGCTGCCCCGTGCCCGGGGGGCCATGGGGGGCTGTAGGGGGGGCAGCACTGGGCCCTGTGCTTGTGGCAGCCCTGGCACAGGCGAGGGGGCCATAGGGATGGCCGGGGTGCCGGAGCCGACGGGCAGCATTCTGCTGCCCCCAGGGCAGGGCAGGGCGATGTCCCCTCGCTCCTCCTGTCCCATCCCCCTCCTCATGCAGCCCTGGGGCTTGGCAGCCCTCACTGTGTGCTCGGCTGGGCTGGGCAGAAGCCAGGTGGGCGTCCCCCACCTGTTGGCAAGATGCTCTCCCCAACATGCTGTCTTTTGGGTGTGGAGGTTTGCAGGATGAGAGGGGCTATGGCCATCTCAGGGTGGCATCTCTGAGCTCAAAACATGCTCTGCTGAGTCGGAAGCATAAAAGGATCCACAGGGAAGGATCAGGTTTTCTCAAACATGCAGAGGACTTGGGGTTATTACAAGGCGAAGGTTTCATTATTGTATATGGACATTTCCAGCAGGTTCTTGTGGATCCCACAGGAGCTGCAGGCCACCGCAGCCTCTGGGACACAGGACCCCTTTCTTCTCAGAGCCAGACCCCAAAGGGGGACCCACTCGCAGGGAAACCTGGCCATGCATTGCCCACCCCCTCCCCCCACCCACAAGGGCATGGAGCTGGCCCCACAGAAGCCTTGGAGCTCAGGGCAGCCCCAGCGCCAGGACCCAGGAGTCCTGGCTGCCACATTGTCCATGGAGCCAGAGGGACCCTCAGGCAGGACTCTCGTGGCAGCCCCCAGCGCTGTGCAGCCACCACCACAACCCACGATCCCCAGCAGTTTTTGCAGTTAACACTCTCTGTGCGACACCTCAGGAAGGAGCTCCCGAAGACCTTACCCTCAGTGGAGAGGTGCAGGAGCATTGGGAAGAAGGAACTGTGGTGTGGGCTGATGGTGTCCATCCAGCAGTCCTCCATGTCACTTATCCCCTTGCCCTCGGCTTGCCTCTCCAGCAATGGAGGAAGGATGCTCTTCCCGTTTCATCACCCCAAACTCCTTCCCAATGTGCTCCTGCTCCTCTGCCCTTCGGTGAGAGGCCACAAGGCAGCCTCACTGCCTCCTGTCTCCTTTCCTTGCCCTAGAGTCACTATGAAGGGGAGCTATGTGGAGGGCATGAGCAGTGCCCAGCAGCACCTGGGCCTCACAGGGAGGTGAGGGCCCCCGCCCATGCCACCGAGAAGACCTCCCTGTGAGGCAGCACATCCCATTGTGACCTCAGCTCGTGTCATCTGGGGGCTCGGTAGGTCACTGCCATGGAGATGGCAGAGGCAGGGAGAGAGCAGAGAGATTTCCCCTCACATCCTGGAAAGCAGTCACCTCCCTCCATCCCAGGCATTTTCCAAATTTTTCTGATAACTGCTTGAGGAACATCTTCAGATGTTGCCAAAGGCAATGAAATACCTAAAATGGAGAACTAGAGAAGTCACTTCTGCGTCCCTGCACTGGCAGGTCACTGCACTGGGCAGATCTATGCAGGAATCGGGGATTTGGGGGTTGGTTGGGGCTTGGCATTTTTCAAAACCAGGCTCAAAGTCCTTTGGGTTGAAACAGCGCAAAGCGTGGCCACACGTTGGGATGCTTTGGTGAGCCTCAAGACTGGTTTCTCCAGTGGGTCCCTCTTTTTGTAGAAGCAGGATGTAGGAGAACATGGGAGAGGAGAGAGCCTTCCTCCTTTGGGCACCAAAGCAGGCTCTTTGCTTTTCAAAGTCCTCAGCAAGGTTTCTCGGTGTGCGGTGCTTAAGATAAACAAATTGTGCTGAAAAAGAGCAAATGTGCTGTGACGGTGTGCTCTGTTCCCCCCCACTGGTGTGCTCTCTCCCCCTCAACCTGACCTCCCTGTAAACAGCATGTATGCAGGGGCTAATTGAGCATGCGCCAACTAAAGGCCCATCTAGCATGCAAATATGACTATGAGTCAATCATCTCCCCCCTACCCCCATAACTAGGGGGCAGCCCAGAGCTCACTGAGTTCTCCTGCAAGGCAGCGGGCTGCACTGCAGAACCTCCTCTTGAGCAGGAATGCCTCTCAAGGTTCCTCCTCAAGGTTGAGAGATTCCTTACCCGCGACAGATCCTCAGTAAGCGATTAATAGCATGCTGAAACACTGCCAAACTTCACAAAAATTTGCTGAGTTATATCTCTGATTAATTGTGCACATAATCCCTTAGACATCAACACTTGACCAAGTCTGAGACTAGGACTGGATCCAGCCACACCTAGGCTCTTCTCTGAGGGAGTTTGGAAAGCAAGGGGGTCCTTTTTGAACCTCGTGACTCAACGGGAGGGTCTCCGTTGCATGTGTATCCGACCCTGTCCTTCATGCAATAACTGAGTGAACCTTGCCAATCGAACCTCATTAAATCATTCTTATTTATGCTTAGAATTTGTTAACTCACTATCTTACCACAATAAACATAGTGCTGCTTCCCTCTTGCGAGTGAAGTGCATCACTCCTTTGCGACACCTTGACGTCCCCTGCAAGTGTCTATCCTAGAGGAGCTTTGGCTTCCCGAACACCAACCCTACTTTGCTTGAAAATAATGCACTGTTTAGTCCAGCTGTTGTGCTGAGATGTCTACTGGTTTTACTGAGTATTGGTCTGGACCATCTTTGCGCTTGGTGGGTGCTGTTCGCAGAATCACAGAATCACAGAATGGTTGAGGTTGGAAGGGACCTCTGGAGATCATCTAGTCCAACCCCCCTGCTCAAGCAGGGTCACCTAGAGCACCTTGCACAGGATCACATCCAGGTGGGTTTTGAATATCTCCAGAGAAGGAGACTCCACAACCTCTCTGGGCAACCTGTTCCAGTGCTCGGTCACTCTCACAGTGAAAAAGTTTTTCCACATGTTCAGATGGAAGCGTCTGTGTTTCAGTTTGTGCCTGTTGCCTCGCGTCCTGTCACAGGGCACCACTGAGAAGAATCTCGCTCCATGCTCTTGACACCCTCCCTTCAGATACTTGTACACGTTGATAAGATCCCCCTCAGCCTTCTCTTCTGCAGGCTAAACAGGCCCAGCTCTCTCAGCCTTTCTTCGTAGGAGAGATGCTCCAGGCTCCTCATCAACTTTGTAGCCCTCCGCTGGACTCTTTCCAGTAGTGCCATGTCTCTCTTGTACTGGGGAGCCTGGAACAGGACACAGTACTGCAGCTGTGGCCTCAGCAGGGCTGAGGAGAGGGGGAGGATCCCCACCGTCGACCTGCTGGCAACACTCTTCCTCATGCACCCCAGGATATGGTTCTTAATGGCCTGCTGGCTTTCCTGAGCTCCTGTGCCCTTCAGAGCTCACTCCTGTGGGATCCCCCAGCAGTCCTCAAAGAGGCCAAAGTCTGCTCCTCTGACGTCCCGAGTCTGTACTCCGCTGCTGTCCTTCCTCCCTGCCTTCAGGATGTGACACTCCACTATTTCATGGTCCCTGCAGCCATCACTTCCACTGATGATCACCTCGCTGATCAGTTCTTCCTTGTTTGCGAGTACCAGATGCAGGAGAGTGTCGCCCTTCTTAGCCCATCTGGCAGCTGTGCTAAGAAGGTGTCCGTGACACCCTGCAGAAACCTCCTGGACTGCTTTCACCCTGTGCTTTGCCCTTCCACTGCATGCCAGGGGGATTAAAGTCCCTCCGTAAGCAGCAGGCCCTGTGTGCCACAGACTTCCTCAGCTTGCTTAAAGGAGCCTGCGTCCACTTCCTTTCCCTGATCGGGTGAACTGTAACTCCCATCGCAAGGTCACCCTTACTCCCATGCTCACTCACCTTTTCCCATCCAGCACCTTGTCCTTCCCTTGGAAGAGCTCCACAAATCCCAGGTGGCCCTTTACATAGAGGGCATCCCCCCCATCATCTGCCCTAAGAGTCACTGCTGAAGAGCTTGTAGCATGCCATCAGAGCACTGCAGTCTGGTGAAACATATGTAATGGTGAAAGGAGGTTCCCGCTAAGAGAGCAAGCCCTACAGTGTGCAAGGCCAGGGAGAAAAAGAGCTGGGCTGTGCAGGAATGGCAGGAGAGGGGTTTGCTGCCTGAGCTGCCTCTGCAGCACCTTGGCGCCTTTGATGGAGGTAAATCGATGTCCAGGAAGGAGAAGGTGCCCCTGAAAAATTTCTTGAGCCTGCACAGCCTGCCATGCTGTGGACATCATTAGCACAGTCCCTGTTCATATCATGCGGGAGTGGGAAGAGGTTCCGGGAGAGGAGAGCTAGAAGGTGTTAAGCATGCAGGGACATGAGTAGAGCCCTTGGTGTGATGTGCAGCTCTCTGCTGCACACTTGGATGTAGAGGGCATGGACTTCACCTGAAGACAGAAGTGGGATTCAGTTGTTTGGACACAGGCAGGTCCCACGTGGTATCTGCTGGAGACATATGGTTGTGCTTGACACCCCAGGCATCACGGAATCTAGTCCCTGCACTGAATGACATGAACTGCTTGCAGTGTAGGGATCTGCTTGTGCCTCAGCCTCCTAATGTGTGGAGCTCTGGCAGTATTAGGCACCTCATGTCATTTCAGATGGCCAAGGAGATTCTCCACCTGGCCACCACCTAATGCTCTAGAATGACGAGGGTCTCACGGTTGCTGCATCAGAGCCAGCAGACACTGGCATATGCCTTCCACCACCTCTCTCGCTTCAGATGTCACCATGTGTTTGTGTGTGGGCAGCTGGCTACTGCCCTCCCTCTCCAGTGATTCTCATGGGAGCTTAGAGAGGGAGCTCGCATGCCAGCAACTTTGTTCTGCACACTCCAGGTTGTGAAAGGGGAATCCCACCTCCTGTGTGTTTGTGGAGTGCCCAGAAGGGCTCTGAATCCCACTCCATCCCAGGGGCTTCTAAACCAGCATGAGAAGCACAGATTGACGCGTCTGAATCAATACCTGAGCCATGGATCATTGAAATCCCTTCTTGCCCCTTTCCTAGGTGTCCTGCCTAGTTAAGAGATGGGAATAGGGTCTTCCAGAGTGGGACATTTCCATGTGTCCTAGATGAGCATCCTCTGATGAGACAAATTGCAATACTGGAATGGGTCTCTCTCCATTCTTTACAAAAGGCCCATAGGTGATTATTTCAGGCAACTTCAGTGACCGTGTCCCAGGAGGAGGAAGCACAAGGGAGAGAGAAATTCATTCCTTCAGCTGGACCACTGTTGCTGAGCAGAGGCAGGCTCCTGGGACAGAGAGAGCTCCTGACAACGTGGCAGCACTGCTGGGAGACAACTCTTTGCAGGAGCAGCTCCCCTGTCAAGAGCAGCAGGGCTCTGGGCACTGCCTGCTCTTGCTGACATGCGATAAGACTAGAGAGAGAGAGAAGTGAAAGGGAGTGTGGAGTGTGAGGCCAGAGGAGAGCTCCTTGTGGGAGGAATCTTCCCAGCCCTTTGCACGGTAAGCCTCTGGCTGCAGGGCAATGCTACTGCTGTTGCTGGAGGGGTCTTCTAAACCCAGCCCATAACAGAGAGTTTTCTTAAGGACTGCTCTCCTGGTTTCTCCAGAGTGTGTGTGTGGGGGGCATTCCCCACCACAGCATGCCAGGGACGGGGTGTCCTGCTGCCTTCTGCCAGGGAGAGCTGCATGGGTGTGAAGCCAGGGTGTGCCACAGGTCTAGCCAGGGCTGTAATTCAGAGCAGTGTTCCTGCACCCCAGGGTGCTGTGTGCCCCGGGCAGTGAGTCTGCTGCCTGCGAGGGTCAGCACTCAGCCTGCCCAGCAAACTCCCCACAGCGCTGTGGGGAGAAGCTCTGAGTGGGAGGAGAGACCCAGACAGGGCAGGTTGAGTGTGCTGTGGAGAGGGTGCTGTGTGGGTCAGGGCTGCTCACAGCTCCAGCTCACCCTGAGGACATTTGTGGAGGGCACTTTTCAAAAGGAAGGTGAAGGCAGGGGATACTTGAAAGGGAAGGAGCTTTCCTTCTAGGCTGTGTGCTTTGAGTCCGCTAATTTGGGGAGGGGGGAAAAACAGGAAAGAGTTTTGTGCTTTGGGAAGGAACCGAGACTCTCAACCCTTCCCTCTCAGAGATCACTAGGTCTGTGAGAAAGCTCAGCAAACGCCTTCAACCCCTCCTCAGCCTACAGACAGCACCAGCATCACCTTTATGGCCTTGTCAGGGATTTTCTAACCTGCTCCTCAGGACCTTTGAGCACAGCAATGCCTCTGCCCAGCGCCCTGTCCCGGTAGGTTTCTGTCGGGCAGAACAGAGCATGCAGAGGGTGGGATGGGGTCTGCGAGCACCGTCAGGGAAAAGACATTGGGATAGAGAAGGAGCTGCCAGCAGGGAGAGCTCCAGGCAGTGAGATGGGCAGGGAATGAGAGGGAACTGCAAAGAGAATCAGCATGGGAGGAAGGATTTGGGCAAGTGATGGTCAGTCCCTGTGACGCAGACACCTTCCTCTGAGTCAGTCCCCTGTGTCTCTGCTGATGAGCAGATGGTATATTGGTGTGAGGAGAGGGTCTATCGCACTGGAACGGAGACATCCAGAAAGGGTCGGGCACCCGCTGTCTTCACGTGAGAGTTTTGCCTGCCTTGCTAGAATGGGAGCTGTTGTGGCTGCTTCAGATACCTGTGTTCAGGAGGGCAAGGCTGGGGGAGGTGAATGCCTCACAAGGATCTTCCCTTCCCAAGACAGCTGGCAGGAGAGCTTGTCAGAGTCCGATTCTCCCTCACCAGGTTCTTTTAGCTATTCCACACATGGACGGTGTAATGTTTAATATCAAGATTTACTTCTTTGAAGATATTGGACGTTACACAGGATTTTTGATTTAGCAGAGTGACACAGCAATATGCTGAAATCACAATGCAAGTGTGAGTTACACTTAGCAAAATAGAGCAATTGCAGTATCAGTTCAATCACAATACCAGTGTTATTACCCATTACTGGTCTCTATCCTGTGCTCACCATCACAATGCTGGGCATCCCCAGTTGCCCGGAAGGAAGACATGTGATGAAACCAGGTCAGTCACATTGCTCTCTGCCAGGTTCTTTTGTTAGTTGTTCAGTTTTTATATTCCATGTTGGGCTGAGCCATGAATACACTCCCCCCCATGCTGGTCTGGCTAACTCAGGGAGACATTCACACTCTTTTGATGGACTCGGGGATAAACATTGACACCAGCTGATCCACTCAGTTGGGCTGCAGTCACTTGATCCACTCAACTGACATAGCTGTTTCTCTAAAACCAAGGTTACCTTCCAGTCATGGTCCCTTTTGCGTTGAGATAAAGTCATCTTTCTGTGCAGCAGCTGTGGTCAGTGACACCCTACCTTATCCCCTGAGCTTCACGGGCACATCAGCCTTGCCCATCTCCCCTGAGCTTTCTTCCATTGTAGGGGTTTATTGGTTGGTCCAAGTGCTATATTCCTCTCTCCTTCTGCTAAACAGAGAATATTCCCACTGCGTCACCGGCCTGAGTGTCCTTAGCTCAGCTCATGGAGCCCAACACCCTCCTATCCCCACCAAAGAACTGGAAATGGTTGTCACCTTCCTCCATTTACACCCCCCAGCAGAGCAGCACTGACTCCTCTGAAAATCGTTAGCAGAAGCCCCTGCTCTGCATGGCACACTCAGGCAGCACAAAGCGGAGCTCGAGCCAGGGAACTGAACAAAGGTAAAGGAGAGAGGAAAAGTGGGAGGTTCTGTGAGGAAGGCAAAGGGTTTGTCTCGCAGAAGACTGCTCTAATTTGTCCCTGTCTTTTCCTCCTTGGACAGGCCCCCATGCCCAGCGTCAGCAAATGTCCAACAGCAGCTCCTTCAATGAGTTCCTCCTCCAGGCATTTGCAGATACGCGGCAGCTGCAGCTCTTGCACTTCTGGCTCTTCCTGGGCATCTACCTGGCTGCCCTCCTGGGCAACAGCCTCATCATCACAGCCGTAGCCTGCGACCACCGCCTCCACACCCCCATGTACTTCTTCGTCCTCAACCTCTCCCTCCTCGACCTTGGCACCATCTCCACCACTGTCCCCAAATCCATGGCCAATTCCCTGAGCAACACCAGGGCCATTTCCTACTGGGAATGTGCTGCACAGGTTTTTCATTTCTACTTTCTCTTAGCAACTGAGTTTTCTGTTCTCACTGTCATGGCCTATGACCGCTACGTGGCCATCTGCAGACCCCTGCACTATGGGACCATCATGAGCAGCACAGCTTGTGTCAAAATGGCAGCAGCTGCCTGGAGCACTGGTTTCATCTATGGTCTCCTGCACACTGCTAACACATTTTCCATACCAC
This sequence comes from Apteryx mantelli, assembly GCF_036417845.1. Classification (NCBI taxonomy): domain Eukaryota; kingdom Metazoa; phylum Chordata; class Aves; order Apterygiformes; family Apterygidae; genus Apteryx; species Apteryx mantelli. The sequence continues at coordinate 8,178,973 of NC_090001.1, read as the reverse complement.
TGTGCCAAGGCAATGTTGTGGAGCAGTTCTTCTGTGAAATCCCCCAGATCCTCAAGCTCTCCTGCTCAGACACCTACCTCAGGGAACTTGGGCTTGTTGTGGTTAGTGCCTGTTTAGCCTTTGGGTGTTTTGTTTTCATTGTGCTGTCCTATGTGCAGATCTTCACAGTTGTGCTGAGGATGCCCTCTGAGCAGGGCCGGCACAAAGCCTTCTCCATGTGCCTGCCTCACCTGGCCGTGGTCTCCCTGCTTATCAGCACTGCAATGTTTGCCTACCTGAAGCCCCCCTCCCTCTCCTCCCCAATTCTGGATCTGGTGGTGTCTGTTCTGTACGCAGTGGTGCCTCCAGCAGTGAACCCTCTCATCTACAGCATGAGGAACAAGGAGCTCCAGGATGCACTGAAGAAACTGGTTCAACTGCTACTACTTCAGCAGCAATGAGCTGCCCATCTCTCCTCACAAGCGATTTCCAATTTACCTGGGCAACTCTTGTGCTTTGGGCATTCTATCTGTGATGATTCTGTTTGTAAACGGTTGAAATCATCCCTCTTCTCCAGCAGCACAAAGCCCATCTGACTGGCCAGAAGCCTTCCGTAAATCTGCATAGCACTGTGTCCGGGCTGGCCTCCCAGTCAGGATGTCTGTAATAAAAGGGGATTTCCTGAGGACAGTGCCTGAAGGTTGGGCTCTTCTTCCCAAGCTGGAGCCAAGAATGCGCTCAGGGATTTGTACCCGAAAAGGCCCTTTGCTGTGCTTGGCTTTTCCATGGGCTAAGGGGCATGAGCTCCTAGGGTGATGTGTTTGGGCAGGAGGGCTGGAGTCAGCTGTAAGTGAGTGGAGACTCCCAAAACCAAGTGGAGTCGCCCAAAGGTAAAGGGCTAAACCGAAGAATGCACTGAATGAGAGCTCAGAAATCTCAGGAGAAGCAGTGGGGACCCAGCAGGCACAGGGAAGGGAGCCTCAAGATTGGTTCATGTCATCTAAAAAGAAAAAAAGCCCACATTCATTCTGCCAAATGACACACGTGAACACCTCCTGAGCCATTTGAAATGCCCTGTGTTTGCTTCCAGCATCGTCCACAGCCACAGAGCCTGGGAGGGGGTGGTCAGGCGCAATGGTGCTGGTCCAGCTGGGTCTGCCCTGAGCAGCACAGCCAGTGCGGAGTCATCCTGTGGCCCCACAGCCCGTTCGCTTTGCAGAGCAGCACCACCAGCCTGGAGCCCTGTGGGGAGCACAGGGGAGGGGTGCAGGAATGACCGGCCAGACCAGCATGGAGATACTCACCTGGGGAAAGGCTCTCTGGAGAGCAGGAACATCCAGGGCATGTGTGTGGAGGGGAGGAACACAAAAAGACACCCTTTCCTGTGTGCACTGGCTTGGGGCAGGCGTTTCTGTTGCTGGGGCAGCAGGATCTGCCTGAGCAGCCCTGGGACCAGGACTCTGGGGCTGTCCTGGACAGGGGCTGGGGCTGCGGTGCAAGTGCCCAGAGCTCTGCAGCCACCTGCGGTGGGCACTGCTGTGGGGCCACCCTCAGCCTGGGCTGCTCTGCTGGGTGGTCTGGGGAGAGGGCAGGGGAGGTGGGGAGAGCTGGGGATTTGCTGAGATGGGCTGGAAAGGTTCTGGGAGAGGCAAAACACCAGCAGGCAGCTCCTGTGTGTGAACAGCAGTGTGGGAGCACCCACCAGTGTGCTTGCAGGCAAATGCAGGTCTCCTGGGAGAGGCACCAGGACATGGAGGCTGCAGAAGAGAAGAGCCCGGGTTGTTCCCTGTGTTTCATGGACACACTGGGGAAGCTGCCCCAGGGCCATCATCCTGGACCAGCCCCTCACATGGCCCCTTCCCACTGCTGGCTGCTCACCTCAGCTGTGGGGTGGTGCATGGCCAGCTCCGTCCTCCTGCAGGTCTCCATATCCCAATGGAGGGGAAGAGGCCAGCCTTGCATGGTCACTCTTCTGCACCAGACCCCAGCAGATCTGGGAGCACGGCTGTCTGCTAACAGCTGTGGGGGGCCCAGCCCAGACTGGTCAGGGGCCGGGTGCTTGGATCCCGCAGACTCTGGGGGATCATTTCATAATCATTGAATAATACTCCAGCCCTTTCCATGCACAAGGTCTCTGGTTCCATCTCCAGCTGAGTTCTGGCTTTCCTCACTCCATCCCTGTGTGCACGGACAAGGTCTCAAAGCTCTTCCTGGGCAGACCGTCCCCCTTCCACCCTCTGTGCACTTCCATCCTGGCACCTTGAGTGTTGGTGGTGCTGCTAGGGCAGAGGTGGAATATTACCCATCATAGCTCTTCAAGGAGATCCCCAGGGAAAAGCTGAGCCCAGTCCCGGCCTCATGCTGAGCCCCAATGAGGCAGAGGAGATCTGCCCTCTCCCAAGTCACCCTGGCAGTACACTGGACAGGTGATGCCTTTGTGGGCAGCCAGGCTCCAGGTTCAGGCTGGATACCAGCTCGAGGGTAGGAGCACTGGGATTTCCATGGGCTTCCAGTGGTGAAGGCAAGTGGGCACACGTGCAAGTGCAAAGGCTGGGGGTGGAAAAGGCAGTGTGGGGCTGGTGAAGGTCCTCCCTCTGCTCCCCATGGGGAGGAGAGTCCCCAAGCAATGCTGAGCTCCACTTTGTCCAGCAGGAGGGGAGCACAGGGCAGGGTGGAAGAGGCAGATGGAGCCTCTCAGGATGCATGAGGGAGTTTTCTTACCCCTCTTACCCCCCTTTCTCACCATCTTACCCCTGATGCTGCCCCAGCCAAGCTCACCCTGCCCTGCCCTAGGAGCTCTCATCCCTGTGCCAGCCGTGCTGGAGCAGAGGCTGAGGAGGTGGAGGTGCCTCAAGCCAAGCTGTGCCTGCCCAGGGGAGCTGGCCCTGAGTACAGGGCAGGCCAATATCTCCTTGCGTGTCCGATGCTGCTGGGAGGGCAGCATGGGGATGGGGAAACAGCCTGCTCCTTCCCGGGGGCCATGCGGGACCTTTTGGGAGGGAGGCAAAGGCAACAGCCGCTGTGCTGCAGCAGCATCGGCTGCGCCCCCTGCATGAGGCCCGTGCTGCATTCCTGCCCATCCCTGCCCCTGTCTGGCCTGCTGCCCCCTTGCTCCCAGCCCATGGCCCCTCTCCTGGCACCGTGGGGACCAGTTCTGCAGGCAGCAGCTCCCTGGCCATCCCCACCTCTCCCCACATCGGGGATCCAGCCCCAGCCATGCAGCAGGACGCCCGCTCAGAGAGAGAGGAGATGAGGGAGCGTGGGGCTGGACAAGAGCTCTTGCTGCTCCCAACAACATCCTCTTTGTAGCAGGAACCCAGATGCAAATGGTGCTTAAACACTTGAGCTGGGATACAGAAACACTTGCTCTCGTAACCATGCATCATCAAATCAGACCCCAAGTGGCTGCCCTCACTTTTTCATTCAGCTGTTCGTCTGTGGGCAGTGTTACGTGGGTAGGGGCTGAAATCTGAAGCCCTCCTTACACCTTTGAATTGGCTTTCAGGCAAGAGTTGCTGTGGGGATATGTGGTCACCTTTTGTACCTGCAACCTTCTCTGGGATCTGCTCGGATCCCAGCTTCACTTGCCAAGTTTTTCTTGCCTGTAGTGAGGGGGCAGGTCTGAGGCAGAGATGGGGAGTCAGGTCAGCAGGATGGGGACAGGGCAGGTCAACACTCAAAAGGTGCAGGGCCAGGCACAGGCATGTCCACAGCATAACTCAGGCCAGGCCCCAGGACAAGGGGAGCAGCTCTCCAGCAAAGGGGAGGAGGCCCCGCAATGAGGCCGGTCATTCTCTGTCTCCCCTGCTCTATACACACTTCAGAGCACAGCAGGCCAGTGTGGAAGTGAGGAAAAGAAGCCCTGAAGAAAGAAAGTCCAGCTACCATTGGCAGATGTGTCTCCAGGAGGGCTGCAGCCCCCATGCAAAGGCTGCAGTGAGGAAATGTGGGCTGTGGTAGTGGGGGGATGGTCCTGAGGAGCAGAGGGTCTGTCCCCCACAGGCTGCATCCAGACTGCCCTGCCCCTCCTGCCTGGATGATTTTGCATTTCCTTCCACCTCGGATCTTCCCTTCTTGATGGTAGGGAAAGCCCTCAGGTTCCCCGTGACCATGGAAGTGAGTCAGAAACAATATGGTCAAAGCACACGCTGCTGTCTTGTTCTTTTCCAGTCAGCGTTGCTCAGATGTAGGACTGTGTGGCAGGTACCCACAAACAGCTCTCTTCCTAGTCTTCGTTTCACCTTTTCTTTTCTGTTTTCCTCTTTCCCCCTTCCAAGTCCTTTGCTTTTATCATACACATGCCCTCCCATACAAATAGCCCACCTCTGCTTACCCTGTCCCCCCAGATCCAGTTTTGCTTACTTTTTACCTTCATTTGGCTTTTCCAGACCGTCAGAGGAGTGACCCTGAGGAGAAGGGCCTGGACATTACAAGGGATGCCATATGAGCCAGTGGTGCGTGCTCACCAAAAATCAGGCCAGCTTCATGCAGGGCTGCCTTAGGAAGAGCCTGGCCGCCCAGGCAAGGACAGCTATTATCCCCCTTGACTCAGCACTGGCGTGGCCACACCTGGAATAGTGTGTCCCAGTGTGGGTTGCCCAGTGCTGGAGGAATAGGAAGGACCACGAGAGGGTCCAGAGGAGGTCTGCCAAAATGGGGTTTAGTGTCCTGAAGCACAAGGCCTTTATGGAGAGGCTGAGGGACCTGGCCTTCTTTAGCCTGGTGAAGTGGAGGCTAAGGGCAGTACAGCAGCAGCCTGTGAGTGCTTGAAGGGTGATTTCAGAGGTGATGGAGCTTTTCTGGGGAGTAGGAAATAGCATGAGAAGGGGAAAGAGCCAAAATATGCAGCTTGGTTGGCTCAGACTGAACTTCTGGAAAACTAAAAGTCACTTGTGCTGTGGGTCAACAGGACACCCAAGGAGAGTCTGTGGTGAGCCCCTGGCTTTGGATTGATCCTAGGGGTGGATGAAGAGCGAGTTGAGAGCTTCTGGGTAAGGATGAAAGGGCAGGCTAGCATGGGTGACACTGTTGTGGGTGTTTACTACAGGCCACCTGATCAGGAAGAGGAAGTCGATGATGCCTTCTGCAGACATCTGGAAGTAGCCTCACGATCCCAGGCCCTGGTTCTCATGGGGGAATTCAACCACCCTGATATCTGCTGGAGAGACAACACAGCTAGGCACAAACAGTCCTGGAGGTTCCTGCAGAGCATTGGTGACAACTTCTTGACACAGGTGGTGGAGGAGCCAACAAGGAGAGGTGTGCTGATGGACCTCGTACTAACAAACAAAGAAGGACTGGTGGAAGATGTGAAGGTCAGGGGCAGCCTTGGCTGCAGTGACCATGAGATGGTGGAGTTCAGGATCCTGCGAGGAGGAGGCAGGGCACTAAGTAGGATTGCAACCCTGGACTTCAGGAGAGCAAACTTTGGCCTCTTTAGGGACCTACCTGGAGGAATCCCATGGGTTAGGGCCCTAGAAGGAAGGGGAGTTCAAGAGAGCTGGTTAATATTCAAGCATCTCTTCCTCCAGGCTCAAGACCGGAGCATCCCTATGAGTAGGAAGTCAAGCAAAGGAGGCAGGAGACCTGCATGGATGAGCAAGGAGTTCCTGGCAAGACTCAACCAGAAGAAGGAAGTATACAGAAAGTGGAAAGGGGGACAGGCCACTTGGGAGGAATATAGGAACGTTGTCAGAGTATGCAGGGATGTGACGAGGAAGGCTAAGGCCCGTTTGGAATTAAATCTGGTGAGAGATGTCAAGGACAGCATGAAGGGCTTCTTCAAAGACATCAGTAGCAAGAGGAAGACTAGGGAAAATGTGGGCCCACTGCTGAAAGGGGTGGGTGCCCTGGTGATGAAGGATGCAGAGAAGGCAGAGTTACTGAAAGCCGCCTTTGCTTCAGTCTTTACTGCTGAGGCCAGCCCTCAGGGACCCCGGAACCTGGAGGCAAGAGAGAAAGTCTGGAGAAAGGAAGACTTTCCCTTGGTATAGAAGGATCAGGCTAGAGATCATTTAAGCAAACTTGACACACACAAATCCATGGGCTCTGATGGGATGCACCCACGAGTGCTGAGGGAGCTGGCGGACGTTATTGCTAAGCCACTCTGCATCCTCTTTGAAAGGTCCTGGAGAACAGCAGAGGTGCCTGAGGACTGGAAGAAAGCCAATGTCACCCCAGTCTTCAAAAAGGGCAAGAAGGAGGACCCGGGAAACTACAGGCCAGTCAGCCTCACCTCCATCCCTGGAAAGGTGATGGAGCAGCTCATCCTGGGGGCCATCTCCAAGCATGTGGTGGAAAAGAAGGTGATCAGGAGTAGTCAGCATGGCTTCACCGAAAGCGGAAATCATGCTGAACCAATCTGATAGCCTTCTCTGATGGAATGCCTGGCTGGGTAGATGAGGGGAGAGCAGTGGATGTTGTCTCCCTTGACTTCAGCAAGGCTTTTGTCACTGCCTCCCATAACATCCTCATAGGGAAGCTCAGGAAGTGTGGGCTAGATGAGTGGACAGTGAGGTGGATTGAGAACTGGCTGAATGGCAGAGCTCAGAGAGTTGTGATCAGTGGCACAGAGTCTAGTTGGAGGCCTGGAGCTAGCGGTGTCCCCCAGGGGTCAGTACTGGGTCCAGTGACCTGGATGAAGGCACAGAGTGCACCCTCAGCGAGTTTGCCTATGATACAAAACTGGGAGGAGTGGCTGATACACCAGAGGGCTGTGCTGCCATTCAGAAGGACCTGGAGAGGCTGGAGAGGTGGGCGGAGAGGAACCTCATGAAGTTCAACAAAGGCAAGTGCAGGGTCCTGCACCTGGGGAGGAATAAGCCCATGCAGCAGTACAGGCTGGGGGTTGACCTGCTGGAAAGCAGCTCTGCGGAGAAGGACCTGGGAGTGCTGGTGGACACCAGGTTAAGCCTGAGGCAGCAGTGTGCCCTTGTGGCCAAGAAGGCCAATGGTATCCTGGGGGGCATCAGGAAGAGTGTTGCCAGCAGGTCGAGGGAGGTGATTCTCCCCCTCTCCTCAGCCCTGCTGAGGCCACATCTGGAGTACTGCGTCCAGTTCTGGGATTCCCAGTACAAGAGGGATGTGGCACTACTGGAGCAAGTCCAGCGGAGGGCTACAAAGATGATGAGGGGACTGGAGCATCTCTCTTATGAGGAAAGGCTGAGAGAGCTTGGCCTGTTTAGCCTGGAGAAGAGAAGACTGAGATGGGATCTTACTAATGTGTACAAATATCTGAAGGGAGGGTGTCAAGAGGATGGAGCCAGACTCTTTCCAGTAGTTTCCAGGGATGGGACAATAGGCAATGGGCACAAACAGAAACACAGGAAGTTCCATCTGAACATGCGGAAAAACTTCACTGTGAGGGTGACCGAGCACTGAAACAGGTTGCCCAGAGAGGCTGTGGAGTCTCCTTCTTTGGAGATATTCAAAACCCTCTTGGACGCAATCCTGTCCATGGTGCTCTAGGTGACCCTGCTTGAGCAGGGGGGGTGGACTTATATGATCTCCAGAGGTCCTTGCCAACCTCAACCATTCTGTGATTCTGTGATTCTGTGATTCTGTGATTCTGTGAACAGCACCCACCAATCAAAATGATGGTCCATACCAATGCTCAGTAAAACCAGTAGACATCTCAGGACAACAGCTGGACTAAACAGTGTATTATTGTCAAGAAAGTAGGGTTGGTGGTCGGGAAGCCAAAGCTCCTCTAGGATAAACACTTGCAGCAGACATGAAGGGCCTGAAGGAGAGCTGCTACTGCCTCAGTGACAGGGAAAGAGTAAACAAGGAACACATGGGCTCCCTGCTGAATGGCTAGGGAATCTAGGAACAGCAGATGCAGGTAGGTCTGAGGAGCTCAGTGCCTTCTTGGCTTCAGGCATCACCAACAAGGTGTCCCAGGCTGTTATGCCTAGAGTCAGGACTCGAGATGAGAAAACCCATATGCAGTGCCCGAGGGCTGAGTGAAGGATGACTTGCAAGAACTCAACCCATACAAGTCTATGGGACTGGATGAGCTGCATCTGAGGACACTGAGAGAGCTGGCCACTGTCATAGCAAGGCTACTTGCCATCATCTTTGAAAGGTTGTGGAGATCAGGGGAGGTCCCAATGACCAGAAAAAGGGATATGTTGTGCCCATCTTCCAAAAAGGCCACAAGGACAACCCGGGGAACTGCAGGCTGTTCAGCCTCACTTGGTTGAGGAGTGTGTCATGGTGCGTTTCATCTTGGACCACCTTTCTGGGCACATGAAGGAGAAGAAGGTGCCTGGGAACACTCAGCGTGGATTTACTGAACATAAATCATTCCTGACCAGCCTGATTGCCTTCTGTGATCAAAGAACTGTACTTGTGGAGAAGAGGGATTTTAGCACAATTTTAGCAAGGGGTTTGACAGCGTCTCCTACAATATTCTTGTGTACAAGTAAGGCATTGCAGTAGGCTGGGTAGACATGCAGATGAGTGGAAAGCTGGTTGGATGATCAAGCTCAGAGGGTGTTTGTGAAAGGGTCAGGCTTTATCTGTAAGATAGTGACAAGTGGAGGGTGCAGGGGTTTATACTGCCACCTGACCTGTCTAACAGTTTCATCAGCGACCTGGAGTGTGACACACCTCTTATCCCAGGTGTAGATGACAGCTAATTGGGCAGAACAGTGATACACTTGAGGGCTGCCATTCAGAGGGACCTCAGCAGGTGAGAGGAATGTGATTATCCCCTTCGACGCAGCACATCTAGATACGGCCCCAATTTGGGGGCCCTGTGTAGAAGAATAATGTTGAATGCTCAGAGTGAGTGCAGTGGCAGGCCCCCAAGGTGATGGGGGGCTGGAGCACTTGTCCTGTGAGGAGAGGCTGAGGGAATGAGTTTGTTCAGCCTGGAGAAGGGAAGGCTTTTGGAGCGACTCAGAGTGGCTTCCCAATTCAAGTTTGCCACCCATAGTGAACCAGGTTTTTACAGGAATTCATGGCAGGAGAATGAGCAGAAATGGTTAAAAGCTAAAATTGGATAGCAGGGAGAAAAATCAATGAGGAACATGAAGCATTTGAAGATGTTATGCACTCTCTGTTCTTGGAGGCTTTCAGGAGGCTGTTGGACAAAGCCTGGAGGAACTTGGTGTGGCTTCAGCGTTGATCCTGATGTGAGCAAGAGGTCAGACCTCCCAAGGTCCCTTCCAACTGAAATGGATAGGTGATTCTAGCATCTCTGGTGATAGCTACTGCAATTCTTGCACTCCGGAATTCCTTTCTCCATGTGGGTTAGCACCACACATGGCATCCCCAGAGCCAGCCCCTCCTAGTGGTGTGAGGTTGCCTTCTGGGCCTGAAAGGTTTTCAGTTCAAGGTTTAATGATGAAGGACTGCTTGGCCAGAATGGGCTCTTCAGCGTCTACAACACCAGTACACTACAACACGACGCCCAATGAGTGTGATGCATGCAGAAGGTCATGGCATGAGGGTGATTGCACTCTAACAGGCCTAAGGTCCTTTGAAGATCCAATAAAACCCAGAAGGACTGGGAGGGCCTTTAACATCCTAGGCACACATTTGTAAGGTCAGCTTTGTCACTGTGGGAGGCTGAGGGAGCTGGGCTGGTTCAGTGCGGAGAAGAGGAGGCTTGGGGCTGACCTAATAACAGCCTGCCAATCCCTACCAGGAGGTCATCAAGAAGATGGAGCCAGGCTCTTCACTGTTGTGCACTATGGGAGGTTGAGGCCCAGTGGGCGTGAGCTGAAAGAAGAGAGGTTCAGGCTGGGGATAAGGGCCAACGTTTTACCCATCCAAACAGTGAAGCACTGGGGCAGGTTGCCCAGAGGGTTTGTGCCATCTCCATCCTCAGAGGTTTTCAAGACCTAAATGACTGAAGGCCTCAGCACCCTCTTTGGAGCTGATAGGTGAGCCTGCTGTGAGAAGGAGGTTGGGCTAGAGACAACCTGAGGTCCCTTCCAGCCTGAAGCATTTGGCATTTCCTTCCACCACGGGTCTTCGCCTGTTGACCTTAGGCAAAACATTCCGCTTACTGTCTTGTGCTGCTCTGGTCAGAGTAGTTCAGATTCAGGGCTGCTTGGCAGGTACCCCCACATAGCCCCGGGCTTTCATTTGCTTCACCTTTCATTGCATTTCCCCCTCTTTTCCACATTACAAGCTCTTCTCCTTTACCACCCTGATCTCCTCCCATGCAGTCAGACCACCTCTCTTTACCCTGTCCCCATTGACCCTGCTTTTGCTACCTTTGTACCTTCCTTTGCCTTCTCCCAAATGGTTGCCATGCTCATTTCCACCACTGCCAGCACTTCCTTTAAAATACTACCCCCTTTATTATCTGTAGTGTCCTGCAGTTCGTCATGCTGTTATCCTGTGAGAGGCCTGGCAAGATGGGACGAGGCATCTGCATGCACACATTCAGAGCTGACAGAAAGGAGCTTGAGTGGAGAGGGAGCTGCAGAAGCTTGGAGATGAGGCCAACAGAAGCCTGCTGAAGTTGTGCAAGGGGAAGTGGCAGGTGCTGCCTTGGGGAAGTGACCCTGAGGAGAAGAGCCTGGACATTATGAGGGATGCCATATGAGCCTGTGGCGCGTGCTCACCACAGATGAGGCCAGCTGCATACGGGGCTGCATTAGGAAGCGTCTCGCCACCCAGACAAGGACAGTCACTATCCCCCGTTGACTCAGCACTGGCGTGGCCACATCTGGAATCATGTGTGCCAGTGTGGGATGCCCAGTGCTGGAGGAATGGGGAGGACGTGGAGAGGGTCCAGAGGAGGTCTGCCAAGATGGTGCTTGTTGCCTGCAGCACATGACCTGTAGAGGGAGGCTGAGGGACCTGGGCTACATTATCCTGGTGAAGTGAAGGCTAAGGGCAGTAGAGGCCTTATTTCCTCCTCCTGCTTCCCAGGGCAGGCCTGGGAGGTGCCATCTTGTTGTCCCTAACTCAGTGTTGCACACCCCCACCCTCACACTGCCCCCACAGAGAGGCCTGAGCAAAGCGTGAGGCAAGGGATCACCCTACCCAGGGGCTGGGTGTCACTGCCTGGCCATGTTGTATGATAAAACACATCAAGGGTGACTTGGCATCAGAGCCACCTGCACATTTCCTTTGCCTACCTGCAATCAGGGCCTCCAACTTTCTGCTCTAATCAGCCCCTAGGGAGGCTCTGTGAGTAATGGCCCTCAGGGGGACCCTTTAATGCTCCAAGAAGCTTTGGGATTGGCTTCTGAATTCAACTTCTTGAGAGTTTTGTTCAGCCTGTTCTCAGTATCTGAGGTTCATGGACAAAGCACCAAATATTCCCAAGGGGCTATTAAAATGCAAAAAGCCCTAAGAAGCCAACATCACTCTACATGGCTTTTTTCAATTCTTCAGTTCTTGTGCGGCTAACTGGAGGGATCTCAGGAGTGTATTTAAAAGAAGAAGATTTCAATGAGCACCTAAAAAAAAAAGAAAGGATTTCTGCCTTTTATGTTTTAGTTTTCAGCTTCCAGAATAAGAGAGAGGC